>NC_139482.1:119653938-120304944 GCF_008360975.1 Lichenostomus cassidix | reverse complement strand
CAACAGTCTGTGGACTGAATGCAAGCACAGATGCTTTGCCATCATCACTTGGATGTAATCATGGCTTCTTGTCCCCAGTTATTATGCAGTGCTACTTCTCTTTTTATTGATTCTTAATGATTTTGCTTTATTTAGGCAAACTACCTATATTAAACCCAAGTTTTAAATGGAGTATCTACAAACTTGGGTGTGGAGGGTTTTGTTGAGTTTTCTCGTACCAAGTTTGAAAAACTTCTTTCTTTACAAGTGAAACGAGGTTAAAAGCTTCACTTGTAATTTTCATGCTTGGTGTTTAGCAGTCTGAAAGAGGGTTGGTTTCTTCTGGATTTTAATTTTTTCCAGGTGTTTGGAAGCAATCTGCTAGACACAGCACAAACTAGTAGCCAGTATGAAGTGCAGCTTCAACAGTGTCCTGTTAGTTGGGGAGAAGTCTCTGAACTCACTGAGTTCACTAGCCCCACTGTCTGGAGGCTGAGGATGAAAACAGCACAGCACTTTTCCTACAGTCCAAATCTCATACTCCACCAGTCTTACTGAAGGTCTTGGGTGTGGAGGAGCAGCAGAGAGGGCAGGTGGGTACTCAGCGTTGGCTGTCCAAGGGGGAAAAGCTACAGGAGAACTTTAGACATGCTTTTTAGGAATAGATCAACCTGGGTGACAACCATCCCCCTGCTGAAGGACATGTGTAGCTTCTGCCCCTCAGACTCTGAGCAACAGATAAAAATGTTTTAAGGGGTTGCAGTTGCAGCTCTGGATGGCTAAATTCAGCTGTACCATGTCAGTGTAACTGGAAATGTGTTCCACTTTGGATTTTATTCACATCAGCTAGTACCACATAACAAATTGTTACTCCTCTATTTCAGCTTGGTGTAAACAGAACAGAACCACATGAAACATCTGAAGAAACATCAGAAAATAACGGGAGAATAAAAACATCTCTCAAATTGATTGTACAAATAATTTTTATTGCTAAAAGGAAAAAAGAAAGAAAAAACAAAACAAACAAACAAAAAGCGCACCACCTCACAGCAGGATACTCAAATTCAATTGCTGTGTTATTTTAAATCAAGTTCTGATTAACTTCTGATTCTTGCACTTCAAAACTTCTTGATTACTTTAGATCAGTCTGAAGGGCTCAACTTTATTGTAACTCAAGGCACAGCACCAAAATCCAGTTCCAGCCTGACATCCAGTCAGGGTTATTCTGTGGATTAATCAGGATGCCTGATTCCCAGAGATTTTGTGCACATTGGCTGAGCAACTGATTATGGCTGTGCTACAAGTGAGTCAGGCTATACATCATACAGCTTTCCAGACAGCACAAGATGTATTCTACCTGAGGAAATTCAGTTGCTTATTATTACTTCACAGCTTGGATTCCAGTTGCTCACAGAAGTGACTTCCATGTTCTGGAATTATTTGGGAAATTTGTTGCACTCAGAAAGGATCTCGTTTTACTATCATGGTGAAATTCAAGCATATGATCATATTATTCTCAGAATCATCAGAAAATCCTTGCACAATAACACTATAATTGCCCTAAAGAAAAGAAAGCAAGAAAAAAAAAAGACAATTAGTGCATAATTCTGCCTGCTTTTGTCTAAGTAGCTGCGTGGAATGGTGATTTCTGTTAGAACTGAAAAAGACATTCCTATCAGGGACTGTTATCATGGGTATAGTCAGATATATGAGTACATAAAAATAAATAGTGCTCAATGCTCTTCTCATGACCAGGGTACTCAGGAACAGTATTTCCTGGTCTAGCAGAGTTCCATTAGGAAGTGTCAGGTCTGCCATAAGTTCCTCATCTATAGGAGGACTGCTCATGGCAGAGGATGTTCCTTTCCACTTTCAGCTCTGGGGCTACAAGAGGTGTTGGGCTGGATGGAGTCCAACACTTCAAGGCCCATGAGCTTAAGGGGGTGCTGAGATTTTGGACCACTAGGAGCTCCTAAGGACATTTTTAGGGACTAATAGGGATTACACGGGTCTTGGAAAGGCTCAGACAGCTGAAGAGGCAGTTGTTGGATAGGAATGGGTTAACCTGAGGACCGATGTTGCTCCTGGTTTAACACCAGAACACTGCTTTTACTTTTTGGATATTGCTATTCCTCTGCAAATCTTTGAAAATGGTTTAAGAGAGTAACAAAGCAGCATGTGAAGAGAACGTAAAATAAAGAATGAAATGGGCAGAAGGAATACAAATTTATTTACTCTAACAAGTAAAAGGAAAGAGAGTAATTACCAAACAAAATGGAATTATTAAGGTGACATTAACTGATTTCTTTGGTCTTTTCTTTTATAAAATAAAGAAGGAATGATAGAAGAATAATAACCTCAGAAAACCTAACATTTTGGAGATGCTACCATTTTAATATCATCACTTCTTTTACAAGAAAGTTTTCTGACGACATTTCCTCTTGTTTTCTACAGTTTGGGTGAACATCTCTCTTCAGAAAAAAATATACCTGTAAGTATGTGATTTTACTATAATTACTTATTTATATAAAATGTTGAAAAATACCTTTGGAAACTTTATTCTTGAACCTTTAATGTCAAATGCTGTTACAAGTGATTCTGTAAAACAGAGATAATTGTAATACAAAGGGTTACTTAACCATAAAGCCATCAATCAGACCGCTTAAATAACTTCAAAGCAATATGGCATATCTCTCAGCAGCAGTTGCCAATGTCATTTACTCTTTCCCTGATAAAGCCCTCACCTGGTTCTTCTCTCAGAGCTCTGACTATTTGTTGAAACCATGTTAGAAAATAGAAATGAACCACAGCGCTCCTGCAACATCTCCTCCAGACACAGCCTACTGTGACAACTCCAGTAATTTAACTTGTAGTAGTAGTTCAGTTGAATGGTAACTGAAAAGAGCTGGTACTGATTTTTAATGAAAGGAACACACAGACTGTATTTTGACCTCCTTACAGGTCTTTTTGGCCTAGTCCAACATCCTGCTTGAATTATCTGAATATGAGCCTGTGTCATGGTAATGCTGTGTAGGGTTAGCCCCCTACACAGGATTGTCTCTATTAAAAAAAAAAATCATACCTGGGTGTAGAGAATTTCTTAAAAAATCCATCCAGACATTTATCTACATAAACTTTGTTCTGGATATTAGTAGTGCCCATAGAACCTCTCAAGTTTCCTGTTCAGTCCATTGAAATGCAGTCTTTCCATGTCATTTTAGAGAAGTTAATAATAAGTGTCATAATGAGATGAAGGATATAAGTATCCTCATTTATGGAGATGGAAACTGCAGTGCAAGAACATTAAAACATAGAATTTGGACACTTTCTACTTTAATGAGGTTTTGGCACTGGAGAGCTGCCTGCTCTAAGGTCTGCTGCCTGCTAAGCAAGGTCTAGATTGCAGAGAGAAAAATCTGTTTGCATGGGTTGATTGCACCATGTATTTTCACACCAACCTCCTTTCAGCATTCCACACACTGAGTATTCATCGTCAGCTCCGCTGCAGAGGAGTTCTTTCCAGTGGAATGCTCTGGCACCATCATACCAGACATGGAAGACAATCTTCAAAAAGGGGATGTCACTTCCTAATTAAAACATGGAAAGCAGGAAAATGGTAACTGGTGGGGATAAAAAAATATATATGGAGATATGCTATTTAGATGAAAAATAGGTTTTGCTGAAATATACTATTTTTGAAAGACTCCCCCCAAAAGAAAAAAAAAAGGTATATCTTGCAAACTGCTATTTCCAGGAAAAAAAATCAAAAAGCTGGTTTTCAACAACAAATAATCAGTCTTAAAAAATATTTGGGAGAACAATTTCAAAGTCTGTTTTAATTTTTTCAGTAAAGAAAACAGAGCTCATTCAGCTCCACAGCTAACTTAAATAAATGTTCAGATGAAGACCTTGGTTTTAAGCAGGTGTTGCAAACTATCCTGAATGCTGCTAGCCATCATAAAGATGTCTTTCTAGGGAAGCAAACCTAGTTCAGAAGGTGATGTTTATGATACAGGCATTCATAAACATTTCATTAGCTGAACTTGTCAGCTTAAAGCTGTGTTTAAAGATTACTGTTGGGTTTGCACACAAAATCCTGTACCATTTCCAGCTTCTGGAACATGCCTACTCTTTGTAAAAGTCCTGCCATACTTGGATGGCCTGATGATACTCTCTCTCCTTTAAAAGACTTGGATCTTCTCCAGGCCAGGAGAGCAAATTGCACATACACCTAAACTGTCTCAGATTTGCATGTACAGTGACAGTCCATGTGCTCTGGTAACTGCTCCAAGTAAAACTCAAACACATTTTCACAAGTCATCATTTCTGTTCATCGCTATAGTTTATCCATTCCATTATTAATCACAGAAAGGGATTTCCTAAATCATTTGGCATTTAGGATGCAGTGTCAGTTTTTCAGTTGTATTTGATTTTTCAGCATTTCCAGAATATAATTGTCTAGTTAAGAGAGACTCACTTGGAATCCAGGTAAGAGTAGCATTCCAGTCAGAGTTGATCATTGTGCTGCAAGGTGTCAGATTAAATACGAAAACATGAGCTGCACAATCTACAGAAAAAAAGTATTTCACATTGATAGTGTGAATAGGTTTCTCCAGAAAAATAATAAGAATATACAGTTTAATACACAAAAACCACATATATATTTTAAATGTATTAATATAAGGTATATAGTATAAAATTATCTAATATATGTACTAAATAGTAAATATGTGTTTTATATTATTAATATTTTTTACATTGAGAGGGCAAAACTGGTATCATATTTCTTTAAGTAAGAAGAGAACTCAAGTTTTGGTTGATTATACTTTACACACAAAAAACAGAGACAAAAGTACCTTTATTTCTCTTTTGAATATATACAAACTTTTTATTAGCATTAAGTCAGCATGGTCTTCTGATAAAAATATTCCTACTTACGCTAATAATGCTGACAACAGCTAAAAATATTTTTAATGTACCAGCATATTTTCCAGGATAATGTAAATGAACTTTTGAGTAGATTTGCTCTGTTAGTGACTCACCTAGGATTTTTAAAACACACAAATATCAGCCCATGACACAGACACGGCAAGAAGGGACACATTGTGCTGTCCCAGAGCCTGACTGGTACCCCAGCCTGACAGAATATCACATTCCCTCTTTTCTTTCACATACTTCAAGCTTTTCATTGTAACACACTAGTTGATTCAATAGGCATAATTTATACAACAGAGTACTTGCAAAACAAGTTTAAATCCATTATCTTCTAATATTTCCTGAACCAAAATGTGCCTACTTCACTTGAGAATAAAATTCTTTCTCTCCTAACTGCTGGAACCAGCATTGTGGTAATATTTACATCTGTGAAGTAAAATTCTTATAATAGGGTAACTAATAAGAGAAATACACTTCTTTTTATTTTTCTGTATTCATCAAAGAAACAAATTTGAAAGAAAATTCACCATCCCTCAGACTACAGTAATTATCATGCAAATTTAACAAAAGAATTACCTGTTTTTCACTTACCACAAAAAGTATATGACATTTCAAGATCTGATGATGTACAAACAAATTCACTGATTCCTGGGGTGAATAAAATGAAAAAGAGGAGGCCAAACATAGTTACTTTCTTTTGCTCAGTATTCGATGGTATAAAACTTCGTTTTAGGGAAAGAGGAACAAAATTCAGCGCAGTCATCATCAGTCACATGTCTTCAGGGAAAGTTCTGTTGTTTATCAAATTCTCTGCAATCTTAGTTAATCCTACAGCAGCACTGTCAGTTATCATCAAACTAAATTTTGTCAAGAAAAAGAATTTCTGCTTTTGTTGTTACATTTTCCCCAGACAATGCAGCTCAAACCACGAGTGAAAAATGAAAGAGAAAAGTGTGTGAAATGCGGAAGTGAAATGACGTTATGACTACCAGAAGCAAGTTTAGTTGACTCATCATGTGCAACATTTTTAAAGGCGTAATTTCAAACACAGAGTTTCCTGTACATATTAAAGAGAAAAATCCACAATTGATGAAAACCAAGACCATTCTTTAATTTTTATGGTAGTCAGTAACTCTCTCATGTTAGTCAGTAACTCTCTCATGTTTTTATTATAAATTCCTTACAAAGTTCACTGTGTTTTAAGAACACACCAGAAATCTGGAGGAATGTAATTAGATGATGTATTTCAAAAGGAGTTGAATGCAACCAACTGACATTATTGAGTAGAACCCCTGCTGTCCTGCATGATGTCAGATACCACCTTCAAAGCTGCATCTATCACAGCTATACTTCTTAGTGGGAACAAACTCGAAAATCAATAACATTACAACTGATAATTCCCACATTGGCCTCCCAGGGTCTCTCTGCCACGTTCTCCCAGATTCTTCCCCACAGTCTCTGCTGGAGAAACAGCACTGTATGGTTTGCCCAGAGCACAGAGCCACACACAGGCCTGTGGCCAGGGGGACACCAAACATGAGTCAATTACTGCCCAAGGCTGTCCAGTTTTGACTGGCATGTTTCTGTAACAACACAGAAGTCACAGCTGAAGGCAGCTTACAAGCTGATTTTATCTTGGGAAGCTGAAAACACTCCAGGTCACAGATATTGATACTCAAGTTTGAAACACCAAAACAAAAGCCTCTTATAGCACTTTTGATATTAGGTACATGTCCCTACTTCTGTCTGTTAGTGCATTACTCAAAGAATAACATATTTGCCTTTACCTGCTGTATCAGTTCTGTGGACTGAATGGGACCAGCTCTTATTGCACAAACCCAGCAGTAGTGCTAGTCCCAGTACAGAAACAGATCAAATTAAGCCTAATGCCTCATTCAAGAGAGCACAACCACCACCTGACAGGAAACACAACTAAATTTTTTTCTCGCTATAAAAAAATATGGAAATCTACTGAATTTAATGGAGAAGTGACTGACAGAAATTAAGCAAATTATTTTCACACAAGTTACCTTCTTAGTTTGTCTATATGTCTACTGATTTCTCTTAGATCTGAAACTCTTTTAAAAAATAAAAAAAGAAAAAGAAGCAGTACATAAAATAGGCAGGTATTTGGGTTTGTGCTGAGCAGGAAACTCAATAAAAATTACAAGTGTAACTTAATCAATTGTTCTGAACCTTCCCATTCCCCATCACAGTGCCTGAAAGTTTTTATTCTCACAAATTCTATGCATAACAGGGTAATATTTTATATGTTACAAAGGTAAAGTAGCAAAAGATTAAGAAATTGCTTTTTAAAAGTCTGAACAGGTAACACAAAAGATAATGTAGGAATAACAGCATGCACAAAACCATGAGTGATTGTGCCCAGAGATAGGGAAGTTCCTAGATTAGTTCAGGAAGGTGAAAATTCAATCAAAAGTGCCTGGAACTACCAAATAATGAGCTACTACATGTAATAATTCATAAAATATTATTAAAAATTTGAAAATTAAATGTGGCTAGAGAATTCTCTTCAGTATTTCCAAATCTTTCTATAGACCACAAGAAGAGTCCCACTGGTCTGACAGAGTTCAAAATTTTAGAAAATTTCTAGCATTTGGCTTTTAAGTGGGAATTCAAAATTATATAACTTTCCTGACAGACCTCCACAGTACACACATTATGCACAGATTTTTGCTGTTGTTTAACAGGATGCTAATGAAAAATATAAGTCCTTTGTGAGCATAGCAATAACACAGTTCTGTTTAAAGACTGACAAATTTTGCTTAGAAATAGTAAAACATGCAGTGAAATTGAAATACACCAGGAAGGCTGTAATAGTTGAAAAAAGAAATGGAGCAGTAAGACAGCCACAAAGGAGCAATGAAGCAGCTACTAAAGAGCTACCTTTTGCACATACCGCCAAAAAAATATTCCTTTCAACCACAAAGCCATGACCAGTTGTGTGAAGTTTAATCAGTGAGAAGCCAAGCCAGGCTCTCTGCTGAGTCTTGTGTCAGTCTAATAGGTTTAGCACAAGTCACAGGTCAGTCTGAAGTGGGCAGGAGATGGCACTGACCATACCCCACTGATACACAGCATTTCCCAGCTGAGCGTGTGTCCCTCTGTGGCCAGACTTGGTCTGGTGTCACTGCCCTGTGCGTTGGGTGGCTGATGCACTCACGGGCAGAGTGGAAAGAGCACTGCAGATTGACAAGATTTTACATAAAAGCTCTCTCAATATAAAGGAAGACAAGCTCTCTGCCGAGCTGACTTTCTAGACCTAGATCAGGCAGAGGTGTTTTTTTTCTGACAATCCCTGAAGAAAAGTCATAGATGAGGAATGGCTCCCCCCTGGTGGTTCAGACAGACACATGCAGAAACCTCCTTCTCTTTCCTGATTGCACTTCTATTTCTCAAGTCAAGACTATTCCAATGCTTTAAAACAGTCAGCATAAGAAAGCTCAATTTTAAAAGGATCTGGCTGGCTAAATGGGAAAACAATAAGTGCTACTGTGTCACAGCTAAAATATTCTCTATGACCATGATTATAAAACACACAACCTTGACCACTGTGTTTGGTCAAATGGTTGTTAAATCAAAATAACCTAAATAATTTTAAAATATTTTAAGTAAATTCAGTTTTACATGCTTGTGGCTTTTGATGCCCACATAGATGCTATTCACAGAAGTGACCTCTTGTGATGATCACTGAAGTCCCAAACTTGGGCACTAGTGATATGAAGAGTCTGTTCTGTTCCTTTCAAGTCAGTATGAAGATCACTGCAGAAGATTATAAAGTTCTATATACTTTAATTTTACCAAATCCTCTTTCTTTACTATAATCTTTTTCTCATATATTCTGATCCAGAAGGAAGGTGAAAAAGAAAGAGAAGTGGAAAGAACTACACAATAATATTACTTCACTGAGGTTTTGTCACAATTTACTTCATTTATTTCAAAATTCTTTGCAAGTATATTCAGTAGGAACCAACACTCATACCAATTAACAGTACATAAATCCAGGTCTAAAGAATTTAAGACGTCATACCTATGACTTTTAATTTCTTTACATCTGAGATGCTGAGAATGGAAGTTTATTCAAAGCCTCCTCACTGATTTCTGATTAAAATCCTTAAAATAATTCATTATATTTTTATCTTCTTTCTCAATGCATCTAAAAAGAGCTTAACATACTTGTGATTGCTTTTCAAAATAATCACTTTGTATTTGGATTGTTGGCTGCAGATTAGTATGTTGACCAGATAAGCACTTATAAATCACTGAAATCTCCCTCAGGAAAGATTTACAACATACATGATCATCATATCCCATCATAGAAAAATAAATAACAGTACACCAGTGTAGCAGAGGAAAGTACTCGATTTCAAAGTGTTAGTCAGACAGAATTAAAGATTACATCCTAGTTCTCAGCATGTAACAAAATTTCACTTTAGTGGAAAACTATACCACATTTATTCAATAAAGAAAGAGGCAGTAATAATTTTCCTTGCAGGATAATTTGTGAGTTTTTGAAGTAAATAGTTTTACATCACATTTATTCCATCTGATTCTGGGTTTAGGGTTGATATTGAAGGCACTCCAACATAAAGGGCCTCCATATGAGGCATAAGACTGCATTCACAAAATAAAAATGCACTCAACTATCTGCATGGTGGATAAAAAGCCGTAGACTCTCTTCTCAAATCCCCTCACCCTATCTTTGACAATGTTTATATTGAAAGTAGAAAGTCATGCCCAGGGATACAAGAAAGAGGTACATGATTCATTTCCTCTACATGCAGCTGATGAAGTGCTTGAGAGTGCCAGGGGAGTCCAATCCAAGAGCAGTGTGCTGGCACATATCCAGCAGTGAGTTGGTAGCATTCAAGTAAAAAATGAGAGAGCTGTTGAAATATAGAAAAAGTGCTGTGCATTATCCTGGATATATTTTGTTAAATGCTGTATGAACTTTGGCTTAGTGGTTTGATTTGAATATATCACATTAAACCACTGGAGACTATTAAAATGAAGCAAATACATACCAGGTGGTATGGTTTTCCTGTGGAAACAATTATGTTGGAAATAACTCCATGCCTCTTGCCAGTAGGCTTATGGTTTATTCTCTGCAAGCCAAGTTTAGGATTAAAACTTACAGTTACGCTCTAAAGTCTTAATTAAACTATTAAAATTGTCAAAAAGAAGAGAAAGCAGAGGGTGAAGGGAGAAGAAAGGGATGTGTCCTACCTGAGGCTCACGGTAAGCACACCACAGCAACACTGTTCACCCTGGAATTCTAGAAATGGAGACAGCTGGACATGTTTCGCGGCTGTTTGCTCTTGTTCTCTGTTATTCCCTGCTTAAAATAGCTGCTTGCTGAGGTCTGTACAGCTCTGGGATAATCTCATTATAGTGGATCCAACTCCTAGCTAGCACACTTGTCCCATTTCTCAGTCAGGCTGCAGCAAGCTATGCTGTACACAGGGGCATGAAGAAATCCATGGTATGAGGCATGAAGAAATTTGTGGTATGGCCACAGAACTCCAGAGCAACCAAATTACAGCAGCTTACCAAGTTTCCACCTATTAATTTGTACTGAGCAATTGTAATAATCCACATGTCTGCTCTTAATTTTTAGAGCACAAAGAGATTTTCATGAAGTTTCCATCACCTAAATTAGGCCCTCACAGAGCCATGCAAAAATTTACAGCTTTTCTTCATCTTTGCCAGATGACTTTGGTTTGTAATAAAGCAAGATCCAGTCAAATTAGTTACCTTTTAATCCTACAGAGAGTGGCTAAGAGTGTGAAGTACTTCAGAGCTTTAAAGATTTCTCTTTGAAGTATCAAAAGGGGATGATTTTCTCATCACAAATTTTTACATTTGCAAGAAAAGGATGAGGGTTGAAGGATAATTTAATTTAAAAAATAACTTTTAAAAATGACAAGGAGCTTTGTACTTTATAATTAAGAACAGATAGGGACTAATGAATAATAATGTGGACAAAGCAAAAAACTTGAGAAAAGGGAGAGGGTCACCAGCAAAAAACCAGCATGTAGTCAAAGACTGAAAAGAAAAATTTACATATAACATGACTGTTCTTCAAAGGGAAAAAGAAAAAAAAAAAAGAGAAAACCCAGTCATCTATCTTTTGTGGAAGCATTTAAGGCTGGAAGGGGATAGGAAGAATGTGCCTAGGAAGGAGGCTTCAGGCATTTCATACAGAATCGCAGAACTAACTAGGTTGGAAAAGGCCTCTGAAATCACCAAGTCCAACCTGTGGCCAAACACCACTGTGTCAAGCAGACCAGGGCACTGAGTGCCACATCTAATCTCTCCTTGAACACCTTCAGGGACAGTGACTCCACCACTTTCCTGGGTAGTCCATTCCAACGTCTAATTGCCCTTTCAGTGAAGAAATTCCTCCTGATGTCCAACCTGAACCTCCCCTGGAGCAGCTTGAGGCCATTTCCTCTCATCCTGCCACTGGTTGCCTGGGAGATCAGTGACCCCCATCTGGCTACAATCTCCTCTCAGGTAGCTGTAGAGAGTGATAAGGCACTCTCCTGCACCTCCCTTCCTCTGGGCTAAACAATCCCAGCTCCCTCAGTTGCTCCTCACAGGATTTACCCTCTAGACCCTTCACCATCTTCATTGCTCTTCTCTGGACATGCTCTAGCACCTCAATGTCCTCTGTAAATTGAGGGGCCCAGAACTGAACACAGAACATGTGGTGTGGGCTCACCAGTGCTGAGTAAAGGGGGGCAATCACTGCCCTAGTCCTGCTGGCCACACTGTTCCTGATACACGTTGGTACCTTCCTGCTCTTCACACCAGATCAAGTGAAACTGCTACCAGGGTGAGATGTGAGACCAAGCTGCCATGAACACGTGATTGGCTGGTCCTGAAAAGGCTGCAGGAGCTGGCAGCCTTCATCTTAACTGTTGCCTTGCAAATAAGACAGCTTGAAAATCACTGATTTTAGAAAACTGGGCTTCTACATCAGTATTTCCTTCAGAACCCCAATGTGTACAAGCACATTCTCTAGATCTCATAAATTGTTTCTTCCATATCACATGCAAGGTACCTACACCCAAAGCAATTTCAGCAACTTCCAGCAATGAAAATGTTAGCAAGTAGTAATACTTCTGCAATTTGTACCAGTTTTAACCAAGTGTCTAAAACTGAAGAAAAATCCACTAGAACAAAATAGTGGTTCACATATTAATAGGGTTGCTAAATAGACATGGAGCTAACAGACTCTGGGAATCACCTGGTAGTAATTTGTTTATTGAAACACTTACACCACAGTTGATTCTCTTGCAGGATTTGTTGGTAGCAAGAGGGCCTGTTCTGGTTTACATATGTTTTCTACCTTAGAAGGACACCAAGCATTTCAGAGCTTCCCACTTGGAAATGCACTCAATGCACTACAAAATATCTTTATTAAGACAGACTGCTCAGAACCCAGAGCAAAGCAGAAACACATCTTGAATCTTTTTGGATTACAGCGCCCTTCCTTTATTTTGATTTTAACAACTCCAGGGATCTAAACCAGTCACATATGTGCAAGCATTCTCAAATCCTGTGCAAAGCATTCTCAAATCCCATTTTTGGGCCTCTCACTACACAAAAGACATTAAGGTGTTGAGTGCATGCAGAGAAGGACAATGAAGCTGGTGAAGGGTGTGGAGTATGAGTCTTATGAGGCACAGCTCAGGGAACTGGGGCTGTTTAGCCTGGAGAAAAGGATGCTCAGGGGTGACCTTATCACTCTCTACAACTGCCTGAAAAAAGGCTGTAGCCACATGGGGGTCATTCTCTTCTCGCAAGTAACAAGCAATATGACAAGAAGAAACAGCCTCAAGTAGCACCAGGGGATGTTTAGACAATATTAGGGAAAATTTCTTCACTGAAAGGGTTGTTGAACATTGCAACAGGCTTCCCAGGGAAGTGATTGAGTCATCATGCCAGGAGATATTTAAAAGACGCATAGATGTGGCACTTAGGGACATGGTTTAGTGGTGGTCTTGGCAGTGCTGGGTTAATAGTCAGAGTCAATGATCTTAGAGGTCTTTTCCAACCTAAATGGTTCTATGATTCTAAATAAGAATCTACAATCTAAATGTAGCACAATCTAAATAAGGTAGAAGCAGGCAGAATATTTAGCATCTTCTGTAAGTCTGGTCTTCTCTTTTCTTAATATAATAAAAGTACTATTGTTTTCAAGTTGCACATTGGAAGTACTAAATATTTTTTCTGAGACTGCATCACAGCCAGAATCATCATCTGTCTTCTGGCAGAATTCTAGATTCTTTAATATTATATTTAATCATCTGTGTGTCAGAAAGCCACCTACTAGCTTAACTTGCATTTTGCAACCAGAACATAAGCGGAAGAAATATTTATCTTCCACAGGCAGAAACTTAGCCATTGGGATGGAGATATCTTACTCTTGCTGCTTACTTCTGAATTGGCCAGATCTCAAATTTAGAAACAAAAATATTTTGCAGTGAGAAGAAAAAGATGGGGAAACTGATATTTGGGGTGGTTGTGGCTTGACCCTGGCCAAGTGCCAGGCACCTATGATACCTGCCCTCTCTGTTCTCTCTCCTGCTGCAGCTGTGCAGAAAAGACTTAACACATCACATACACACAGGCCTCATGAGCTGAGATAAGCTACCGTGAGAGGTCGCACTGTAAGGGAAAAACAGGCTGAACACTTAAAGTTGCAAAGTAATTTATTAACCTAACAGAGTTGGAGGATAAATGAGAAGTAAAAATATGCTCTTAAGACACCATTTCTTCATTCACCCCCCTCCGTCCTTCCGACCAACAGCTTGTGGGGGCAGGGTATGGGGGTTTCTTAGTCAATCCATCATCAAAATTTCTTCCGCTACAAACACTGTTTCTCCACTCACCCCCCTCCCTCTTGAGACACTGTGTCTCTGCTCACCCCTCACTCCCCTCCCTCTTGAGACTCTGTGTCTCTGCTCACTCCTCACTCCCTCTTTCCAATCAACAGCACCGGCAGGGGGCACGGTAAGGGGTTTGTTCTCCGTCAGGGAGAGGGGTCCTCTACTTAGCCATGGGGTCGCTCCCACGAGAGACAGTCCTCTGGGAACTTCTTTGGCGTGGGTCCAATCTCACGAGCAACATCCTGCCCGAATTCTGCTGCAACATGAGTCTCTTTGTCCATAGCATAGAGGCCTTTTCTCTCTATGAGACTCCCACTGGATCGCAGCTTCCTCCAGGCATCCATCTGCTCCTCTGGCATGGGCACCTCCCCACGGGCTGTGGGTGGATTTCTGCACCCCCAGGGGTGCAGGGGGACAACCTGCTCCCCCCATGGTCTTCACCACAGCTAGCAGAGGGTTTTCAGCTCTGGCGCCTGGAGCACCTCCTCCCCCACCTGCTCCACTGACCTTGGTGTCTCCATGCCGTTTTCCCCTCACATACTTTCAACTCCTCTTCCTCCTCAAACTAAAAAGAAGTGTGTGACTACTTTGTTTTGATTTCTTCTTAAATATGTTTTCACACAGGCATAACTAACATCTCTAACTGGCCCAGACTTAGGCCAGCAGCATGTCCATCTTCAGAGCCATCAGAGATTGGCTCTACTGGACATGGTGAAAAACTTCCAGAACATTCAGACAGAACACACAGGAGCCATCTTTGTGCCACACCCCACCCACTAACAAAAACTGGGCTAAGCAAAACTAACTCATGAACCCTTCAGACACTTCTTCAGGCCTACCACAACAGCTTTTGAAGGGTTTAAATTTCTCTTAGATGCTAAAGATATCTTGTTGATGTTCTGCGCTAAGCAAAACCAACACAGGTGCCTTTCCTTTACCTTCTCCGGCAAACTCTTATTTCCTGTTCTCCCTGTATTTGGCATTGGAAGATCAAGTTGACTTCACCTTTCAATGCAAGCACCAAAAGAAGTGAGTGAATGCATCAGACACGGAAAGATTACTTTTAACTAGATGTAAAACAATTTCAATGATGACAAGTAGTACAATCAGGTGATCAGAACAGCTTTGAGGTTCAATATAATTTGAACCTCAAATGTTCAATATAATTTATGAAAATTTCATATTATTGCTACCTATGGAATGATACTGGCCTAACAAGACTCAATCACGCTTTCAAAATTATAGCTGTGCCAACACAAAAGTCCTGCCTCAAAAATACTGAGATGGGATGACTTGCTTTTTAATTACTCGGCAAGTACATTGAGGGCAGAAAAACAACATTCAAACCCACTGGTTTAGTATCATCTGCAGTGTCATCCTACAAAAAGAAATGGAAGTAGTAGTGTTGGAAGACATTTAGACTCTTAAATACAGTTTTTCATCCAGAACTTTGGAAACATCTTGAAAGTTAGCTATAATAACTTTTTATTTGCCAGATCAGGATGACTGGCAGTAAGCATTAGATTTTATTATAAAAGGCACTGCTAATACATAAGGATTAACTTTAAAATTAATTTTAAAAAAACCCCAAAATTATGTCTTGAAATATTTAGGCCCTTTATTCTCTGAAAACAAGTACCTGTCAGTTTATGTGCCTCGGGCTAAAAAATTTAAATCCAACCTCTACATAATCAAGAGAGAAGAACCAGCGTAGTACCGCAAAAAGACCTGAACCCCTTTTGAGTGAGAGGTGACTTTCTTTGCACTGCTGAAAATCAAGAGGTATGTTTTCTAAAGGCACAATTTCTTCCCCATCTTACATAAATGCTGACAGATTGCATTTTAAACACTAGCTGATAGAATTTTCTGTAAGTTGATTCAAATACAGCACCTGTTGTCAGTGGGATGTTCACAGAGCAAATCTTATGCCACAGTGCTTTCCCCTGCCCAAGAAGAGAGGCTTTTGCTCTCCACCTTTGGGGACAGGGTTGCTCAGAGAGAGACTTTAGTTTAAGAAACCTGAGAGTTGCTTTGAGTAGCTAGAGATTACTGCAACACAGCCACTCTCCCCATGATGTCCTCTCCCCTGGGAGCAGGTTGTAGGAGGAATTCACAAGAATACCTGCTTTCCAAAGACTTCTCCTGGATACAGATGGTCTCACAAAGGGAAGGGAAAGCCATGTTCACTCCTTTTATACCACCACCAGCAGTGACAAAAAAGCCCAGTATTTTTTGATTAAGTACAATTAATATTTAAGGCTTAACAGCTTAACTACATACTTGATATGTAATGAGTGTTAATGATTTGTCTATTATGAATGGCTTTTTTTGACACGGAGATGGTGAGATTGCCACACAGCTCATGAATTTTACAGTTCTCTGGAGAGCTAACAATAAAAATCAAACCAAGAATAAACAAGCACAAGACGGGTCTAAGCATTTTCTTTTTTTACTGTATTTTATGTCTTGAACTCTAAAGAAATCTTCACATTGTTTAAAATATTTTTAAAAAGTGTCTCTTTTTATACATTCCAAAATGCATATGGAAAACTCCAGCTACCTGATACTTAAGCAAGTGTAATAGATTTTTACATTCTTTCGCAGACATAGTACTGCATTATGGACAATGACACTGACATTATCTTCAAATTATTTCCTCTCATCAGCTTCCTTTACTTTCTCTAATTCCTCAAATTTAAAAAATGAGGATTTGTCATAGCCCATGAGATGGTTATAATCCTGAGGATTTGGGAAAAGCGTAGGATTAACAAGCATTGATTTTGTTTTAGCATAAAATGTTGTAAACATCTTGGTGATGTCTGGAATCTTTACATCTTTCTGATGGAAAACAGTTGCTTTTTCTGCCAAGATGGCATTATAGGTAATGGCTGTATAGGTGTCCACTTCATCTTTATAATAGAGTCTGATCACGTAACCTTTTGTAAGGATATGCAAAGTAACCGGAGTTACAAATGTGAAAAACCCGATCAACCCATAAAAGGCAGCTTGGACGAGCAGACTTTCCACTCCAATACCGCTCTTGAGCATGATGTAGGGCATCATGAACAGGTTGAATATGCTGGTGGAGTAAGAGAAAAACCTCACACCTACATAAAATACAACACAAAGAAAATTAAGGTTAACTCTTATGAATAAAATTTTCTCTACAATTACATATATTCTTCTATCATATAACAATGCCCTTACTTGTACTGATGAAGTTACTGAAAATCCTTCCCCCTTTTTTTTTTGAGTTCACAGAGACACCGCTGAAAGCTCTACCCTGTCTTGTTGCCACTGTTCTGATTTGTTTGTATGTTTATGTTGGTTTTATCAAAGCTGATAGCTGGCTCTATTTCTATTAGATGCACTCAACTAACTCAGCTGTTATGCACACCTATGAAGTTTTTACTTCCCAAGCAGGAAAACTGATTTCTAACAAGACTTGACTCCAGCCATGGACATATGCAATGGTGCTCATTGAAGATATGGCATACAGGGAAATTCTCCCTTCATCAACAATTAATGTTGACATTCAGTGTGCATTACAAAGAAGTCAGTTTGGTTTCTCACCATGCATAAACCCTGGGTTATTAAATAATAACAAGTACTCCAGACCCATCTTGCATGTGGCTTGAAAGACAGTAGCCAGTGCTATTGTGGACCACCCACAGTCCTTAAGCCACTGTGAGAATCACGAGCCCAAGATGCTGTGACAAATAAGTATGTTAGGATGCATTTCAAAGACATGTATTACAAAACATCCAGTGGCTTTATTTTTCACTGTGTCTTTGTAACATTAAATGGTCAAAGCAAGATCAACGAAGTCTCATGACAGACAGACCATAATAATAACTGTCTACCTGGGAAGCATTTCAAGAACACTTCAAAGCACACAGAATGTAAACAGCAGTTCCAGCTCATCTTTGTTGCTTACTGAGTTGGCTAAAACACCCCAAGGGCTGCAAGAGAAGCTAACGAAGGCTGAGGGGTTACAGAGACGAACAGAGCTCCCTGCACACACAAGCACAGAAGCAGAAAATAAGCACTACCACTTTGTTTGTTTTGTTGTACAGAAAATTGAAATTTTGGCAAACTTGGAAAGGAGAACACTCACTTTTACTGTTCCCTTTTAAAGTTACTAAACACTGTTAACAAAAACAAAAAAAGGCAATATAAACCACTTCAAGTCACATACCTAACACTGTCTTTGCCAAATTTCCTTTATAAACTAATCTTCCATGTTCTGGATGATCATGAGGGGAGGATGTGCTGAGACTGCGAAGAGCTACTCCTTGAAAAGATGTAACCTGAAAGATGAAACCAATTCATGACTAAGTAACATCAGTGCTACATCTTATATCTTCTTATCCATCCATATACATATACACATACACGTACATACTCACACAAAGTTTCTCCTTGCCCTGAAACCATTCCCACCATTTTAAAATAGGGATTAAACTTAGGTTATGCTCCAAAGCATGCCAGAAACTCAAATTAATATACTGCCTGACCGTTTTAATAATATTCCATGTAAATATCCCAAACCAGCATTAAATGTCTGCAGACCCAATACTGAGAATTTAGGCATCAATCAATTTATACACAGCTTTGCAGGGAGACATTTACAGCACCTGTGCTCATCACATCTCTGCTTGATCATAGAATCATAGAATGGCCAGGGCTGAACCAGACCTTAGAGATCATCCAGCTCCAACAGCTCTGTTGTGGGCAGTGACACCTTCCACTATACCAGTTTGCTCCAAGCTCCATCCAGCCCAGCCTTAAACATCTCGAGGGTTGAGGCATCCACAGCTTCTCGGGCAACCTGCTCTGGTGCCTCACCACCCTCACAATAAAGAATTTTTTACCTCATGGCTGAGATTAGCTAAATGGCTTCCTTTAGATTAGCTAAAGCTGCCAGTTTGAATCCATTCCCCCTCGTCCTGGCACTTCACTCCCCTTTCCGACTTTCTTGTAGACTCTTTTCAGGTACTGGGAGCCCACAATCAGGTGACCCCGAAGCCTTCTCCAGGCTTACAAACCCAATTCCCTCAGCCTTTCACGGTAGGAGAGGTGCTACATCCCTCCAATCACCTTGGTGGCTTCCTTTGGAGCCGCCCCCGTGCTGGGGGCCGCAGAGCTGGGCGCAGCACTCCAAGCGGGGTCTCACCTGAGCCTATTAGAAGAGGTACGCCCCGGGGACAACCCCGCTTTCCTCCTCCAAATCCCCCAAGGGCAAAACCGCGAATCCCCGGGCCGCCGCCCTTCCCGCGGGGAACGGGAACACTGACCCCTCTCCCACACACAGTCCCGCAGCCCCCCACACAACCTGCTGGGGCCTCGCGGCGGCAGCGAACAGGGCGGCCCGGTGGCGGCAGGCCTGGGGCGCGGCGCCCCGCAGCCATGCGGAGGCGGAGGCGCGGCGGCAGGCGGCGGAGGCGCGGCGGCAGGCGGCGGAGGCGGCGGGGGCGGCGGCGGCCCGGAGCAGCAGCAGCGGCAGCATGGCGGGGCCGCGGCCGCACCGGGGACACCACGGGCGGTGCCGCACCGGCAGCCCCCGCCGCGCCGCCGCCGCGCCGCGCTTTGGTTCCGCCCGCGGGAAGGGTCCGGCCGGCTCCGCAGCGCCCCCGCCAGGCTGCCGGGAGTGCCAGCATCTCCCGAGCGCCGCCCAGCCACGGAATGCCAGAATCCTTCGGGCTGGAAAACCTCTGAGATGGCCGAGCCCAGCCCATGGCCCAGCCCATGGCCCAACCCATGGCCCAGCCCATGGCCCAGCCCATGGCCCAGCCCATGGCCCAGCCCATGGCCCAACCCATGGCCCAGCCCATGGCCCAACGCCACCGCGTCAGACACACCGTGCCGCCAACTGCCGCAGCCAATCCTTCCTTCAGCACCCCGAGAGATGGTGACTCCACACCTCTCTCGGCAGTCCATTCCAATGTCTAAGCATCCCTTCTGGGAAGAAATTCTTCCTGGTGTCCAACCTGAAGCTCCCTGGCATGGCATCAGGCCATTGCCTCGTGTCCTCTCACCAGCTGCCTGGGAGAAGAGGCCAACCCCACCTATTAAACATCCTTTCAGGTAGTAGTAGAAAGCCATAAGGTTTTCATTCAGCCTTCTGTTTTCCAGGCTAAACTACCCCAGCTCCCTCAGCTGCTCCTCACTAGATTCGTTCTCCAGAACCTTTACCAACTTCATTACCCTACTCTGCACACCCTCCAGCGCCTCGATGTCGTTAAGTGACCGAGAGGCCCAGAACTGAACACAGGACTCGAGGTGCAGCCTCACCAGTGCTGAGCACAGGAGACGATCACTGCCCCGGTCCTGCTGGCCACACTATTCTGGACACAACCCAGAATGCCACTGGCCTTCCTGGCCACCAGGGCACACGCTCGCTCAGGTTCAGCTGGTGTCGACCGAGACTCGCAGCACCTAACATGGCGGGGCTGCAGACTGCCCCCGGAACTACGCGCCCCAGCATGCACCGCTCCGGGCGCGCGGCATGCCGGGAGCACGGGCGCAGCACGGCCGGGGCGCGGGGGGGCCGGAAGCGGCCCGTGACCCGGGCGGAAGCGCTCGGAGGCAGCTGGGCCGACACCGCGGCCCTGCGAGCGGGGCGGAGGGAGCGGCGGCCACGGGTGAGGGGCGGCCGCGGGACACAGACCCCGCTGGCGCCGCGAGGGACACCCCGGGGGCGGGCCGCCCCGCTGGGCGGGGAGGGGGAGCCCCCGCAGGCGGCCCCGCAGAGGGCAGCGGGCCTCGCCCCGCTGGTGGCGGGGGCGCCGAGCGGGGCCCGGGCGGAGGGGCCGGAGCGGCGCCGGGGGCCGGCGGGGGGCGCGGGGCGCGGGGCCAGGCCGGGGTTCCCCCGCCGGGTGGTGGCGGAAGGCGCGTTCCTCCCCCAAAACAATCTCCTTGGAATCCCGGCGCCGCCGGGAAAGGGGCTCTCTGGAGCGGTGTTGGCTTTGAGCATCGCTCCCTAACTCCTGCCAGAGGGGACGTTCGCCCTTTTGCTATGCCAGGCCGTAGAGAGAGGGGAAAAGTTAAGACCGAAAGAATTTAGAACGCGCCCCCAGGGGTTGTTTTGCCAAGGTGAGAAGTGCTGGTTAAAGTGGTTTGGCTGTAATGGTCGGCAAATGTGAGCAAAGCAAAGAGGAGGGTGATACACCTACATACAGCAACAGAAATGAGCTTTTGAGTGCCGTGTGTTCCTCAGAAAGAGGTTTCGTTTTAATACAAGGGAACCTGAGCATTGGTAAGTTATTGAGGGCTTCACTTTTGTTTGTGAAAAGGTGATGGGGCTGCTGGCAATTTACTTTGACAGCCAATTTGGTCTTGCACTAGGTAAATTTTATTAAATATTTATGAAATATGTTTGGTGCTGTAGATTGTAAGTTAAGGTTTGCGTTCTGGGAAGACCTAGATAGTCACAGGCTATTTGTTTACTTGGCTCTGATGGCTTTTGGAATCAAACCAGAAAAACATAGATAAACAGGCAGGCGAGAGACCTTAGGATAAGACCCACTTCGTGCACATATTTCTGAATAATCTTCTATATGCTCCCAGTTTTCTTCTTTTGCTATAATAAAGACCAAAAAAAATTGTTGGGGAAGAAATAATGTTTTATTAACTGAAGAGTTACTTTGAAGGGGAATAAGTGTTCATTTGTTTTCCTGTAGTATATTGGCCACATCTTTGCACATGTGGCACACACCTTATGCCTTGAGGTCAGCCTTTTAATGAGCTTCAGTTATATCAATAAAACTTTCATGTTAGTAAAAGTTTTGCTAACATTTTCGTTGGGAGCTTTAAGTTAATTTTTAGAAACTTTTAGCACTTCAGCATTTAATTTTTTCCTTGTGTTGGAGAAAAGGTATTTGAAATTTTTTTTTTCTTTTTTTTTTTCTTTTTTTTTTTTTTTTTTTTTGTACCAGAGTAGGTGATTAACTGATTTAGATAGTTTCAGATAGTCCTAATGTTAAGACTTTTAGTATTGTTGCAGTGAGATAAATGAATATGGCACTCAAGGATACTCAGCTTCAGGTGTTTGACTGTGTTTTTACAGTTCTCGTGTTACAGGAAATCCTTAACTTACGTGATAAAAGTATGAGGTTTGTCAGATTAAATTAAGGAATTTTGATGTATTTTGTCAAGTTCTCTTTGCACCTGGAAAAGTTCAGGATTTAGTTATCTTCGTTGTGGAGTAGTTTGCATGAGAGTAGTTTTTAGTGAATGCCTGTAACAAGAGGGCAGAAATCCATGCCCTGTAAAATTTTACAGTAAGCCAGCAGCCTTTTTTCCTCTGATAGCAAGAGCTGAACAGTACAGGGGTTTTATTGTGTGTTTGGAAGAAAACAGTAACACTCCCTTGCTCGTGTTTGTTTGTTTTTCCTTGAAGCTTTCTGGGGAATTACTGAAAAGTAAAGTTTCCTTAGATACGAAAAAAATCTTAGCTAAGATCTTTGGTACTCTGTACGTGATGTCCTACCACATCTCCTGTTTATCTCAACTAGCATTCACATGTAGTATACCTTCCTGTCACATTCCAGTGTCCCAAAAAATTTTAGTGCGTGACAGTTTTGAAGTAGTGAATCAGCTGATTTGGAAACCATGCTGTACCAGTTTCTCCTCATGTTTGTTCTAAATATGCTTCGATGCTTACTTATATTAATTGTTTTTTGATGTGTACTGAGCAGTGAATGCTGAACTGAAGAGCAGAGTTTTTAAACAAGTTATCATACAGGGTAGAGTAGAATTCAGGATTGAACAGTAGGAGGCTGCTGTTGTAATGCACAGCAGCTTTTGGTAATTAATGAACTCTTACTGAAATATAAATGACACCAAAAAAATGTCACATTTGGCTTTTAAACAAACCCAGGAATTGGTGAAGGCATTTGTAATATTTGCCACACGTTTTCCAGAAATTGATAGTGTGGGATACAAATGTCAGTATACTGAAGCATACAAAAGTCATGTGTTCATCATACAGCTAATGAGTTGGAAGCCATTTGAATTTCCTTTAACCAGAATCTGAGTTTTTAAAGGGTTTTCCTGTGGGGTCAAAGAATGTGAATGCTTGAAATGTTTGCATAGATTCAGTTTTCTTGTGCTAATGAGAACAGAGCAGTGGGGTTCTGGAAGCTGTGCAGTAGTTGCTTGTGCTCAGCTACATTACTGTATGTTCTTCAAGTCTGTTCCACTCACTGACATACAAGGCATACAAAGAAATTATATCCTGGAAATTTGGGCAACCTTGGGAGGTAAGCACGCAGCTTTGGGAGTGAGCTGAGATGGTTGTGGACATGCTTCAGTTTTGTTCCTGCATTTGATGGTCAAGAGAAGCAGGAAAGAGATCACACCAAACTCACACCATCCTATTTTTTAGAGGTGTAAGAAGGCAAACAAGCAAGTAGGCAAACAAGCAAGAGCACATGCCTCATAATTGCCATGGTTTGAGTTTTATGGTATTTCACTGTATTCTTTCTACCTCATATGTGTAAATATTCTGGCAACTTGTGGCAATTTTCAGTTCTCTAATATGTAATGACAATTTTGTGTTTTCTGTAGCAGGAAGTCCTTTTTAGACTGGTTGGAAAGTTTGTGTGCCAAATATGCTGGGTTTAGTTGTATTGTACTCTCTGATTAAAAAGTGGCATGTAAACTCTCTTTCATGTAAACTGTCTCTTAATAAATGCAGGTTTTGCTTTTTTTTTTTTTTAAGGAGGTAAAGCAGGAGAACAGTAATATCTAATATATATGCTTTTTTTAGATTAAAGGCAGGGAGCTGAGCTACCTTATGGTAATGCCACTTAAGCTTCTTGAAGGGCAAATGGAATTGTGAATGTACTTCAATATAAATTAGTAGTTCTTTGCAGGAGTCTGAAATAGTCAAGTCAAAAATATATAGAAAGTACACGTTCACAAAACTTGGATTGTTCTCTTCCTGACTGCTGCATTGGTGTGGTCTTGGTGAAGTCAAACAGGGGCAGCTATAAAATGTGGAAGAGTAATTGAAATATAGGTAGTTACCAGGCATTTTCAGAAATCTGAGTCTCTTTATATTGTCTTGTCATTTATGCTGTTTTCATTGTACAGAAGAAAAATACAGAGATGTGTTTTGTAATAAACATTACACTGGAAATACACTGAGAGAAAATAATTTTTTGGAAGACATCATACAAAGTCGCTTGACTCGATGTATTATTTAAAACCTAAGACCATGCCATTGTCAATTTAAAAAAATGTGCAGAAAATTTCACTCCATACTCCTTTTATACTCCCTATATGCACAAGTGAGAATGTGTGGGAAGTATTTCTGTATCCTTTTGGTTCATTTTCTGTGTGCATTTTTATCTGGCTTTGAAAACATTCTAATCTTCATACAATGTCATGACAGACTGAACATTTCTTGATCCAGAAGAGGAACCTTTATTGGTTTTTTAGGTTTTTCAGAGCTCCCGAGTTTCTTGTTTTTCTTTTGTCTTCTCATTTCTTGCATTGACCCTCTGATTTTTCTGGGCTCTCTGCTGTTGATATTTTGTCAGGAATAAATCTATACTGCTGATAGAATTCATGATAATTTTTTTAATGACACATTATTACATCAGACTAGAAACTGAATGAAACTCAGTGTGTCCCTTATTAACATGTCAAATGCATCATATATTGGAATATATCACATATTATGTCTATTTCTTAAAAGCAGGTTGGCTTTTCTGCATCTTTTGCTTTTGGCAATAAGATGTTTGGGAGTTTTCTATATTCAGAACCAAATTTGGATTCTGGAGTAGCACTATAAATTTTATTCTTTCTTTCGTTTACGTTCATTTGTTGAACTTAAACAGTGGTATTTTGTTGGCATACTTTTCCCGCCAATGTTTATCCTTTCAATGATTTTTTTATATCTATCTTCATTCCAGTTTTGCAAAGCTGAATATGGAAGATTAATTTTTCTTTTATAAAACAGGCTCTTTGGTCATATCAGTGGATCCTCTCTGTCCTTCTTGTAATTCAAACCTTTTTCTTGAAAACGGGAATTCAGAATTGCATGTGGTATTCCAGACAAGCTGTTGTTCATGTGCAACAGTGTTCATATTTCCCTATCTCCATTGCAATGGAATCCTCAATGTGCATTTGCCTCTTTGTCCCTCACTGTTTTTTTTTCCTTTTACCCCCACAGAGTTGCATCATTTTATAGTTGACCACAGAATTACTATACCCCCAAATAACAAGCCCTGACTGTGTAAAAGAAGATTGTATTGGTCCCTCCATGCAGGAATCTTTTGTTTCATATGACTTAATTTCATGTGGCTTCAACTATGCCGTTTTTCAAGACTGGTCACTTGTGTGTGTTACGCTTTGTTCTGCTTTTGTTGCAATGCTTTCCACTTCTGCCTCATCCAAATCTACCTACTTCTTTCTGGCAGGATTGTTTTAAAAAAAATCAACATATTTTTTGGAGCAACTAGTAGTTCTTTTCTAGTCCAGTTGTTCTATGTTTGCAACACCATTCTGTATTCTTGTAGTCTTGTAGAAAGGTTCTTTCTCATTTTAAGATGACCTCTCATCACATTTGA
The DNA here is from genome assembly GCF_008360975.1 of Lichenostomus cassidix. NCBI lineage: Eukaryota > Metazoa > Chordata > Aves > Passeriformes > Meliphagidae > Lichenostomus > Lichenostomus cassidix. The sequence continues at coordinate 120,279,533 of NC_139482.1, read as the reverse complement.
TGTTATACTGAGCCCAAATTGCATCTTGTTTGAGTTTCCTTTTTTCCAAATGACAGAATAATTTTTTAGATATTAGATTAGTTCAGCATGCCCTAAAACTACTAAGACTTACTGCATTTTTATACTGTTTTACTTTTTAGTACAACTGAATTCAGACCACTGAGCCTGATAATTTTTTTCTTGTTTGTTAATTACAGTAATTTTTTTTCTCTAAAATATGATAGTGCGTTTGATTTATTAAAATGCTCATTGTGTATTTTTGCGTCAGCTAATTTTTTTTTGTGTAGACTTTTTTTCAGTTCTCCATTTTCAATCTTTCAATGCATTAGCCTCCTCAAGTTATGCTTTTACCTTGCAAGGTCTTAATATATCTGCGTTCTCACTAACTAGCCCTTCTTTATTCCTGTATTTGGTGGCATTATTTGTATTGTAAACTAAGGAATATTTTATCATCACCAACACTTCCAAAAGGTGGTATCACTTCTGTGTTGGAGTTCTTTTTTCAAATATTATTATTTATAAATCATAAGTGGTTTCACAACTCTTTTGGAATGTAGCAAGTGGTTTTGTGGCTAGAAAAAGAGGTAGTACAAGTGATCCTCTTCTGCGAAGTAGAAGTAGTAATGTGAGATATTCCTTCAGTTCCAGAGCAACAAATACTCTCCAATAAGATGACTGATTACTATTTACAAAAACTTTTGAAATCCCATCGGTTTTGGGCCCTAACTGTCCCAGCACCCAAATGTAATTTCCTTAGATAAGTTCCTGGAATTACTGAAATTGATGAAGGCATTTAACAGTCCATATTAGGAAATCTCTGTTATTGCATACACGAATTAACTCTTAAAGAACATTCTTCAGTTGCTATATATTCAGGAATTTTCCACCTGCAAGAGTACAGGTTAAGATGTTCCTTATACCAGGGGTAAGGCAAATATTTTATTCTGTGAAGTCAGAATAATTTTCAAAGAGAGCAGCAATGTAAGCAAAGGATTATTTTTTGCTCATTTCTCCACAGACATCTAAAAACTATTGCTTTTGTGTATGTAGTTTCATTAGGTGTACCTTACAAAGCACCTTCTTGTGAAAGCTTGAGGAAACATTTGGACTATTTTATATTTGTAGCTATGAAAAAAGAGGTGGAATAAACCAGCATCCAAGTTCTGTGGAGAAGTGAAGCGATCACCAGTAGCAAAGAGATGTCTGTAGTACTTCTTCCAAATCTTGCTGCTTCCTCAGCTTGCTTACGTTTTTTGCTCAACTTTTACCAGAAACATAGGAGGAAGTGAATGTGGGGTGAGGTCTCTGTTTTGATCTCTTTACTGCCCACAATCCTGACTATCAGCTGGGAGACCACCCAGAATCATTGGTGCTATTATTTCCTGAATATGTGGGCACACAGCAGTATCACTGATTTGTACTTGGATTAATGTTTGCAGACTGGCTGTTGATTAGAAGGGAATTTTAGGACAGGTGGGTGGGTAGAATTTCTCTTCCACAGCAGAGATGGAGTTCAGGATAAAGACATATAAGTTGTATCTGAACATACCAGATTTGTTTTGCAAATAAATGCTTCCATTTCTCTAACTCTTTAAATTCCTCTTGGTGGAGAAGTATACATGCAGCAAGCTGGATGTGAGTGCATAAGCTATGGAAGCTCATAGTTAACTTACCATGTGAATACCTACATTATATGTCGGAAGTAGATTATCTAGGTGATACTGGTGGTGGTATTGGGAACTGTCAATCTTCTGTGAAGGACAGGTTGAAGGCCAGGTATTTAGTGCACACTGATTAGACTGATCCCTGAGCCTTCTCTTCTCTGGCCTAAACAACCCCAGTTCTCTCAGCCTGTCCTTGTATGACAAGTGCTTCAATCCCTCGATCATCTTTGTGACCCTTTGCAGGACTCAGTTCAGTCTGTCATACTGGACCCAGCACTCCAGGTGTTTCCCAGTAGTGCTGAGTGGAGGGGCAAGATCACCTGCCTCAACCTTCTGGCAATGCCCTCAATAAAGTCCCCGCTGCTGTTAGCCATCTTTGCTGCAAGGGCACACTGCTGGCTCATGTTCAGCTTGTCCACCAGCACCCCCAGGTCTGTTTATGCAAAGCTGCTTTCCAGCAGGTTGTCCTCCAGATGGTATTGGTGCCAAGGTCGAGGGTTTGCTTTTCCCATTGATAAACTTCATAGGTTGCCTGTTTTCAAAACACACTGCTCATCAGCACTGCATGTTGTGTACCATCATATTATTTTTGGAAGGGTGTTTATGGTAGCAAAAAGACTAATAAGTAAAGGAGACTTTAAAAATTGTACTGCTGACTCAAAATGTTGCCACTTGTATTTTTTTCAGACGCTCCTATTGCAACATCTGCAGTTGAAAAGAAACAATTTTATTTTTTAAGAAGAGAATGGGTAAGTTCACAATCTTACAGTGTTTATTGTTTTCCTATGATCTGAAGCATTTTCTCTCTCACATTGGTAGAGGAGGTGGATTCTAAGACTTTAAATGTTATCTTGTCACTTTTTCTTGTAGCCTCAAAAGTTTATGGAACTTCCTACAAATGTTTTGCAGGGGATTTTTGTCAAGTGACTGTTTATTTGTTGGAAGACTTGTTCAGAGCGTATCCATTCTAACAAAAAATTTCCCTTGCTTAACATGCACAGTCCCGAAAATATACATGCCAAAATAGGAATGCCTTTAGGCTTTTATAACACTAAACCTTTATATAGTGGACAAGAAAATTTCACTGTGTAAGTTTTAAAATAACTCTTTGCATGTTTGTTAACTAAAGTCAGCCTGTTGATTTGTGGCTCAGAGATCATAATACGGACTGATTTCTGATAAATTACATTTTGTGTGATATGACTACATGTCTGAAACTGTTGTTTCTGTCTCTACAAATGACTGGTTAATGAAACAGGATTTGACAGATTCTGGTTTTATCCGTACTTTTTCTGAATGTATTATAGCATGTTTGGCACTGGCAGTAGTTCATTAAAATTGGCTATAACTACCAGTAATTAAAGTTTAATTTCAAATTCACAAAACAACTTGATGGGGGAGATGTTTTATTTGCTATATTGGCAACAGTAATTCAACTTTTAAAAGTAGCACTGCTGGGATACAATAAATAAAGGAACAAAAAGTGAAGGGGGACAAAAGCTTCTGGAGAAACAAAGTAGAGACCAGGTATTCAGTGAAACAGAAGGGAGAATGAAAACAGAGAAAGCACAGTCAAGATTGGTGTGAGGAGAATTTTCAAATCTCCCTGGGTTCAGTGCTTTGGCACTTTCCATGCTTTCCACCAAAGGCTATAATACAGGTAAGAGTACAACTTAGGGTGTTCCTTATACCAGGGGTAAGGCAAATATTTCATTCTGTGAAGTCAGGATAATTTTCAAAGACAGCAGCAATGTAAGTGAAGAATTATTTTTGCTCATTTCTCCACAGACAACTAAAAACTGTTGGTTATGTGTGTAGTTTCATCAGGGTATGCACTGATGCTGTACGGTTCTGGGTCTGGTTGGGCAGTAAGGGAGGATGAATCTTATTTCATGTCATTTCTTCAGTACAGGAATGCTGACTGCTTTTATTCTTACCAGTGCTTCAGAAAGCACTTTTTTCCTTGACATCTGTATTTTTCAGTATCATATATGTGTTTTGCAAGTATTGCAAGTTCTAGCAAGTATTAGTATGATAAATGTGATGGTAAACTTCATGGAAGGAAGCAGTAGCATGTTCAATTCTTTTGAGAATGTCTAAAGAAAAATTTCATTCCTATGTGGATTTTAGAAATCATGTTAGAAATTGATGATGGAGGGATGTTAATAAAAGAATCCCAGCTTTTGCAAAAATGCTTACTTTAAAACAGATTGCTCATTACTTCAAGAAGAGCTGTCTTCAAATATGCAAAACTATTGTCTCATTTCTGGTTGTATTGGGTTCTTTGGTCTGCAAACATCGTAGAAAAGACTGCAACTTGCGTTTTTAGTGATGTGAATCAGTATATTGTGTTCTCAAACTGTTATCTTTTTTCCCATTATAGATGGAGAAGAGAAAACATATGGTGGGTGTGAGGGCCCAGATGCTATGTATGTGAAGTTAATATCCTCTGATGGCCATGAGTTCATTGTAAAAAGAGAGCATGCATTAACATCAGGAACAATAAAAGCTATGTTGAGTGGACCAGGTGAGTACAGGACACTTGGTACCTTCATGTTCTTTGTTTCCACTTTTGGACAGCTTGAATTTTTATCATGCAGTAAGGGAAAGTTGGAATAAATGATAACTTTTCCCCCTCCTGCCTAGTTTCTGTTTCCATCAGAACAGTCCATCTCTGTTGGGGTATTGTGGTACCAGACTTAAAATTGGACTGTGCTTTTGGAGAGTTAGTGATCTTACAGTGTCATTGCTACTAGTTTCCCATGGTACGAGAACTTGAGGGTGTTATATGAAACATGGAGCTGTCAAGTTCAGAATGAACAAGAGCTAGTAGTTCTTTATTGCTGCATCCGTGGCAGAACTTCTGGTATTTCATATGGAGTTAATTTTCTTCATAGCAGGTCACATAGTTCTGTGCTTTAGATTTGTGACTAAAACAGTGGCAATAACACACCTCTGTTTCCGATGAAAGGTGTTTGCACACTGTTCAGGCTTCCTCTGTTTCTCACTCTTTCCCCACCCAATGACCAGAGGAGGGTGTGCAAGAGGTTGGGAGGGAATACAACCAGACACATGACCTGAACTACTGAAAGAGATATTACATGCTGTATAATGTCTTGCTCAAAAGTGGAAAAGGAAGAGGCGTAAAAAAGGGAGGTGAACCGTCTTTTGCTTGGGAACTGGCTGGTCATCAGTCTGCCCATGAGAGGTGGTGATAATCTTCACTTGTTTTGTTTCCTTTCTCTTCTCTTCTCTCAGCCTACAAGTTTTCTTGCTTTTACTCTTCCTCTCCTCTTCCCTTGTACACAGCAGTGGCCGATGCGCAAGCAGTGTGTCATGTTTTGCTGCCTACTGGGGTTAAAGCCACATCTTCACAACATCCTATGGCAAGGAGTTCCTGAGCTTAATAATGACAGTTAGCTTGAGACAAACATGATAATCTTACAGAAGGGAAGGATCACATGTGTTACTGAGTATATGAGACTATATCTGGTTTAAGAAGTGTCTCAACTAATTTTTGAAGACCAAAAGGGTGGGGGAGGGAACAGGAGAAATTGACACAAGTGCTTTCTCTCTTCTGTGCCCTCATCCTGTGCGTTTACCTTTGGCCACTTGAGTGGTGGGCAGTAGGCTGCATAAAGCTCAGATCTGAATATGGTCATTCTTACGTTCTCTTTTTAGATTCTGGCGAGGGGGATTATGGGAGAGATCTATTTCTTTAATACATTTTTAATTACTTAGTAATATTTGGGCAAACTGAGCAATTGAAATTCTCAGTGCAATGTTTTGCTGTCTTTTGAATGGTTGCATTTGAAAATATGTAGTAAATGTTGTGGGTCTGTGTCAGCCTCTCAGACATCTTAAGAAGAATAGTTACAAGACCTGCTCTGAATTTATTCAGTGTGAATGAATAAGAGGCAAAGTAGCCTGTGTAGAGGGCTAGAAACTGACTCTGTAAAGGACTCAGCATTCAAGAATATTTTGTAAAAAACTTGCAAGATAAATCGGTCACAAGGAAAAGCACTGTTTCTGTCTAGTTCAGTAGGTCATCATTTAACTGATGTGTGTTTTGTTTCAGTGCTGTGACGTGGCCAACATGCATTCTTGTTTTGCTTCCAACTGTCCTTTACTAAAATTCAAGCCATACTGGCTTCAGTGCATGCAGATATTTTTACACAAATCTGTGTAGATGTTAGTAAATAGCTCTGCTTTGTAGCTAGAAGGGCATGCCCACATAAAGAGTGAGAACTAAACATTGCTAGTCTCCCATAAACATGGAGTTAATGTTAGTATTTTTTTGTATTGTCTTTCAATTTAATGAGTTGAAAGTCCAGAGATGGAAGGGAAAGAGAGACAGAAATAACAATAGGAATCCCATGGGACTAACCATAGGATCCTAACCTTTGTAGCATCCAGGATTCATAGGCACTACAGAAAGCTGATTTCAAATGTACTTGTGTTTTGAGATTTGAGTTTTGAATAAATGCTTTAATATCTAATAGGGAAAAACTCATACTGTATGTAAACTTTGCTCCAGTACAGCTAGAGTTTCCCTGTCCCTGCTGTATATCTGTTTTCACAGCTTATCAAGTTAATGCATCTTTGAGGTTTCAACTCTTTTGTCAAATCTGCCTGAAATTGAGAAATTCAAAGCTACCGGGTCATAGAAGGGGCTACTGATAAGTGTGCATATGCAGATATGAAACACCTAGAAACCTTTTTATTCCCCTTGGATAAGACAGCTAGAAATTTGGATTGATGCCTCTTAGAGTTAAGCACACTACAGTTTCTGGGCACCTATCAGCTATATTGGAAGTACACCTAAATTTCTGGTGTAGTTGTTCAGAATATTTTTGCTAGAGTTCAACCAAAATAAACATTTCATAATGCTGGGTATCTTAATATTCTGTACGGCTCTGAATGTGGCACATCCTGCTTTACAATGAAGAATCTAATACCCTGGAATATGGAACTTATGCAGGTCTGTTTAGAATGCATTATATTAGTATGGTAAATTGCTTCATTTTGCAGTGAATTGAGATTCTGACTTCTGGTTTGGTGTTCTTTTATGTTGTTTTTTTCTTTCTACAGGACAGTTTGCAGAAAATGAAACAAATGAGGTCAATTTTAGAGAGATCCCATCCCATGTCCTATCCAAAGTATGCATGTATTTCACCTACAAGGTCCGCTATACTAACAGCTCTACGGAGATTCCTGAATTCCCAATTGCACCCGAAATTGCACTGGAACTTCTGATGGCTGCAAACTTCTTAGATTGTTAAATAAAATAAATTATAATAAAAAATGTAAAACTTTTTTCAGTATTTAATACATGTAGTTCAGTTAGTAACTTTTTTCAGATAGCATGTTGCGTGTGTGCTGTTGAGAACTGTAAAGTTCACTGCAGAGGCAATTGCCTTCAGTTCTTTTGCATATAGCAATCATTCAGTTGGAGTTTGTTTTGCTGCTTACACAAATAAGGACCTTTTCACAAACTGAGACAAATAAACAAATATGCCAATTAGTAGATGGCTATGCCTTATCCTTTAGGTGTGGTAGAACTTTCTTTTAATACAATGACCATAGCAAATACTGGAGTTTAGTCGAATACTCTCTAAAAGGTAATTATAGTTACATTCAAGTAGCTGGTTAGGGTTTCTAGCTTTCTCTTATTTTTTAGGTTTCTAAACATCTGAACTTAATCTCCTTTGTAAGATAGCTGTCCTGTAGATTAGTTACACTAACTAGATTAGTAGTGCCCTCTTTGTATGCTGTCAGTGATATTCTGTTTAGGTTGAAAGTGGAGTACGTAGGAGAATGCTTAAGGCTTTTAAGTCATAGTATAGACATGTGCAACTTGTGTACTTGATAACATTTTTCTTTTATAACCTAAATTTACCCCGTTAGTAATTTCAAATATTCCAGTCACTTGTCTGTACAGTTAGACTGTGATCCTGCTGACAGTGACTTTTAAGGGGGAAAATAACTGTTACAATCTGTGTATATTATCTTCTATATAACATATAAGGTTATTCTTAATATACTGTCACATGTCCTGATAAGGATTTTATATGGCTTCAGTTATGGTTTATTTCCATTGTTCTGATTGTTTATGTAAAGTCTGTATTTAATCTCTAGAGTAGTAGCCATTTAAATTTTGTAATATAGCAATTGAAAAGATAGAAATTGTCCTACCTTTTACCTCTTCCTCGACCTCTCCCTTGTACCCATAGCAAAAGACCCTGAAATGTGGAGGTCTTTTATATTTGAAGGAAAGGACATTAAGCAGATGTTTTAGGAGCTGTTTTATAAATTTCATAGGTATTTCCAATGTTTTTACAAATATTTTAGGGGAAAAGGATTGGCAAGCCACTGACACAGTACTAGAGTGGAACGCATTATCCCTTGGTAGTTCCTGCTGGCAGTTCTGTTCTGTCAGTTCTTTGTTCAAAACAAGTTTCCATAAAGAAAACAACTTGAGACAAGAAGTTGCTTTTCGTTCAGCAGCCTGAAAAATCGTTCTGCTAAAATAATCTGTAAATGAGAATAAAACTAATGCATCATGAGAAATGATGCAAGAACAATGTAATTAGCATTTCCATCGGCCACCACTGCTTCAGCTTTGTTTTGATCAAGAAGTGATTGTGGTCTATCATGGAAAAATCCCACCAACTGATGGTGGAACTGCTTTCTTGATGTTTTAACTCACAGCTAAGTTAGAGGGCTGAAACTCTCCTCTAAACCTGTTTGTCAACATAAACACAACTTGGAAGAGATTTTCCTGGATGAAAACTAGCAATTTAAATAGACTATGCGGTCTGCCCATGGAGGAGGTCAGTTCTGACAAATGAAATTTTATTCTGGGCTTAAACAATGTTCACATTTGTCGGTGTGTTGATAGATTAGCTGACATTTATTCACGTCACATACTCTGGCACAATTTAATGTGTTTAATGTGGGGATGTTTGTGACTAGATTGACTTTAAAGCTGAAGTGCATTGTAGGGTGATTGTCTGAAATCCCATGTGTAAGCACTCTGGTCAGTGCTGTTAGTAACTCATTTTCAAGAGCTAGAATGATAAACCAGAGATACCCTGTTATGCTGCTTTTGTTAGAGCTGCTAGGAATACCCTAAAAGGTCAAGGAATACCACCATGGATATTTTAGTCACAACTACATATCAGTCTGAGCAAGTCTTAAGTTCACTCATCATTTTTAATAGTCTTGAGGCTAAAAATTATTTAGTTTTAAACTAAAGCAAAAAGGATGTAATTTTTTTAAATTGTGGGGTTTTTTTTTCTTCCCCTTTTTAGGCATTCTAAAATAATTCCCTTAATTTTGTTAGAATACATTGCATTTCATGATTCTGTACTTCAGCAGTAAGGTAAAATAGCTGGTTTAGCTCTGAATAATAATTTTGTTGGTTTTCTTTCAGCTTAATGTATCATACAGTAGCTTTGAACACTCAGGAATTGCAGTAGTGTCTTAGAGTGCACTATTTGCAAAACCACCGGCTGTTAAAACGAACCAGATTTCTAAGGGGGAGGGGGACAGGGGGAATTAGTGCAATTTCCATGATAGTTAAATGGGTATGCTATTATCAGACAATTGGAAACTTACCACGCTTAACCCCTGAGTTCTAAATAAATTTCAAAGTTGAAAATTTTTAAACCTGTGTTTCTGTTGATTTATGACTGCTCAGAGGAAGTGTTCATACGCAGGGGCATCATTTTCATGGCTATACTATATGGTGAGCAAATTGCTAATGTAATTAGTATTTGGGTAATAGGTTGTGAAACTGCATGTATAAAATTAAAGGTGGTGGGTTTTTTCATAGTTCTGAAGAATTTTTTGGATTTGAAGTATTTCAATATGTTTGTGCCGCTCTGAATTATAAGTATCCACAATTCTCAGCACCGAGTACTAAAAAGGCATGGTTTTTCTGAGCAGGCTTGAAGAGGATACTTCCAAGGATACTTCAAGGGTATTCTGCTGGGCATATTTGGAAAACTTCAAGTGTCCTATAGTGCTTCTTTTACTTAGAAAGATAGTCCTTTATTTGATGGTTCAGATTTTAAACTGAACTGCTGATTTAGCCATTAAAACCTCCAGATTCTGTACTGACTGTAAGCAGTGAGAAGAGTCATGCTGCATTATGGTTTGTCATCATTTGAGTATGTATAAGGTGCTGAAGAAGTCTCTGATAGTCTCCAGCATGGAATAGTCTGTGCATCTAGAATGATCAGAACTCCCTTCCACAAGCCATGAAGTTGCTTTTTGGTTTTTGAACTCGAAGAAAGGAGGATTCACCATGATTCACTGTGCCATTATATTTAACAGATGTTGAACACAGTATCCAAAAGGCATTTCTCAATTAACGGTAGGAAGTTTGGAAAATTGTTTGCTTCTGTCTGTTTTTTATTGCTGTGTATTTTATTTCACAGGCCTAAATTGCAGTAGTGACTTTGGTTTGTTCCCCCTTTTTACTTTGCCCACTGAAAGGGTTCTCCAAATGCTTGCCTGAATCTGTTGGTTTATGTAATAAAGTGGACAAAGAACTTTGTGGGACAAGAAAGTTAACTTTTCAGTCCATGTTTTGTATTCCTAGTTGTTTTTTGTCAGGTCTCAAATGTTGCAGTATGATATAAGGCAGTAACAGTTACTGCAGAGTCAACAAAAGCACAATGAGAAGTAGCAGTATTTCTACCTAAAAACTAAGGGTTGAAGCTGTGATACAACTTAATTTCAACACCTGAGTAAGATAAAAATAGGAGTAAGAGGAAAATAGCAGGAACACATTAAAAGATTGGGTGGATTTTGAAATTAAACTATGATGGGATGCTTGTTTTTAAAGACAGACTAAAGCTTTAGTAAAAAAGTAAAAAGGGCTTTAGGGATTTCTTTTTCCCATGGAAAAAATTCAACTTTTGAAGGATTTTGACAAATAATTAAATGTATTGGAATTGCATTTCTTTTTAAATGTAGCTCATTAGACCGCAATTTTACAGAAAGATACCAATGCTGTGAACTGCATGTGTAGCACAATGTTTGTATGAGCTAGAAAAGAGCACAAAGTAGACTCTGTTTTATTATCACCTGTGAAGCTTGAGTGTCATTCACTAAGGCAGCACAGACAAAAGAACAGGGAGTTTTTATCGAGTTTTTACCAGTGTTATGTGTCATGAAATAAAGCTTTGCATATGGTGCATCTGAAATGTAGGTTGTGCAGTTTCTCTTCTATGGGAGAAAGGTCACTGAGATAAAGAAAAACAACAACAACAGCAAAAAAGATCTATCTCTCTATCATTGCTATGTTACTGTTTTATGTTTACAGAATACAGGATTTTCCTCCCACGCTAAATGGGAGGAGATCAGAGTTGCAAGATTGTGATTGTTCTTTGACAAATGGAGTACTTCAACATTTTATCCTACTGAACTTGCGTAATCAGACAGTTTTCAAGATGTTAGTCATGTAATGTTTTGTGGCCTCACTTGTTGAGGGTAGAATTGGAAAATTAAATTAAAATTGCCCCTGAAATATGTACTGCCTTTTAGATCAGTGAAAGTAACAACTTGAGAACTTTTAGATAAATTAAAATCTACTGTACAGTGCTAAAGTTAGTAGTTTTCAGGATAGTTTTGTGGGATTAGTCTTTTGGGAATATATGCATGGATTAATGCTATTTCTTATTTATTTGTTGTTAATTTCTTTCTTCAACCAGAAGTTACTTTGAAATTAAAAACAAATACTGTTAATTCATGTTTAAAACTGCCTTTTCAGGTGAGAATTCATAGCTAAGGCTTTTCTTCCTGTGAAAAAAAATACCACTGGTATCCTATTTACACTAATAGAAAACTTTTATCTACCAAATCACCACCACCCAAAACCATAAATAATACATAATTTTTATCTTACGTTACTACAAATTCTTCTTACTCTGTCTAGCAAAACAATGGGATGCCTGTTATGCAGATTAATTCACTCTTACATAAAAAGTTCTCAGTGTTGGTTGTATCACCAAGCCTGAAAAACTTCTAGATCTTCATGCATTTGGCAAAAAGGATTTTTTTCTCTTTGTACACAGGGAAAAGCTTCCCACATTACCATACTAAGCTGACATATGTTTTTCAGAAGTGACACTCCATTTGAGTCAGAATTATTTGTAGTTTGCTACAAATTAAACATGAAAATGATGTATCAATATTTAACATTTAAGCTGCTTTCGTAGTTGTCATAAATATTTGAGTTGTAATAAACAACTGTGACTTAAGGAGACAACCATCTGAAAATACTCATCTGAAATAGTCCTGTTAACTGCTCACCTATTCTGTTTTTATATCATAGCTGTTTCATGGTAATCATATCCCATATGAAGTCTTGTCTTTCCCAAGGGACATTAAGTAAATGAACAGGCTGGACCAGTGTCATTTTGGCGTACAGGCCTGTGAAATGAAATCCTGCAAGCTCCGGAAGTAGTGTGCAGGGTCCAGCGAGGGCAGTGTGCAGACTGATGTGCGCAGTTGCTTCTTAGCCCTTGGGAACTGTAGTAGTTTTACAGACATCTGTAGAGGTTACCTGAGATGCCTCCTTTCCAGCTATTTTATCTTGCTTTTACACTGGCAGAACCAAACAGCTACTTAATTTTGAAAATACTTTATCAGTATATTCTTCATTGGTTATGAAGTCAGAGTCCTTTCTATGCATTCTTAACAACAACATGAAATAGGTATTCATGTAACTTGTGGGTCATTTGAGAAGCCTCCAGTTCACAGTTTTTGGAGGTAAAATAAAATTACTAAATTATAATTAGATTTGAATGTTGGGGGTATTATCACTGAGCAGCTTCTGAACGCTTGACACAGTAATCAGCCTGCTCACATGAGCTGTAGATGCTTTTGATATGCAAGAACTTTTAATAATTACATAATGTTACACTTTTAAATGAGTTCATCTACTTAACTGAGTCTAGTTCCTACAAAATCCTTCTTTAAATTTTTACAGCTTTTGTAAAAGTATTTATCTTATTATATATCTTATATATATATATATATATATATTAGAAGTATTTATCTTTACAGCATTTAAAAGAGTTAGAGGACTACTGGTGCCTGAAAAACACGGCTTGACAATTACTACAAATTGGTAATTACAGCACATGGTGCCAAGCAATAGGACAAGAGGCTATGGGCAGAAACTGATGCCCAGAAAGTTCCACCTGAATATAAGGAAGAACTTCTTTACTGTGCAGGTGACCATGCAGTGGAACAGATTGCCCAGAGAGGTTGTGGAGTCTCCCTCACCAGACATATTCAAGAACCTCCCGGATGCAGCCCTGAGCTTACTCTGCACTTACGTGCTCTGAGATTACTCTGCTTGAGCAGGGAAGTTGGACCAGGTGACCCACTGTGGTCCCTTCCAACCTGACCCATTCTGTGATTCTGCATATTACTAAAGCAGGCAATTCCACTCCTTTCCCTAGTCCTATGTCATTCTTCTTCCCCTGCAGTAATTACAACTGTATCTCCACATAATATGACAAATTATTTTCTGATCTGATGGAAAATTACTTTGGTATTTTTGTCTTCCTGTGGATAGGATGAAAGCCACGGGTCACCCAGTGGCTGCAAAATCGTCAAATCCTATACAAGAGAAGAAATGGAGGCATATGTTATCTGAGAACAAGACTACCTCCTTCTGTAAGAACTGCACTTGTAGCAGATCAGGAATAAGGTGAGACTTTCCCCTAGCTTCTTTTCATCCCTTTGAAAGTCCTGGGATGGAAATGACATTTTACCTGTTCCTGTTAAGAACTAAGGTGAAAATGGAGTACACTGTTGGTGAAAAACCTACAAAATCACTAAGGAATAAAACAACAATAAAATCTCAACAGCTGAAAGTTATCTTCCAAATTTAGGCTGTTTTAATTTTTAGCTATGTGTGCAATTTACTACTTTAATATTCTTGATATAATATTGTCTTCATTTGAGTCTGCATCTTTAGTTGATGATTTCTACAGGTGCATCAAGCTTGTTTATAAGATCTTCATTTCACAGACTTTTTAAACTCAGTGCCCTTTCTTAAACTGGCAGGAGTGGAAGAAACAGTTGACACAATTCTTCTGAGGGGCAGGGAGTCCTCCACACTCAGGAGATGCAGTGTCATGGCTCTGCAGATTATGGTTGTGATGCCACTTGAGTAATACAGGGAGTTAACCTGAATGTACAGTTGACTTCTGTGAAAAGACACAAAATAGAAAGCTAAAAAGTACAGCAGATACAGGCAAAAGGAATTTAGCCCCCATGTCATTTTAGTGGCAGGAATCATAAAGAAGCAGGCAGTGACAGTTCAGTGCGTAGAAGAATGATACAGGGAAAAAAAAGTGAGAGAAGAGGAAAAAAAATTGTTTTTGATGTTTGAAAAACATTATGGACAACAGAGGGAATGGAATGTAGAATTACAGGGACACAAATCAAAAACTATGTTTGACCTTTGTGAAACTGTCTTGGTATATCAGAAAATTATCTAATGGATACAGTTTGAACATTAGTGGCATTTCCCCTGTAAGTATAAGGTTATACAAACACTGAAGTGAATTTTTAGGTCAACTTCAAGAATATTTACCAAAACCATTTTAGTAGGAGGTATAATTTTCATTATTTGCTCTCTATGTTTTCAATATGTGCATCATAATCATGTATTTGACCAGATCAGTGTAAGATAGCCTCTGAAATAATAAAGATAACATTACCCCTGAAGCTTTGAATATTTGGGACCCAGGACTCTGATCCTTGAAGTCTCTGTCAAAACTTAGGTTGACTGGTGAAGGATCAGACTGCATTAGCTAAATACTATAGCTTTCTGTTTTAAAAACCAAGCTGCTATTTTGTTGTCCATCACTATACCTGCAACAAATCAGGAAGGGTTAATTGCAGAAGTGTTTTCTCCCACATTTTGTATAGGTAAAGGTCAACACTGGGATGAAAACAAAATTACAATAAGCAGCTCCTAGTGAAATTTATCCTTTCTGGGAACTGGGGCCTTTCCTTACAGGGATTACTGGAAAACTTAAGAAGAAAATACTGATATTCACATAAACTCTTTCTGGGAGTCTGGTAATAGCGTTTGTTTTCTTACTGTGCTTACGGGATTGATTCCCTAATCCCTATAGCATTATGCACCATTCAAAAACATCTCTGCAAGCCAGATTACCAAGAAATGAGGAAAGGGAAAAAACTCAATAAAACTCAGGGATAATTCCCCAGATGCCCCTATTCCTGTGATGACAAGGAGTTAAAAATGTTTCACATATATATTAGGCATTGCATGAGACTTTAAAAAACAAAGATGTGGCAACAGTGATGAAAGACACCTTTGCTAGTCCTGTAAATATAAACTTTTCTCAAAGTGAATTCAGAGATGGGGGATTCTGCCCACCATAATGCTTCAGTTACATACACACCCAGTTAAGATTGAGTAGGTAGTAATTAACTCATGCTCTATTTATATGCAGGACAAACTGCCTCTTTTTTTTCACACCTGCTATCCTCAGGAATGGGATTTGCAGCATAGATGAAGTTATCTCGGTAAACAATACTTTAGTGCAAAATAAGTAAGTGCCTTGTTTTTAATATTGAAAAGCTCTGTGTGATAGGGAAAAAAAGACTTCTTTAACATAAGGGCAGTTAAAAACTAATTTTTTTTTCAAAGGTGGCTTTTCATCCAGAGATAATTTTTCTTTATTACAGTCATATTTGTACTGAGTACAGTTTGTTTAAGACCACAAGGCTGATCGTTCCATGCAAAACCAGCTTGCAGGCTATGAAGTGTTCTGGCATTCATAAGCTTACGCTGCATCATATCTTCTGACCTTCAACAGGGTTTTCTGGAAGAGGCTTAAGAAACTGAATATAATGGTTTGAAATCAGTTTTATCTCACTGTGATTACATCAGCACAGATAGTCAATATGTCCATGTTTATAACCAAACACATGTCCATTGCTTAAACTTGATGTTCTTGCTGTCTTTGTGGCATATGGCATTAAGAGATGTATTTTAGGATAAACATATGTTTGGATCATGCAAAACAACAACAACTAGTAAAACGGAAATGGCAATGTTCCACTTAATGCTGTAACAGCCTATGTTAGTCCTGAAGAATTGCAGGAAAGAGAAACCTTTACCAAGTCTATGTGGCTACTTAATGCAATAAATCCTCTGCAACCTAAGTGGCCTTGCAAAATCATATACTAATAAATACTGACTTCCAGGGAAAATACATTAGAGCAATGTCAAGTTGCATGGCATCAGGAACCCACAGTTTGTGAATGAGAATTGAATTCAGAAGACAAATGTATAGGATGCAGCTTACATGGCGATACTTTTCCCATCCTTACTTTTCGTAGGCTAATCTCCTTTCCGACTCAAAAACCAACATATATTGATTCCATCTTCAGCAAATTCCAGCAAAGCCAAGGGGTTTGTTCACTTCTGCAGCTACCTCACAGGATAAGGATACTCCTGCTGCCACCCTCTGCTTAAAGGGTTCTGACTTTTAAGCAAATCCCAAAAGTTTGTATGCTTGCTTTAACATCAACGACACTATTGATGCTGGATAAAAGTTGGAAGCTGATGCCATGTTTTGCTGGGTTTTGTTTTCCTCCAGTTAGCTGTTTGCAAAGTTAAGGGTATTAAAAACATACCAGGAGGTAAAGCTTGAACATAGAGGTAGTACTTGCATCACACTAAATAATACAGTTGAACAAGGTAGGCAGGCTTTTGGGTGCAGAACCGTTCTAGAGGTCTAAAATTAAAGAAGATTTCAAAGGTAATACAAACTGCAAACAAATGTTCAATAATTTAATTGTTTGTATATCAGGCCATCTCTGAAGAATAAAGCAGGGGCTACCACTGGAGCAGAAGTGACCCAAGGATTTTTTAACATCACACAGGAGGAGGGTGAAGGGACAGAGAAATGGGCTTCAGTGTTTTTGGAATGTGCAGCAAGAGCAGTGGGGATATGGAGATTATAATGACCTATAAAATCAGTTTCTCTGTTAAATCCTTAGTTTTACATAACCACTGGGATTATAAATGTTATAGGTTGTCTTTGGATAAACATTTTGTAGGTTTATCTTGAGGATCCGTTAAGTCTGAAATACTACAGCAGAAATAACAGCTGTCTGAAGTGTGTTTCCGCAAGTTGTTTAATTTATCGATTGCACACAGTCACTCCACTAAGCGCTGCTTGTTTATTTTCACCTACATAGACATGACAAAATCATCTGGTGCAAAGGACAGGGGTTATTCCAGGAAAGGAAAACACAGAATCCAAAAATGCTCTGACTAAAAAATACACCCACTTTAATTTGGACGCGTACATCACTATCCACCGATGCAGAGAGATCAGATTTTCTGTGGCAGAGTAGCACCCAGGGAAGCGCACAGGAGAGAGCGCCTCAGCAGGAGAGCCGCCCAGCCCCGCGGGCCCAGCAGCCCTCCTCCCTCCCGGCCGGCCTGGAGTAATGGCACACATTGGAAGAGATCTGGGTCAGGTACCAGGAGGAAATTCTTTACTGTGAGGGTGGTGAGGCGCTGGCAGAGGTTGCCCAGGGAGGTTTGCGGATGCCCCATCCCTGGCAGTGCTCAAAGCCAGGCTGGATGGGGTTCTGAGGGTTCTGAGCAGCCTGGTCTGGCGGGAGGTGTCCCTGCCCACGGCGGGGCTGTTGGATCTAATCATCTTTAAGATCCCTTTCCACTCCTTAACATTCCATGGTTCTATGATTCCATGACCCTCCCGCCGGGGCATAGCAGGCGTGAGGGGAGCCCGGAGAAACCCCCAACAGGGAGGTGCCGCAGTCCGCGCCCAGCAAAGCCCTCCGGCCGCCGCGACGGGCGGCAGAGCGAGGCGCCACAGCCACCGCCCGCCCGCACCGCCCGCGCCCCGCGCACGCGCAGCCGCCCAACGAGCGGGCGCGGGCACGTGACCGGGGCGCGCGCGGGGCGGGGCGGTGCCGGCGGCGGCGCAGAGGGGAGGGGGGAGGAGGCGGATCCATCATGGCGTCGATGCAGGTGAGGCGTCTGCGGCGGAGCGCCCGGGGCAGCGCTGGGGCCGGGCGGCGGCGGCGGGAGCCGGGAGGAGCCGTTCCGCCGAGCGCGTGCGTGCGTGCCGGAGTGCGCGGTGCGGGAGTGCGCGGTGCGGTGCGAAGGGCGGCGCGGAGGGAGGAACAGCCCGGGCAGAGGTTGAGGGGGTCGAGCTCCGGGTAGCGGGGCCGGGGAGGGCGGGTGACGGCAGAGAAGGCCCGGCCCGGCCCGGCCCGGCCCGGCGGCGGGATGGAGGTGAGAACCGCAGGGGTGTGAGGGGCGAGGCCGGGACTCCGGCGGCGGGCGGGGCGGTGCGGGGGGAGGCAGCGGGCCCGGGGCGCGGGCGAAGAGGCGCCTCAGGGAGGCGTCGGGCAGCGATGCCGCTCCCCGGGCAGGCGAGGGAAGGGCCAAGGGATCTCTGCCCCCCGGGCCTTGAGGGGGTCCAGGTTCCCTGGGAGCAGTGGGAATGTATGGCACACCGTGCCGTGTGGGCGCTCAGGGACACCCTCCCTGTGGCATTGTGGGGACCGTGAGCGACAGCTTCGAGTTCCTGGGGTTACGGCGCTGTAATTCCCCAGCGCAGGGGGCTGGGACAGGCATGTCCTGTTCCAAGCCGCGTGTTGCCCGTGGGGTTCTCTTTCTCTGTAAAATGAGGTTGCAGTGTGGTGTCAGCCCTATGGACAGGTAATGTCTGGCTTTCTCGGCCGGATGGAGTTGCTGTAGGTTCAGTAGCACGGAACATCCTGCTGCTTGACAGGTATTTCCAGCTGAATTATTCATTCATACCTACTCTGAAAGAGTTCTTAAATAGGGGCTGCAGAAATTGCTTCGGTAGAATGGATCACTTTCACTGTGTGCTGCTCCGAGTGGGTGGTGCTTTATTATGGTTGGGGCAGGAGAAAAGATGGCTAGGTTTTGTGGCAGAGGCCCTTGTCTTTCCTTATTTAACCAGCCACTTCTCTTCTTTTCCTTGCATATTTGCAGTTTTACATTTGTTTTTATATGTGGATCATTTAGCATTCCTTTCATTTTGGTCCAGTGTAGCTTACATTTTTTGTCAGTAGTAATAGAACAGCCCAGTAGAGTGTACAAAATGAATGACATTTGTTTAATTTTCCTGATAACCTGGATTTAGCATAGACAAAAAGAATTTAAATATCGAAGCTTTGAACTTTATGGGATAAAAATTATTCTCGTGAAGTTTAGAAGCATAAATCTCTCCCCCACCCATGGTGTGTCTTTCAGTTAGTGAAATGAATTGAGATCAAGAAGTTGAACATACTGTACAGAATGTTCTTTTAGCAGTAGCTTAGGCAGGTAGTCTGATCTGCCTTGGTTTTATTAGCTCTTTCTGGCAAATGCGTTTTTGCAGTGCTCTTTTTCTAATGTTCAGACTTTCACAAGCTCAACTGCAAAACAGAGGCTATAATTTGTTAAGAAGTATTTTTTTATAACATTGTGTGAAAAGTGGGGAAATAACAGCTGTGAATGGGGAAGGAGGCACTCTGTAAAGGGACTTGGTGAACCTGTGCTGTGTTGCTGTGTCTGGCCTAGTAAATGACCTTCCACAGCGTGCCTCACCCTAATTCCTGTTGCTCCCTGTGTAAAGGGGAAAAAATGGTTACATATTAAGTGAGGTTGTTTAGGATACATGAATGACAAATGTTGCCTAAAAGAAAGATGTGTGGAGGGTAGTACTCACTTCCTGAAATTACAGCCATGGTAAGTCTAATGTTGTAATTGCTTTCATTTTAGAAATACCAGCTGCAAGATGACACTTTTTGTTTTCTTACATGATGTTCTGTCGTCTTTTGATAAGAAATTCAAGGACATTTATGAAGGTTTTTTGTCTGTGTGGGGCTAATTGCGTAATCCTCTAATTACTCTTTCCTATGTTTACTAAACTATTAATTTAATAATGTAGTTTAGCATATTGGAAAGGAGTTGTAAACAGGAAGCATAAATGAAAATTTAGTAAATGAACTGTAAAATTAGTAAGGTTATTGTAGACGTACTTCCAGATGAGCAAGATTTCAAGGCTCTGAATTCTTCTATTAATTAACATCTATGTGTTCAGTGTGAAAAAAATATTTTACTAAGGAAACTGGTCTATATAATTTTAAGTGGTTTTTTATTTGGAATAATTTAAAATTTGTGCTATCTTCTAAGTTGCCTGATACAAAAAAGAGATCTCCTTTTTCTGGTTAAGTACAATGTTTTTAAATACCCAATGTTTACCTGAAATGCTTTTGCAACTCATTGCCATCTCTGACTGTACCAGTAGTCTGACACTGTACTGTTATGACAATATTATTTATATTATTGATAAAAATGATACAATGGTGCACAAAGTAAGTTCCAGTTACTTCTTAAACTGCTGTAATTTTACTCAAGAGTGTATGATGCCCTAGGTTAACTAAATTTTGTTTTTACAGATCTGCTGAGAAGTCTCTGATTAAGTTATGAGAGTTATCTGATTAGCTTGTTCTTAGTCAATCTACTAGGGAAGTTTTGGAACTTGTAACAAATTGCCTCTTTTTGCCAATGGCTCTGAGCGTCGACCTGAAATAGTTACTGCAGTTCAGTGGATGCACAGTAGCTTGTAAAACTTGTGAGTTTGAGCCTTCATGTGTATCATTAAACTTACTGTGATTTTTGTCTGTGTGGACAGTCTTTGATGGTGGTTTTCTGTAGCCATTTTTATCTACAATAATAGAAGCCAATGTTGATGAGATCTTGTATTTGTTTTCTAACTACAGTGTTGTTGGTAATTTGCCACTGCTGGGCTGGTTTAAACCTGGTTTGCATAACTTTAGGCAAATCATATTTTTTCTCTAAAAAAGCCAACAAGACAGGCCTTTAAAGGAAGATGACTTATTTTCAAGAATTTTCCCAGAAAAAAGCCCAATCTTGTGCAACTTTCTCCTCCAAAAAACCACAGAAATATTCTGAAAAGATGTAAGTAATGTAGAACAAGGGAATAGAAGGGATTTGCTTTAGAGAATTTGGTGCAGCATCTTTAGTAATCTGAAGCTTTTAAAAGCAAGTGCTAAAGAAATAAACAGTAAACAGTTACTTTCAGAACAGCTGGAAACACAGAACTTACATTATGAATAGAAGAGAGGTAAAAAACAGCCAAGGAAGTTCAGTTGAAAATGTACAGAAAAATGTCATTGCTGTACAAAGTGTTAAATAATTAAAGCCTTTCCTTCAGTGTGCAGATATGAACTATTTACATCATAAACTCGAAAGATTTACTTTATTGATAACACTGACATCTTAATTACTACAATTTACCTTTCACCTCCTTTCAGTTTTAATACCAGGTTATTACAAACCCTGGATTTATTTGTGAAATTGTGAAAACATCTAGGGGAATAGTTTTAGGTAGTAGCTTATTCTATCACCAGAATTACTTCTCATATATTCTGTAAAGTTAAGCACGTAAGATTTGTACGTGTAGGTTTTTAAATCTGATTGAATACAGAGCTAATGTAATGATACAACTTTACTAAAGAGTGTAGGATGTTAGCTTTTGCTGTGCTTCTGTGTTATCCCTTGAAAACTGCTGTGGTGTGCCACCATCAAATTACATGACCATGCCAAAATAAAGTGGTACTTGAAAAATCTTGTTTCATCAATAGATTTTTTTCAAAATGTGTGTTTAAACAGCTGTTTAATAAAACAGCTGTGTGAGATGACAATGCAGAATTCATGTACTCTTTGAGATCCCAATGAACTTGTATCACAAAATGCAAGCTAGTAGCAATATGAAGGCTTCCTGCAAGTTTCACCCCAACATTTTCAAGCAGTGGGGTTGGGGATGGGGAAAATATTCACAGGAACTGAAATTTTAAGAAAAAATACATACGGTTTTGGTTACACTTCCTTCTATTCTTTACCTGCATTTCTAGTGTTAGTGAATATTCTGTGTTTCTAGTTGTTTTCAGAACACTTACTTATTGCTTAATCTTTGCTCAATACTGGCAGTGTTTTTATTTAGTGATTTGGCAATATATTTTTCTTATTTAAAAGCTTTGTCCAGGAAAAAGTATTAAATTATTTTTACTGTGTCTTCCAAAAAAAGCCACAACCCCAACCTTAAGTGAGGAAAGCTTTCAGTCAATCAGAACTTGGATGATAATCCACACTGGTTCTGTACTGTTAAATGTCACAGTACGGGATGCTATTTGCGTTGTTTCAAACAAGAAAAAAAGAAATTGAGTGGGTACTGTGGCTATATAACCAATTCTGAGATATAAATGTAATGAAATTATTGGTAGTTAATAATAATAATAATATGAAGTGTTTAGTGTTTCCATAGGTGAAATACTATCGAAGATAAAAAAAAAATCTTAATCATTATTTAAACTGAAAAATGCCAGTGCCATAATAGAAACCAGGATGAGTAGAGAGTAAAAATAATTTCTTCTGTCCATTAAGAGATTGTTACTCCTTTATATAACCTTTGGTAATCAGTCTGTACTGATATGTGATATATTAGCTTTGGCATATAACCATGCTACAGTAAAGTAAGATAAATACAAAACATTTAGTAATTTTACTGATGAGTTAGTTTAGTCTTGGGGTTTTTTAAAATAAAAGTTTTGACTTAAATATCAACTGAAGTTTAAATTTTATAGTCTTTATTTGGTAAAGATAAATAAAAGTTATGGCTTTAGGCCCTAAGGAGTCTCATTTGCTTATTTTTGCATCTGCCTGTGTAAATAGAATTTTGGGAACTACTTTGCTGTGCAGCAGCTGCAGAATTTTTGAGCTAGGATGGAAGAATTCACTCTGAGAAAGAGCAGAAGTTGAAAAGTTTATTGAAACCAGTGTCCCTGAGCATTATCAGCAGCTCTCGCTTACAAATAGACTAACTATACAGCTAAAATGTAAAAAACCCATTAATTCTTTCAACCTGTCACATAAAATATTGATGAATATGTGTCTGATTTCAATCAGGAAAATAGAATGGATATGTATTTATTGTAAAGAGTTATTCTGGTTGATTTCAAATATTTTTTGCTTACAGTTATATAGTGTAGTATATATAGTATTTTATACATGTGTTTACGCCTAGCTATTCAAGTTCTGAGAAGAGAGAAGTAGAACACAATACATGTGTGAGAGCCAGGGAATGTTGTCTTGTTAAGCTGCTCCCTTGGAAGGCTCTGTGAGTTTGTAATTAATAAGCTAAAGCAGCTTAGCTCAAACAATGTGCGAAACTTGGTGATCAAGTACTTTCTTTAATTGTCTGCTCCAGTTCTACTAAAAAAAAGCTAAGACTTTTAGACTAAATATTATACAGGGATGGGCCATACTGGTGACAACGCCCAGAGATTGAGATTAAATTACCCCCATTAATGTGAAAGAGAGAAGGCACAATTCCCATTGAATTTACCCATAGTTACGGCTGTGTGCAACGAAGATAAATGCTTTCAGCATAATGATCGGGTCTCTCACACAGCCTTGGTTTACATCTGAGAGATGAGTGTTCAAGCAGATTACAGACTAAAATTTCCACTAGGGCAGAGGGGAAGTGGATGACGAAGGTCTTCTGCTCAGTACTTGAAGCCAAAAATTTTGTGCATCTTGCATGGCTTTGAAGTAGTGAAGGACTGTGACAGAACTGTCAGCTGGATATATAGTTTTTGTCTTTTGAAGGGAGGAAGAGGTAATATCCATTCGCTGAAATGTATTAAAACTTTGTTTATTAAAAATAAATAGGTTAAACGTTTTAAATAAAAAGAGCAAATAAGCAACCTTTTGTGATCCATGAAGGCCAGGTAACCTGTCTTCTGCCTGCTTTTGATAGTTGAGGGCTTTCAAAATGTATTCTGGAATCTGCGTGAGCCTTTGCAGTTGTTTGGGTTGTTTTTTTCGGTTTGCTTTGTTCAAAAACGTATTCTAGAATCTGTGCAAGCCTTTGCAGTTTATTTGCTTGCTTTTCCTCAGGTGACCTTAATTACTGACATGAAAAACAGGTATCAATCAGGGATGGCAGGGAAAGAAGGGAGCGAACCTTATAATTTGCCTTCCTAAGAGCAGTATTAATGTGTTAGAAAAGAAAGGACAGGAGTTAATGGTGGTAAATCAGGAATTGTGAGACACCTCATTTTTGCTAATTAATGATCTCATTGAGGATACGAGCTATTCATCCTTTCATACACAGTACTAAAAAATAATTGTTTCTCCTTGGGTGATTACAAATACAAAGTTGTTTGTCATCTTTTTTTATTCAACTTAATTAAAAGTACTGCTTAATCAGCGTCAAGAAGAAAATCTGTATATATGTCAATAAACGGTGTTAGCAGTTTACTAGAGCATAGCAAATATAGTCTCTAAAAGTCTGCGGGAATAAAATGCTTCATCGAATTTGATGCTACTTGTTCACATTGATTTATTTATTCCTTCTTCATTAGGAATGGGTGGCTGGTAATGAGAAGGGGCAAGGAAACTGAATGGACTTAGGTTTCCTAAGTCAGAAACTCTCCCCCTGTCATATTTAGGGATATGAATTGGATGAGTATTTAAATCTTGTCATTGTTTCCTACTTCAAATATTTTAACTCTTTTCTCTCCAAAACGTTTTTTTCAGAACACAATTCTTCTTCTTGGTTACCAGCCCTTGGAATGTTTTTGTAAGGATGAGAAATTCCCTGGTAGACATATGGTTGCCCTCATTGTGCCAGCCTTCACTATTGTCTTAACTTCATTTCTTTAAATGAAGCAGTTCAAGTAGTGCCAGACTTGTTTCCTTAAAAAATAAAATTATCTGTAGTTGACTATTTATTACTGTGTGAGGCTTGTGCTGGGCATCGGCACATTTAAAGACTCCATTTACAAAGCAGATGACTTACTGTCAGTTTCATCTTATTCTGTATTAGTGGATTCCACTTAATTTGCTTTCAAATGACAGGTTCATTGTAAAAAATTTGATTATCTGGCAAAAAGCTTTTCAGACTGTGAAGTACAGAATGTTTCATTTGTGTGTGTATAGTTATTGTGATTTATCTTTAATTATGCTGTAGTTATGATTTCAGGTAGATCTTGTCTCTTTAGTTCAAGTGTGTTGCTTTGACCTTTCAGTCAAATATTTTAGAATATCTTGGAGCATATGAAGATAATATTCTGTTATCAAACTGAGAAATCAACAACCCTTCCTCCCACCACCCTCAATCCATAACTGAATTTTTAAAATTTTTAAAAGCTTGGAAGAACAAAAGAGGAGTGGTAGAAATGTATTGTAAGTAGCTCTATAAAAAATTCATGCATTGCCATTTGGTTCTTTTAAAAAGAGAGAAATGTACAAAATGCCTGACATTCAGATCTTGAAGTCTGGATTGGTCTGAGGAAATAACACTAGAACTGGGTTGCCAGATGTTAACATGTTTTATTAGAAATGAGGAGGAGACTAATCTGCTTCTACATTCTCAGTATAGATTGAAAACCTGCTCTTCAGCCAAAAATAGATAAAACTGAAAAACAATTCTTTGAACTAAAATCCCAGTACTGCTTTTTAATGGACAGAGTCTTTTGTGGAGCTGTTTTGTTACGCATTTTGCTGAAGCTTTAATTGACCACATCCAGCCAATTATTTATCTTCTCTGGGCCTTGATTAAAGCTGACTAGAAGACCTCTGATAGGAAAAAATTCATGCAGGATTGTGATAATCAAGTTTATGTGTTTGAGAGTCTGGAGCAAATGATGTCTCCTGAATTATTGGATATAATCTGCAGGGACTTTCTTGAATGACCTGGTTGACTGGGAAATAAAGGGGATTTTATTTGTAGAACTGTCCTTCTCTAGATTTCTTAAGTAGTGAAATGGAGTGTAGCGAGTAACTTTTTCTTAAATGTCACTGTTTTTAATTTTTATGTTGTTTCTTCTGTTTGAGAGATTTTTGGTACATTAAGTTAGGTTTCTAATTAGAGAGTAATGTGCAGTGAGTTCCAGGAATACTTAAACTATTTAAAATGTGTTGGGTTTGGTTTTTTTTTTCCTGTAGAGGAGTTTGGTTTGAAAAGCAGAACTATCTACCTTGTGTTTAGAATGTCATATTCTGGATTTGAGGCACTTTTCAGTAAGAAATGTGTGGATGGAGAAAACTGAAATACTGCAAATAGAGTTGTTAGCGGCCTTACTCTCTCAGGCTAGTAGCTTGAGCTAGCAGTCAAGCAGCAGCTTTGCTTATGATTCAACATGGTGGTGTTGTACAACACTGTCATTACAGCCTGTTAGCAGCTTCTCCTGTTCTGGGACAAGGTTGCTGTTTGTCTCTGTACAGTGACTGTCTCCTGCATGTAAAAACTTCTCCAAAAGAAAGGATGTTCTCTGTGAAACATTTTATAACTTGAATGGGGGAGGAGGTGACAGGCTGTAGCTCATAAGCAGAATGTAAATTCTTTGCCAGGACTCTATCATATTACTGACAGTGTTCTGGTGCTAACAGAGTTTGGGTACTTTTAAATTTTTGGATGTGGAAGAGAGTTTTGGTAGTTACGGAAGAAATATTGTTATGTCTCCCTAGGGTACAGCAGTTTTACCAATATAAAATAGAAGAGTGGGATTAATGTTTAACTTTTAACTATTTAAGAGTGAATTTTCTTCCTCTTTGATCTGTGACCCAGATTAAGATTTTAGTTTATAGTGTCCAGGAAGGCTTGGCCTTGAAAGACTATTCTATTCTTACATTCTTAGTTTCTTGCAACAAAGAGAAGGGAATTTGAGTGCATAGAAGTAGAAGGTTTGTAACACAATTCAAGTGTAGATGTTTTCATCCTGCATGCTTCCTAGTCTGTGAAGTTGGTTCCTTCATCTTTGTTTCTTCATATTGTCATGATACTGCCTTATTGGACATGGCTAGTTGAGTTCCTACCAGTCCAGGTGAAGAGGCCACCACATTTCAGTTAAATTGCCCATCACATCTTGTTTTAATGGTGAAATAAGGTGTGGCAATGGAACATTTTGTCTAGCAGAAGTGAAAGGAAGCTGTTTGCCCATTTTCTACTTTTTGCTCTGCTTGTACGTTTCTGCTCTACTGATATTTTTGCTTTTCCCCTAATTGTTCTATACCAAATTCTTACCACTTCCCTTATCTGCTTTGGGCTTAATGAACTCAGCTTTTCTCCTTCTTACTTTATTTCTCTGTAAAAAAAAAATCACTGAAAGAGGTTGTTTGTTGGTAAAGTAATTGACTATGATAGCTCATAATTTAGTTTACTCATTTAAGATATTGCTTATTTTGGACACTGCACCTTTCATGCTGCATTTCTTGAAGCACCAAAAAAGTGAAGTAGTCAAGAATTGCAATTTTAATTTTCTTTGTATCATTTACCTTTTCAGAGTTTGTAATTTCAACTCATAGGAGATAATAAGCCAGGAGTATGGGCACACATTCAAACTTGATTTGATTCAGGTGTTAATATTTTGCTGCCAGTCAGCAGAGCCAATGTCCCAGTGTGTGTATGCTTTGCCCATTCCAGTTAGGAAGAATAAAATGTTACCTGAAGCAACACTCTTTGGTTGGCCTAGGCGCTCTCAGCTGCATGTACATAAATTGTACTTGGTAATGACCCCCCTAACTTCACTGTACACATGTTTTTGTTTGCCCATAGCTCTGTTAAACTTTAACTCTCTGTGCTCCACTTTTCCAAGGAAGGGGCAAAGCTGTAGCAAGAGTTCTGACAATGGCTTAGAACTGAAAATAGACTCCTGATATTGTGATACTCCTTTTTAAAGGCATTGAGAAAGGTAATTTTCACGTGCCTACACGAGCTAGGTTCGTTTTCCTGGTGGTTAAAGAAAATACCTTTGCATTACTTCATTGTGAGGGATTGTGGCTAAAGTTGTTCTGTCTGTCCATGGGTATCCCTTGTTTGTGGTAGAATCAGAAAAAAAGAACCCTGGTTTTGGGCAGTGTGATGGTGATGATACCATATGTGCTTTAGGAATATAAGTTACTGACTTTTGTGGCAGCTGGCAGGGACAGAGAACAGTGAAATAATTTTGTATCTGTTAATAAGCATTTATGTGCGATAACATCCAGCTCAGAGGTACACAGTGACCAAACTACCTGTTTCTAGGATTGATTTTGAAATACTCTGATTGAAAACCTCTAAATTTCTTCCTGTCCTGTAGTGCTACCCCCTCTCTCTTTTCACATGTTGCATCTTTTTGCATGGCTTTGCCCTGCCTGTTTCTTTATGTGATTCATGAAGAATCAACACAAGTGAGAATTCAGCTGTGGCATTTGAGATGTTAAGTTCCAGTTCCAGAGGTGACCAAGTAAGATGTCAGTAAGGTGCCAGTTTGGATAAGGAGGAGTGTATATTTTTGGTAGAAGCTGTTGGCTTCAGACAGGTATTTAACTTGAACCCTGACAGACAGTGAGTGCTGTCTGTCAGGATTGAAATGACAGAGGTGGTTGTGAGCTGTTCTGGGGAGCTGTCAGGAATTTTACTCTGCTGACACCAGTTAATTTTGTGTTCTTTGTTCCGTATGCTTTGAGAAGTCTCATGAGTTTGATACTTCAGAAAATCTGTGGAGGATAATTGAAGGAGTTGCACAAATCCTGCCTGACAGAATTAGCAACAGGATACAAACCACTGCTATGTCAGTCCTGTCTCAAGTACTTCAATAAACTTTCTTTGGGAAGTGATGCTTGGATCAGTGTTAAGCTGTGTTCTTTGATTTCGTCCCTGATTCATCCTTTCCTGTAGTGATAAGTGAATAAGTAATCTTGGTTTCAAAGACTTCCACCTTTTTGAAAATACTTCTGTAAACTACCGATTACATCACTTCTCTGCCTTTTGCAGGTGAATATTCCTTTAGTTGTAGGACTGTGGTGTTAACCAGTCTTGGGTTTCTGATATTCTTAATCTGCTGTTCTGTTTCATTCTAGATAGTGAATGTTTTTATCAATTTGATACATTTTCATTCTGGTTTACTTTTAATTTGTATAAAAGAATGGTTAAGCATAAGATAAATCTCTCAAAAATAAGGAAAGGATCAAAGTTGGATTGTCTGTGCATCCTTCATGTGTTCCCCTATAAGTCTTCAGCCTGTTTTCTTTAACCCCTTTTCAACAGGAAGTGGACAAGCAGGAAAGGTGCTTCTATATGAAATCTTAAGATGGATTAGCAGAAACATTGAGAAGAGTGTCTTGTGATGTGAAAGGGACAGTAAAGCAAGTACAGCTCCCAAGAGCATAGCAGTGTATGGAAAACATCTGTTGGGGGTTATTTTAGGTATGACTAGCTGCACTAGCTTGTATTTTGACTTGAAGGAGCTGGTTGAGAGGCTGAAGCAACTTGAGTGTTTTATTAAAGAGATGGTGTTCTTGACTCATGGTAAGGAAAAAACCAAAAGCAATTGTGGTGTTGATTTTAGTTATGTGTATCTTAATGTAGCTGGAGTGTCAAAGGGCTACAGGTTTCTAGAAAAGAATACTAATGTATGGTATCAAGCTGTCTCAATATGGAAAAAAGTAGGAAGAATAATAAAAGTCAGTATGGCAACATGAGGACATATTCAGTGACATAAAGATTGAAGAGGCTTTCTAGAGAACAGAAAAGTGAAACTAAGTGATTACTGTTAAAGGGCCAAGCATGTAAGAGTGGAACCTACTCACAATTCATTGTCTTAAATTGGTGTATTTGAAAAGCATTAAAAGATGTTTTTATAAATTATTAGAAAGATGAGGAAAGGGATGAGCCTGTAAATAGGAAAGCAAAGCAAAGAATAGATGACAAATACTTGAATTGATGATAAATCATGTCAAACAAAAAGGACAGATTCAATATCATGTGGACACTGAATATTATGTCAGTCACTAAAATTGAGCTGTGTGGGTTGGTTTGCTTTTTTAAGTGTTTAAGCAACTGAATCTGAGACTTTTGACAATTCTTTTGAGTGACTTTCCAGATGGTAAATATTATTTTTGTTTTCCTACTATCATCTGCTAGTTTGACTTCTGGAAGTCACTGGACCGAACAGCCTCTGATACCTATCACACATAATATACAATTAGCAGAGACAATTAGCCAAATGGATTTAAGGAAAAAAACCACATTGAATTAACATGATTTTCTCCTCTTACTGGGCTGTAGCTGTTGTGAAAAAGGAGCAGTAGCTGTATTTTGACTGCAAAAAATTTCCACATGTGTTAGTGTGACTTTTGAATAAGCACACAAGAAAAATGTGGTACAAATAAGTGAACTCTATTTTTTTCTAAAACCATAAAGACCACAGGTTGTCAAAGTTGTAGTTGGTTGTTTAGAGTGGCTGTCTGATTGAGAGGGATGTTCGCTTCTGTTAAACAGAGTGAACCTGCCAAAGGGTATTTTGAGGGCAGTCCACATTGACTTGAAAGTGCTTAGTTGAGCAGAGATTGGGAAAGGTGAGTTGTAACAAATAAAAGAACTCACTTGTGTCCATGAAGCCTAAGAGAAGTAATTTGACAATAGTTTATATTCAATCCACCTAGATCTCTTACTGTAAAGAAAATTCTTCTAGTTATAAAAGCAAGACATAAAGCGATGTGAAAAAACGTTAAAGGCTTTTAACAGAACTTCCTTATGTTAGAAAGATGGAGAGGTATCTGTAGGTCCTGAGTTTATAAGATTCTACAAATGAGAGTTAAAATTGTCTGAAAACTGTTAATCTGTTATATTTTGTCCTGCTATGTATATTGCTGCCAGTTTTCTAGAATGTTTGTTTGTGAAAACAAAAATAATAATTCTGTATTCATGGCTGTCAAATATAAGAAAGGCTTTTCCACTGCTGAAACTGTTCCCTTTCAAATGCTTAATTTGAGGAACTTGCAGTTGCAGTGTGCCTTTTGTAGCTATTTTGTATGGGCTTGATATACCATAATCACTTTGTTTTTTTAAAAGTACATTTGAATCTTGAAGCTAAGAGTGTGTGTAAGAAAATTAATGTCCTTTGTACCGTTCTTGATCAGCAACACTGAAGAGAAATTAAATTCAAAAACATGAAATTAAACTTTAGATGTTTTCTGAATTACTGTGGTGATGAGGAACTCAGTTTCCTAATTAAACTATATGAATCTAGTCTTTAAGGCCTTCATTTAAGAGCTTTTTTTTAGACTAGAGCAGTCCCCTGATAATCCAGTTTCTGTATTAATGAGACACAACGGGAGACAAATTATTGCAAGTTGTAAGAAAGAGTGGAAGAAAAGAATGGTCCTTCGTAATATCTGTGGAAAATATCTTCCAAGTTTTCTGTATATCCCTAGCTGCATGTTGGGCTGTCTGTGCAAGCATGGACTCAGCAGCTCCAGGAAAGTGATTCTCCCTCTCTCCCTGGTACTTTAGCCCACATCTGGAGTGCTGTGTTTAGGGAGCTGCGGTACAGGACAGGCCTTGGGGTACTGGGGTGAGTCCAGCAGATGACAGGCAGGATGACGGGGGCTGAGCTGTGTGACCTCCAAGGAGACTGTGTTTCCTCAGCTGTAGGAAGAGAAGGCAAATGACAGATCTTGCTGATGCCTACAACAACATAATAGGAGGATATCAGGGGAAAATAGAGCCACAATGGGAAGACAAAGGGTGATAGATACAAGTTGGAACATGAGGTATTTCAATGAGATACAAAAGAAACATTTTGTATCTTTAGTAGTGAAACATTGGAATGCATTGACCAGAGTAGTTATTTAAAGGTTATTTTCTAAATGTTACTTAGTCTCTCTCTTAAAACATTTTTTTCACTGTTTGAATGAATTCTGGTTAGTAGGCCATTTGTGCCCTCTACAGTTTTGTTCCAGTTGCTAGTTGTACTCTCACGTTCTGGAAAAGGTCTATAGGCAGCTCTTTGTTATTCTGTACAGAAATAATTGAGTTGATGTTTGATAGAAAAAACGCCACCTTTTGAAAATGTGTGGCGAAAGCCTGCTAAAGATACCCAGCTATGTTCATCAGATTAGGAATGATTAACTTGTATGGTGTGGTTAATGGAATAGTAGAGCGTTTTGAAATGTAGACTATGTTGTGTTATTCCAGCTGGGGAAAATAGCCCCCAGCAAATAATGGGCTTAAATCACATCTTAAATGTGTGTCAGTTGGTCCAATAGAAGGAATTATCTTTGTGTAGACTGCCTTACTTTTATCTGTAGTGGCAAGATTAATACTTAGGGAATCTTTAAAAGCGGTTTTTTTCACTTAAGCTGTTTAACACTTTCAGAGTTCCTGTCATTGAGGACTGGAGAAATCCAGGAATTCATTACAAGATACTTCTTTAGTTCTTTAATTTCAAGGCAATTTATGCAGATAGTCGATATAGCTAGAGATAAGAAAAATTAAGTTCTGTGCCATCTCTAATAGGAGTTGTTGGTCTTCTGTCCTGATGGTCTGCAATTCTAGGGTGAGAGCCTCTTTATTTGGGAGGGAGCTGTGCTGAGATACATAAAAATCCATCAGGGTGTAGTATAATGGAGATAATGAAATACAGGTTTTTTAGGCAGACATGGGGTTAGAGTGGTTACAGTAAAGCAGACGGAAGTAATGTCTTCTACTGAAGCTTGGTTCTGTTTGGGACATTGCTGTGAATCAAGAGCAAATCCAGAGCAGGTGTATGTTTCTTCACTTCTGCACCCCTTCCTTCCCTACCCATTGTGGAGCTGTATCTAGGAACCTGCCATTAATCAGAATTGCACTGGAGTTTCCTATGCTTAATAGATGATAATCACAGTCAGGGTTTTTTTTGTAGATTTCCTTATTTCAATGTGATAAATTTATTTGATGTAAATTGTTTTCATTATAACACTAACAATGTTACAGTCTTGGTTTTCTGGGTTATTGAGTTTCTGTAACTTAATAAACGATACATTCATTTTCTACTGAACGTGCTCTTTTCAGCTTTATATGGGAATGGCATAGATTTTTTTCTTCTCATTTATTGATATTTCCGCTGAGAGCTGCAAATGGAGGTCAGATGGAACTGATTATCGAATGGTTTGGATTTGAAGGGATCATCTCATTCCAACCCTCTTGGATGTGACTGTCCAACGAATTCCTTATCCACTGAACAGTCCACCTGTTGAATCCATCTCTCTCCAACTTAGCAAGAGGGATGGTGTGGGGGACTGTGCCACAGACTCACCAGAAGTCCAGATGAATACTATCTGTAGCCCTTCCCCTCTCCACTGTTGTAGTCACTCCACTGTAGAAGGTCACCAGGTTGGTCAGGCAAGACCTGGCCTTGGCGAAGCCGTGGTTGCTGTCCTGAATCACTTCCCCATCCTGCATGTGTCTTTGTACGTCTTCTAGGAGGATGTGTCCCATGAACTTTGCGGGCACAGATGTGAGGCTGACAGGTCCCAGAGTCCTCCTTTCTACCCTTTTTCCAGTCAGCTGGAACTTCATCTGACTGCCATGACTTTTCAAATATGGAGAGTGGCTTGGCAGCTAAATCCACTAATTCCCCTCAGGACTCTGTGTTGTAGCTAATTTGGTCCCAGAGCCATGTTTATATTCAGGTTCCTCAAGGGGTCATGAACCTAAGCTTTGCTTACTGTGGGAGGGACTCTGTTCCCCCAGTTCCCATCCGCATGTCCATCCACTTGTGTGGGAAGAGAGGTTGCCATTGAAGACTGAGGTAAAAAAAAAAAAAAAAAGTTTTTGAGTACTGTAGCCTTCTACTCCTCAGTTTCTTCCAGTTGTCCGGGTCGGGGAGGGTATATATTCTTGACTTTCCTTTTCTGGCTTATGTTGATGCATGTTTGAATTGGCTAACTGGGAAATAATAATTTCTTTTTTGTCCTTAGAAGTATGATTTATTTGATATGACACTTTTGACCCAAAGTGTAAATAGTATTCCCTGCTGTTTCTCTGGGATATGGTGTTTGAATTCTGTTTTGAATTGCAAAGGCTGAGAAGCATTATGTTGTCCATATGTATCATTTATGCTGAATGTACAGGCCCTCATGCCAGTGTCAGCAAATGTTTTAGGATAAGAGCAACAGAGCACTTCAGTGGTACTCTGATGTTCAACTGTACATTTCAATTATTTTTTTCCTTTTGGTACTGTTTTTTAATTTTTTTAGAAAGGACCATAAACATAGTGTGTGAGAACCAAAAACCTGTGAAACAGAGGATATTTTTGCACTGGGGAGATGGATAAAAGAATGACTGAGTCTGTGTTAGACTGAAAAGATGGTTGCTGGAGAAAGGCCAAAGGTGCTTGAAATTACATAATATTAAGTGTTGATAATTTGCAATTTTTTTTAGGATACAGGACAGACTAAATTTTCTCCCTTCAAATTACTGTCAGATGCTGGTAGCTTAACGTGGTTGGTTCTAATTTAATTCTAAAATGGGGTTTAGGTTTCTTTTTATGAAGACAAAGTTGTGTAGTTTGTTGACATGTATAAGTAAATTGACTTACTGAATTATCTGCTGTTCTTATATACATTTCTTCTTTGCTATTTTTGAACTAATGTTTCCAAATCTCGTCTTTAGGGGAGTTTGAATTTCCATTGTTGTATAAGATTCTCATCTCTGACCTTTTAAAATATTTATCTACACGACAAAGCATACACAGGTTGACTGCCGTTGAGGTTTATTTGATGGTGGTCTGGGGAAGTGCCAGGAAGAGAATTCACTTCATCACATCTCTGCCGTTCAAATTAAGGATTTATAAAATGGTTTTGTAACTTTGCTCCTTTGCATTTTAATGCATAATTGTAGTGTTGGATACACTGTTACTGTTTTCTTAATCTGGGCAGAAAGAAAGAGGTGAACACTAGGGTTCTATCCTGTTTTTCATTGTGTGAGCAATGTATATAGCTTGTGAAAATGCTAGCATTGGGTTTTCATTTTTATGTTATATCAGTGCAAGGTAGGAACTTCCAGTAAGAAGCCCAACTAAGTTTTCAGGGCTGCTTTATAGAGATGGAAAGTTATTTCAATATTTTCAGAGTGTAAATTGTGAATGTATGAGAGCTTTTTCTATTTATGAGTTTTGTGGTTTAATTTATTGCAGTCCGATTTCGAAGATACTTGATGAGATACTGAATAATTTCTGTGTTGACAAATAAACACTTTTTTCCCCTGCGGATTTAAGTTCTGCTAAGCGCTGGACAACAGCTACAAGTGTATGATAAACCTGTATTTTAAAAAATTGGATATTGAATGGAAATGAAGTCTTAAATCCCCAAACGATAGATTTTTATTCTTTTGGAATAAAAGATAATTTTGACTAGTAGTGTGGTTGAAGTGAACTTGTAGGTGGTAAACCTTAAAATTGTTGGCAGGGAAAAGGACAGTAGAAATGAGAAAGTCTTGAATTTTTGTCATCTAGATGGCTTGGAAATTACAAAACATATTGTGTGACTGTTTATATGGAGAAAAAAGACTCTGAAAGCAGTGCCAATAACAGCACTTCACAGAGGTTGCATTTCCCTTGCTCAGTAGATTGTAAGAAACAGTTCTGGTGGTTGTTACAGAAACAGTTGGTTGCAGTTGCTAATTTATCCCTGTCAAAATAGGCAAGAGTTACCTGAGCTACTGGAATAACACTTTAATAAGTGCTATGACTGTAGGTTCTGAGATGCAGTTAGTATAAAGTTTTCAGTTTGTGTTGTGCAATCCAAATAGCCTTGTTTTAGTTTTCTGTTCTGTCCTCTGGGATGACTTAGAACAAGGCAAAGGCTTACACAGATGCCAAATAGAAATGTCTTAAATTACTTAGAGGAGGAAGAGTTGTGCTGTTAAAGTCTTGTAGATTTAATTGTAAATCTGATGCTGTTGTGGGAATATGAAGCGTTTGCTGCTGGGGGTGGAGTGCTCATTGATGTCTTCGTTATTTGACAAAATAATTTATACCTCCGTGTAGTTTGTAATGCAACCGCTCTTCCCTTTGCAGTGTTGCAAATGTTAGTGCCATTGCATTTTACCCAAAAAGTAAGTTTAAAGCCTGTGACTTATTTTGCCTGTGTCCTTTCAGTTAAATTTCTAGGAGAGGAGTTATCCTTTTTTCTCACCTTTCAATTTCACTTTGTTTTTAAATTTAAATTTTCAAATAAAACTCCTTTTACCTTTCAAAAATTGATGAAATGTACTTAAGTGTGCATGTTTATTGAACTTTAGTATTTAAAATATTCCATACAATTTCTTTATAGAAACGATTACAAAAAGAACTATTGGCATTTCAAAATGATCCACCTCCGGGAATGACTCTAGATGAAAAGAGTGTACAAAATTCAATTACACAGTAAGTATATATACTGTTTTATTTCTGCTATCATGCTAAAAACCATAAGTAATGAGAAGTTCTCTTCACATTTCCACCATTTACTCCAAATAACATTGTGAATTTTTGCTCTTAGTCTAGGCAATGAAATATTGTTCTTCTTAATAAGCATATGGCAGTAATATGTTGGACTATTTCAAGAATGGGATAGTAAATTCATTAAATTTTTATTAGGCATCTTACTGTCTAACAAACTGTCAATTGGTAAAAGCTTCTGCATATTTTAGAATAAAATAATTTAAAAATCTTTCATAGCTACTAACCTCTGAAACTCTTCTAGATTTATTGAAATAATGGAGTAGCTGTTTTAGAGTTCTGCGATATTTTTATGGAATATATGTCATAGCTCATGTTATATGTTCATTTCCATTACTTTCTTTCTCTAAAGCAAGTGGAGAAAACTTAAAAAGCAAAGTTGTCTGGGTACACGTGTTTGCACCTTTTTCCTTGCCTTGGTTTCTTTGGTGATTCTTGAAATGGGAAGAGAAACATGGTAAAATATTCTGTGTTTGTTGTAATGGACAAGGGTTGTTCTTGGTAATAGTTTGGTTTTTAATTGACTGAAATTCAAAAGATTCAGACTGTGTTGACTTCTTTTTTCTCATAATTTTCTTAGTTTAATTTTAGGGAAATGTTAAAAATTTAGCACGTATAAACGTCGATGAGAGTGTGATCTCAGGCTGTATGTCCTGGGCTGTGTTCTTGATTGACAGAGCAGCTTAAACATCGAGCTGAATTCTGATGTTTTCACACTTGCATTTTGGGAGGCACTCAGACCATGTTACACGAGGCTTTTCTGAGCTTCATATATACTGAGTTAAACACTCACTGCTTTTTAAGTGAAGCTGGCCTTTGTGGTACTTCATGCATATGAATATGACTAGAACAAATTGAAATAGCAGTTTACAGTTTTCTGCAAAAATGTCTCAATCTAATATTGCAAGTGGTATTCACTTATTTCAGAAAAAAATATTAAATCAAATAGAGCAGATGGAAAAATACTAAATCAAATAGAGTACTACCTCATTGTAATTGCTGCCATGTATAACTTTTACACCTTTCAATAACTTGCACATAAAAACCTCCTGTTTACTGTCATGCTAGATTTTGAAATTGTCACTGTTCTAGAAGCTTCCTGTCACAAGTAAAATTTTGTTTTCTTCTCTTTGAGGATTTTTGGTGTCGGGTAGCATGTTTTGAGTTCATTAATCAAGTTGCAGTTTGAATTGATTGTGTTAAAAATTTGTGTAGCAATACTTGTTTGGGCATTAAAGATGTTGAATAAAATAATTGGATCCCATGATGTAACTGGGTCATTTAAAACATTGAGCAATCTTTTATTTTAAATATACAAGGATTAGAAATTTGAGAAGGCTAAACTGTAAAGCACACAGGAAATATGGGTTCTAGTGATTCCTTGACCATAAAAGGAGCAATGTCAAGACAAAGTTATCTTCTACTTAGTAAACTATTTAAAAAACTTGAAAGTGGAAGTTCTGGATCACAAGAACCAATAAATCTGAAGAGTATTGGTGCAATGTATGTATAAATGTAAAAGCAGAAGGTGTAAGAAGAGATAGATTAAATCAAAGACATCTTCACAAAGTTGAAATATGAAACATACATCATCAGCCTTCACTGTACAGCCATCACTGTGCTACTGCTGAAGAGGCATTCCTCTTGAAGAGTGTGAGAGCTAGCAGTTCATTAAATATGCAGTTTTTCTCAAAAAACCCAAACCCCAAAACAACAGCAGCACAACCAGCAAAAAGACCCCCAAAGGGCGATAGAGGGGAGAATAAAAAATGTGCATGGCTTAAATACAGAGGGAGAGTATATATGACAGGAGGATGGAGAGGTTGGGGATAGGATCATCAGGGCTGCCAGTTGGAGATGTCGACTTTTCTGAGTGCACTGCTATTCTGCAAAATCTCAGCTGCCTTCCTTTAATTGATGTAAACCTTATCTGAGCATTTTTGTAGTCTCTTTACCTAAGTGTGTTGCTTAGATCTGTAAAACTCAATCAAAGGTGAAAAAGCAAAAATGGGAAAGTGATGCTGCAAAGGATGGTATTAAGTGGTCAACAGCAGAACTCTAAAACCGTAGAAGTTAGATAGCAGTTGCTATATATGTTGAACAATATGCAAAGCATGTGGTTTTATCTGGATTAAAAAACCACAACCCAAACCAAACAACAATAAAATCCCCACATGCAACACCACCACCCTCTTTCCCCAGCAACTCCACCTGTCAGTTACTTTAATGTTATTATGGTAAAAGGAACAGAAGCAGAAGAAAGAATACTGTCATATGTTGAGGTGTTACCTTTGTTACAGTTTCAAATCATGCCTTTTTAGTTTTGTTTTTATTTGCTGGGACCTTTTCATTTTTTACACTATTAACTTTTATGGTTTTGGTTCCACTACCTGCCAGATAACATTTTATTTCTGAGTTTTTCACAGGTGTAAGTACACTATGAGCTTTGCCCTTTCCCCTTGGATACAGGTTTTGTTTTAATAAACTGTATTGATGTTTTCTTTGAGAGAAAAGTAAAACGCAAAAGAGAATGTGTACTAGTAGTTTCCTTCCAAACCTGTTAAGCTTTCAAGGTTTTTTATTTCAGCTTTACTGTCTCACATTAACAGCCATTTATTGGGAACTGATGGGTCTGTGTATAGTTCAAGTCATAATTTCATTTATAATTGGCAACACCGTGTCAGTGCCTGTATGCAAAAAAACCAAACTTGTTTCTTTCAAATACAGACTTGATGTATTGCTCACCTTTGTGATTGTTACAGTGTTAGCAGAGAAGTTAGGTCTGGCTGTGATTGATATTTGATTTGATTAGTCCTGTGCTTCAGGAGTAAAAGTACTGATTTGTCAGTCCACAATGTTAACAGCTTTTTCCCCTATTCCATAGGTGGATTGTAGACATGGAAGGTGCTCCAGGAACACTCTATGAAGGGGAGAAATTTCAGCTTTTATTTAAGTTTAGTAGTCGGTATCCTTTTGATTCGCCT
This sequence comes from Lichenostomus cassidix, assembly GCF_008360975.1. Taxonomy (NCBI): domain Eukaryota; kingdom Metazoa; phylum Chordata; class Aves; order Passeriformes; family Meliphagidae; genus Lichenostomus; species Lichenostomus cassidix. The sequence continues at coordinate 120,240,496 of NC_139482.1, read as the reverse complement.
CAGGTAACTGCTGCCTTCTTTCTCTCTTACTGCTGCCTTCAGGTTACAGCTGTATGACACATGCTGAGTATTGTATCATCCACATAGCCAAATGTGAGCTTTGCTTACTTGAATTTGTATTGTGCAGATGCCTTGTCTTTAAATATCATTCTGCAGTGAAGTATAGGGCTCTGGTGTCTACTTGGACAGATGAAAGTAGTGTAAACTGGAGGCTTCTTTGATGTTGATATTCATGTCATGGAGCACAGGGTGAAGTAGGAAGATCCTCTTTACTGTGATGTAGGAGCCAAGTAAACAATAAACTGCTGCTTCATCCCTTCTTACTTTCAACATATTTTTTCTGGTTGATTTTCAAGACTCTTGCATCTTCTCTGCTGCTGTTTTTAGTATAGCTGAAGAAATAATGTGCCTCTGGTAGGGATTCTCATAGATAAATGACATGTTTGAGAGGCCTGCAAATAGCATCATAATTGAGGTATGAGCCACTGTGTTGCTTTCTTGACAACCTAAAGATCTGAAGGGACAGTAGTACTTCAAGACTGCAGAATGTGCTGTGTACATCCATTCCTCCATTACCTGAGGGAAACATTTCAAAATATGGCTGGTCAGAGTAGTGGTCAGCTGTCACCCCTGCTTTTCTGAAAAAGGAAGGAGAAAAGCAAGAGTGCCTTAGTTCTTGTCCTGTCTGTTTCAGCTCAAAGTTCTAGACGGGATCTCTGCAACTTCTCTCATTGGTGTTAAAATTGAAGCATGGAGCTGTGAGAGACACTTAACCCATAAACATTAACATACTTCCAGGTACCGTGATAAACAGTAGAATTCTGACTTTTCAGTCTTTTAAAGAACAAACTCACCACCTGTACTTCTGCACCTCATCAGGTTTGCGAGGTACTACTTATAGGTGATCCACAAGAGAGTAGCCACTTGAGTTTGGTTCCAAGTTGTTTTCATTACCCAACCTGTGTGCGTGGCTCTGTGCGATTTATTGTTAAGCAGCATATTAGATCTATACATCTACACTGAATTTTATCACAGAAAAGAATTAACAATTGAAGTACTGGATACTTGATTGTTTTAGATAGCTAGAATTTCAGTATTTAAAACATCACTGTGCAGTAAGGTCATTTTGTACTATAAACTTTGTGGTCATAATTACCTTTGCTGCAAATCTACTTACTGTGAATTGACAGTTTACACTTCTGCTGCATAAATGACTTGGTTCTTTTCTGCCTTTAAATGTATGTTGTCTGTCATAGCATGCATGCTTTTACTTACCTGGTCTGCCTAGTTCAGGTTTTCATGTAGAAATAGGATATTAGTTTACAAGTGAAATGCATTACAGGATTATAAAGGTAAGCCCTTCAATGCTTAATACCAGTTTAAAGACTTGTGAAAGATCATTCTGCATCCGGTTTCTCTTCTGCCTTAGAAACCTGTCTGCAATTTTGCAGATAATTTTAGCTCTCTAATTTCAGTTTCTTACATGATGGTGTTGCTTCTTGTCATCAGTGATGAGGTGGGTGTGTTGTGTACATGTTTATGTATTTCCATGCATACCTATATAGCTTAAGAAGCACTTAAGAAACTGCTGGGTATTACAGTTATTAGTGGTAGAGATTTATGGTTTTATTGCATAAAAGGAGTTGGAAAAGGAGTTCAGGAGTATAATACTGCTATGAAGATTTCACTTTTCCTCTATTTCCATTGGTTCTGAACCAATGATGTGTTTGACAAAAACTTGATGTAAGACCAGTAGTTGTCAAAATTGCTTTTCTAATCTTTTTTTGACTGTGATACTACCTTTTAATAGAGAGAAGTTAAGGTTCTAAATGCTTTTCTTCCATATTCATCCATGTCAGATGAAAATAGTTCCATTTGAAGTAATGTTTTAAAAAATATTTCCTATTTGGTAACATACTTTGGTTTCACAAGTCCTTTATTTTAATAGTTAATGAGATTGATGCATTTTAATTTTATTCTTCATGCTGAAACCTGGATGAGTAGAGAAGCTCTAGGGTAAAGTCTGCTCTAACATCCTCCAAAACCGCAACAAGTTGTCCCCAGTTTAATTTCTGTTATGCCCAGGATTATAGAAATATTCATTTGTGAATCTTGTTGTGCCTCTTGGTGTATAACATTGTGGCTTGTAAAATCATTAAAATCCATTGTTTTGGCTAGACAGCTGTATTCCTTAGGACATGGAAGACTGAGGCTGCAAGATATTGCACCGTCTTTGCATTGTTACCTTTGCATTTTCCTATGCTGTATAAATATTAATAGAAAGTCCCCTATATTTAACTATTTATTTAAGTCCATCTTCACTAGGTATTTAGGTTTCCATTGTTTATTTTACATTTCACTTAATAGATTCTAAAAATGAATGAACCCAGCGTGGTAAAGTGTGTTATTTAGTGTAAGTGAAAATTGCAGACCTACTTCTTGAATAAGATTATACTGTTTTCCCCAAAACAATACAGTTTTATTAAAAACATAGACTATAAATTAGTTATTTTTGTTCTTTTTTTTTTAGGTCATGTTTACTGGAGACAATATCCCTGTTCATCCTCATGTTTATAGCAATGGTCATATCTGTTTATCCATTCTAACGGAAGACTGGTCTCCAGCTCTCTCAGTGCAATCTGTTTGTCTTAGCATTATTAGCATGCTTTCCAGCTGCAAAGAAAAGGTATGGGCTTTTTTAGCACTGTTGGAGTAGAATAAGTAAAAGTTAGTAATTTTCTACTTTACAAAGTGAAATTTTCATTTCTCAAATTCTGAAATAGGCAAAACTACTGTATCTACATTTCTACTACTGAGAAAATACTAAGCTAGAACTGCAAAATAAACAGTGCAGTAAGTACTTTGTCACAGTTTTCCTGGTAACCTGCTTATACATCATTATTGGAAAGGAGTAGTGGATGGAACACTTCCAGTTGTACTAACTTTGAAGTTCAATCATGCTTTAGGACAATTCTCTGTAAAATTATCCTGCCTCTAAAGGCAGTGCGGAATGACTAGTGAAATGTCTTTAGTGCAGATGTTTCTAATACTTTGCATCTGCACTATTTCAGTGAACTTGATAGTTTGCATTTCAGGGAAGTGAATGGTGCTAAGCTGCGTTTTTGGCACTTATACCATAGACATTTTTGTAAAGAGATTGCCCTTTTACTTTTGACCATTTCTTTCGCAGAGGGCTGTCTGTGGAAGTTAGATGTGGTCAGAGCTTGTCCATGTGTGCTATCCAAACACGCCTAATTTTGCATCCCAATCAGTCCTAGTCATGTATGTAGTCAAAAAAACACCCCAAAATGGCCTTGTATTGTATTCTATCCTATGAGTTTTGTGTAATGATGACACTTAAGAAGAAAACTGAAGAATATGAAGTATTGATCTGATATAGATATTTAAGTTAATTTTTTCACCCACTCCAAGCTGAGCCTTGGAATGTGAATTGAATGTAATGCATCAGAATTAGATTGCAAACTGCAAAGGAATTTAATTTTGGGGTCTTTTTTGAAAAACAGGTGTTTCATGTGGGTTGGTCTATTTCATTTGTTTGTTTGTTTGGGGTTTTTTCTCTCTTTTTTTTCTCCCCCTATTTACCACCAAACTGTTTGATATTTTTTACTAATTTTTTTCTTGGATTATCACCAGTAAGAATTTGTTACCTGGATCTTTAAGAGATTTTTCTTGACAAAGGTCTAGTCCTGTCTCTTACCTCATTTTTGCTGCATTCACATGGTAACCTTTCATAAGCTTATTAAATAGGTCCTGTATTACAATATGAGGATTGTTTGATTATTTGTAGGTCTTTTCTTTTGTTGCAGAGGCGACCTCCAGATAACTCATTTTATGTAAGAACATGTAACAAGAATCCAAAGAAAACAAAATGGTGGTATCATGGTAAGTATCTAACTAGGACCAGAAATTTTTAACTTCTTTTTAGGCTGAAGGCAATTAAAATGTAGGAAAGTAGAATAAATATGTTCAAAGCATTAAACTATTTTTTTTTTTAAATTCAAGAAGTTATTTAAATCCTGTTTCTGAGTTACTTTGCTGTAAGGTTTTTTTCTATATCACATTTGAATAATTCCTGGTGGAAATTTAAACGTTTTAAATGGTAGGATTGAACTTTGAATGAAAATTCTTGTAAACTGTGTCAATCTATGACAAGTCTTAAGTTTGGCATTGGGGAAAGTCCATAATGAAACTAGGTTTTGCTCTAAACCATTTTTTTTTTTGCTATTGTTATTAACACTTTTAAAGCTTTTATGGTGTTGAAAAGATAGCTATATATTTGTAAACAGCTATGTGTTTTGATAGATTTCCACTCTTAATCAGAATTTCCAGTATGGGACAGTTGACTGACTTTAAAGGCTCCTAAGAAATAATACTCAATAATACAGTAATAAGATTCTCCATGTATATGATAAAGAAGAAAAAAAAAAAAACCCAAAAATTTTCTAGTGTCTGTAGTACTAGTGTTGTGTTGGGGTTTTTTTTTTTATTTTCTTTGTTTGGTTTTGGTTTGGGGTTTGCTTTTTCTTCTGTGCTTCTTTTCTTTCCATGTGTTCACTGTCTTGCTTTATACTGTGTGGTTTCTTTCTTCTGCCTCAGCATTTGTCATCTTCTACCCAGAGCTGCAATTGGCTTTGTGTGCTTGTCTTATCCACTCCATTGGTGAGGAGAGAGAGAAGAAGGGGGTAGAGATGGGCCGTGCTTTGTTTCTCTTCTCTCTTGTTGTCAATGCTTTCCTTGCTTTCCTTAGGAAAATTCTGTACTAAGGGTAGTTATTGGAAGCACAAGTACTTTGGGAAGGGATATGTTAGAGCAGGTAATACTGTATGCTGGTGTAGTACAGGAGAGTTGATTCCATCACTGCCTCTTGTTGAAGGTTCCACCATAAGACATCCTCTGTTTTTCATTACCTCCCCAGTCCAGGTTATGTTCTGTCCCTGAAGTGAAATCAGAGCAGGTATTTTGAGGCAGTGAGAGTTCATGACTGGAGAGGCAAATGCCAAAGCCTTCACCCTTAAAATTCTTAAGATTCTTAAAAGCCCATGGATGGCTTAACAAGAAAAACTTGATAGTTTCATAATACTTGCTGAGACCCTGGTAGTGTAACAGAATGAAACTCTGTTTCTCATAATACAGTAATAGTATCTCCAAAACAAGGTGCATTCAGGTACAGTAAGAGAGATGCTGTATGTCATGAGATTAAGATGTATTTAAGAAACTTGGGACCATCACATGGTTGTTTTTAAAACTGACTTCAAGAATAATAATCACATTGCACACAAGGATGGATTTTTCATCTTCACCAGATTATTCAGCTTTCTCTTCTCTCTGTGTTATTATGCTCTTGTAATGTGCTTGGTGCTTCTCCATTTCTAGGTTTGGTTTCTCTTAATTGGCAGTTTTGGGAGAGTTTTTGTTAACTTTCTATTTTCACTTGCTAATTATTTTTAAAAAGAAACAAGTAAAGTTCCATTTATTGACTTTATCTTGTGATTAAAATATGTTCTGTCTACTTTTAATTTGTACTAGTCTCATTTTGATGTAGAATAGAAATCTGTAAAAGGACAACAGTCTGCAGATATTACTTTTATTTCTTAATCATGAAATTCAATTTGCGTTACCAAAACAGCAACTTAGTATGAAATCTGAGTTACTGATTCTGAAGGTTGCTGTATTATTATGGTTTAAAACCATGAAGGTGCATACAGTTCACTGAATGGGTCTTAGTTACCATCCAGTAACAACGCAATGTTTTTTTTCCTGGAAGTCAGAAAACCTTATTCCTCCTCAAATTCAGAGCAACCTAAAAACCAACCTGAGGCAAGAGAAGGAAAGTCAGTTCATTTAAATAATTCATCCTGTCTTGCTTCTTGATTTAAAGTTCATTGGACTCCCCACCACATTAAATTCTTACAAAAAATAAAACATACCTCATGTTCACTGGACAAAAATTTCATAAATGACAGAGTGTTTTCCCTTCCAGTTTTGTGTGTGTGTCATTTGCTTCTTCTCTCAGTTAATTTTGTTTCTTCTCTGTGGACATAGAACAAAACTGCCAAAGCATGAACTTAAATTGTCAGTGTTTTCTAAACAGGTTTAAAGAAATGGTATGTTACAGTAAAATGGGAAGTGTGAAAAGATGCTTGTGTCATGTTTATTTTCTGCTCATGCTTCAACTGAAGTGTCACGTATCTAATCTCGTGGTTGAACCACATTTGGCTGGGTAAATGAGGGAAGAAAAAACAATCCCACCCAGGAAAGAAAACAACCTGTCCAAGGGTAACTGCTGGGTGAAATTAAATGCCAGTGCTAATACAACAAGCTGTGAAGGGAGATGCAGAGTGGTTCTACCACTTCTGCCATCAGCTACCTATTGGACTGGTTTAGCTTTAACGTGGCATTGGAACTCTGTGTTTTGAAGAGATAAGAAGAAGTCTGTCTTATATGTTAATACATACATTTGAAGGAAAATATTTTTTCCAGTATGTGCCTGGAATTTATTTACCTGGGAGCAAAATAGTGCAGGGTTGGGAGCTGATGTAAAGCAAAACTACATGAACACAAAGTGATAAAGTGGCACTTTGAGACATATTCTAACATGTAAATATGTATCTGCATTATTACAAAGTTTTTAATCTCTCATTTCATCCCTGCCCCAACACAGCAACTTAGTCCACAAGCAGAGTTATGGAGCCTCATTTGCTACAAAATGGTGTCCTCACAAGCTGTGTTTTGAAGCTCCTGATCCTTGATAACTGAAAATATTTCTAGATTGTCTGCTCTACCCAGTGCCTGTTTCAACGGTGCATTGACTTTCCTGTTGAATTTCAATCTCAGAGTTGCTCATGTTGTGTTAAAGACAGAGGAGGATCCTCCATATACAGTTTACTTGGGAATCCAGACTGAAATTAGTTTCATAAAGCTATTGCATGACTTTTTTGTTCTCAGGAAGAATTTTTTTTTTCCTTTGTGGGGCTGGGAAAGGCAATGGTGTTTGCTTTCAACCAGCACCTCCTTGCTGTTTTTGGGTTTGGAGGTTGGTTTGGTTTTGTTTTTGTTTTTTTCTTACGTAGGAAGTGTTTTCTCTGGTATTTGACCTAAAATTTTAGTACATCATTTAAGTATCACTTCTCTCTCTTGCATCTTTGTCCATTTTTTTTACATGTACCATAGCCTACTAGAAAAATGAGGTTTTTTACAAGTAATAGCATTGATACAATGTTTTCCCATGAGAATGTAGAATGTTTATGAGACTACGTTTTTTAGGTGTGGGAGGTTACATGTAAGTGCTTTAAAAATAAGCAGACAGTAAGTTTGCTCTCTGGTAACAACTCAGTATTTACTGCTAGCAGGTGCAAATATACTGCAGGTTGATGTGAAGGAGAATGTTTAAAAGGGAGAGCATTAACGTGGAGCATAATGCAGAAGAGATGGGCATAGAACATGCATTTTTTGTAATATGTTCTGTTCAATCACAGTACCTAAAATTTAGCATATGTAATTTACTTTCAGGTTCAAGATTTTAGGATTATAGTAGTAACCTATTTTTTTGCATAATTGTGTCAGCTATAGTTTTTTGTTGAATCTTACAAATACATGAATATACATGTATGTATATGTATGTATATATGTATATATACACACACATATACACACAAAAATGTATGAAGGGTTGAGAATGCATCAGAAGCGGCCCACTGTGCCAGGTCTTATCCCTATATATTCCTTATAAAAGGATGTCTTAATTTGATAACTGTTGTGGACCTGCTGTACTTCAAGGGTGCAAAATGCTAAGCATATTTGATTTTTCATTTTCCTGGCAAGTGTCTATCTAAATGTCAGGCATGGAAATGACTGCCCTTTTAATGGAGTATTTGCTGATATTAGTATCTTTGGGGCTGTATGTGTATATTGGAAGTTTAATTGTTGATACTCTCTTTTCTCCCTGAGTCATTATTGCACCAGATGACAGAATTATTTAATCAGGGTATTTCCTCTGCATGTTACTGTCTATGCTAGGAATTGTTTCTGCCTATAGCACCTTGCTAATTTGGAATTAGAATGTTTATATGTTTTCCATAAATGCTCTTCTTTTATTTTAAAGATGACACATGTTGATGCCACCATTTTGTGATCCTCGTAGCAGAAGATAGTCCTACTGAGAAAATGAGCACTTTGATCATTCAGTCTTTGAACTTTAACCTTTGACTGGAAGTGACCTATAGGCAATGAAGACTACTTCCTTTGACTGCATTTTTACTAGTGTGCATTCTGGGCGCATGTTGATCGCTGGTTCAGTCCATGCAACTGACATGCTTTTATTAGTCATACAGTATTAATGCAGGTGTCCAGAAATGTCAGAATAATTCCATTATTTTTATTTTGAGCTTTTGGAAGAATTCCAGGTCTTCATATATTGTGCAATAACACTGAGCTCCTTGGCGGTGTTGGTGCATCCATTGCCGGCAATGGACATTGTACCAGGGAAAGGTTTTGCTCCTGCCACTAAAAAGATTGACTCATGAGAGAACTTATAAAAGTTTTGGATATATTTGGATTATAAGCAAGGGATTAACAGTTACCTTAAATCCAGCCCATTCTTTTGTATTTGGATTCTATGCACTGTGACCACAAAACTAGCAGCATGAGTTAACATGCCTAGCTGAAGGACTGTAATGAGATCGTTACATATTTATTAAATTGTTTATCTGCTGTCAAATTGTTTTGACATGGGCGGTTTTTCAAGTGACATTGGCAGAGAGGTACAATGTTATCCCTATGGTGAAATAAAACTACTTTTTGTATATAGTTATTCATATCTCTGAAGCAAAGGTATGAGTAATTTAGGGTATGAGTGATTTAAACAAGAATTTATTTTGGAGATAGAGGATGGCAGTGATATAACTGAACTTGCTGCAGTCCATAATTGGGCTTGTAATTTGTACTTTAGAGCTTTTTCCAAATAGATTGCACACTGTTATTTCCTGCTAGCCATCAGCATGAGCCCTACTGCCTACACCAATATTTCATTTATTTATGTGTTCAAAAGCAATCCATATAACATTTTTTGTTTGCATTCACTGTTTCTTTTGTGTTGTATGTCATGTTTGAATGTTACAAAACAATATTTTGATTGAAAAGCTTTGTCAGAAGATATTTTCATGTAAATTATTTCTTTATCTTGTAAGCATCATCTTGTCTTTTAATCCTGTATTATAAAAAGAAAAAAAATACATTTTTGACAGAGGCTTAAAGTTTTCACAAAAAAGTGTGGACCTTCTTATTTAAGTTTAGACTAAAGTATATTTTCTTAACTTGCTTGTCCCACATAGCCATGCCAGTTTTTCCAGGCTTTTCTTCATGAAAAAAAGGGGAAAAAGCCTAAAATCAGACATTTTTCTGTGGAGCAACATTTATTGAAATTATAGTTGTTCTCAGCACTCTGTAATATTTTGATACTGCAATTAGGTTGTCTTTTTAGGAAGCACTTTTATAAACTTAATACCTTTACACATATGCAAAATTTCTATATTTTTTTTTTACTGTTGCCTTATTGTTGCACTCAAAAAAATAAATTCAAGCAATTAATGCATGAATGTCTAAATCAAGTAATAACTTGATGTAAAAGCAAACAAAAGCAAAAAAAAAAATTCTTAACCCAATCCAGAATGAATAACTACAATAACAAACAGAAAATTGGCTGAAAAGACTGATTTTTTTTTTTTTTTTTTAATCTGCTGTATTATAACTGACGTTTTATAGCCTTGTACATACTTCTCTGTTACCTATTGTTTAAAACATTTTAAAAAGTATAGATGCTTAACTCAGGGTGGAGAGAGTTCAGATGGATATGCGTCAGAGAAGTATTTTGTACAGCATCAGAACTATAGATACTGGCAGTGAAGTGAGGCTACAATATACTTCAGGAACTGCTTTTTTTTTTTTCTACTGTACTGAAAATATTTCTTGGCCTTTAAAACTCAATGGCCAAATCTAGCTTTGGATATGAATTTGATGTGTGTATATATTTTCACAATGAGCCTTTGAAACATAGAATTAATTTTCTTTAAAGAGCCAAAAAAAAGAAGTTGTTCTAATCAAAAGAAATACGCTCTAAACTTTTTGTTTAGCAAAATTTTATTGTTGTGAGTTCATCAAACTGGTTATTTTTGGAAATGTTTTTTGTGAAAGAGCAGTAATGTGATACTTTATATAGTCTTGTTAACTGCTCTGTATTAATTGAAACAATTGAGAAATTCACGTATGAATGGTTCACATAATGGATCCTATCAAAATAGTCCACAGGAAAGAGACCTTAATGTCACCAGGTAATGTCTGAAGAAATGGCTTAAGTACATCTCAGATTCAGTTACCTTTTCATATAGTGGCTTGTGAAACTACAATACATCGTTTCAGAGAAGCTTTATGACATACCATATGTATTTTGTTGAAGATGGGTGTTGTAGTGCAAAGCGTTATGCATTTTATTGACCTGTGCTATTACATGGACTATAGTGAAGTTAAATAACCAAATTTATGCTGCTCTTTATTAAACTCCCACCCCCTATAATATATTTAGATCAAGAAAATGCAAGGTAGATTAGAAGAGAATGTACCTCAGGTCTTCTAGTTTACAGTAGAAATGTCTCATTGGTTCTCTTGTAGATCTGTGGGTAAGTTCACCTATATAGAGAGGGCCAAGACAAAGCTTATATATCACTCAAGCCCTCAAAATAATGCAACTATTCTGACAATGCTATGATGTCCTGAAATAGGGCTTGAATTAGATGAAGGTGGTGCCATCCTTTCCCTAGGGTGACCCTGTGTATGTAACTTTCATTTGGAATTTCTCACGTGGAATGGTTACAGAATTGGCTTGAAACTATCTTGCTTTTATTTTGTGTCAATATTCATGTTGTTAAACACTTTGTTTTGTGTTTAGTGTCTTTATACTATAACACAATAAATTCTTGTTTTAAAATAGATTACTACCCTTGAATGGAAATATGTGTGGACCTTTTCATGGTGGAGTGCAGAAGCACAGTTCCTTACATTCAGCCACTCTTGAGACAAAGCTGCCAGTAATTCTAAAATGCTGTGATGCATATCAGGAGGAATTTGCATAGCTGCAAGGTGTTTCCACTTTCTCCAGAGAGTATCTGTTGTAACAGCTGAAGGAAATAGCTTATTTAGTAAAAAAAAAAATCACTAAGATGTTCAATTTCTCACAATGATCAAATAATTCTTTATCATGGTTTCTTTTTTTGGTTTTTTTTTTTTCTATTAGACAAGCACTTAAAATACTTAATGAGAAGTTTCAGATGCAGGATTCTTGTTTGCCTGCAGTGGTGGGAAGGGAGTTTCTATTACTTTGTCAGCATATATCAGGACTGTTTAATTAAATGGCTCCCTCATACCAATAATTGCTTTGAGTTTTGTACAATTTTCTCAAGAGATGATGTCTTCTGCTTTGTAAAAGGCAAGGCACTTCATGTCTAAAACATGTATTTTTATGAAAAACTAAGGTTTTTTTAATTCATGTATCATATGTTGTGAAGATTATTCTGGGTGCTTGATTTTTATTTACTACTTTCTTTGAAAGTCTGATAAAAAACTAAGATGTGAACTATATTTAAAGGTATGGTTTAAGGAGACCATAAAGTTTCCAGGTCAGTAATTAATGATGTTTTAAAAAGAGAGGGGAGAAAATCACCTGTGGTTCTCGTGTTTCTTAAAACATGTCCTGTTGATATTAAAAGGTTTGCAATAGTGCAGCTATGAAATTTCAAGGTTTGGGGAAGTCAGTATACTTTTTGCCTGCTCTGGTAGAGCAAGTGAGCATTATGTTGTCTTTGCATGTTCACAAATCCTGATCATTCTAAAAAATAGGTTTGAATGAATTTTCTTTTAAAACCAGTTACTTTTAATCCAAATCACCCAATCCAGTTTTGATTTCCTCTAATACATAGTGGTACCTGAATAGTTTGATGTTGAACTGAATAAGGGGAATTAAGCTGCCTTAGTGGTATTCCATCTTCAGCTGCAGTCACACTGCAGCATGGGAAGAGGGGCTTTGGATTTGGTTTGTGTGCCAGGTGCTTCTAGGCCTGCTGTTTCTAGGACTAATACTAAATTTCCAAACCTCCAGACTTTAAAATATCTTTATAAAATTGGAAGAGTAGAAATATAATGAGCTGCCCTTTACTATAAAATATAATTCAGAAATACAAATTTGAAAATACTTAGCATCTGCTTTTGTTTCATTTTACTGATAATAGCACTGCAGGAAAATCTGTTCATTCACCATTGCTTTTCTCCCCAGATTTTATGTACTTTTAAAAATAGTGTTAAAGGAGTTTTGAGCAGCTGATTCAATGTAACAAATTCTCTCTGGAGCTGAAGTGAATTTTTCTTAAATCACAAAGGAAGAGCATTTCAAGAACATTGTAGTTCCAAAGTAATTCCTATCCTGAAGTATGCAGGCTAAAGCCTCTAGGTTTCATTGGTAATTATCTTGTATTTGAAAACCTCAAATGAAATGCAAAATCAATGGGCTGTGCAGTGTGTATCAGTGTAGAGATTGGATTTATAAGCCTGTGTCCACAGTCTCTAATACAATACTTCATAGGAGCTTTAATGTGTGAGTCAGTGGTAGTAGGTTAGATTGCATTTAACTCCCTCTAGTTTACATACATGCTATCTGTAGTAGCTTCATCTTTTGAAGGGACGTTTTTCTCTTGACCTCTGCTGGTGAAGGAGCTGCTTACAAGAGACTCTTCTGAATAGGAATCTAGTGAAGAATTGAAAACCATAATGATAGCCTCAAAGAAAGATGTTACAATCTGGAATCGTGTAGCACTGACCACAGTTGTTTCCCTCATGCTGGCCTGGTTTTTGGTATTTAAAATCTCCATGATAAGACCTTAAAACTTTTCTCTTGCCTGCAGCAATTGGGAACCTGTTTTCTTCAAGCCCCTTGAAGTGCTCTGTGCCAAGTAGGTCAGGGTTAAATCTGTTCAGGTGAATATTGTGGGCCCTTTCTCTTCCCAGGACTACAATATTTTGGATGCTACTACAGACTACAGACTAGATCCAGACTACAATTATCAGGATGCTGCTTATGCATTTCTCGGGCATTTAATCCTTACAGATAAAATCAAGCGTGGTTTCTGCTATTATCAGAGAAGGAGGAATTTGTACTCCTTCCTTTCCTGTCTAATGATTTACATTCCTATCTTGCATCTAACTTTATTCTTGAGTCTGCACTGAGATGATTTAACATGGTTAACCTGTAGGAAACTGACTTAAGAAAAAGTGAAAACCTGTCTTCTCAATTAGCAAATTAGATCAGCTTGCTGCATAATCAATAGTTTCAGAGCTAGTGCAAGAAATGGAAAGCATTGTATAGCTGGGATTTGGAAGGTGGGGGCTAAAACATGATTTATGTTTTTAGAATTTTCTGCATAATATAAAATGTTAGCAAACTTGTGTTAGGCAGAAGGTGTTATGTGCTATGAGAAGCCTTAGAGCTGGAGGTCTGGATGGTCTATAACAGTCTGTGGAGGGGACTCTCCTATCTTTTTTAACTCCATTTTCTAGTAAAAAAACCTGAAGTTGTTCCAAAACTTCCAAGTGATCTGTTACCTCTCCATTTAGATGTCTTGAGTTTTACTGCTCAGGAACAGGTTGGCTTTTTGTGTTATGCTTGTTTGTTTTTAAGTAGCAAGTCTGTAGTCATTGTTCTGTGATGATATTCTTAGTTAACTTTTTATCAGATCAATGTTGTCAAACCTTAATCAAATATAGTTACAGATGCAAAGAAACTGCTCAGAAAATGCCAGTTATTTTCCAGAAGGAAGGCAATAATGTTACAAATCAAATGTTCTTGAGATTAGATAGAAAGCCAGATGTGTTTACAGACATCTAACACAGAAAACGTTTGTGTCCCAAGTCACAGATACAGATCTCATTTGTCTGTTGTATGCTTCAAGAACAGGACTCTTGCACTCTGGTAGAAGGTTTTCAAGACTAAACACACTGGCCACCATCTTATCCTTTCCTCTGAAGGTTTGTTCAAGGGACAGATGAAACCTGGTGGTTTTGATCTGTATGTATTTGTGCTGAGTCAATGAAGAATGTGTGACAGCTGTCACTCTGTCTGGTGATGAAGTGTGAATAGCTCTTGAGTCTCTCTCTAAGCTGTCCATATGTCTGCTGAAGACGTTAGCTACGTTTCACATGCACAGAATAAAATACATCTTTATTTATTTGGTGTAGGCAATTTATTGAAGAACAAGAACTCTGGAAGATGGCAGTATAGGATGTATACATAGCTAAGTAAACAAGTGACAAAGGGAAGTCTTCAAATCTCCAGGTGACTTAGCGTATATCAAGCCTAAAGTTGATTTGCATAAGGTTTTAAATTTGTGGGGGTTGAGGTGAGGGAAGAAGTTGGGAGCATCATCTTGCACTGGTATCTTCTGTATCACACCTGGTTTTGGACTATAACTCTTGTAATCTCTTAGATACCTGTGCATTGTCATCTGTCCCAAGCAGTAACTATGCTGGAGTAGCAGGTGACTTCAGGTTCCTTAAATAATAATAATCCAGACAGTCCTGTAGGGGGAATGATTTTTCAAATGCTGCTTTCAAATTGTGTTGACCAACACCGTGAGGATGCCACATGGAGATAAGCTGTGCTCATAAAGTAGGATGGGAGGGAGAACAACCAGTTCTTGAAGTTTTAAGTTTGATAGCATCTCAAAGATTCTCTAAAAATCAGTGGCTAGTGGCATGGTGTTTTGGGATTTCAGGTTTGGGTTTGGTTTTTTGGTGGTGTTTTTTGTGGGTTTTTTCTTAAGAGGACATCAGTAATCTATAATTCTTATGAAGTTCTTCAAAACTGGAAAAGGGCAAGTGAAATGCAACTATGGTCGTGATGCAACTGAAGGATCAAGGTCCTATATGAAAACCAATAGCGGTTTGTTGAGATATGGTATATTAGGAAAAGAAAAGGGGTAGCTCTCTCCATGAACTGACTTAATAGGTTTCTTTTTATGTTTGCAATAATTTTTCCAGAAACCCTAATAAACAGAGCAAAGCAGATTTCATACTGTGCCTGACAAGAGATTTTGAAGTCTTGGAGGTGCAAAATAGACTGGATACAGTAGTTTGCTATGTGTTTGTAATTCTGAAAATTTCTTCTGTTAGCTTCCTTTCTTTAGTCTGTAGGAATAGACTAAAGCATACCTAGGTACTACTTATGTCTTCCTGGTATCTTGGGTACTATTGGGGAATGCTGTATAGAAAAGCTTGTAATTCTTTTCCCTAAAAGCTTGTCTGGATATTTGTCACACTCAGTTCATCATCTATATGTTGCCCATCAGCTACTTTGTAATACTGAGGGTTTTTTTAACTAATTTCTGTGCAACACTTTATGAAAGTGAATATTATGAAGGCTTACCATTTGGATATTGGTATAAATTGTGATTTCATCCAGAAGGCAAGTTGCCTTACATTAGTAACTGTAGTATGCAATACAGTAAGGCTTAGGTCTTCCTGAATGATTTCTGAAATGTAAATCCATCTGAACTTTTTATTTGGTATTGGATGTACCTGGGTAAGTATAACAAGAATTGTCTTGTGCCAGCCAGCTCAGTCTGGAGCATCCCTGCACATCAAGTTTAATGTCTCAGGGTTTTCTTTGGAGTAAACCAAAGATCTGATTGGAACATTTGTGGTGATCTCTGCATAAGTTGATTCCATACTGTTTTGTGGTGAGCTGGTCTATGTATTTCAAGGCAGCTATTAATGCAGTAGTGCTTGATTCCGACTAATGGGTCCTGTCACTATTGAGTTTGTCACATGGCAAAGCACTTACTTAGTTCTTTCTTTCTTATATTTGCAAAGTATTATTTGGCCTCTGGAAGGGAATCCTGTTGCATAGTCTGCACCACAATGCTGCTTCCCTCTGTCATAGTTTTATTTCTTGATTTCAGTCTCAACAGTAGTTATATGTGTGGTTACATACTAAAGGTGGGTACTGATCTTGCTTAGGCCATGCATTAATTGAGTTGATTTTAGTGTATATCAATATTTGTATGTTTTACCTTACTTTATACAGTATCAAACACCTTATTAATTGCAGCTTTTCAATTAAAAGAGCAAGATTCTATCAACATTTACATGTTCATTCTTTGGTTTTTTTTTTAAAGCAAAGATACTGCATTAGAAATAATGTGGATAAAAGAAAGTAAGAACTTGCTAGCTTTTGTCTTGAAATTAAAACTTACAAATTCTTACAAAACACTCCTTTCAAATTTCGATTTTTTAATCTAAGATATTTATACTGTTGACTTTGTTTTTCTTTTATCAAGTGTATATATAAATCAGTAATACACTGGGTTCCATAGTGAACTTTAAGTGTAGCAAGGAAACACATAAAACAGCCCCAGGATTTTCAAGTCAATCTGTAAAGATGCAGTGCCTTGTAATTTGCTTGTGCTTTGTCTTTATATAGCTCTGAAGAATCAAAACATTTTCAGGCATGGGGATGTTTCCCTAACTTCTGTGAAGAAATGTGGGCACTATTCTTGTTTCAACTTCCAGAGAAATTCAGAGATGTACAGATCTGCCATAAACTTTGCCTTTTTAAGCATTTTTATTTATTATTCCAGGTAATAGATTGGTCCTATTCTCTCATTAAATGAACACTGAACTTCTCAAATTATGTGGGGGTTTGCTCTTGCTTAAATTGTCAAATTCAGCAACATTGAACCATCATGAAACTAATGCTTTTGGTAAATTATTAGGTGGGTGGGGAAGGTGTGGCTCAATGATGTGTTATACAGCAACATTTTAGTAAAAATATCCAGTTAGCACATTTGTGTCAATTCGCAAAATATCCTAGAGCTCCTATAACTCCCAAACTCCCATTGTCCTGGCATAGCTAGCGCATAATGGTGAACTGATGATTTGTTGACAATGCAAGATAAGGTGGGAGAGTTTTATCATTAATGGGAGAATGTTGCACTGACTGCTCATTTAAAAAAAAAAAAAAACTGCTGCAAACCTTACTGTCCACTGTATTACGCCTTCATATAGCAATAGAATTCCAGCTATTTTTGTCAGTTTATACAATATTTGTGCTTCATTACAGCCAGTAATTTATAATTTTGTCATCAGATCCAAAAGACTTTACTGAGAGGTGGAGTCCTAATTTTGGCAGAATTGTGAAATGATGTGAAGCCAAATAACTTTAACCAAATTCATCCAATACTGATGTGATTTGTCTCACTCTCAGAATACACTGTTACACTATGTGTTCATTGCTGTCCTCTGAGAAAGTTACAGTGCTTGTTGCTATGACGTGCATAATACACAGTAAACTTCTTGCCTGGTAAACTCTCTTGGAAATGGCTACTTTGAGGGTGAAACGGAGGACTTCAGTTGCATTTGATGTAGGTATAACATGCATTGATTCTGTATTTTCAGCTAATGTAATACCTGCTGCTTACTCAATTACACTCTATCTGTTTTAAAGCTGTGTGTTGCTACAGTCCCTAGAAGTAGCAGGAATCTTGTTGCTCTAAGAGCTGTTACTTAAAAAATTGGACAAACTGAGAATGAAGCTTGTGTGTGCTGGCAGGAGATAGTACTAACGACAGATTGGCAGCATTAGTAATCCTCTAAAAATAAACATCATTTGAGTGACAATGCTGCCAGTTGCCCTTGCTTTTAGTGTTTCCATTCATGAGATTCTATACTTAGAAGCATATGTAGGCAATGCTTTATTACCATTCCTATTGACCAGGATAAGCCCTTTATGTTGTGTACTGAGTCATGCTTGCAGTACTCGTAACTTCTGAGCCTTTTTTTCCCCTGGGGCTGGGAGAGGGGGAACCCTTTTTTTCTGTATGAATGCTGGGTACAGACAATTTCTCTTTTCTGCTCTTGCAGTTCGGCTTCATGTAAGTCTAAGGTAGTTCTTGTTCCAGGAGAATAATAATTTAAGAAATTACTTATTTAATACAGGTTTAATTGCTGTATAATTTTATAATGTTGCCCAATTTCCTTAAGTGAGTTTTTTACTTCTACAGAATGGTGGAAATACAGGTCCTTTTCAACTTGTTGCAGAATTGATCCACTATCCTGCAAAGTATTTAGCAGGGTAACTTAATAGAGATTATAGAGGGGGAAAATGGAGATTGCAGAAGGGAAAACATCTTTCTACTAATTAAATTCTCTTTGGACTACTTGTGTCCTTTTATCTCTTTATCAGGTAAACTTAATGTCAGGACAAGAATGTGAATGTGTTTAGTAAAATACTTAGTTTTCATGTCCAACACTGGCCTTAACTTCAAGATGTAAAAGGCCTAATCCCTGCTTTCCCTGGGATCTAGTCTGTTACAGTATACTACCTGTAAATGTGGCAGTAGATATAATTAGGTACAATCTCACCAGCATGACTCTGCAAATAAATGTAACTAGTATGGGCACTGCTGTACAAACTGGTCACATTGTGGGTGTCACTTTGGTTATGTTTGAAGTGCTGCAGTAATCTCTGCCTGCACTGAGAGGCACTTATGAGAATCCAAAGCATTTCAAGATGGGTGTGATCCTCTCGTACAACACTGTCAATGGAAATAGCATCATGTTTGGGCTTGTTTGAAGGCCTTTTTATGTAGTCAGAATGCTATCAGTAAAGCAAAACCCCCAGAATTTAATCTTATGGAATCTATTGCTTCCTTGGCCTGTAATTACACTTTGGCTTTCCCACACTTTTCTCCTGTGCAAAGCCAGCGTAGTCTCATCAGGTAGCAGTGTCTACTAATGCAGAAATGGGCCATTTCTAAATGTCTGTGTGCTTTGTAATGGAAAACCTATACACCATGATCTCCAGGTTGCTAGTACTGATATTATTCTTGCTGATTTATCAAACTGTAGTTAGATTTGTCTTCATTGCTGTAGTCGTGAGATGTGGAGCCCTGGCTGACCTGAATTATCTTGGTTTTCTTCTACCATGCTGTGCTCTGTGCTTTATAGAAGTAATCCAAATCTTGCTGGCTTTTGTTTGTGGGTTTGGTTTTGTTGTTTTTTTAATCTGCAAAACACATCGGATATATGAGAAGTTTAAAATGTTCACAATGGGTGATGAACTTGTATTAAGTATCTGTGCATATAGATACACGAAGTTTATGCAGTTAGTATACATATTAACTAGATATGAATAAATATGCAACATCACATTTTCTGAAGTTGTTAGAAGGTGGGATGACTGTACAGAAAGTTTTTATGGTACTTTGTGTTGAAAATAAGTGGAAAATTATGGAAAGAGCTGTCACAAATTGAATGTGCAAATTAAAACTAGAGGCTTGAGGTTATCTTTTGTGTAGTTTTGGATACATGAACTATGATAACGAGTGATGTGAAGTTTTCTGAATGTGCAGTACAACTCCTCATGTTTACTACAAAGTAATCTACCAGTATAATTTTAAAGTTTCATTAGCATTATTAGAAGGGTAAAGCATTTATGTACACTTTACAATAGCTTTACTATTCCCAGCACTGACGTATGAAAGCAATGGCAGCAAGTAATTACTGGGAAATACAATGCCACCTGCAAAGCAATCTGAATTTGGGCCAGTGGGTCAACTGATAAAGAAACAGCGTTGATACCTTAATGATAGAGAGACCTAGATATAAGCTGGTAATTGCAAAATCAGCACATCATTTTGGTTGGGTTCCCTTTGTGTTCTAAAAAAATGATACATGTTAAAGGAGATGAGGACCTGGAGGTTTCTCAATGTCCTTATAGCAACAGTGATGGAAAAAGTTCAATATATGCTGACAAGTGCAAGTTCTGGTTCACTTAATTTAAGTTCTTGAAGTGATTGTGTGATTCATCTGGTTTAAGGAACTCACATTTTAAACATGAATCATCAAAGATAGTGTGTTAGTGTGAGTTGTTAAAATTCATTGCTTGTGAGTCCTCGCTGGAGCATAAGAGTAAATGGTTTCCATTACCTGAGAAAACTTCACAGTATTTACTTGTAGTTTGTTCTGTCTTGGTTTGTTCATGCCTCTCATTCTATGTACTACTTAGTGAGAAATTGGTTTAATCATTTGTATGTCATGCATTGTAGTAAAAAATCTACTTTTATAATCACAGTTCTGCACCTGTAACTGGGGAGAGCAGTGGTCTGACTAGACTTAGGTTCATTAATAATACTGTGTTTTAATAAAATACAATCCCAAACTACTCGGTTTTGCTTTTAATGATTGGAAAAATATTATTAAAAAAATTAAGTGACCCGTTCTGCTGGTACTAAGCTATTAGAGGCTTTTATTCAGTTGAATGACCGACTAATGTAAATAATGCATTATTTGCTTATTATTGGTATATTATGAGCACTCTATTAGCTTCATTATGCTTTCAACTTTAGTATCAAAGAACCATCCAAATTCTTTAATAAATAAATAGTACAGCTATGAAGAGACTTTATAAAACTCTGAAACAGAATTCTGGAAGAAGCTGTAAAATATCCACTCCTGGAAATTTTCAAAAGGAACCCGAGCAACCTGCTAACTTCAAAGTCAGATCCAGCTTTAAAGTTAGTCCTGCTTTGAGGAGGCAGGGAGGGTGGTTGAGCAGAACTTCTGAACTCCTTTCCAACCAGTTCTGTCAATCTTCTACTCCTTAAATACATCTTTGGGTATTTTCTTTGAGGATTTATTTTTGGTTTGGTTTGGTTTGTTATACTAAAGTGTATTGAGGGGTGGAAACTCATTTCTTGATGATTATTTTTAAAACTACAATTCTAATAATAAAATATATTAGTAAAAATTAAAATATTTTGATTTTTCTTGCAAGTGAGTGTGAAAGTGCCAATTTATTTTTTTCTGAATCTGAGGTTAAAAATGAAAAGGCCAAATATCTTCAAGTGTCCTGCACTCATGTACAGACCAAATAGAATGACTCTGTCCTTTCCCCCACTTAGGTATTTGTGCAGGCATTTAGGCATTAATGTAGCTTTTTATTATTTTCAAACTGCATACTGAATTAAGCACTCCTATTAACAACTTGCATACTGAAACTAGATAGTCGAGCAAGTCATGACACTTGTGTTGTGTAATAATGGAGTAAAGTGAAACAAATATATGCAAACTGTGCATCTTGTTTTCAAGACCTGAGAAGTTTTTAGGTTGTATTAAGCTGCTTTTAATGAAGGTGCTGACTAACCTTTATCCTGTATCTTAGCAGTAGCAGAGAAAAAACCCTCAAACATAAAGTTGCATAAATCTAAAGAAGTGACTAGTAATGCAGTTTAGTTGTTCATAAATGTAAAACTCCAGTAATATAGGAAACATTAAAAAATAGACTTAAAATTATTACAAAATATATTAACCTTTTGTTTTTAAAATATGTATATATATGGTAAGTTTTGGGATAAAATCTGCTCCTTTGTATTACGTTTTCTTTCAGCTACATTCCATTTGCACCACAAAATGTGTATCAAGATACAAGACTTCTAAGTTGATAGATGTATCTCAAGATACATTTTTAAACTAAGCTTTAGCTTTTTGGTACTAGCAATATTATAAAAATGTTAATTTTTGAAATAATAGGACAGATTGGAGATTTTAGAGGCATGTTGGAATTACATCTATCTATTGCAGAAAGCTCACAAAACCTCCCTTGTAACCTGATACTGACGTTCATTGGATGCATTTTTTTTCTGGGTACACTGATGCTAAGTATGTGCTATACTTTAGGGTTGTTCTTCAAACTACTAATAGCAAGTAAAGCAAAAATGACATGACCTAAAATTATAAAGAAAAAACTCAAGAACAAACAAATGAAAAAAACCCCACAAACTTCTATGGACAATATCGTCATGATTCAGCATCTGAATGAACTTTACTCTCACAAAAATCTGTAGTAGTGTAATAAAAAGTACTTTACATTATTATCCATTGCTATATTGTATCAGAAGACTACATAAGAAACTGTGTTATACTGTGTATTTCTGTCCTCAGTTCTTAAATTAAATTAAGGGGTAAGGAATCACAGAATCAGAAAACAAAACAATGGAGGAATGAGAAGGGGAGAATTAACAAGCTACCACTGCTGAATACAGGGTATGAATAAAACTGTCGTAGCAAATGCTGAGTAAGTTGTAAATGGCATCTTAGTATTCTGATAGTATGAATAAAAACTTGATATCACTTAGTTGCTCACAATACAGCTCTGCCACTAGGTGTCATGACATGTATTTGGTGTTTAAGTTATCTACAATATGCAAGCTTACTACCAAAATTCACCTGGGCTCTGTGCTTTTAGCATGTTCCTACACCATGCTTGGGAATCCTATCAGGCTGCATATTTTTTCTTTTTCATTTAATACTGATCCACCTCTTGCTATGAAGTAATTATTGAAAAAAAAATCTCATGGAATAACAGATACTGGAGGAAATATGAACTCTGGATTCATTCTGATCCTGACTTAACTGTTGTATTTTTAAATTACATTTGCTGTGACTAATGTTATAACTCTCATGCCTATCATTAAAACTTAGTTGTGTAGCAAAAAGATGTAGACTTTTCCCCCCTCAAAAAAATCTAGTTTTGTTTCTAAGCCTGAGGAATTTTGTTGCTGCAGTCTTGCAAATCAGGTAGGAAGATGATTGCTTCAAGTTCTGATGCTTCTACCTGGATTTTGCATAGATTTAAAAATTTGTGGCTTGTTTTACTTGAGGCAATCAAGAAAACAGATTTTTACAAAATAAATTAGATAGATTGTGGATTAAACTGGGAAATCATTTATTAATGAACAATAAACTTTTGATGACTTTGAGATAAAGATTGGAATGTTCTCTTCATGCTAAAGAAGGTTAGAAAGTAAATTCTTGGATTCTCCCCTTTTACTCATCTATTAATTTCTAATTTGAAGGAAGAAACAGTTTGGACTTTAATCTCAATTTTACATAGGCATTTTTTGTTTCTTTTTTTTTAAATTAAAAAAAAAAAAATCTGCCTCGTTCTGCCTTCTGTAAGGGATGTGCAACCCTGAAACCTGGCAACAAGTTAAATATTTTTATGATGGCAAAACCAAAGGACTATTGGTTTTGGTTGGAAAGGCACAGAAACAGCAATTGAGCCAGGGCTTGATGTAGCTGAGCCGTGGCACTGTGTAAGGAGGGTTTGTGTCCACCTGCGGAAGGAGGAGGTGTCAGTGATGCACCGTGGAACCTCCATGGCTGAACCTCCACTGCTGCGCTCCCTGGCCCTCGTTCCTGCAGCTCCCTCCACGCAGCGCCCAGCAACTGCATCACTTATCTTCCCTTTCGGAAAAATTTGCCCTAATTCTAGACAGAAAAGAATTTTAACATAAATCATGTTTCCGATTTTCTACTTTTCTCTGAAAACGGCTTTCTCGGAGGGGAAAGGTGAGACAGAGGCACGTTGGAGTTACAGTGGTCTGAGCCAGAATGAGTAACACCAGACAGGGGAAATAAAATCAAACCTCTTCTCTGGTGTGCTGTGGTGGCTGCCCCCCTCTCCATGTATTTGTGCCAGCCATTATTTTCTTTTTCCGTGCCTCAAGTCTCGCTGCCCGCAGCCCGCTCTCTCTGGGCGCGCAAGGAGCGGAGCAGACAGCGGCGCTGGGGAGCAGAGCACACGCGCCAGGCCGCTCGAAACCCCTCTCACGGACCGGCACAGCCGCCGCGCCGCTGCTCTCCGCGCTCCCCCGGTCGGGGTTTCCCTCCTCTGCGGTGCCGAGGTCCCGCCGTGTGGTGAAGCGCGGCCCCGGCCGTGTCCCGGGTCCGGCGGGGGAAGGTGAGCGCGGGGCGCCGGGGCCCGCCGGGGCCCGCCGGCGCTGGGGGCGGGCGGAGGGCGCAGGGCCCCGCGCCGCCGCTGGGGGCGCTGCTCGCCGCCGGGCCGGGGCCGGGCCGCGGACGGGGCCATTCGCGCGGCGGGCGCGGGGGGAGCGCGGCGCCGGGAGCGCTCGGGGAGCGTCCCGGGGGCGGCGGGCGCGGCGGGGGCGGCGGCGAGGGGGGGCCGAGGGGGGCGGCGGGGGGCGACGCCCGGCGCGGGGGCGGCGGGGCGGGGCGGCGGCGCCGGCGGGAGGGAGGGGGGGGCGCAGTGGTTGGGGCCGGCGGCGGCCGCCGCGGCGGCGGGGTCAGTTCTCTTTAGTGTTTGCCGATGTTGGAGGCGTCTCCAAAGTGTCCCCGGGAAGCAGGTAACCGAGAGGGAGGGGAGGGGGCGACTTCAGCCGCGATGTCCGAATCTCCGTCCCGGCTTCCCGCTGCTCCCGCCTCCGCGGCGGCTCCAGGGCGAGGGCTCCGCCGGCCCCCGGCGCCCCCCGCCTTGCCGGGGCCGTGCGGGCGGTGCTGCGCCACGGCGCTGCCGGCCCGCTGCGCTCCGCTCCGCTCCGCTTCGGCGGGGGGCGGTGGCGCCCACCCCGCCGTTCGCCCCGGGGCCCCTGTCCGCCGCCGGCCGCCCGCCCGACGAGGGGCGCAGGAGGCGGGCGGGGGTACAGGTGGGCAGCGCTGCCGCCCTCGGGGCCGCGGGGAAGCCCCCCCTGGACCCGCTCCGCAGCGCTCCGCAGCTCTCCGCGGCTCCCCGCAGCCGGGTCCGGCTGCCGGCGGCGGTGGCTGCGCTAAGGCCGGGCCGCGGCCGGGCCGTGCGGCAGGGCCGAGCTCGGCGGGGACCGCGCCGGGCCTGCCGTGCCCCAGACCCCGAGAAGGAGTTCTATGCGACCCGAACTTGCTCCTCGTCCTATGTCCCGCCGGGCCCTGTGGCGGTGCGCGGCCTCGGGGACGCACGGTGGCCGCTCCGCCGCCGGCACGGCTGGGGCGCCGGGCACCATTCGCCCGGTCAGCGGCGCGGACCTCACAGCTCAGCCGCCGTGTGTTTGTACGTGTGTGCTAGTCAGTCCTCTCTTTGCACATCGTGCTCTGCCTCCAAACTTCGGACAGGGCCCCAAACTTTGCCATCGGTGCTGGGCTCTTCCACTCCCAAAATGGATGTCGGCATCTCTTCCAGGCGGTGGGCAGCGGAGCCGTTTACCGGCCTTCGCCCGGCACGAGGGCTTGGGGGCCGTCGGTGAGGTGGGACCCACAGAGACACTGCTGTGAAGTTGCCTAATTCAGGCTTCTCATGGGCTGGGTGGCATTTTCCCAGTGTTCAGGTGTCTGTTGGGAAAAAGTTCATCTTGATCACAGCCAGGCCTGGAAGTCACAGCCATGCCTTCCTGGAGAAGTGTGGGCTGCTTGGGGTTAGCTGTGAGGGCGAATCCTGCAGCAAAGCTGTTTGCCTTGTAGTGCTCAGGGTCCCACCTGACAAGTCAGTGATACCCATGCAAAAAATTTCCCTGCCGTGTATCTGGCTGGTGTTGCCTTACGGCCAGCAAGCTGTTTCTGTGAATACCAAGACGTAAGCTTCTCGAGCCATGCTTGGAATGCTCCCTGTGCAGCTACCGTGGTGCTAAAAAAAAGTTTATGCTGTACAAAAGAGTAGGTAAAGTGCTGCTGTTGTAACCCCTCTCTTTGCATGAAATACTGTCTTGAACAGTACTGAGGGATGTGCATGAGTAACTGCAGCCTTGCAAGGCACAAGTAAGGCTGTTGCTTGACACGTTGCTGTATCTCACTTATGTTTACCAGTGGCATCAGGAGTAAGGTCTTCCTGGGCTGTGTGGTAATTCCAGGTTACCACTCTACACCAGTGTAGTAATACTAATGAATTTAAGCCATTTACTGACTACAAGGAGGTTCTGTATAGGCTTTGTTGTGACATTGCTGCTTATATAAACAGTGCCAGCCTGACAGATTTCTGAATGAAATATTATTTTTTTTCTAGAAAGTCAGCAGCAGTGAAAGATTTCCAGCACTGTTTTCCAGCTGCTGAACCTTAGCTTTGACCTAGAAAAACTCAGAGATTTCTGCTCCTGCCACTCTTTGGAAAGATTCCTATTGCTGCCAGCTAGGAACAGGATTGAGACTGCCTGCTTGTTCATAGTTTTTGAGGGGAAGGGTTAGTTCAGATTTTCTTTTCGTTGCAGACAACTTTTCAACAATGTTGTTCAGCTTGGGTTCTGCTTGGGCTGCTCAGCCTGGAGGCCAAAGTCTTTATGTATCTTGTTGCCAGCTCAACCTACCTTGTTCCCCAAGAATTATGTCAAAATAATAATAAATTTGACTAATCTTAAATTCTGATTTAAGATAGTAGATTGTAAAGAAACTTTCTAACTTTGCTTGCAAAAGAACCTGATCAGAGGTGCGTTAATGACTGGACCAAGTTTAAGTAAGCATTTAACTCCATCAGCCTCTTCTTTTGGGGCAAAGATCAGGTTTGATTTTCCTCCACAGCCTTGTAAACTTAGCTTCACTCTAACTCTGGTTTACATTGGTGTGAATGTGGGAAGTGAGTCAAATACCATGTGTTTTATTTGTAAGGTGTCATGAAAAATGACCTTGGGAAGGTTATGCAACCTTAAGCCGTAGTGAAGCAGATCCTCCGATTCCAAGACTGGATCTCTAGCCATTGGGGAAGGTGCACCTGTCATGCTCTATCTAGACAGTTTGTTTTGACCTACCCAAAATACATGGCTATTGACTTGTCAGTCTTTGAAAACACTGAAAAACTCCCATGAATTAAGTCCAGTTCTTCACCCCAAAATACATCTTCTTGTGGTATCATTCCATTGGAGAGCTGGCCTTATAAAGGAAATGTGTAGGTTTTAGTGCCATTTTTGGGCGTATGTCTGATAGATATGTACACAGATTTTTTATCATAGGAGTGCAAAGTGTCTATTTCCTCATGTGGGTATCACCGATGTGGTGGGGAAGGACCTAACTCTGCATCTTTTCAGGATAACTGAAACAACAAAATTTCTGTTAATGAGTCACCAAAGCTTTGCTTCTCCTTCACTGCTTACATTGATTTCCTATCACCACAGCAGATAGGAAAAGAGGCCTGTTTTTCACCAGAATCTGTTATTTTGCATTTCTAATCTTTAGATCACACATAGCCTGTATTTTTCACAATAGTTCTTGAATTCCCTCTCCTCTGAAAAGAAGAGGAAAAATACAGAGGGTTCCATATGACGGAGGGGCATAAAGAGCACAAGGCAGGAGTCCTGCAGAGGCAGGTCAGGGAATGGGGCTGGCAGTTTTGCTTAGGAAGGATAGTGAAAGAGGGGGAATAGAATTGGTGGGAGCACATGATGAACTGTGAAGACAGGAAATGGAGCCTGTGTATAGTGTACTTAACATATATATATAGTTAATATATATATTAAAAGTGAAGGGCTCTGCATTTAGGAGGTCTGCTCATTGTCAGCACTGAGTCATGATCAGCATTATCCAAAGTATGTTTGCATTAAAAGATCAAGAGTTCAGTAAGAATCTGAGAGATGTCTTCTCAGGCATTGTTCTGGAAACTATTTAGAATAAAGAAATTGCTTGTCACAACTCCTAATGTAAAAATGAATTTTGAAAAGCCATCTGTAGTAGTGTAACACTAAAATCACATCCATGTCTGCAACTGCTAAAGTTTGTTCATACTTCATCTCAAGAGCAAGTGTTTTGGGGTTTGAATTTTGGTTTGTGGGTCTTTTTTGTTAAACTGGTGTTTTTTGGAGTGTTTCCCAGTAATTAAATCTGTATTCCATGGCCACAGTGTGTTTACCTTTGTCATACTCCATCTTTTCATTTGCTTTAGTTAACTATACATCTGTATAGTCCATCACTAGAATGTTACAGATTTAATGATATTTAACCAAATAAAATGAAATTATGAAATTTAAATTTTTCTCTGGTAAATACCACTTCTTTCATATTTAATGATTTAATATTGTAACTCCACTATACTTCTGTATCCCCATAACCTTCTAATGTAGTCACCATTAAAATGATGGGAAGGGGCACTTTTTAGACTGATTAGAACTCAGGCCTTGAGCTCAGATCCCCATTGGTGTTTGGGGTGGTCCCTGTCCCTGGTTATTCGCAGCAGCCAATTATTATGTCAAGTATAAGTTAACCTCCTATCCGTAGTTTCTGGGAGAAGATAGCTTACTAAGATATTTACCATAGTAGCACATGCTCACTTGGAGGGTATATTTGCAGTCTCATCTGAAAACTTCCAAAGGATCACAGTGGTCACACTTCTAGTTTCGCTGCTTGCCAGCTTTGAGGAGGCTGTTTTGCCTCCAGGCTGAAGGAAACAGTTTTGAGTGTAGGAGACTAGATTTTCTGGAAAAGTTTCTTGCAGTGATAATGGTCACCTGTTAGATCAAGAAAAGAGATGAGTAGCCTGATTTTTACCACTATTGCTGGTCTTAGTTTCATATTTCTTGCACCTGTTAGGTATTTGTAGTTCCCAGTTTCTCCTACAATGATCCCAGTTTAAAAAAACAGTATTATACAAATATAAGGAAGTATCAATATACTAAATGTGCAGATTGTTATCAGTAACTGGAATTGTCTGGATAAGTAACTGTCTGCAAGTGATAGAGTACTTTTCCCATAGGACCCAGATGACACATCCATGCAACTGATAAAATTTGAAGGATGAAATGAAGATACTCTGTTCCCAAGGTGAAAATGCAGGGCTGGTATGGGCCAATGTTGGGTCACTTAGAAGCATACGCAGTTGTTCTGATACAAACAAAAAAAATAATGAAATAACACTCTGTCATAGCTTTGGCATTGTTAGATAAGGTAAAAACAAGAAACAGTCTAAAGTTTCTTGTTAATTGTTTGTTTGTTTGTTTTACTTTTTTCCCCTTCTACTGGTCCTCCTTCACTCCTGGGTACTATGTTTCTTTTTTCCTTTCCAGACTGTGGAAAATATTTTCTCTGGTTTTTGTTTCAGTCTCGTGTCTCTGATAGTGTTTAAACCTGCCTGCTTTGAATTGTGTTTCATCTGAGGTGGCAGTGTCCATTCAAGAGGGTATTTTGCTTAAGAGTATATAGCCAAGAGACATTCCTTTTGTACCTGTTTAGGGCCTGGGAATTGCAATGAATGACTCCAGAGGAATTTTCTTGAAAACCCTTCTGACCCTCTGATAATTAAGTGCAAGACATGTAATAGTCTTGTATTAAATGAGTGTGCAGCTTCTGCATGGCAGCTAGGGCTGTCTGACCTTTGTGAAAGGGAATGAGAAGCTTGTCCTGGATCAGGAGGCAGGAAAGCTCTCCCTGGTTGTTCAGAGGCATCTTTTAGCATTATCTCTTAGCTGAATCCACTGGGTTAGATATGGGATTTGACCTCCTCAGAAGGGAGAGTGGTCCACAATCTTTTCTTCATCCCTTTTCAACGGGTCAATTTTTATTTCTTAGAACCTTAAGCAAGTGAGAGCTCACTAAAGGTGTCAGGACTGGATCCTGTTTCCACGGACGTGATGGATTTGCCATTCATGAGGACATTCTGGATCTTGACTTCCAGGCAACCATAGGTATTTGCCAAGTCCCAGGAGAAGAATTTAATGTTTAATTAAAT
This sequence comes from Lichenostomus cassidix, assembly GCF_008360975.1. Lineage (NCBI taxonomy): Eukaryota > Metazoa > Chordata > Aves > Passeriformes > Meliphagidae > Lichenostomus > Lichenostomus cassidix. The sequence goes on along the minus strand of NC_139482.1, from coordinate 120,210,972 downwards.
CCTTCAGCTGTTACGTTACAAGGTTCTTCTGAAACTGGCCATTCCACAAATTACTGTCAGTGGCAGTTCACCAGAGGAGGTGGCTTTAGAGGCCTTTTCTCATGTGACCATTAAGCTACCTGTAAAACTTTGATTCTTGCTGTTTCTCCTCAAATCTCACTACAGTCAGAGCCCCTTGATACTTTTCAACACTTACAGGTTACAGGTAGGCGTGAGAGCAAAGGAGGACTGCTTCAGCTGGTGAAACTGAAGTTGTTAAGTGTATTTAAAGTGTCTTAAAAGAAATGTTAGCAGCAACTTGCCCATCCTAGATTTGAAATTGTTTCTTTTCTTGGATACAGTAGTAATTTGAATATTTTCAAGGTTTTTAAACTAGTCCTGTGCTCACTAGTAATTTTGACATGAGCACCAAAAAGAAGTGGCTTTATTTGCTGTCATTGCAAATACTGGTGCTGTTTACCTTTGCTCAGGTACCTCATAGCTGACAGGAGCAAGGGAGACATAGTTACTTGTGAGCAACTCAGACATATCCCCAAGACAGGGCAGGACAGAGCACTGCAGGTGAACAGGGTTAGCTGAGGTAGTTCTAGTTCCAGGGCCTCGGTTTTTTGAATGTGGGTGTCTTTGCTGTTGTGCTGGATTGCAGATCTGCTCCACAGCTCTGAGGTCTGCACTTCTACCCAAACTTCTGCTGTGTGTCATTGCAACCTAGATAGACGTTGGATGACCCTTGGCCTAAGAGCACAATCCCTTGTTAACAAGGAACATCCATTTTTGCAGGCAGTTAGACTGTATTAGGCATATGTCTGTAGCCTAATAGCATGTGTTCTTTTGGGGATCCTAGAAAATGGGGTCCTGTTTCCCTTTTGAAGTACTTTTTGTTTATTTGATTTTGATTTGGATGGTAAAGATCAGGAGTCTTAGTAGTGAACAGAAGTGTTAGTTCCCTACAAGTTCAAAAGTTTGTTCTTTTATGCTAGTTTAGAGTGGTTCCAGAGTCACAAAAACTAACTTTACCCTTCTGAGTCTAATGGCCCTGGTATCCTGAAAGTGCAGCAAGTGATAAGAAAGACATTCCTTTGAAGGGCAGCTCAGAGCATCGTCTACCCATTTATTCTCTAGGTGGTCATGAGCCTATGATGTTACAGTGTTGCTATTCCTAATAAATGCACATTTCTTTTTTGTTTTTGCTCAAGTCCGAGTACTCTTTTCTAATATTTTGAATAATTTCATGTTTCCACTGTATCAGCTTGCACTTTTAGCCAGAGTTATCCTTTGTTTCATTTCTGACTTTATCTGCGTAAAAATACTTGAGAGAATTCCAAATTTTAATTCCGTTTGTTTACATTTTTTTCCTCTAGTAGTTATGCTTATAACTTCCTTTGGTCTGGGGAAACAAGTTACTCTGAATCATCAGCTGTATAGATGAAGGTCTCTTATTTGCTATTTCATGATGTATCCCACTTAGTGCTCCTAAGCACTAGTACATAGGCTGGAGGAAAAAGCCTTGTCTTTTGTGCTAGTTCTGTGCCCTCACAGTGTGCTCAGCTTGAATCAAATGAATTTTTACCAGCACTCTTCCTTTCAGTTGTTAGTTGTTACTTTAGTGTCCTCCTTGCTGATTCAACTCCAGAAATAACCTTTTGCCATTCTGCCAGTTGTGCATAGCCTCTGTGCTGCAGTTGAATGTGTGGCAGGTTTATAGTGTTCAGCTAAGGATTATGTACCCAGCAAATTTTCTTCAGTGTTATCTGCCTTTTCTAACTCTGAGAGGATCTGTAAGTGTGCCACTAGGAAGTTTTTTGCCACTAGGATTTTCTTTCTCTTCCTGGATTGTCAAAATCATCTATAATCTGTAGTTTCTTCTAAAGATAAGTAATTTATTTGACTGTTTCGTTGCACAACTTGATAATTTCTGTCCAAAGCAAGGGTTTGCTACAAGGAAACAATAGGCTGTTACTGTCCTGTGAATTTTGCTGGGTTGTTGATGATTCTTTTCATTCTCAGGATGTTTGAGGAGTCTTTGATAGCTACTTGCTGCATGTGACTGGATCTGTTAGCTCCTTTGGTTTTCTCTTAAACTCTCCCAGACATGTCTCTTCCCATCTTGTTGGAGTCCAGTGTTAGTTGCCCTGTGTCACCACAGTCTATTTATGATCTGTCCACTTCCTTAATTTTTGGATTCTGTTTCCATTGTTGTTGAGTTAGGCCTGTGTCATAAATTTTGCAACATTTCTAGGCCTTGCCCCATCATAGGATCTTTAAATTTAACTTACTCCAGTTGAAAACTTAGATTTTGTACTTATCTTCAGAGCACTTGGTAGGCCCAATCCAATACTCAGTAATTGTTTTACCTTTATTCATTGACTGAGGAGAGCTGCACTTAACATGGAGAGAAGGCTCTTCCAGTTCATTGCAGAACTCCTGATCTGACAAGATACTCTGTGCCTGTGAGCAGAAGCCCAGTCCTGTCCCCCAGTGAGCAGGGAGCTAGTCTCTTTATGACCTGTATGTCAACATTATCTTACAGCCAAGCAATTCAAAAACTGTCTATGGAAGAGTTGAGAGAAGGGAGAGCCCCAGGAATGGTTCATGAGCAGAAGATGGCAATTTGACCCCAACTGTGTCTGGGAGCTGTGACTTCTTGGAAGCTGTATGAGATCTTGAAGTGGATATTAATCACTTCAGCTGTGAAATGTAGTGGTTTTGTTTAAATACACTCATGGAGAACAAAAAAAAGGCACACAAACCAGAATTTCATCTCCTCCTAACAACAGAGTGCAACACCTGTCGCTTTGTCCACTTAAACTGCCTTCTCTAAGGATCTTGTAGCTGTTAATTACAGGAAGCTGATGACAGTATGAGGAGGGCTGGTAGCAGGAGCTGTAACTTCTTTTCAAAGAAAAAGGCATGTTTCTGCTACTTCACCAAATTTGCTACTTCAAATGATATGAGAAGTAGTTTGTCACAGGCAGTCAAGGAAAAGATTTCTGAATTCCATTAATAAAATGCGATTTCTAGTTAGGGATTGAAGTTAAGAAGTAATTTTTGCTTGCCTCAGAAAATAATAATGGTTGGAGGGATGTTTTTCTTAGAGTAAGAGTATTTCGTAATTTAAAATCAGTCAAAGCATATTGGAAATCTTAGGAATATAACTACTACTTGTCAGCACAAATTGGAAAAAAAGTACAGCTTTTAGAAATATATATGAGAGAAATTTTAAAATATTAATTAAATCAGAAACTAGACACTCTAAAGGAGCTCTGATTCGACTCCAATATCACATATAAGGAACCAATTGCAGCTTTTATGCAAACTAGTCTGTAGTGTCAGTGTGTCAAGTTTGAGCCATGTTTTTTCCATTTACTTACTTAATCCCCTTCTCCACTTTTAAGCTGGTGACTGATTGTTAAACTAGTGTTTTAGGCGTCCCTTTTTCCAGCTGTTTTTCTTCAGGAAAGCTGACTAGCTCATTTTTGTTTAACCTAAGGTGAATGTGAGTTACCTGTATCTGGAGTAAGATGGTCTGATGACCACTTAATCTTTTTGAAAGTGTTACAGATACGACTATGTATCGCACAGTGTCTGGGGGAGATACAAGTTTCCAGTTTTCAAGCAGTCATATGTAGTTTGTAAGTCATGGTACGAAAGAGAGCTGAAGAGTTAAAATGCTGCACAGGCAGCTCTTAGGCTTTGGGGTAGTGCTTGCTCTCAGGTGCAGTTATCAAATACAAAAAGGATATTATCATCTAGTGTTGGGTAGTGTGTATGTCGTGCCTCTGATCCGTAAGGCATTGGAACAATCTGTAAGTTAGTTTTTGGGATCTACATCAAACCATGATGAGTTTTGCATGAGGAAGGCCTCCTACAAAGAAAGCTCTGATGATCACCTTGCTGTTTCATGAAGGAATTTTGCATTTTCTTCTCTGTAGTAATTGAGTGTATCCTGGCTGGGTCAAACTGATGGCTGTGTCTGAAGCAGTATTCTGTCTCGATGGTTCAGAGGCTTTTTTGGGCTTACATTTTGTGGCACTGTGGGAACTGGGTTAGCTTGTATTGGCTGTTGGAAATTTCCATGGCTGTTGTACCATCTTCTCTGTCTTCTGGACAGGAACAATAAATTGAGAGAGACTTTTTCATGAGATTATCTTTGTAAGGAGCAAACGTTTATATAAACCAGACTGATTTCTCCCCCTTGGGCTTTGGGTTATAAACAGGTTGAAATCTTTTGAGTGGCCAAACTGTCTCAGTTTCTGATGCAACAGATTGGCTTTCCTTGTCTTTTAGTTTTCTTCTGGCATTGAAATCTTCAAGTTGATAATCTGATTGATCTCCCTTACCATTTTAATATAGAATAGCAGTCCTTTTTTCCATCACGTTTCTAGATGAATATTAATAAAGTTTCTCTGCTTAGAACCTCTGTTTTATGTCTGTCTATGAAGTCTCTTCGTGAGTCTTCAAGTGGCTGTCTGGTATACGCAGGACCTGACTGATTTCTGTGTTAGAAGCGAAAATTAGCCACATGTACAGTCTGGGGTCATTAGTTTTGCTGTACTCAATAAGATGCACTGTGGCCTGAGTTGCTCTTTTTTCAGCTTTTTCATGTCAGCCTTGCTGTTGCCAGGGAAGCAAGGGAAGAGTTGTGTTCCTGCCTGTCAGTATGCTCCACTTTCTCTTAGGTTTCTCTTGTTACAAGTTTTTAGACTCTTGCTCATGCAAATGTGCACAATTGCAGTTGGTCCCCTAACCCCTGCATTTTCCATCATTGCTTAAAAAAAGACATGTCTTAGGCAAGTATATTAGGTGGGGAATCTCTGCAAAGGAATTTATTTACCTCTGTAATTGTGTCTGTTCATTTTAATAACATCCATGATCACTTACTTGTTGAAGACAAGTTTGGCAGTAGATTTTGGATAGGTTTCAGTTGCCTGTATTTTGGCATCTTGTGCAGTTTGAGACACAAAGTTACCCTGTCTGCTCCTTAGCTGCCACTCAGCTGTGTGGTTAGCTAATCCTAAATTAGAAGCCTACTTGTTGATCACCTTGAGTAACTCCCTGGGTCTGCTGGCTGTACTGACGAGTGGTATAATAAATTGCTTTAAACACATACATTATTGCCATTTCATTGCCTCTTCATGTCAAGGTTTCTCTGAGTTGCCTGCTATGTGCAGTGTCAGATGTGGCATGGGTCTTCAGAGAGGATGTCTGCTTCCTGAAGCAGCAGCTGATGGAGTAGGCATGTATCCAAATGTGGTATCTCGGGACGTCTCAGCTGGCATTGTGTATTGGGGTCTGTAAAAGACAACAGGGTTGAGCCTGGCTGGACACCAGACACCCACTAAAGCTGTTCTCTCACTCCCCTCCAGAGCTGGACAGGGGAGAGGAAATATAGTGAAGGGGTCATGAGTTGAGATAAGGACTGGGAAAGATCACTCACCAAATACCATCACGGGCAAAACAGGCTCAAATTAGAGGTACTAGCTGAATTCATTACTAACAAGATCAGCGCAGGATAATGAGAAGTGAAATAAAACCTTGAAAACACCTTCTTCCTACCCCTCACTCCTTCCCAGGTTACCTTCTCCCCCAGCAGTGCAGGGAGATAGGGAATGGGGGTTTTGGTCAGTTCATCACTTGTGGTTTCTCGTGCTGTCCAGGGAGAGGAGTTGTTTCCCTGCTGCACTGTGGGGTCCCTCCCACAGGAGACAGTTCTCCACTAACTTCTCCAGCGTGCGTGTATCTCATGAGCAGCAGTCCTCCCCAGACTGCTGCAGCATGGGTCACTCTTCCATGGGGTGCAGTCCTTCAAAGACAGGCTGCTCCAGCCTGGGAGCAGGGCCTTCTCTCTACAAACCTCCCACAGGCTCACAGCCTTCTCTCAGGCTGCTCTGGTGTGTGGCTCCTCCATGGGCTGCAGGTGGATCTCTGTATCCCCATGGACCTTCATGGGCTGCAGGGACACAGCTGTTTCACCATGGACTGCACCACAGGCTGCAGAGGGATCTCAGCTCCTGTGCCTGGAGCACCTCCTCCCCCTCCTTCTGCACTGACCTTGGTGTCTGCACTCTTGTTCCTCTCACATATTCCCACCCCACTCTTCTCTGGCTGCAATTACAGCTGCACAATAACTATTTTTTCTTCTTCTTAAGTATGTTATGTCAGAGGTGTTACCACTGTTTCTAGTTGCCCTAGCCCTGACCAGCAGCACATCCTTCTTTGGAGCTGCCAGGGATTGGCTCTGCCAGGCATGGAGGAAGCTTCTGGCAGCTTCTAACAGAAGCCAACCAGATAACCCTCCACTACCAAAGCTTGGCCATGCAAACCGAATTCACATTGATAAACCATCGTACTTCCATGCTGTATTTCCTTTGATTCCAGTGACAGTTTAGACACCTTGCTTATATTTATAAACCTAAATTATAGATGTCTTTAATCCTTATCTGACTCCTCATACCTGCCTGTACAGCAGAGCCATCCGATATGGGTAACTGTGCTGGTGTGAGAGGTACTGTGCATGGAGACAGCTTTGTAGATCACCGATTTCTCATATCAGTTACTTGACTTTTGCTGTAGTGGTTTAAGCAATTTACTACATCCTAAATGTTTGTTTATTGTATTTACTCTGTGACATATTCTATGTTTTTCAAGTTGTATAAATCCAATCTTGATTGCAGGGTAAGACTTCTGTTCTAGCCCTCTTGCTAACACATCATAATTAAATGGTAGCAAAAGTCCCCACCTTTGGCCATTTTGTTGATGGAGAAAATCTTTGACTTTAGTCTTTGGTTCCATAATTAGCTACCTCATTTGTCCTGTTTGTTTTTTTACTTTTCTTTTCAAAATTTCATGAAACAATTTTAAAGTGAGTTGTTAGAGACGGATTGAATCAGTGACAGATAGAAATATGTATTCCTACATAATATGATTCTGTGATAATGGTAATGTGGTCATGGATTAAGAGACTTGTATGCTTTTTGTAGCAAATTGGAACATTGTATTGGACATTAGGGAACCAATATGATTTCATGATGAAAGAAGTGTGCAAGATGAAGCAGTTTCTACCTCAGTTTTCTGAGTTTAAAGTCCTTTTTTTAAATGTTGTTTTAATGTGCTTGTTCTATGTATAATTCAAAAGGAAGGTTAAGCTGACTGCTGTTTGAAGAAGTGGTTGAAAAATATGACTGCAGATTTTAAATCTATTTCCTACTTGATTTTTTTCTTCCAAAATTACCTTCCTTCCTTTCCTCAGAAAGGTGCTTACTGACTGTATATAAGAGTTGGCAAAGGATAGTCCTCCATGGGTGAAAATATCTGTAAGCAACGATGGGATTTGATATTGTGACCTGTTGTTCGCTGCAGCTGCTTGGCCCTTCTTTGCCTTCCTGGGGCTTTATTTAAACCCTTTACTGCTCCAGTCCAAGAGCAGAGGAAACAAATTGTAAGGAACTGTAGTATTTAGTCTTCTTTAGTCTTTAGGAGCTGGGTTTAACACTGAGCAAGTAGGGGAACTTTTTTGTAAGCCTTGCAGTTCCTTAAATTTTGAGTATTAGTCCCTAACATTGTGTGTCAATTCCTTTGGTTGTAAAATGTCTCACCAAAACAAACAAAATAAAAGAGTTAGTGATTTCCACTCCTCATCTTATACTTCAGGAAAGTGAAATGCTTTTAAGGCATAACTTCACTTGCTATCAGGTATTACTTAGATGTTAATTAGCTGGTAGCTATGTTCATATACCCATTGAAACTAAGATTCTCTTCTGCAAGGCACAGTGAAAAAAAAGAAACCAGGCCACAGGTTTCTGAAGATGTAATCATCAGGGATGAGATCATGGGCTTTGTGAGGAACAGTGTGAAGGAGATGAACTTCAGTGTATGGCTTGGCAGCAAAGCTAAGCTGATTAGTAGGAGTTGAAAGGGCTAATTCCTTGCACCCACTCTGGGTCAGGAGTGTGTGGCCCTCCCGGTATAGACACAGATGCTCCTCTGATCTTTCTCCTTACCTGCACGTGAACTGGTTCAGTGAGGTAAATGGACAGAAAGTGTTGGCTTTTTGCTGTAGGGAAGTGAGGACATGGGATTGTCCCTTGCCATGGCAGCAAGTCATTAGATCAGTTTGGCTGCTGGCAAACCACTCCTCATAAGGTAAAAAGCAATGAAATTGATGAAGTAGCAAATGGAAAGGATCAACAGTGGGGACCAGCAGTAATGTAGAAAAATATATATGTTTTGAAAAATAGAGAAACCCTGTCTGATTGCATGCCTAGTGTTTCAATTTGTCCTATTTAAAATGTATAAATAAGATAAATTTTGTAAGTAAGTCTGGGTAACCATGTTCTGATTGTTGCTTTAAGTCATGCTCTTGCTAACCTACTACTGTGTGGCCATCTCGTTACTTGGTTTTAGAAGACATAAAAGTTTGAATTAAGCTTCTCTGAAGGTAATGCAGAGCTGTGTGGTTTTTGTCAACCCCAAATAAACTGCTAGATGTAACACAGTAAAAAGAAATTACATAAGACTTAGAACTTCCATAGCATTTTTTATATTAATGTCCACAAATATATAAATATTTGCTCTAAATGTGAGAAATGGCACACCAGAAATACGTTTTACCTTTAGGCAGCTTTGTATGCTTTTGTGTAACTGAACAAATAAATTAATATCAGGAGAATAGAAGGAAAACAGAGTGTTTAACGGAATTATAAGGCTAAAAGTAAAACCAAACCCTTCGTAATTAGGAAGCTGTTAACTATTAGAGTTCTGTGACTTCGGACTTTCACAGTGGAATCACATTAACAAGCTTCTAACCAAAATGGGAGTTGGTCTGAAAAAAACCCTTGAGATGCTGCCTGCTTAGACACTGCCTCTAGTCTATCGGATTGCTGTTCCTGTACCTTTCAATATTTTCAGTAATGATGTGGATGAAACAGTACACATTGAATTTGTAGATGCTATTATGCAGGCTTAGAGGAGACTTGCAAACATTTTGGAACTAGAATTAAAATTCTATGTGATCTTGAAAAATTTAAATGGTTGTCTTTTTTTTGTTTTGTTGGGTTTTTTAAAAATAAGAAAATTCAAGGAAGACAAGAACAAAGTCTCATTATCTGGAGAACAGTCAGATTCACAAAGAAAGCACAGGCTAGAATTTGCTGGATAACAGTTCTGCAGAAAAGGATCTGGGATCATTAATGTAATACTGTTGTGAAAAATAGACACTGCTTAGAAGGTATAAGCAGAACTCTTGGTTATATAAAGTACAAGGTATGTCAAGTAGTTTTTCCTGCTCAGCAGTGGCTGGCCCTCAGTTGTTCATTTGTAAAGCCCGTCACAAGTATGTAGTATGTGCCATGCATTAAATACTGTGCACAGATTAGATTTGGAACTCTGGTTTGTATGATGAAGCAGTGTGAAAGTGTGGTGACTCTACTGCATATGTGCATTTTCACTTTCTGCACAGATGAAGTCCAGTCTTCTGTTCTGACTATTCAGGTCATTCATTTCTCTAGCTGTTGGTTGTTTGTACAACTTGTCTTTCCAATCTGCTTTTTCAATTTTTCCCACATTGTGCAAGTGTGTTTGGTTTGAACACTCATTGTCCATGTTTTCTGCCTTTTGTGGTGTTTTATCTACTTTATCTGTCATTTCACCTGAGCATTTAATTCATATTTTATACCACAAGATCTAAGCCTATAAAGTGATTCCAGAAAAATAGAAAAAGTAATAATAATCAGAAAAAGCATTAACTAACTCTTTATGCTGTGTGGTGCTTTTAGCATGAAACAAGTGTATTCACAGTTGTTAAAAATATTCTACATCTATGAATGTAACTAAATATTTGTACTGGCTTTGCATGGCCAGTTTTGGTAGCAGCAAGGCTACAGGGGTGGCTTCCATGAGAAGTTGCCAGAAGTTCTACTTGTGTCTGACGGAGCCAATGCCAGCTGGCTCTGAGATGAACTTGTTGCCAGCCAAGGCCAAGCCCGTCAGTGTTGTTGGTAGTGGCTCTGGGATAACAGATTTAAGAAGCAGGAAAAGTTGTTGCACAACCGAAAGTGCAGTGAGAGAGTAGAGGAGAGGAGTGAGAATATGTGAGAGAAACAGCTCTGCAGACACCAAGGTCAGTGCAGAAGGAGGGGGAGGAGATGCTCCAGGCACCAGAGCAGAAACTCCCCTGCAGCCTGTGGTGCAGCCCATGGTGAGGCAGCTGTGCTCCTGCAGCCCATGGAGATCCATGGTGAAACAGAGATCCACCTGCAGCCTGTGGAGGAGACCCACAGGATCTGTGGCCCATGGAGAGAGGGGTTCACACTGGAGCAGGTTTACTGGCATGACTTGTGACACTGTGGGAGGCCCATACTGGAGCACTGTGTTCCTGAAGGATGCCGCCCTGCGGAAGGGATCCACACTGGAACAGTTCATGAAGAACTGCAGCTTGTGTGAAGGACTTGTGTTGAAGTTTGTGGAGGATTGTTGCCTGTGGCAAGGACCCCCTGCTGGAGCAGGGGATGAACATGAGGAGTCTTCCCCTTAGCAGGATGGAGTGGCAGAGACCATGTGTGATGAACTGACCATAACCCCATTCACCGTCCCTCTGGGTCACTTTCTGGGGAAGAGGTGGAGAATTCAGGAGTGAAGTTAAACCCGAGAAGAAAAGATGAGGGGGGAGGAAGGTGTTCTTGAGATTTTGTTTTAATTTCTTGTTTTCCTACTCTGATTTGGTTGCTAATTAATTAACTTAATCTCCCCAAGTCAAGTTTGTTCTGCATGTCACAGTAACTGGTGAGTGATCTTTTCATGCCCTTATCTTGACCCACGAGTTTTTCATTATATTTTCCCTCTCCTGTCCAGCTGAGGAGGTGAGCGATGGAGCACCTGGGATACAGACGTGGTCAACCCACAACGATGTTGTGTTTCCTGATAAATGAGATAATCAAATGGAATATTTTACAGCAATAGTTTCACTTTAAAATGTCAGCAGTTTTGTTTTGTTGTTTTCATGTAAGTTTGTTTTGGTTTAGTCATTTTTAGTTTGCCAGGAAAATTCACAGCTTGTACATATTTTAATAAGAAAGTTAATACCAACTGTTTAATGAAACCTGTGTAGCTGCCCTTGTACTAAGTGCTCAAAAGGGGAAGTGAAGAAAAGATGCAATTCTAGTACATTTACATCTCTTTACATGTTTGCAAGTGTCCATAACCACTGCTGAACATGAAGGGAAGCTCCTCTGGAGACACTTGGATGTAGGAATTTCCTAGATTTGAGTTGAGTTAGCCACCTGAAATGGGGTGTGGGGACTTTTCTAATTGTAATCTTAGTATTCTAGATGAACCATACCTTTTGTATATGCCAGATTTTTCAAAAATATCTGCACAGAAGATTTAAAAATATTTTGATTATATAACTGCATTTCATCTCTGACCAGCTTAGTGAAATCTCTCTTGAAGTCCTACATTTCATGTAGAGTGTATTTTATTATGTGTGTGCTTATGGCTGGAAGGCCCCAAAATGTTTTTGCTTCACTGTTTGTAAAATAGTATGATACTGGTATATGTATGTAAAAAATGTAAAGAAAAGGTGGAACATGTAGTTTTTGTTGCCTTTTGTCATGACATTGAAGACTGGCTGCCTGGTAGTGTGAAAATGATGTGCCATCAACATATCAGCTGTATTCTCTCTGTTGTTTCTCTCTGATAGTGGACTTTTAGAACTGATTACAAATTTATTATCTCCATGTCTCATCTGCTAAAGAGTTAGTAAGAGTTAGTCCCTACGCTTATATTACTGCCTAGGCGTCTTTGCTTATGCAGATTAATTTACAAAATAGTTACAGTTTCTAGTAGGAGTTCCGCAGCTTTAGATATATAAAAAACCCCAGCACCCAATATGTTATGATAAATTCTGATTTCAGAATTGAATATTCTATGTACTTCACTTTTAGTGTCTTTTTTTTCCCCTAAACCTTATCTTGTTAATTTTTACAGTTCATCGATACCATTCTTAAACTGATTTTTCTTCTTTTATTCTTAATAGGAAAGGATTCATCCCACAGTTTCTCCCTTTGAGACATCAGTACTGTAGAACATAGTATTTTATTTGGTTATTAGTAAGATCTGCTTTTGTGAAGAATAAACTTTTAAAATAGTGGAAGCTGAAGTGGTAATTCACAACGGGCAGGGCCCAAGACCATGTGTTCAGTAGTATCTCATGCAGTACCATATGAGGGATGCCTTTCTCATACTCATGTTTGTAAGCTAAAATGGTGTAAATACTGTGAATTTCTTAAACTTCAATTGTTGTGATGATATTTCATATTGTGTTAGTTTCATTTTAAATACGTTTAAAACACATGGTCTGATTCCACCATTATTGGCTTTGATATTTACAACTAAGAAACTTTTTCAGTTAATTCTGGTCTGTACTAATGTATTTAAAATCAGAAGTAGACATGTTGTATACAAAGACTTCTGTAGCTCTACACCTTCTCAGTCTTTAAGTTAGGCATATCTAGCAATACTGCTGTATTGTGTGACATTTGCTGTGAAGTGATAGTAGGATTTTTACAGTATGAATTTAGTCCATTTTTTAAACACATGAAGTATTTGAGTATATCTCAGCTAACTGCATATGTATATTTTTAATCTGCCACTATTTGTATTTTACTGAAGATACTTATGAAAAGGGCAGGCGATTGCATCTCAACTTAATTTTTTGTCTATTTCTACTTTTACCTTTCCAGAGATTTAAATCAGTTGTCTTCCCTCAGTAATAAAAATGGCATTCCAGTCTGAAGCTCTTCTCCAAAGCACAGAGTCACAGTAATAGGATTTATTATTTTAATTATACTAGTGCAACTGCGCTAAAGTACTTGTACTCTATGGTGCAATGAGTGATTTGGGATCTTAATCAAACAATATTGTCCCTCTGAGTAAAGACACTTGGATATTTTTTAATGGATTGGTGGGAGGGGGAGGGAAGGGGCAAAAATACTGATGGTAATCAAAATATTGTATGTAGTTGTACTCATTTCAATAAACCCTTCATTAGAATGTTTTTCAGGTGTAGGATGGGATTTCTTTTGGATAGGGAGAGAGAATTATTCCGACAGAAGTAGCAAAGAGCGTAGTGGTAAGGAGTGCTGCCAGTGATGGATGAGGGCTGAGCTCCTCATTGGCCTTAGCAGAGAGACCAGTCCTGCTGCTGGGAGAAGTCCCAGTTCCCCAGGTCCTTGTTGGCTGTTGCAGGTTGTGTCTCTCTATCTGCTCTGTACAGATCATTTCATGTGTATGAACCCTAAATAATACAGTCTGTGTCCATGCTACTGAGTAAAACATGTCATCCTGCTCCTTATGGGAAAAGAGAAGCCCAAACCTCTTTCCCAGATGACTGACTATGACTGGTTTCTCTCTTACTTGAGAGGATTACCTGAGATGCCTGCAGGCCTCTGAACTGCTGCTGTGTGGTTTTTGCAGCTGGAGTTTTCAGCCAGTAGCCCAAATTTTGCCAAGGAACATACAGTGAGTAATACGAAGGAGTGGTGCCCTGACCCTCGTTTGTTTATGCGTGTAACCTAGCTTGAGAACAGGTATTGGCAATAAAAAAACTAATTTGGACAGATGAAAAGAAATAATTAGTACCTGGCATATTCCAGGTAAGTGTTTTATCCATTGCATTAAATGCTAGTTTAGGAAAACTTGGTACCTGTGCAAGTAATTTATACGAGGATTGAAGTACTCCACCTGTTGACTGAATAAGCAGTGGTTTTTTTAAGAACTTGCAACTCTGGTGGGATTTTTTTTTGTTTGTTTGTATTTTCTTCCCCTTTTTTCCCCCCTCTTTTCTAGTTTGGTAGCAGGTGAAAAAAAAATTAGGAATTTTCTCTTGTGGCCTTATTTGGTACTTTATGTGCACTTTACTGGAGAAACAATGGCAAAAGATTGCTATGGCAGTTTGTTGCAAAGACATCCTCTCTTGAAGGTATTGGCAGGTGCTTATCTCATCTACAGAATCATTGTGTGGAATTTTATTCTAGAATAGTCATTCTTCCTGCTGTATTTCAGGCAGGGTGACCCCAACATTGAAAAACAGAACCTGGAGCCAGGGTGTGCGGGTTCTTCTCCAGTGATGTTCTTTGGCTCTGAGCTCTGTTACTTTGTGCATCCATTTGGAAGTAATGTTTGCAGAGGCATGACTTTTGTGGACAGTTTTGTGACCCAGATCCAGGAGCAAAAAAAGGAATGTTGCTAATACCACTGTAGTCATTTGACATTCAAAATGCAGAGTGCCCTGCTGATAATAATGTGTTTATTGCAGTGACAGGCAATGGCACAAGTTAAGATGCAGACTACAGCAAACCTGTCTGGACCCACCATGGCCCCTATGGTGCTACCCCTGCCAGTTACAGCTACAAATACACTGAGTCTGCCATCCTCAATGAATGGATCCATTTCGGAATCGGCTGCCAGCTGTAGCAGTCCTACTGCCAGCCTCGTGGATCCTGCACCTTCAAACAACTCACCAGGTAAGTTGGTTCAGGTATATTTTCTTTGGTGTTCAAATTAATCTTTTTGATGACTTGTTAATTTAAAAAGATAATAATTGCATCTTAAAGAGGATTAAAATAAAGGAGAAAACACATGTAGAAAAGTGTTTTAGCTAAATAAACTGTTTACTAATTTTAATTTCTTTAACTGAGCTCAGATTTGCAGTGAAGTTTTGATCAATGATATAAGAGCTCAGAAAAGAACATGTCTGTTTTGTCAAATTCTGAGTGTATCTTTTACAGAGAAGTTTTAGTGGGGCAGGAAAGTCTCCAAGTTTATTTCTCTTCCCTAGAACAGAATGTCTTCTGGCTGCTTGGCAGTATTTGGTGTTTCCTTTGTAGCCTAATAAATGGTGTAGTTCCTATGCTGAACTGGGTATAAAATGCAGAAGCGTTGCCCTAACAATTTAAGCAAGAAATGACAGTGTTTGTGTGTGTTAGGGATAAATATAAATAAATTGAAAAAAACCCACAGAAAGTGAAATAGTCTAAAAAAAGCAGAACAAAATCCTTAAAAGGGGAGGTGTTCTTTGGGAGTGCTCTGAGGGTGACTTCATTATTGTGAGAAAAGTCTAAAACACTGGGAGGAAGCCAGCAGAAACAAGTGGGGACCACGGGGTTTCATCTGCTGTATTTGTCTTGTAACTCTTATACTATTGACTTCTGCTTCAAAGTGTGGAGAAACCACTCTGAAAGAATAGTCAATTCCAGGAACCAGTATACTCCTGACAGTAAACTTTGGTGACACAGAAAAAATATAGAATATGCATATGCACCCCTGCACTGTTATTTTTCATAAAGACATTTTGGAAAGAAATCGTTTTGGGGCTTTCTTAACTGCATGTAAACAAAGCTGTTTGTTGTAAAGTACAAAAATTGTAAAGTACATATTCTCATATGATTAATATATAAGTGGTATTTAAACTTTGTATTTAGCATATAAGCAAAAATTGTGTTTTAGCCTAAGTATTTTCTTTTTTAAGCATGCTGCTTTTGCAAAGATTTGTGAAGTTGTGAAGAATACATTTCTCCACAAAAACTTTACAGACTCTTTATTTACAGCTCCTCTCCAAGATAACATGGCAAACCCCAAAGAGAAAACTCCAATGTGTCTGGTAAATGAGTTAGCCCGTTTCAATAGAATTCAACCCCAGTATAAGCTTCTGAATGAAAGAGGGCCTGCTCATGCCAAGGTAAGGTCACAGTTCCAGGTGATGAGCCATACCTTACATGCTGAACAGATAATGTCATGGTTTGGACAAGTGTGCTTGTCAGACCCAGCTACATTTCTAGTGTAAGGGCTTTCTTGCTGTTCTTTATTTTGCTATTTTTCCCCCCACACTTTCAGAAAGTATGCCTGTATTTCTGTTGAAGCCCTGTAGATCATTTTGTACCGTACTTTGTCTCTCATATTTGAGTTTATATGTGCTGATCTTTATATAGACCTTGTGAAGGTCTTTTCAGGGTATTACCACCCTTCCTTAATCTATCTGGAGCACTTGCTTTTTAGGCTGCATGAATCTTTCTCCACAGTCAACATGCCTCTGATAACTGCCTCTGCATTTTTTTCATGGTAATGCAGATGATGACGAATTTGTGACATTTTTTAAAGTGCTTCTTGATGTAATTCTGTGTCCGTGAAGTTGATACTCTATATTGGATCTTGCTTTCTGGGGCACAAACGTTATTACTGTGCAACTTTACAGTGGAGGGTGATGCTAAGACTGCTAATATGATTATAGCATAGAAGTTTCTAGTGAACTGACAGCTAATTCTGGCCAGTTCATATATCAGTTTGGATGACCAACTTAATTGAATAAGTAGAAATTAGGATGCTTTCAGGTGATGAGGAATACAGAGGAATATCCTCATGGTAATTTTCGGATATAATTTTGAATTTCTTCCCTAGTTAGGAGCAAACTGGGGGAGGAAAAAATCTTGGAAAAGTCTGAGCGAGACACTGGCATAAATAGTAGTTGCTTTGTACGTAGTATTTCTGGAGTGGCAAAATCACATGAGGCAGTGGGGTCAGGATGTAGATTAGTAACAGTTGCAGCTCCTCGTGGGCTGTCTCTGCCCTTGCCCCTTGTTTCTGAGTTGCACATTGTGTTGCCAGCTAGTGCAGAGCTGATACAAATCACCAGCCTTCTGGTCTGGCTGGCATTGCTGAATGGGTTATGGTGGTGGAAATGATATCAGCAGATGTGGGGCTGCTTTTAGCATCCCTCATCACGAATGGAAACTGAAGTGCTCTTCCTCTTCCTGGAGGCTTTTAATACCACAGGGTACACTGGGGGGTTGGTTTTACGTTGCAGCTTGGTAAATTTGTTGGGCTTTCTGTAACTTTTCACTATTGTGTTAATTTTGTTTTTTTTTTTTCATTTCTGTGAAAAGATAATTGCTTTGTTTGTGGTGTAGTTTTGGCTGTTTACATTTTTCTGTAGTAAAGAGATTTGAGTTATATTACATTCATATGATACTTAAAATTTTAATAGGATAAAAAATAGTTCACATATGGAGGAGAGGGGGCTTCTCCCAAGAAACTAGCAACAGGACAAGAGGATGTAACCTCAAGCTGTGCCAGGGGAGGTTCATAGTGTACATAATGAAAAAATTTTTGATTGAGAGGGTGGAATGGACTGCCCAGGGAAGTGGTGGAATAGCCATCCCTGGCAGTTTTCAAGAAATGGCTGGGCATGGCACTTAGTGCTATAGTTTGTGTGGTGTGGTGGTGTTTGGTCAAAGTTTGGACTTGATGTTCTCAGAGGCCTTTTCCAACTTTAATGATTCTATGATATATTTGTTAATACTTTTAAAGGAACTAATATAATTGAAGTGACTTACGTCTGCATTACCTGCACTTTTGAAAGCCAGATTTTCAATGAATTTCCTAATTTTTTGTTCTTTCAATTTGCCACATTATTTTAGTTGCACTCATAGTGGTAAAAAAAATACACTTATTTGCTTTATAGATTCAGAAGGATGTTAACTTTAATGTGTGCAGTGAGATAAACAAAATAGAAATTGATGAAGAATAACGGTGATATTAATACAATTATGCAGGCTTTGACCTATGAAAAACAAAGAAAAATATAAACTTTATTATTATGGCTCTATTAGCAGTTCAGTATAATGTCTTGCTAGTAATATGATGATATACCTGACAGAATATGTGGAACAGACCAGAGTTTGTCCTGGGAAGCATGACCCGAAGGATGTAATGCTGCTGTTGCTCTTTGCCATTTAAGGGGCTTCTCACATTGCTTTGCTCCTACAATAGTCTGTTCCTGACCACTGGTGGTTTTCACAATTTTCAGACATGCTCTACAAGATAGCTGTCTGTGTCATGACCACAAATGCTAGTAAATTTTTGTACCCTTTTTTCTAGTTGTCTCTGGAAAATAAGTTTTGGCAATTGGGGTGAAACAGTGCTGTTGGGAGAGAAGGTGGCTCTTCCTGACAGCACAGTTAGGGTTTCCAGGAGTCTGCCTTTCAGGTGGATTCTTCATCATAAGAGAAATCAAGAAGTCTTTGTTAGCATAAATGACATTTTCAAGTATGTTAGTCAGATTGATCATGTCTTCTGTCCTTCTGTGTCAGTGTCATTTCAGGACACAAATTTAAAAAGAACAGTGGCAAAAGAAAGTGGATGGTGGTACAGAGAAGAGGTAAAGGGGTAAGGGATGTAGCACTTCAGAAGCTGGGAAGGAGGAGAGAAAGTTTTACACAGAAGAAGTGAGGAGTAAAGAGTTGTCAGAGCTTAGAAAGACTGGCCTTACAAACCCAGCAGAGTGAAAACAAGCTCAAGCGTGGTGGCCTTTGCATTTCTGCTCTCTGGACATCAGGTAAATTATGTTGGGTGTAAGGAATAGAAATCTCCTCAGGTGAGAAATGTCTCTCAGTCAATAGCTGAACTGTTAGCTCTGGTATTCCAGGACCTGAATGTTCCATTGGCTGCTCCAGAGTTTGGATTATAGGCAGGTTTATTCCTTTAATAAAGGAGTAAACCTACTACTATGTGTGGGTTTTAGCAGGTGTTTTTTTGGCTGATATGTTAAGTGAAAAGGAGCTCTGACTGGTGGAAGTTTACTGAGCAAGCCCTTTATCATCCTGAATTCCTATTTATTGCTCTAAGCACTAAGAGTTATAGGCAGATAAGTAGCCATTATTAATAGTATTTTCATTTAAATTAGTTTTTCTCCTCCTATAAAAATACTACAATGATACTTTCTTGTAAAATATAAAATATATAAGCTCCAGATCCACATATCAAATTTCAACTCTTTTAGTAATAAGGATGTATGTTTGGGTACTTTATATAATTATGGGTATTTAGCTCTAATATCTAGCTTAGCTTTCAAATGGGGGTAGGGTTTGCAGAGTGTAAAATTAAGAGACTATTTCTCTCTCTTCAACAAGGAAATTGTTGTGACTGCTGTGGAAAAAACAACATGGCAATAGGAGCTGTGATACAGGGACTTGCATTGTGCTTCTGAAAATTACAGTAGGCCAAAACTCAAGGCTGTAATTAAGACACAAGTATGTATTTATAGAATTCAGTTTGAATGCACTGTGTGCATGTGCTTAGGCCTAAGTTGGGAGGCACATAGATACTTTTGTTCAAATGCTTGTTTGCAAGTACATGCTAAATGAATGTATATGTAAAGGCAGATTTAAAGGCTACCCACCATATTCATCTCAAAAAATTTGGTCCTGGATCTAGCAGGTTTAAATAATTTAAATAAGTATAAAGTTGTCATAATGAAAGCTTTACTTTATATACTGCTCATATTAATATATAGATTTTTTTTCTGTGACCTCAAATAAGTCTGTTTTCCGAGGTGGGTGAATCTTAGTTTACTGTGTGTATCTGACTATTAAATCCTGCGTTTTATCTAGGAAATTTATATGGCAAATGAATTGAGTTCCTAGCTTTTCTACTCTTGTTCTCAGATGCTAAAATTTAAACAGAACATTTATGTATCATACAGAAGATAAACTCTATCTAATATCTTAAATATGCATTGAGTTTTATCTGTACAATTTGCACAGCATTGATACTACCTGAAATAGCCCTCTAGTGCAGATTTTGAAATATATGGTTTTGATCAGTTAGTCCATTTCTGAACACTGAATGTTTACAGTTCCTGTCCTCACTATAGATTTTAAAATCAGACCTGCAGTTTCATTTAAAAAGATAGTATTTATTTTCTTTCTTACTGTATCTTTTAAAACACAGTTGAATTGTGAGTCTGCCCTAACAAATGGCATTATTTTTGGAAATTTGGGTGCGTGAGAAATTAATTCACTGTGTAAAACTATCTGGCCCAAAATCTCTGTTGCCTTGAGAAGTGTGTAATCATTTATATTCATTCACAATTATTACAAAATTACTTTTTTTTTTTCCCAGTAGCATGTTAAGTACTTGTTTTCTGCAAGTAGAGTGACTAAGCACATTCAAATGTATGAAGAAATTTGTTTGTAGCTGACCTGTAAATAGTGTTCCAAGAGCAGAGGATCAGTTTGAAGTTATTATTACTTGGTTTAAATATTATTCTGTTCTTTGATAATTGACATTCACATTACACAATTTTACTTTGTCATTTGAAAGTCCCAATGTTGCCCACTGATAAGGTCTCACTGATCTCTGGAAGAATCAGATGCATTATCTGGGACTTGAATACAATGAAAAGAGAGCATGGATTCTCTTCAGCCCTGGAAGCTTCTTTACAGATTGTTCTTATCCACAGTGATAATCGTGCCAGTGTTTACCTGTTCTTTGTCTTTGAAGATGTTCACAGTGCAGCTGACTCTTGGAGAACAGACATGGGAAGCTGAAGGAAGCAGTATTAAAAAGGCCCAACATGCTGCTGCTAGCAAAGCATTGAATGAAACTACCCTTCCCAAACCAACGCCTAGACCACCCAAAAACAATGTAAACAATAATCCAGGTATGACATTTTCCTCTGTGTGTTAGATCTTGTTAAACTGTTGGGATGTTATAGCACTAAGTAAGTTATTTTAACAAGATACTTAAAGTTTTAGGATGAAACTTAACATAGCTGTAGTATGATAAGATAATGCAGAACCTCTAGTGAGCTTTCACAGAAAAATTTTTAATGCACATATCTAAAATGGTTGAACTATAAGGGAATATATTGTTTAGATAATGCTCAAATGTGTACAAAGTGATTATTTGTGATCAACAGTAAGCAGACGGGAGAAAACCAGACTGAATTGACTAAAACACATGTCCCAGAGAGTTATTTTAACTAGTTTTCCAATTAAATTGGAAATTTTATCCGGTCCAATCCTGTGAAATTGCATCTCTGGTGTAAATAAAAGGCTGGGATTTGGCATGAGAACTTTGACAGGTAATTTCCTGCATGCTAAGTTTTCCTTCAGAGCAACCTGTGCTTTCAAAAAGCTTTCAGGTGGCTTTAGAAACTTGCTTGAATAACAGAAAGAATGTATACTGGTGTCTGGCATCCTTCATTTTGAGTTGTTACCCACAAGGTGCTTTCAGTGCATGCAAAACCTTCTAAGGTGCATATCTCATGCATGTGCTCAGTGATCTGTTCTGTCTTGATCAATGAAATAAAGAAAAAAAAAGTCATAACCTCGTTTCAGGTTAATGTAAAGGAAATCAAGCAGTGAGAATCTTTTTTATTTTTTAATAATCCTTTCTGCCCTGCCTCTTTCCCATTTTCCCTTTTAATTTCTGCCTGCCCCTCCCTCTCCTTTAAAAATATATTTTTCAGCCAGTTTCTTAAAATGGAGTAATTTTGCAGCTAATCTTCTCTTTGTTGGAAAGAGAAACGCAGGAGTAAATTTCCTTTAGAACTTGTGAGTATTATCATGAGCATTAGCCGTGAAGGATTGTTTGAGAGTGGTGTTGGTAGTGTTCTCTTGCTCCTCTGGGGATCAGTACGTTGCTTCTCCACACCCAGGACACTGGTTTTGCCCTGTTTCCTTCACAATCACTATGACTTCGGCTGCTTACAAAGCAGGAGGCTCAGACTTCTGTGAAAAGGGATTCTGAGTTTGATTCTTGACATGGCAGAATGTTACTGACTTTCTAGAGTTTTTTGGCTTTGAGCATATTCTTAGAGGGAAAATCTGATAACAAGAGAAATAAGGTTTAATTGTATTCATTAAAAATTGTATCACTTAACACTATAATTTTGCTCCAATAAAGGTGTATTGTATATGCACAGTTACCTTTTCATCAAAATAACATTTTGTATTTTTATGAAAAAGTTGAATTCAGACTAATGTCTTGCTCTGGAAAATGTAAGAATTGTTGTTGATATAAGTTTTTAAGTTCAGTGTTGCATAAACATTGTCCTCATTTGGCATACAAAGCCTCAATAGCAGACTGGAAAATTAATCATAGCTGTTTTAAGGGTAAATTTATTTGAATCTCTCATGAAAATATTTTCAGAATATATTATCTCCTTTTTATTGGAACGCACATTTGGCTCATTTAGGATTTTCTTGCAACAGTACAAGTGGGGATTACTGTAGCTGAACTTTTTATCTAAAAAGAAGAGAGAAATTGGATGTAGCTTATTTGGCATTTTTGAAACCGTGCGAGTGGATGAGTACTGGCTGCCTTCTATTTTTGCAGTCTGTCACCAGTAGATGGCTGTAGTTGCACTGATTTCCAGGAGCTCTCTGTTCAGTCTGTTGGATCATTTCTATGAGACCATTTGTTCCAAGACATAGTCTCAAGTTTTCAAGTCTTGCAAATAAAATATTTTTTCCAACTTGTGAGATTCCTGAATGACTGCGGTAATGCTCATTACTTCATGCATGTTTCAATTACTCTCTGCTCTATTCACGGTTTTATTTAATGGTATTCAGCAGAAAGACACATTATTATCTTTATAATTCTTTCAGAAAGTGTCATTATGTATTATAAGTACTTTGGAAAGATGAATAGCCAGCTTAACACTGACTTTCTCACTCATTTTTGAAGATTAATCCACTGCAACTACATAGAGAATGCTCTGAGATAGATTTTTAAATGTCCTTTTTCATTGCTTGTGATTAAGTTGGCATCTATATTCCAATCTTTAAAAAAAATGGAAATGTCTTTTTAGTTGTATCTTTTTAATTTAAGAATATAAAAAATATAATGTAGCCCTCTCTTTTCAGTCATGCTTGTGTGTTTTTCAGTATTTCTGGTTTAAGCACCTCACTTATGTTATTTGTTTTTCACAGGCAGTATAACACCAACTGTGGAGCTGAATGGTCTGGCGATGAAAAGAGGAGAGCCTGCCATCTACAGGCCATTAGACCCAAAGCCAATTCCCAATTACAGAGCAAATTATAATTTCCGGGGCATGTACAATCAGAGGTTTGTACTCCTTCTCTTATTTTATTTTTTTATCCTTATCATTATGTTCTGAATCTTCATTACTTTCTAGGTTATTTCAGAGTAAAAGAAAACTAACATTTTTGCTAGGGAGAGTCTGCAGTCTTATTTAGAAACATGCATAATTACCTCCTAAAAGAGACAGGTGCCCTGAGCACGTCACAAGGAATAAAGATGTGCAAAACCCGCTACTTGTGTTTTTTTAATCTGCATTAAAAAGCACATTATACAGCCATGGTCGTGAGGAGGCAGAGCATTGACTTCAGAGAAGGGTTTTGCTTTTCTATGCTGTTGTGTCTTGTGGTTAGAATCTGTGTCATCAAAAATGAAGCACTATTTTCCCAGAAATTGGGTAGAAAACTGGAATGACTGCAATTTGAAAATTGGCTTGAAACCATTCTCAGGTTTCTGGTTTTTTAACCGTTCTTCTTCTTCTGATTAAAAAACAGCTGTCTCAGTTTTTTAATCCTCAGTGTTTCGTTAGGAAAAATCCTTTATTTCTCATTTTTAGAAACATATATTCAGAGCTATGTCAATTTGAAATCTGAAAAACTTCTTTCTATGAGATTATTGAAAAGAATGAGGTTGTGAACTTGGAAGGAGTGTTTTGGTTCAGAATTACTCTTTATTAGAAATTGAATTTACGGCAATATTGAAAAATAAAGGAGTTTAAAAAAACCCAGTATTTCAGAATTGTCTAAGGAAAACATTTCAATTTATTTAATTCTGTTTTACTTTTCCCCAGACTTTCAAATCATGATAACTTGGTAAGTGTAGGGTTTTAACACTTCATTCTGAGTCGGAGTTTGTTTGTTTGTTTGTTTTTTGTTTTGTTGGGGGTTTGTTTGTTTGTTTGGTAGGTTTTGGTTTTTATGGCAACAGTACCTAGAACTATAGAAGACAAAAAAGCCCCAAAACAACCTAGAAGAGACCCTTTAATTACTCTATGGAACAGTGCCTGATTTTTGTATCACTTGTGTTATATTTCTAGCCACTGTTGACCTGGGTCTCTGGCTACATACATCATGGTGTGAAAAGCTGATTATGGTGCTTGAAATGAGTTTCGTTAATATTTAGAAATCCTTCATTTATTTGTATTGCTTTTTTAGTGAGATTAGTTTGACTAGCAGATATAATGCTATACTGGAAAAAATGAAAGCTGCTGATTAAAGGCATAAAATGTGGAATTCTGGAGTCTGAACTTTAATTATGGAAAGGTATTTGTGGAAGTAGAACGTCAAAATGCCCAGCAGTTACTAACCTGTAATTAGTAAAATATAATATTACTAACATGTAATATTTTATTTCTTGTCATAGAAAATTATTAGCATGTCTATTTCAATCTGTAAGTTTGCCTCTTTGGGAACTTTCTTTCGTGAGAGCCATGTTTTGGTGTTAGGGTAAAATGATACATTAATTTTATTTTTCTGGGTGCATCAGGTAGCCAAGGGCATTTGATTTTTCTGATCACAAAACAAACAGGCTGGATGGGACAGAAGGTCAGAATCTGTGCTTGCTTGTTTCATTGTGCTTATTTGAATGCAGTTACCCATGCAGAATAGCTAATAATGCTGTGGGTAGTAAATAGAATAATAACTAAAACTAAGTAGTAAGTAACTGGACATTCCTGTCTATCTGCATAAACACATACCTGCTGTGCATACACCATGTATGGCATACGCAGGAATGCCAGAGTAAAGAGCAAACAGATGAATGGTCTGTATAGACTGTTGATGGACTACTGTGTTGGAAATAATTGTTCATTGCCTTGTTTTGCATTGGGAACTGCTGGCCCTTTATGATCACAATAAGAAAGGCACTTAGCCTTTGTAAGGCATCATTTAAATGCTGTTTATTAGAGCTGCCAGTGTAAGAAGAGAATATTGCAGATAATCTTCCATACATTCAGTACTGTGAGCCCAGTGTGGTGTGGCGTCGAACAGGACTTCTCCCCATGGGCACCACACCATGCAGACCTCAGCCATAGCAGAGATTACCCCTCTTGGTCATTGACACTCTTGCAGGATTTTCTTACAAGGAGATGACCCTGTCAGGAATGATGGCCATGTGGGAGTTTCCTGCTTTGCTGTCAGATAAAGGCAGGGCCGTGCAGGTGGTACCAAGGGGGAGCTGTGCAGGGGCCCATCTCTTGCCACAAGCCTGAGAGATTTGAGCAACACAGCCCCATTCTGTGAGCCATGCTGGGCATGGACTCTTTAGCTGGGTATAGTCCATGCAGCTCAGCCTGGCTGCAGTGTGGGGCAGTGGCTGGGATGGGCAGGACCCTGCACCTCTTCCAGTCAGGATCTCTCTGCACCTCCTACTCACCCTCAGCACAGGCAAGTCTGGAGACAGATTCTGAATCTGTTACAATAGCCAGTGAAGTTTGAAATATGAAGCATATGATGCAGCACTGTATTATGTTCCTGTGGTATAATATGTTACATTTATTTTCTTTTTCTGCCATGTTGTATTTAGCATTAGTTTGCTGATTTTTGGAAATTGGGTAGTAGAATAGAAGTATTGCTGAAGTCCACAAATATATTCAGACCATATGGACTGTTAAAAACATGATTTGAAAATTAAAGTAGATAATATAATGCAAGAAGTATTTTTCATTTTCATCAGTTTCTGACTGTAAATTATTTGCTGTTATTAAAACAAAATATGTTAAGTAAGTTGGAAGCTTTGTCTTTTATACTGTGCCTGAATTACCTTTACCAATCCCTGTTTAAAAAAATGTGCTTTTCAAATAGATGAAGATACAAATTAAGATTACAAGTTTACATCAGTGAAATTTTGATTCTGGCAAGACTAATGGCTTGAGGAAAAAATAGAGTATTAAGTTCATTCCAGGGCATATCTTTAGACCAGTTAAGTCTAGTGTTTCAAGTGGCACAAAAGATCCTTTTCAGTATCTCATGGAAATGTGATCCCAGAGCTGCAATTTGTATGTAAAGTTGACGTCTAGATTCCATGTCAGGCTAAGATTATTTATGTCAAAGTGGCAGTGATTCCTCCTCCTTCATTTGTCCCCAGCCTTTTTGTCTATGAATATTTCTTGGCTTCAGCACTGGAAGTTGAGCTGCTCAGAAATTAATCAATTTTTGGGGGGAGAGGAAAGAAGTTACTCCTCAACTTACAACTGTACTTAGACACCTTCTTTTCTAGTCACACAAAACTTGTGCCTTCACCAGAGAGGGGCAGTGTGTATTTGGAATGTAAGGGCAGTTTAGGGTGATTTAAACATGTCAGGGACTACTGTCTCACATGCAGTGGAGCATATTTATGTGGGCAGTGTGTTGCACAGAGGATGTTGAAGCAGGTTTACATGTAAGGTGCAACCATCCATTTGCAAGACCTGCAGCTGATGGTACAAATTTATACTGAAGGTGATAGCTACTTTCACAGAAAAAAGGAAAAGGAGAAGGTTTTCCCAGTGGTTGGCATGGAAGGCAAGTGGTGAGATGTCCCAAATGAGCAATACAGCAAGTATTCCCTGTAACACTTTCCAGTAGTAATTCATTGGTTTTTGTCAGGACATGCCCTAGCTACCTGTTGCTTACAATGCTGATAGTGCTGCACCAGGGCTGATGTTGGATACTGTATGCTTATAGAGCTTTGCGCATGCATGACAGAGAGCAAGACATTAAGGCAGTATGTAACACTGGGATAAGGTCTTAGCCTTGTAAGTCTCTTCTTGTGCTAAGTTTGGAAGTGCAGGGCAAGTCAGCTTCCCTCTTGGAGTAGCTAAGTAGATAAAATAAAGTCCAGCTCAGAACTGGATGAGGTATGCATGTTTTCATCCTGACTCTTCACTCAAGATAGTGAATGCAGTACTGGCTAACTTGTTAACAGCATTGGGTCATTGCTATTACACTCCTTATTGTGGCAGGCTGGTAGTCTGTGTGATGCTGAGCTGAATCATGTGAAGTTACCAGCTTAGATCTCTTGTAGTCTGGGTATCTGTATGCTGCAGTTCATTTCACAGTGTAGATAAGAACTTGGAGTCCTCTCTGGATTTTCTTTATTGAAGTAAAATCCATGCAAGTTTGGTAAAAGAAATTTTGATATCCTCTGATAAGACAGAGCTTTTAAAAGTGTTGTCAGTGCTGAATCCAGCCACGTTAGACAACTTCTTATTTAACAAATATTTCTATATTCCTGACAGAGATTATAATAGTGCTCCTTTAGCACTCAAAATTTACCAGTTGTATGCTACAGATTTAAAGGCTTGCAAATTGGAGTTTCAAGCAGTTTTGAAACAAAGACACATGAAGACCTTTCAGTTCAGACACTATACATTACAGAAAAGCTAAAAATGGTGATCATTGCATTATTTCTGGGTTCTTTTATGTAGTTTTACAGGCTGACTCTGGGGAAGGAGGTGCTGATGCTTTCGGGGCCGAGTTGCTAACTGATGTAGCTTGCGTGTTTGTCAGCACAGCACTTGGCATGAGCCAGGAGAGCTGGCATGCTACTCAGCACAGGCCAAGCCTTGAGACAGCAGGTCAGGTTTGAGAAGTATTGGCAGAGCTGAGGACAAAACATGTGGCATACTCTCATATCTGTAGCCATGCTAGAACCCGTACTCCCTCA
Organism: Lichenostomus cassidix; assembly: GCF_008360975.1. Classification (NCBI taxonomy): domain Eukaryota; kingdom Metazoa; phylum Chordata; class Aves; order Passeriformes; family Meliphagidae; genus Lichenostomus; species Lichenostomus cassidix. The sequence goes on along the minus strand of NC_139482.1, from coordinate 120,183,453 downwards.
CATCTCTGGCTTAAATGCAATTGGCTTAAACTATGTAAAAAAGAATTAAAAACATGGCTGTTTCAATTAGAGCAGTTAAACAATAAAATAAGGTATCAATCTGACTACAGGGTTGTCCAACTTGCCTTGTTACCATTGAATGCTGGCTTGTTTTATTTTTTTTTCTTCAGTTACAATTGAAGAGAGTTACTCCTGAAGTTTAATTATCCTGCAGTACTTTCAATTATAGAATGTCTGTGAGTGACAGAACAAATTATATCTTACAGACTTACCTAAACTAAGAATTTTCAGCCAAGAAATAAAACCACTTAAAACTGAACAGCAGCTTTTGATGTTTTAGTTTGGAAAGTAGTGTTAAAGAAATCATAAACCCCAACCCTTGTGTTTTGGGAGAATTCAGAAGTTGTTTTCATAATATATAAAATTCCTTAATATGTGTCTCACCACAATCTAGAGAGCTTGAAAAATCTATATTTAAAAAAAAAGAGGTTTCAAAATTAAAACCACTTGTGAAATATAGGAACAAAGGGAATACAAAACAATGACAAGCTAAAGAATGGAAATAAAATAATTAAAGCAGTTTCTTGCTTGGTTTTAAGGAATTTGGATGGTGTGATAGCTCTGCAAACATGTCACGCAAAGTGATGGTGTCCCTAGGATAAACTGCAGCTTCTGTGCACTTGGGCAGTTTCTGCTGCACTAAGCCTTCATCTTAGTCTTGTGTTTGGATGCTTCTTCCTGCATTTATGTTGTATACTACAGACTAGGGAGAAGACTATCCCCTTTCTGCTTAGGGCATGGGGGAGTGCACAAACCATTACTCCTTTTCTGTTTTTTCATAGCCCTGCCATTCTGAGCACATTTTTCTTTGATGTTAATGAATGCTTCTTTACAAGTGCCGTTTGCAAGACCAAACTCAGAAAAATAAAGCAGCAGCATATTGTTCCCTCTTGTGGACCCAGCTACGCTGCTTTGCCGCAAAGCACAGGGCATCACCCTACCTGGGCATGTAGCTCTGCTTGCCAGGTAGCCTGCTCCCCTGCTGGGTACTCAGTTGCTCCAGGGAACTGTTTGCATAGACTTCTTTGCTCCTGAAGTGATGTATATCAGCCCTGTGGACCAGTGCCTGAATACTGAATAAGCGCTTTAAAAATGAGGGATAATAAAAGAAAGTTTGAGGGCTGGTCTTTGGCCAACTACATCTGCAGCTGTTAGCTTCATAGTGGACTAACATGTTATCCAATCTAATGATCAAAGAGAGAATAGACTGTGTGATTATTGGATAAATTACTAAAATTGTCAAGTCATATTAATAAAAGGTTGTGTGGTGAAATAATGGAATAAAATGAAAAGTTTGTTTCTTTTGTGAATGCCAACGTAAAGATTTAATATGTGTATCAAAGGGAAAAGATTTGAGGGAGGTGTTACTTGACATGAGTGCTTAGCAATGCAATCTAAATCCTCACCCAACTTCATTTGTTTCACAAAAGTTGCACAGTCCTATGAGGGGGAAAAAAAAAAGGAAAATCTAGCCAGAGGAACAGCTGTAATTTTGAAGTGCGTGGGTTGCAATGCAGGAGACAATGTGAAAATCTGTTGATATTACCATCTCCAAAACTACACCTACAGTTAAGCAATCCAGTTACCTAACTTACAGGAAGAGAATGAAGTCTGAAATTTTCTTGACCTTTAGATGTTCTTCTGTGCTGCTTGAGCACCCTGTTTACCTTCTAGCAGAAGACTGCTCTCTGCATGGAGAGCCTCATCCGATTGAGGCACAAATACTGCAGTGCATAATATAAAGGGTTGTTGGACATGAAAGACTTCGATATTGTATTGATTAGATCGGCCGGCAGCCTGGAAAATGTAAAATTCAGATTGTTCCATGGAGTCTTTTTGTTACTCTAGGCACATTATTAGCCTAATATCTGTTGCTGAATTCCCATTATTGAGGCTTTATTTATGTTGGGGCTTGCTGCAACAGAGGAGGATTTTATGCACAGCTGTGTGTAAAGCAGATTGTTTTCCCAAGCATATATACTGTGGCAGATGTGGGACACTAAGTTGCCTAAACATAGGTCTCTAGTGCCACTTGAGACATTGTAGGGTGTGTGAGACATCCACATGGGACCAGTGGATTTGGCAGAAGACCTACAGGAGACCTTTACTAGAATGGCAGCTGAAGGTCAGGCAAGATACCCTAGAGCATTTAAAATGGCCCTGTGTAGCTAAGTTTAGGCAACTGAAGGAATCCCTAAAAGCTATGTTCAGTCATCATACCATTTCATATAATCCACTAGGACTCCAACTATTTGTGAGAAACTTGTCTGTTTAAAGGATCAGTTCTGTGTCACTTCATGTGGATGTTTTAGGTACATGACTGCATCTCAAATTGTACTGTATGCTTGTGTTTAGACAGCTAGGTGCAGCTCTTTACAGTGCTGGTAGGATTCGGGTCCAAGCTCAGATGCCTTTCAAATAGTCTCTGCCTGTGCGTTAGAAACTCAGTCTCCCTTTATAACCAGTGGATGGATTAGTCAGAACAATCACTAGTCTAGAATGTTTTTTAGTCTAAGGCTGTTTGTTATGCCTTAAACTAGGTTGTCTGTGTTTTGTATGGATCTCTCCAGAGCATCCCTTTTATAGCAACTTAGTTTCTACACATTAACTAAATACCTAAATTTAGGCATCTGAATCTAGAGCTGAATCCTGCTCTGAGAAATAATCCTAAGAATGTTGATTTGCAATAATTTTATGAGTGCTATAGTGGGAGTCATTTGACTGTCGCAGTGGAAGGATTGAAAAAAAGACAAAAATCTCTCCCCAGAGAGAAGAGGGAGAGAAAAGTATTAAAAGAACAAACTCTTTAAGGACATATCTGGGTAACAGCAGTTTTGAGGAGAGGCAGGCATGCAAGTACTGAAATGCTTTTGATTGAATAAAGTAGTATTTTGCTGCAAGAAGCTATTTGGCTATGGAGAGCAGTGGCTATGCTCCCCAAGTGAAGTGAACCCTCAGTTCTGGAGCCTGTTGTGTTGAACTAATTACTGCAGAACAAACCCCTTGGTTTGTGGGGGAGCAGCGTGGCGTGCCACTGCGATTTTTACTTTGCTACAGTTGTCAGCTTCAGACCTTAGCCATAGGGTACAAGGTCAGAAAGAGTCAGTGGAGCTTTGCTTGCATTTCCAGTCAGTGTTACAAAATTCTGTTCTTAAAATTTGCATTTTAAGGATTGAGAGGTGTAATGATAAAAATGTTTACTGACTGACTTTTCAAAAACTCCTTTCTACATTGCTTGCACTTCTCCCAGTAGTTTGGGAAAAAAAAACTTGGAAGAAATATTAATTGGAAATAAAAATTAAGAATTTTTTTAGAATAGCTTATATCTCCATAAATATGCTATTACTTTATTCTGAACAGGAGATATCGATGTCAAAGAATTAAAACTTTGGGAAATAAAGAACAGTCCGAAGAGTAATGCAAGTGGTTGCTCGGATTAGCAATTTAATTGTTCAGCTGTATATGGCTGATTTAGACCATTAGATGGCAGCATGAATTTGTGCAAGAATTTCTCAGCGAAAGCACTCTCAAAAAAAGTTGCCTTTTTCTATTCTGAAGCTTTTAATGACTTTAAAATATCATAATTCCAGCACAAATCAATTAAAACCAGGTTTTCTGCAAGGCTTTGTCTCATCATTTTCTTCAAGTTTTCTTCTCCTATAATAACTGAGCCTCTAATGCAGTAGCTTCAATGGCAGTTTTCCTTTTTTATGTAAATCTAGTGTGAGTAGAAGATGCCAGTTTGCCAGCAGTGACAATTAAATGTTTGGTTTATCTGCACAAAGCATGAGTTCTGCATTTAATCATATTAATTCATTCTTCAGGCCTGACCTAAAGACATTTTTTTAAAGATAAGGCTGCAACTTGGCCACTAAACCTGCAGTCTGTTCATACTAATGAAGCTTTCTGATGATTTGAACATCTATTTGCTTGGAAGGGACTGAAATTGCCAGCTGATACTCCATTTAGTTATGTACATTACCAGTTGAGACAGGATTCAGATCATATCTTAAACCGAAGTCTTGTACATCATCCTTTTATTTCCCCTGCTAGGGTATTGGCATTATGGTGTAATAATCCAGTCACAGGCTTTTAAATTAATTCTTTGTGTTCATCTTCTGCATGCTGCATTTCACTTCCCCTGGCCTGTTTGTTCCCACTAGTTGCCTGCCTCCCACACAGACGTATTGTTATAAGAAAAGTGTTGAGTACAGCTGTGCTAAGATTTTTCTTTGCTAGTATCTGTTTCTAGGAAAGGAAAAGGGAGAAAGTCAGTCCATTTCCTGTTGGTTTAAAACAGCAGAAACATCTGTTTGTCTTAAGATAGTTTTCCCAAAAGAACAGTGGCAAGGGAGCTTGCAGGTGATGAGCTTTGCCATTGCCAGTAGCTATCAGTTTAGACAATAGTGATTAGTATGGTTGGCTTAAAACAAAATAAGATTCCTAAAATGGCAGAGGATATTTATTCCTGCGGTATATTTTTTGACAGCTAATATTTAATTTCTACAGTGTTTTAAATCTTAAGAATACATAGAGTATCTGGGATCAGAAAAGTGAGATTTTGCTATAGAATCTATAGATTCCACTAAATTCTATCCAGGATTGATTTTTCTGCAGCCCCCTTACCCTGTTGTCATGAATTTGCACAATGCACACAAAATGGTGTTGGGTGATGTGTCCTGGCACAGTGTGCCTATAATCCTTCTGACAAATGCATCCTGTCACTACCATCCACTGCGATAATGGGTACGTTTAATCTATCAGGGATCAATAAAATATATACTCTTAAGTGTATTTACAATATTACTTTGACAGCTATTAAAATAATGTTAGGTAGGCTAAAAATCAAGCTGACAGACTAAGAGCAAGCATTGAGGGTAGTATTCCAAGTACAGTGTCTCTTCATTCTCCAAGTCAGTGCACTTACCTGGTATCATTAAAATTGTTTTAGCCTTAATGGTAGAGCATCTAGATGCTTCATCACTCTTCATGCCTAAAATGTGTTGCATCAGGCAAGACATTTACACTATTGCAGCATTCTGAACAGTCTTTGCTCAAGATGAAGTAGTTTTGTCAATGACCTCTTGGCCCTATTTGTAGAGGAGCTCCTAAGCCTTAATGCTTCCGTCTTTTCTTAATTAATAGTTTTATTCATTTTCTTTCAGGATATAGTGACCTTCCCACTTGCTTTCTTGCTCTGTCTTCTAAGAGGACTGCCCTTGCTTTTTGTGGTCCTTGACTCATGTTTTGACTATTTCTCCTGAACCTTCTTCAGTGGACAGTGTTCTTTACTTCAGGTTTCCAGCCTCCTCAGATCTTTCTCTGCTCTGGAGGAAGTACATCTGGCTCCAGATGTGTCTCTCCAAGTTTCAGATTGAATTTTTGTGTTCTCACAGAGGCTGAAAACATAAAGAAGTGTAATACAATCCTTATCTTTGGTTTCCTAATGTCTATCTTTCAACACTGCCCTTCCACTTGAGAGACTTCCTGTAAACCTTCTGATCCAAAGATCTTCAGAGCCAACAGCCTGCCCCAGCACCTTGTGAATCGCTTCAGTCTGTTGGCTTTGCAGCTCCCTGGGTGTTCTTTCTCTAGCCCTGCTTTTAACACAGCCAGCTTTACTTTCAGGTTATGGACAGAAGACTAGTCTTGTTGGTATGTATAAAAACAAGCATTTATTCAGAATGATCCTCCAGGAGCAGGAATATTTTGGGTGTGTTTTGTTCTTTCCACATATTTAGCTTTTTATTCACCCTTATCTTTTTCTTGTACTTCTGCTGAACTAAGGATATTTCAGTTGGGACACCTGTGAGATAGTGGGTTCAATGGAAACAAGCCTGTGTGGCCTCCTTGCTTGTTATGGCCTTTCTGCTGTGTCCAGAACCTGAATATTGGTTACCAGCAAATATGTTCTCTTTCCTTTGCCTGCTTGTTTTGGTAATGACAGAGGTGAACTGCTATTAGAGCTCAAACTTTACTTTGAGAGGTTGCCATAATTTTCCTGAGAGAAGAAAGCAGAAAGAAGGTTAGTGGCTAATTTTTTAAACAGCTTATAACTCGGTAAGATCTGTCTGGAATTGTACTGTATCCTTACACGGTCTTTGTCACTTTTGAACTGAAAGTTCTGCCACAGAATGAGAAAGTATTCAATATTCTGAAGAAAGGTTTTCTAGATTCTTTTGTAACAGAATATATGCAGTCTGAATGCAGAACTTTTCACCAGCAACCATTGTGTTCAGTTTCCCTTCGTATTTTGTCTATAATACTGATTGTGGTGAGTGCTTGCTTTCTGTGAAAGAAAGTACAGTTAACATTTCTTCTGAAATTCACAGTACCTTCCAAAGATCTGATTGCCTTTATAGGATATTTTAAAGAAGAATGCCAGTTTTAAATTGGTTTTTATTGTCACAGAAAAGATAGCTGCATGCACAGGTACTCATCAGGTACTTTGGCACTATAATTTATTTGGATTATATGTTTTACTAAAATGGGGCTGAATCCCTCAGTGTTGTGAGTAAAAGGGGAGTCATCTTTGTACAAAGACCAACCCAAAACTCTTAGCTTTGAGGTTTTGTTCCATCACAGAGGAGAATGTAGAGTCTAATTACCTTATTCATTTGGATTCAAGTCTGACACTAGTGTCAGGGAAATAGAAATGAGGATTCTGAAGGAGGTGGGCATCAGCAGCAGAGCCTTGATTCCCTTCAGTAAAGGTGATCTCTATGTTGACCTTGTTTACTAAGTCAAAGGTCATAATAACTATTGCACATATTAGGAAGAATTTCTTTACAAAAAGGGTTATCAAGCAATAGAACGGGCTGTCCAGGAAGTGCTTCAGTCACCACTGCAAGATGTATTTAAAAGACACATAGATGTGGCGCTTAGGGATATGGTTTAGTGGTGGATTTGTCAGTGCTGGGTTAATGGTTGGAGTCGATTTTCTTAGAGGTCTTTTCCAACTTAATAAGTAATAAGTAATTCTATGATTCCATTTTAGCAGACCTTGGTATCGTCCTTCAAGGATTTTTTTTACTCCCTGTTTTCTAGAATACAATTCAACCCCATGTTATAAACATTTCTTACATTTCCTAACTTTTAGAAAGTCTGCAACCTTGTATTTTAGTGTACTGATCTAACGGGATCTAAAATTTTTTTTGTTGATATTCAATGCTAAATTGTATTCACTGGATCAGCTGAGATAAGTCACTGTGTATTGGTGACCATTACTATGGCAGTCTTATTGCATCACTTACGCATTTTTATTAGCAATTAATTGCTATTTACTTGTCAGTCATTGGTGTAAATCTATCATGCCCATTAAAGTTTGAAAAAGAATTTTAAAGAATATTATGTCTGCTTCCCTAGGAAATCTGCTCTTTTTATATTTTGAAGTAGAAAGGAATCAAAGCACTGTAAGGCTTCATCACTCTATTTTGGATTCTGACATTTTGGCCCTTTACAAAGGCCCCTTCTCTACGGTTGATTAGCAGACACTTTCCTTTCCCCTTCCAGGTGTAGATAAAGTTTCCTTCTTAAGGCCATCCACTTTTTTGTCAGCATCCTGATATGATGTGCAGAGCACCATAAAATGCTCTCTCTTTGCAATTGACCAAGCTCTCTCTCTCTCTCACATTGCTTTTCTCTGCAAGTCTGATTGCACAGATGAGAAGATTTCTGGATAGAAGCTTTAGCTGGCCATGCGTGGCCATTTTTAGAGATTGAAGCTCTGATAACTAGCAAGGTAGGGGAGTGGGCATCCTCGATTAACTGCACTCATCTGCTGAGGCGTGGCTTGTTAAGTCAGAATTAAGTGTGATTTTTCAGCTTTTTCCATCTTTCAATCCTTTAATTGCCAATTTTAAATGATAGGTTAAATTTCTTACACATGATAATGCAATTTAATGCCTGTATGTTTACATTCCTCGAAGTGGGAAAAGAATGTAGACAAGTACACACTAATTATTTGAATTTAAGTTAATTTGGATGGTGAGATTCTCTCTGTGAGCTTTCTCAGGCCTTCTTCCTCTCTGGACTTTCAGGTTAATTAATTCGTATGAAGTCCTAGCCATAAGACGATTTTCTTAGTAACAGTTTTATTAGTATTATGTTATTGGTATAAATATATGATAACATGAAATAAGTGAGATACTTCATTTTCTCATTTACATAGTGTCTAGGCTGGCAAGTGACATGATTGGGTTTTTTTGGTATTTTGTTTTTTTTCTTTTGTTTTTTTTCTTTTGTTTTTTTTCTTTTTTTTTTTTTTTGACATGAGTTTCTTATGTAAAAAGAAAATGATACTGTAGTCAGCATTGTTTATATTCTTTTACTGTAATGGCTATTTGGACAGGATTCTCAGTAACCACTCTGCATGCTTGTAAAGATTAGTGAGTAATACAGTTCATGGGAAATTTTATGAGCTAAAGTAGATAAGAGTTTGAGATGGTTGTCTTCTGGATGTCTGCTTTAACCTCTAAATATACCATGTACATCACAACTTCATTATGTTTTTACCTTTTTTTCTTATTGTACTTGGTTTTATCTCACAGAAAAGGACCTTTTCTTTTTCCTTGTATTTATCTTTTGCTTCTCGTAGCTCTCATTCCATTTCAGCATTGTCCACTTGACATTTTCGTATGTATTAAGCTCTGGAGGCTGTATTCTTGCTATGTTCCTATATTATTTATGCTCTTTTTACAGTCAATAGTGAGTTGAAGTTTTGTTGACCATTTTCATTATTTAGTTATTCAGTTCATAAGTAAAAATACTTCTTCAGAGGCACATAACATTTTCCTCTCTGTTCTCTTTTTTGTTCTATTGTTTTTCACTTGTTTTTTCTACCTTAGTCTTCAATATACAGTACTTTGTGGGAAGTTCTTCTCATGATCATTTTTTCCCCTGGGTTTTTCCCTTTTACTTCTTCTTAGCCTTTTTTTTTGTAGCCCTTACATATCTCTTGCACAAGTTTCTCTTTGTAGCCCTTACATATGTATATGTAGCCCTTACATATCTCTTGCACAAGTTTCTCTTTGTTTTTAAGAGAGGGTATTTGGTCTGGTTTTGAGACCTTTCTGGAACTTTGACAAGTGCTTCATCTTAACTTCAAGGGTTTAGATTGAAAGAGAGAAAGCAATAAAAGTGGAAGCAGAGACCTGAACTTAGTGTTCATGGAAGCAGCTCTGAAACTAGTGCTACATAGCTAGTTCAGTATGTTTGCTCTATTACTGGTCAGCGTAATCAACGGCAGTTCAAAGTCCTTAACTTAAAATGTCTGTAGCTTTCTGCTGGTTTCTTCTAGTTACTTGTGATAAGAAACAGCTTTTTTACTTCTTGTTGTACATATTTACTATAGATGGTAAACAAAGTAGTGGTAAACGCAGAGAGTAAATATTGAAATATTTATTTCAGTCCAATGTCTGTATTGAGCAACTTGAAAGTCAGAGGAAACAGTGATGTGGCAATATTATCATCTTGTCATCACAAATTCTGCTGGGAAGATTCCACATTAGATAATGTTATGTTAAACTGAATCCTCCTCCCTCCTGTTTTTCACTCGGAAATGTTTCGATATTGTGATTGTGGAAACATGAGTCAATTTTTTTTACTAAGTTACTCATACTGCTTGAAGGAACTACATAGCCTCTAGCTCAGGAAAAGAAAAAAAAATAGAAAAGGGAATTATCATTAGCTTCATGAAAAATTCTCAGAGTCATAACAAAGTTTAAAAGAAAGTATAAATAAAGACAGACGAAAAGGTATAAAATTCAGCATGAAATTACTGTATACTAAAGGTAGATTGTGTATGACTGATGTGTTAACCTTATATGTTATGTGCTAACTCATTTTTTTAGGTAAAGAGAGTAAAGTAAATCTTATATTTGTGGGATTCAGTTAAGCATTTCATAGCATTATATAAGGATAATGTTTCCATTAAACTGAAGGAGAAGAGGATTTGTGTAAGAAATGCAGGGTGGGAAAGGAAAATAAAAATAATCAGCAGTATTAAAAGTCAAACTAGGAGGAAGATTATTATGTACAGTTCTTCCAGTGTTAGAATCAAGCTTTTAAGATATTTTTGTTGAAGATGTTTGCAGAAGAAGTAGAAAAATGTTCATGAGATGTATAAGGCATCAGTGATACACAGGAAGGTCAAGATAGGCAGGAAGACTTGGGTGATAGATAGGACTCACATACTAGAAATGCAATGAGACTAGATTTTCCAGTCTAAAATGTAAGATTAATAACATGGACACTAGTAGTACTAACTCTGTTGTCACCTGAGGTTATTCAGTTGGAAATCACAGAACAGAAATGTTATATTATCAAATATTTGCAAGATAAACTGATAAGAACTAATGTGGTTGAATTAATGGAGAGGCAGATGTGATTTTTAAGATGCCTTGAGCAAGATATTTCTGGTAAAGATACATAAATATTGCTATTATACAGAACACTGTTAGCCTTTCATATGGTATGTTGTCTATCATTCTTGGCTTTTGTATTTAAGAACAGGAGCAAGTATGGGGAAGGGCTGTGAAGGATTATCAAGACAGTAGGTAGCCTTTTATACAGAAGAGTTCTGAAATACTTTAATTTGTTCCCTTTCAAAGCAAAGGCTGACAGGGAATGGGAAAGCTCACCTTGGAGAGTAAACAACAAAAAAATAAATAAGCTTAGGATAGTATTGACACAAACCAAAATAATGTATGTAAAAGTATAGCCTAGCTGAACATTAGGACATTCCTAAGTATCAGCTCAGCTTCTAGATTATCCTCCCAGCAGAAGCAAGTAATCTCATTTGTTTTCTAATAGACCTTAACAGATAAAGAGGATTACATTATGCAGTTGACTGCAAATCATGGATCTTGACCGCTTAGTGCAGGATTTGCTTACATTCTTGCATTTGAAATAGACAAGGTTTGAGGTTTCTATGTCTTAAAATGGGAAACATCTTTGTTATGTTTTCTGACTATTTTTTTTAAATGAACAGATGCTTTTGAATCTCTTTCTGTTAATAAGTTTCCATCACATGGTTATTCTTTACAATTCTTACATAGGCAGTTAAACATTCTTTTGCTTAGGGATTTTCTAAAACTAGGTCAAAATTGGTTTCATAACTGACCATAGTAAATATTAAATAGAGAAAAAATATGGAATCATTCAGAATAATTAAATTAATTTAAAGTTTTTAAATATTTGACTTATAATTTTACACCATCTTTCAAATGAAGAATAATCTGGTGTGGCTAGCACAGTTTTTCCCATGAGAAGTTTTCTTGTGTTTTGTAAATAAAGATAAAGTTTGGATGTTGTTGGAACAGTGTCCCAGAACTTGAGCAGTGCAGGCCTGGCCAATCAGGCCTGGGAGAAGGCTTCTGACTGACCAATCTGGGTGACTTTTGAGAACTCTATAAATGTGATGAAATCAAAACAATAAAGGTCATTGCTTCTTGCCACTGAGAACCGATGCATTCATTACTCTGCTAGCTGCTCAACAGCGACAATCTGGGACAACTACACATGATTTTTCTTTTTTTATTTCTCACCTATGTAGCTGAGAGGAGGTCAGCATTCAAATAAGGGATATCTGTGTCTAAAACTGATATATAGCATGTGTTGCTCACTTTACATTAAGAATGTCTTGCTCACTTTACATTAAAAATGTTTTTGGAGGATGTGAAAGTAATTCAGAAGAAAACAGCCAGACTAATTCATCATAGGATGGTTTGGGTTGGAAGGGACCTCAAAGATCATCTTGTTCCATCTCCCTGCCATGGGCAGGAGCACCTTCCACTAGATCAGGTTGTTCAGAGCTCCATCCAACCGGGCCTTTAATGCTGCAGGGATGGGCATCCACAACTTCCTAGGTAACCTGTTCCAGTGCCTCAACACCCTTATAGTAAAGAATTCTCCACTCTTGTCCAGCCTCTAATCCACCAACATCCCCAAGTCCTTCTTGGCAGAGCTGCTCTCAATCTGTTCATCCCCCAGCCTGTGTCGATACCGGGAGTTACCCCAACCCAGGTGCATTGCTTTGCACTTGGTCTTGTTAAATCTCATGAGATTCCCATGGACCCATTTCTACAGCTTGTCCAGGTCCCTCTGGTGTGACAACCTCTCCACTCTGCTTGGTATCATCTGTAAATTTGCTGAGGGTGCACTTGATCCCTTTGTCTATGTTTTTAATGTCAGTATTAAATAGCACTTGTCTTAATGGAGATCCCTGAGGATCACCACTTGTCACTGATGTGCATCAGGACTGAGACACTAACCTCTACATTCTGGATGTAACCATCCAAACCCTTTCTTATCCATCTAGCAGTCCACTCATCAAATCCAGCTCTTTCCAGTTTAGAGAGAGAGAGATGTTGTGGGGTACCATGTCAGATGTTCTACAGAAACACAGATAAAGGATATCTGTAATCCTTCACTTGTCACTTGTCACTCCACTGCCACTAGGTTGGTCAGGCAGGACTTGCCCTTGGTGAAGCCTTGCTAGCTGTCTCAAATCCCTTCCCTGTCTTCCCTGTACCTTAACACAGTTTCTAGGAGGATCTGTTCCATGATCTTCTCAGGCACAGAGGTGAAACTGACAGACCAGTTGTTTCCAGGGTCTTCCTCACTATGCTTTTTTAAGATAGGTACAATGTTTCCCTTTTTATCAGTCATCTGGGACTTCATTTGACTGCCATAACTTTTCAAGTATCATGGAGAGTGGCTTGGCAACTAAATCCACTAATTCCCCTTGGGACTCTGTTGCAGCTCATCCAGTCCCAGAAACTTGTTTGTATTCAGGTTCCTCAAGTGGTCATGAACATGGCCTTTACTTACAATAGGAGAGACTTTGGTGGTGTGGGGAGGAGATTGCTGTTGAAGACTGTGGCAAAAAAAGTTGTTGAATATCTCAGCCTTCTCCTCATCTGTTGTTAGCAGTTTTCCACCATTGTTTTTCAGGGCAGAACACCTTCTCTGACCTTCCTGTTCTGGTTAACATACCTGTAGATGTCCTTCTTTTTATTCTTTACATCTCTTGCCAGGTTCAGTTCCAGCTTCACCTTGGCTGTCCTCTCCCCATCCCTACACAACCATACTTCATCTCTACACCCTTTCCAGGTTACCTGTCCTTGTTTCCATACCTGTGCATTTACTTCTTTCTCTTTAGTTTGACCAGCAATTCCCTACTCAGCCATGCTGATTTCTTGTTTTCCTTGCCCAGTTTCTTTCTCCTGGGAATTGCTAGCTCTTGTGCTCTATGGAACACTTAACTAAAGATCTGCCAGCTCTGTTCTGCTCCGTTGTCCCTGAGGGCAGTGTCCCAGGGGACCCTATTGACTGTCTCCTTGAAGAGCTGAAAGTTTGTTTTCCCAAGGTTCAGGGGCCTAGTTTTACTCTTTACCTGACCCATATCCCTCAGGACTAGAACTCCAGCAAGGCATGCTCACTGTAGCCCAGGTTGTCTTCAGTCTTGATGTCCTTGAGTAGCTTGCTTGCATCAGTGACCAGCACATCCAGTATCACATCCCCTCTGGTAGGGCTGTCTATTACCTACCTCTGGTAGGGCTGTCTATTACCTCACTCAGCTACCCATCACCAACTTCCACCTCTGGGACCTGGGTATTCTGAGGGCTGCTGGTCTTGATATTAAACACTGAGGCAAAGAAGGCATTAAGTATCTTTGCCTTTTCCTCATCCCCTGACACTTCTCTCTGCATTTAACAAATCATGAAGATGCTCCTTGACCCTTCTTTTGTTGCCAGTGTATTTATAGAATTTTTTTTGTTGTCTTAAACTATAAATCCAAATCAAGTTCTAGTTGGGCTTTGGTTCTTCTAATCTTCTCCCTACATGACCTTGCAACGTCCTTATAGTCCTCCCAAGTTATCTGACCCTCCTGCTAGAGATGATAGATTCTCTTTTTCACCCTAAGCTCTCTGTTTAACCAGGCTGGTTGAGAAGTTATCCTCCATGCATTCCAGGAGTCTCCTGGATTGCCTACAGCTCACCCTAGTACTTTGCCAGCAGATGTCAGGGTGGTTGAAGTCCCCCAGCAGGACAAGAGCCTGCGAGCATGATCCTTTCTGGAACTGGAAAAACAAGGCTTCATCTATAGGCTCCGCTTGATCAGGCAGCCTAGCCTGTAGTAGATACAGTTCAAGAAAAATGGACTGTAGTTCTCAAAAGGAGTACTTGGAAAAGAGAGCCTCTTTGTTCCCAGGTGTTGTTGTGGATCTGCTGAAAGAACCAGAAGGTGCACTGTGTGAAGACAAAAGTGACTATACTGGATGTTTCCTTCTTCAAAACATAGAACTCACATCTGTAAGAAATGCACGTGGCTAATGGACTGCTTAGAAAAATAGGACATAGCCAGGGAACAGCTGCACTAAGCAACTTGCTCCCCTAGAGAAATTTCAAATGTTACAGAGAAAAGGTTGTTCACAGCAAATGCTGTGTTTCCTACTCTCCTGCATGGTCTGTGGCTCTCTATCACTCCACTCACAAAACTCACTGCATTTTCTTGATTAAACAGTGCCAGCAGGGCTGCCAGTTTGATTGACTTCATGTGGAAAAGGAGCCAGATAAAAAAAGTGCAGAGAATGACCCTTTCAGCACAGAGCTGGCATCTGAAGAATGACTTTCCCATAACATGTTGTATCTCATATTTTAGTGGCCTTTATCTTGGCCAAAATGATCCCAGTTCCTCTTCAATTTGCATTATGAAATGGGAGTAGGGTAACATTTTCTATACCGCTTGCGTACTGGGGAAGTAATTGGGTTTAGTTGTTCTTTTTTACTTAGTTGAAGAATATGTTGACCGTTGGAATTTAGAGAAAACTGCACTTAACTTAACTTAACTTAACATGAAGCTAAATGTAAATAAATTTCCTGGTTTCTGTGAGCTGCGTCTTGCACTTGCTTTTTTTCCCCCCTTCTAAGAAGAAAGTTACAATATTTATCAAAAACATTTATGCCATTGAGGAATCCAGAGAAATGCAGGAAATGCGGTATGAACACATAACGTATGTACTAATACTTTATTTGTCTTTGTGTGTGTGGATTTGATGGCCAAAAAGGAAGAGGCCCCAAGGGCTCCTTAGTATGCAATTAATATTTTGGCTAGAAAAGCAGCAGATTGTTTCAGTATGCTGACATGTTATGACATCATATTCCAGTAAAATTATAATGAACAGAATTTTTGTTTGTCTCTGTGGCAAACCAAAATGAGTTTTCTAATTGTCAACAGACCTTGGTGATTTATTTAATTATAGTGGCGCCCACTCACACCAACTTAGTTAAGGTCTGTCAGCATTTCTGTTATGAACCCCTATTTTTAGGGGTTTATAACTAGTTGTAAATATTTACTCATTGCTGAAACTTGACATTCAAGGTCACAGTCATAGAGCAAGTATCCTTTTTCAGGTTGACTATTCTAGTGGCATTAGCTAAAAAGTAGATTTCTGATGCTGTGAACTTGGAGGGAATAGAGGGAACCTGTTTTCCAGACCTCTTATTTGAAGGTTCTTCTTAAGAATCTCAAATGTCCAGAGGAGCCAGATGAAAATGAGCTTCTTTTTTAGGTTATATGTGACTGATTGTGTATTATCTGTTATCACACTTTGTTTTCTTTCAATTGAATGCACCATTTCACAGGCCCTTTTGTTGTCTTCTAGCCTTACAATCTTCTGTCATTTGGCTGTGTTGGTCAGCTTATGTTCTGAGGAGTGTACCAGTATTACCTGAAAATCTCTTTTACATAAGAATTTTCTTCAAGGAAAATCCTAGCATTTGTAGCTGCCATGTAGAATGCAGGGAAATGTGTATTTTTTAGATGAAGATAATATTAAAACTTTTAGAGACCTAATGAGTCCATAAGTGAGGTGTTACTGTTCCAAATCCTGACTGTTTCAGTTCTGTGGCTTAACAGTGACAGAGGACTGAGGAGTGTAGAGCTGATGTGTAGATATTCTTGTGAGGGAAAATATTGTGCTGATATTGCATAATAATCAGCAAATTCTATACAAACAGTCCAAAGATTGCTAATGCTTTCTGCCCTTTCTAATAACTCCTATGTAGTACATTTGGAAGGTTGGATAATGATCATATACAACATTTTACCCCTGCACAGGCTTGTTCCTTACATGAGTGTACATCTTCAGGATGCAGAATCATTCATTATTAAAACTCATGCTGTACTTTCAGACTGTAATACTATGATTACTTTTGTGGCTTTTCTTAGTGCAGTCTCTGTCTTCATCACTGAAAAGAGGATGTTGTTTCCTTTGACACGGTCCTTGTTGTAGAGAAGCCAATATCCTCACATATTCAGTTCATTTTCTGAGGATTTCAGGTGTTCCTTTGCACTCTCCTGGCAATGCTCATATTATCAGTGCTCTGTTACAACTCTGCTTGAGGCCAAGGAGAGCAAGAAAAATTTAATCAAAAGCATGTAAAAGCCTAATCATTCTGCCAATGCCAAAGAGCTGCATGAGGCTCTAGAGCCACAGGCTGAATATCATTTTTCCATATTATCACATAAATAGCTCCCTAAACACTCTTTAAAAGAAAAGGTGGGGAGGGGAGAGGAGAGGGAAAAAGAGAGGGCCTGTTGTGGGAATTGAGTTTATAAAGTGGATTAAGTTCACGTGCTTTCCTCCTTTGCATGCAATGTAGAGAAAGGTACGTCTAGTAACTCAACAGGAAACAGGAACTTCTGATGGATATTGTATTTTCCCTTAATCTAGGTAGTTGCTAACAGCACTACCACATTTCTTCCTATTTAAAGTGAGGATTGTGAAGTAATGAGGTGGAACATGCTATCAAGGTGCCTACTGCTTTTGCATGACACAGCTTGTCTTGTGCTAAGCAGCAGCCAACACATGTAGCTGCTTCCAGTTCTGCATCTTCTGGGATGGTGGGAGGATTCCTGGGAACTCTTTGAGGAACTTGAGGGTGCCTGTTGCTGCAGTAAAAAGATAACTACAGGAGGCTGTGGCTTCTAGCAAGCTCTAGCAGCTGCTGGTAAGGTCTGTCAGCTATTCCTGGTCAGAATCTGCATTGAGCTTTCCTTCCAGTCATCTCCTGATTAGAAAGGGTCAAGCACCCTCTCAGCAGGTACTGGGGAAAAGCATATGTAAGTGCAGGGCCTAGAGCACCACTCCCAGAGACAGCCAGCAGACACAGCAGACTGCACAGCAGTTCATGCAGAAGGGAGTCAGAAACTCTGCTGAGGATGGGCTGTGTGTTCAGCAGTGCTGGTGATGCACCACCTCGCATGATTCCTAGCACCATCTGGAGCAGCTCTCCTGGTACATCAGAGACCTTGAGTCAGAGCTGGCTCCAGAGCTCTAGCTGGGCTGTAGAGATAGTGGTCTTGTCTGCAGGAGGTGTACACTGTCAGAGGATTTGTGTTACCAAGTCAAGAAGATGCAGGAAGATGTCAGCAAACTGTGCTGACATCACTAGAGCAAATGAGTAAGAGATCAGTTGGATCTTCCCTGAGAACCAAGTACAAGAGCATGGATTCCCAGCCATACCAAAAGAGGACCAGGGAGAGTCAGTGTTATTTGGGCTGGGAAACAGAGAGGGAGAGGGAGTCCTGTGATGGCAAAGGCTTGAAGCTGGTAATTTTTGGCATTGGGAGGAAGACTTCTGCTCCATCTGCAAATCTGTCACAATTTCTGTGCCAAGTGTTTGAATTCCATTAGGTGTGTAGGAACTTTGTAATAGTTTTCCAGAAAGTGTGGTCCAACACTAGAACAGGTTTTCCAGAGATGATGTGGAATCTTCGTCCTTGGAAATATCCACAGTACCTTGAACAATGCCTGAACAAGACAGTGCAACTTCAGGTCTTGACCATGTTCTGCCATGTGCTGCGTTGGACCAGATAACCTCCAGAAGCCTTTCCAGCAGGAGTTATTATATATAATTTTATGCAAATGTTACATAAGCAAAAGTATTTCCAGGCCTTAAAAATTCCCTCTAAGTGTGTTAAACCGTAAACAAGGAAGCAAATACCCACTTTTTGCATGTCATAAAGGCAACTTAGCTCACTCCTTCAAGGCCCTATAGCCAGAGGCTTGTTGGAGCCAGCATTATGTTTGGCTCTTTCCATATAAACGTATTTTTAGAATTAGGCACAACGTTCAGGAACATTGGGGCCAGAGTACTTATTCACACTTGTTTGGGTTTGAAGTGTGCTGCTCTCTGGTAAACTTTTTATTTTGTTTTACAGTTGAAACAACTGTGTTAAAATTATTAATGAAAATTCAGAAACTCTTAATACAAAAAAGTTGCCATCCATGTCCACAGATGAAAGTAGAGAGAGCACACTTTAAAAAGGATCCTTTGAGAGGAATAAAGAAAATGTAGAATTTTGTTTGAATAAATCTAGTACTTTGAGTAAATCTAGTTTTGTTGCGATGGACCTTGCTTTTGCCAATGCTTTTGGGATCCTGGGCTTTTTTACATTGCTGTAAAATATGGACAAGTTATTTGTCAGGTGAGGATCCATTTCTGCTAGGCATATTCTCTGTCATCTGACTTTTGCTGTCCCTTAGAGCTGTGCTGTGATGACAGGTTTCATACGAGCAGCCTTACCACCCTTGCTTCGTTCCACTTGTCTGTAGGACAGGAGTTGTCTCCCAGGCAGGGCTTCCACTGGAGTTTTCATTTCTCCTTAGGTTTCACCTTCTCAAGACTCAAACCAAGAAGAGAGCAAAGCTGGGCTGTAGGGCTGATAAATAGTGGAGCTCATTGCAGAGCTCCACAAATGTAGAAGGAGAGCTGGTTTGCAAACAGGAGCTCTGTCAGAGTTACCAACTGCCTTGATGAGGGACTGTCCATGTATTTGAGTACTGGGTTTTATTCTGGGAGAAAAGATAATATTTTATCCCCCAATGCTACTCTATTTTACATAAAATGGATGGTTAAAATTCCTAACTTGTATTGTTGTTTTCTTTTCATTACTTCCTTGCAGGTATCACTGCCCAGTGCCTAAAATTTTCTATGTCCAGTTAACTGTTGGCAACAGTGAGTTTTTTGGTGAAGGAAAGACTCGTCAAGCTGCTAGACATAATGCTGCAATGAAGGCCCTTCAAGCTCTTCAGAATGAGCCTATTCCAGAAAAATTACCTCAGGTTTGTGCTTCAGGAAACTTCTTTTTTTTTTAAATAACTTGCTTTTTCGCTGCTATGTCTTCAAGTGCTATATATATTGCTGCTTAAAAATTAAAATGTTGTGTCATATTTTTAAAAAATATTGAACAGAAAAATTGTTCTTAGAATAATCTTTCTAAATTGAAAGTGAAAATATAGTAACATTTCCTAGTCAAGGATGCCAAGTACTTGCAAGATCTCTGGGAGCAGTTGAAGACCACTTGGGATACTGTAAGTTCTCAATAGCAGGTGTGTGTTGGTAGGACACCAAATCAAATTCTCAGTCAAGTAAATCTCTGTGTCTTGGTTATGCTGAGATTAAGGGGCACTGGTTGCAGGTTAGTCATGAAAAACATCTCTGTCATTTCGTAGGTTAGAGCTGAAGGTGACTGGAGAAGGCTGGAGGTAACACTTTTCCTAGGTCATGATGGAGGGAGTACAAAGTGTTGCACTATGTGGAGCTGAGTGTAGCTCTCCAGAGAACTGGGGATAGGTTAAAAAAGAGTTTAAGGGCTTTGTGGTGCCAAGGATCAGGCTCCTCCCTGCTGCTGGCCATGGGAAGTGCACACAAGGCTGCTACACAGTGGTGGGATGTGGAACATGGAACATGGTCCATCTTAGTAAAAACTGTATTTCCTTCAGTTGACCATCTTGGTTCTTTCTTCTTTCCTCCCCAATCACTGACACTGTGCTCCTGAGGGAGCAAGGACAGACCTGCTGGTACGCATCTAGTAATTCCATTAGTAACTCAGTGAACTTGACTGGAATGGGATCCATGGAATATAGCACAGTAGTTAAATAGGTCTCTCATTTGGCCTTCACAGCTGTGCTTAATGCAGCCTTCTGTATATTCTTCTTCCATTTCAAGGTATCCTTTTTTCCTTTTATTAGAAAAAACTTAGTGAAGGATAAAATCTTTTATCCATATTAAACCACTGAAGAGGAGTATTGCCATCTTAATGCTCAATTGCAGAAATGTGTAGAAGAGCATAAGGTGAGCAGAAGCAAGAAGCAATCAGCCAACAGGGCAGAGCTGCTGGTGAATTTGAACCTGCTTTCACAAAGAGCTATTGTGTGTCTGCCAAAGCACCTCTGCTGTCTCATAGATGTTACACTAAAAAAGGCCTTACAGTTAAAGTATCAGTTGTGGGAATGAGGATCAAATTTAAATCCAAAGTGCCTGAGACACTCCTGAACATATTTTATCTTCTGTAGGGAAGTCATGTGACTAAGGCTTGAAACCTTATTGCTCAGTACTAAGGTCTAAGCCTTGATCCTCCCTTTTTCTCCACTCACAGTTATGTTCTCTACTATGTTTGGTGGAAAAATATGCAGGGAGTTAAGTTGTAGAAGGGACGATGGGGGATTTTCTGCACAGATGTGTTTGTATTAATCATGAAATTTTATACAGTAATTTCTAGTTTAGACTATACATATCTGGTTAAACCAGACTACAGCTAGAAAACCTAAATGTTCTTGACTTGAAGGCTGGCTGACAGACCAGTGGGCATTATATTATTTTATGTAAATTATACCAGTGCTTGATTAGTCTCCATTTCAAAGATAATTTGTGAGGTATTTCTTCTAGAATTCACTTAACTTTGTCTTCTATTGAATTGGTATTTTATCTTTGGTAAATGTAGCCAACAGATATCAAAAATCTCTTCCATATAAACGTTTACAGATTAGGCTTAAGTATTTTTGAATCATTTTGTACAACTAATTGTTTTCATAGTGTCTCAGTACAAAGTTGTTTTTTCTTCTAATCAGTAGTTCATTCTTGTGGCTTCTTTTTGTCAGCCTTTTAAATTATCAGTGTCCTTTATAGAGCACAAACTTAACTGAATACAATACAAAGTAATATTCTCACTTAGGTTTTTTACAGAATAGTAGTACCCCACTCTTTCTATCTGCATTTTTTTTTTTACTTTTAAATATTGTCCTTTTAACACTGCTGATCTTTCTCCATGAACCTAATCAATGCTTTGCCTATTCTATAAGTAAGGACCTACAGTCTTGATTTTAGTGGTACTTTACATTTCATTATTTGAAATGAGCTAGAGGTCCTACATAATTTCATTATAACTATCCTTGTTATTGTTTTGCACTGCACACTTTTTTTTCTGGTGGTTCTACAAATTTTATAATTTTTTCTGTTTTGTATTTAGCTCCAGATCAATATCAGGCAAATAAGTGGCTTTTTTTCACACTCAGAATTTTGCAACTATTTCATGAGACAGAAGGTTTTCCATGTCTGCATGCTGTAGATGAGTGCTGAATTTTTGGCCATGTGTTATCTTAAAGATTAATATATTAGGAGTTAACAAATGGTAGATAAAAGACTGATCAATTTAATTTTAATGTGAAGAACATAATACTTTTTTAATGCTGTTTTATAACTGTGGTATCTGCATTTTGTAGCTATGCTGGTGGCTGAAGATTTAGATCAGACTTTGTTATGTAAGATGGGAGCTCTGCAGGAATCCACCTAATTCAGCCCAACTGTCTTTGATGTTTACCTCCACTAATAAAAAATGAGGAGCCTGGCCAAGGTTACGTGGTTGTTGAGAGATCCCAGTTTGAAATGTTCAGAGCTTTGCAGTTTGAAAGTAGCTGGAAGTGAAGCCTCTGAGAACTAAGGAAATATGGCCTGGGGGACAAACACCAAAGGCAGTGGTTGTAAAAGGCAATAACTGACTGATCCCCGTGCTGATGGTTGTCTGAGAAAATTTAGATTTACCTGAAGTGTAAAGCAAAGCTGAATTTTAGGCAGAATAATGTTTCATTTGCCTTTTGTTTTTTTTGATCTCTTTGCCTCTCCATTTATTATGTTCCTATGGATAAATAAATAATGTTCTGTGTTGAGCAAGCTGTTCTCTGTCACTACCTTTTCACACTGGTCATAACTCCCAGAGGGAAGTTGATGGAGGGGCCATTAACCAGCTGGACCTGCTGAGGACACCTGTAACCTGGTGACCCAGTCAAAGTGTGGGGGTGATTGACTGAATTTCTTCTGACAGAAGTGCAGTCTTCTGTACTTTCCAAGAAGTACAGAATTCTTCTGTGCTTAGAAGGGGTACCCACAGAGAGACTGAGAAACAGGTCAAAGGATATGTTTGATCCTCATGTTTGACACAATGAGTGTGTACTCAGACAGTTGTTATCCATGTCATTAATAAGACTAACATCCATAGACATTATTTTGCCATCTGTAATTAATTTATAAATTAATATGTGTGTGTTCCTTTATTATGAAGCATAAGCACAACATATATGGCTTCAGTCAGCAGGTGTCTGATAGTGGGATGCTGATCTGGATGCACAAATGATGATTTACAGCCTGACAGGAGACTTCAAAAGTCTCTGAGAAACTGGGGGGAGAAGGATATTATATTTTGTTGATCTTCTAAGAATTGTAGTATGATTATGTATGCATCATTTTCAGAATGGAGAAACAGGAAAAGAGTCAGAAGAAGATAAAGATGCAAACAAATCTGAGATCAGCGTAGTATTTGAAATTGCTTTGAAGCGCAATATACCGGTCAGTTTTGAGGTATGTGTTACATTTTTATCTGTTACATATTTATCTTGCTAAGAATGTATTAAAAAAAAGGTACCACTGAAACTCAACAGAGTCAACATTTATACATAATAAATATGACTTTCATATTCAGGGAAATTATAAATAAAAAATTGTCAGTGTATCAGAATCTAAGACAGTGATTTTTTTTCTATTAAAATAGATGCTCTTTCAGAACTTTTAGAGACCTAATATTTGTTTGCAAACAGTTGGATGGCAGAAAGAAAGTTAAACCATCTTCTGTATAGGGCTGTGGGATTAGAAACTGTACCTCCACTCAATCTGATTTGAAATAATCTTCAAAAGCGTGAGCCAAAGTCTTTGCTTTAACTGTAGGCATTCATATGCTAGAAAAGTTCTCATTGAAACATTTTGCCTCCAGTGTGCTGTTTTCAGAAAGTCATGACTATCTGCCACCCTGTTTGGTTCTGTTTCACTTATCTATTTCTTACTTAAGCCTTCACAATTTTTTTTTGTTTGTTTGATATGATTTTATCTATGAACCTGCTTATGACACCTTTGTTTACCTGAAGTAATAAAGAGCATTTGGAATAACTCCAATGCTGTCAGTGAAGTAACTATGGGAGAATGAGTGATACTAACAGGAATGTTTTTCCTATGGGAAAGTTCTTACAAAACCTTGTTGTAAAAATCTAGCAATGTTGTGGTAGGAAGCACCAGATTTTCAAGCTGGTTCTTTTTTTTTTTCTTTTTTTATGCAGACAGTGCTAATGTAAGTGGCTTTTTATTTTATTTTTTGCATTTTGTTTTAATTTAAACTGAGTCTGCATGAAAGACATGGGCAGTGCTTATACTGGTGATGGTTATTTTCTCCAGTGCTTTTTCCTTTTAAAGTATAGGCATGTATTTGCATGTGAAAAGAACCAAAAACCCTAAGCTGTGGCATGCCTTAACAGTGTGCTGTATGCAGTTTACTGACGTGTTTGGCCCATGTCCCTGAATTGGCCAACGTCAAATATTGGACCTTCTTAGAAATCAGAGAAATCTCTCAGAAAGTAGGTAAGAAAGACAAAGAATATTGTTTATGACTAAGGAATTCTTTGGTATAACAAAGGCATATGTGTGTATGTCTTCTTCATTCCTGTTTGATCTTATTTAAGGGAGAGCATTTGGTAAGGAGAGAGTGAATGCAGACATACTTTGTACAGGAAAAATCTAATGTGTCACTTGGCCAAAGAATGTTAGCAACACTGAAAAAAGACAGTTTCTTGCTCTCCTGACAGGTTTTGTGTTATTTCCTGCCTTTAAATCTAAGTATAGGTGACATTCTCAAATAGAGTTTTGATTGAACTTGGTTCTGGCTTACTTTTCAATAAAACTGCTAAGCAATTATGAATAATCCCCAGGATCTGATGTTTCTAATAGTATTTTGTTTACTAATGGTCTTGTGTTATTCCAGGCAGGCATCAAAGCTTTTTCTAGCTTTTATTATGTGTGTGGTAGCTATAAAATGATCTGCCTTTTCTTCAACTGACAAAGCTTTAGCCAATGTTCCAACAGTGCTGGGTTATGCAACAAAGCAATGATCATAAAGTATATGTAGAGTGCTATGTAAATGTGTCCTCAGAATTGCACAAGGGGTGAACAGTCCTGTTTCGTGTAATGTGGCTAGTTTTAATTGTCTAGGAATTTTAGGATGAGTTTTAAGGACTTTCTGTCTATTAAGTTGTTAAATAAAAACATTCAATTCTAACAAAGAAAAAGCTTTACTCCATGCTTGTCACCGGTGCATTCTTGACTAACTTTGATTCATCAGCTATTAAGTTAAAATTCAGCTGCTCTAAAGCATTTGTGGGGCTCCTAATGAACAGTTTTTAAGGAGGAATACAAAAGTGATTGCTGTAGAAATCGTCAAAGTAGCTGTAGGATGGCCATTTCACTTCTTATTCCTGCCTTGACAGTACGCTAAAATCTTGCTTTTTTCTTTTTTTTTAATATGTATGGTTTTTATTCCTTATATGTCAGTAAGGAATAGCTGAGCCTGGAAGACATAACTGAGGTCATCAGCTTCAGATAATAGAACATGTTGGGGTGTTTCAGATGATCACTTTATTTTCAGTATTTTTCTTTGGATTGCAGTGTTATTTCCTTAGAGTAGCAAATATAAGATGTTTTTTCATTCTCAGTGTCAGGAGGGAAGGCAGTTTTCTGCCCCTCCATCCCAGTGTTCTGCTGGAAAGTGTTCTTATGTCTCAGTCTTACCACAGTAAGAAAAAGATTCTGCATTTAGAACCAGGGGCAGACCAAATTGCTCATTGTGGGAGAGTAATTCTCAGCAGGAAGTTTCACACCTATCTGGCTCCTGCTGTCCTGGGGATTAAGGCTTTGGATGATTGACTACTGAGTAGCTCTCAGATTTTGCAGAATGGTCACTCTTCTCATTGCAGTTTTACACTTAGACAATCATATCAGATTTTTTTTTTTTTTTTTTTGTAACTGAGGAAATCTGGTGTATGTGCCTGCACAAGCTCCTGGAAATATAGATATTTTAAAATCTTATAAATGATCATGTATTCACAGATGTAGGTGACATGGGTTTTTTGATCTGATTTTTGTTTCCTCTGGTTTTTGGGCTTTTTTTAAATGTCAATTTAATCCTGTAATAATAATCTTTTGAATTTTCTACCTGGCATCTCATTGATAATTAAAGCCGTGTTACTCTTTCACTGTAATCATACTGCTGTTTTTCATTTGTCAGCATGATTCATTAAGTTGAGCCAAATTAATTCTTGATGTAACTTGACCTTAGATGTGTTTTGGCCCCATGTGTTTTCTCTTGCTGTAATTATTCTTTAAATCCATGGAACAGAAAAAGAAAAGTGTATTGAACTGTCACCTTTAATCAAATTCTCAGCTTTAAATTAGCCATGATTAGGTCCACAGGTCGTATCTTTCAACTTAGGAAATAGTTTAATGTCCTAATGTGTACAGTGTTCTTAGATAGCAAAGGCTGAATTTCTTTTTTAGTGTTTTCTGTCCCAAGGCTCATAGCACAACTGTTTGAAATCATATGGAGTAAAAAGATCTAAAATCTGGGGTTAACCAAAAATGTTGTTAGGTAAATATTTTTTGCCTAATTACCAAATTTGGATGTTTAGCTTGATCCAGATCCCATCTGAATCCTGTGGGGTTCATTCCATTGACAACACAGACCTTTTCCATTTACACACTAACAAAGACACAGTTTTTAATGTTTTCTAGTCAATGATTTACCTTGTGTCACATACTTAAAATTTAAAAGATGAAAAATGCACCAGAATGCATTAGTTTTATATTAAGAAATATGTTTTTGTGTTTATGAAAATATAATCTGGTTTGGTATTAACATTCTTTCTCTCATATATATGTATACTTGTGTGCATTTATATAAATATGGGAAAACTTATATAAAACTAATATTTTAGGAACTCAGCAATTATATTTCTTAACCAAGTTATTTTGTCCTTTTTCATCTGGTCAATATAGAAAATTCTTGTGTATTTTATTAATACATTATATTGCATGTAAAGACAAGCACCTATATGATGGTATTAGTAGAACCACAAAAATACTAAGGACCTTAGTAAGGTTAATTTAGCTATGTTTTACAGCAAACATGTAATACTTGGATAGCAAAGTACAGGGATGATTTAAGATGCTGTAAAATAGAGTGGGAAACGCTGCAGTGCAATGAAGGAGTTCAACATGGATGCGAAGCCTGACTGTGTCTGGGAGCAGGAGATGCTGGCACTGGGCTCATCCCAGCTCTGGTGCAGGCAGTGCAGCATCCTGTGGCTCAGCATGGGTCAGTGCATTGAAAGCACTGCTGCCTTCTCATGTGGTCAAGCATTAGTAGACAACTTTCAAGTGAGGCAATGTTGAAAACACTTCTGAAATTAATACCTGGAACCTTAGAGTGGGAACAATCCTGGGCTACAACAGAAACATCCCATGCTGGCATAGATGTCATCTTATTCTGGGAAAATGAGACAAAGTTGTCTGTTAATTTTCATTTGGTGTCTTTTTATTGATATATGCTGTGGTAATTGTATTTGCTGGGTGAAGTTGCCACAAAAGAGAACTTAAAAAAGAAATACAAGCCCAAGGAGACCTCATTACAGTGCAACAGCAAAACTAAATAATGCAAGGGACATGACCTTGATAAAAAGAACTTTAATACAAAACATGTTGTAATAATATTAAGTTTGAAGGTTTAAGCACATTAAAGCTATAGTTATTACACCAAGAAGGCCCTTGTACCTTTGCCTCAGTTCCCTTTCACTGGGACATTACTCTTCTTCAACAAATTGTTTGATATAATTCCATCATCTGAAGAAAAATTGGTATTTTTATTGACTTTGAAGATATTATAAAGAGGTGCCTGTCAGATACTCTAATGTCTCCTTATACATATTACATATAACAAAGATTAAATTAGGTAGCTGCTTCCGCCCATCAAACAGAATAACTGAACCTTTTCCCAAATGAGGTCTCTTAATTCCTGATAGACATTGTCCAGACCAGTAAATGGTGCATACATGAAGAGATGGCTCTCTTAGCACTTGAAGTGCTGTGATTTGTGGGTGAATGCATCCTAGCACCAGCCTTCTAAAAGAAGATGTGTGTGCGTGTGTGTGTGTGTGTGTGTGTGTGTGTAAAAATGAAGACAGAAAAAGAGCTAAAGGAAGGCATAACATTCAGAACTTAATTTTTTTTCTATATTATTTTAACTTGTAGTAGTGGAGAAGTACTTCAAATGGGTTTTCTCATTGTCATGCTAAATATGTTTGGAAGGGAATGAATGAATAAACGATTTTTTTTCAGAAATAAGTGGCTTTTGTGTGAGTTATGGTTGCTCTTTTGATAATCCTTTTCAATACTGTTGGGAGGGACAGCTGAGAGTCATGGAGGCAAGAATGTGTCAGCGTTTCAAATGTATGGGATATTGCTCTTAGCTGTTTTCTCTGGCAAGGCAAGAGTTGAGAGCAGGCATCCTGCCTGCACCTATTGAGACTGAAGTATGGGACTATGAACATCCAATGGTTTAATGATAATAGGAAAAACATTACAAACAGGTTGAGATCATGCCAAATAAATACAATTTTGAATATATTTTGTGTAAAGAAATAGCCAAAGCCTGGTAGACCTTCATGGATTTAATTTCTTTAGCATGTGAAGCACCTTGCAAAGAAAAAAACCCACCAGCCTTGGTTTAAATATGCATAATTGTTGTATATTGTGTTATTCTATAAATCTTTCAAAAATGTAGGTCTACTCTTATTTTCTGTGAAATGCTGAATATGGTGGTTAGGTTTGCTTTAACTAACTAGTCCTAATATTCTGTCCTCAAACCTCATATTGTCAGTAATACTTGTCAAAGTTCTGTGAAAACCCATCTAATGCCTTCAGTTAGCAGGAAAACTGGACTAGTAATAAGTAAATTGCAGATATACACACATTAAGTTATCTTCTTGTAGGGTACTTTGACTCAGTGTTATTTTCTCTTAAAAGGTGATTAAAGAAAGTGGACCTCCTCACATGAAGAGCTTTGTTACACGAGTTACAGTAGGAGAATTCACTGCAGAAGGAGAAGGCAACAGTAAGAAACTCTCAAAGAAACGTGCTGCAATGGCTGTCCTACAAGAACTTAAGAAACTTCCCCCTCTTCCTGTGATTGAAAAGCCAAAACTTTACTTTAAAAAGCGTCCAAAAACAATATTGAAGGTATGTGTCCACCTTTGACACAATTAAGAATGTTTGCTGAGAGAGTAACAGTCAGATTTAAAATCAATAAAGGCTTATTTGTCATTTTCTGTCAATAATGTTAGAGTTTAGTTGTTTCTGTCAATATTGTTACTTGTTTGCCTGTGCTAATATGCTGGGCTTTTTTAAATCTTGTGAAGGCTGTGGGATTCTTCAAACAGAATGGCTTGTAAATAGCTCACATCACTGAAGTCTTCAAGACTTTGGTTCAAGTCTAGTGGAGGATCAAGCTCTCCAAGCAGCTTTGTACAGCCATGTGAACTTTTAGCATCATCTCCTCAGAGAGGCCCTTTTAGTGTATCTGGTGCTTCTCTCCCTGGGCTCTCTCCACTCCCCAGTTTGAAGGGGGAGAGAGATACCTGAAATAGTAAATAAATGGATACTACTTTAGTGCTTTAGCACTGAAAGCATGACTGTTAGAAATCTGTATACTGAGGATACCAGAAAAGCCCTTTAAAATAAGCAGATACTTTGGAGAGTGCAAAACGGAATTTGGAAAACATACAAAGGACTTATTTATCACCTTCATCTTTTCATTTGCCTTCAATACAGAGTAAGTGATTTTGCCGCAAAACCTAGATTAATTAGATACCTGTCTCCTGCTAAAATTCTGGGGATCTAATGCTCAGAAACTTCTAGGAAAAAATGGGCAGGAAAATTATTTAATGGACAACCATCAGCATTAATGCAGCTTTAAAGCTGAAAGATTGGAAAAGGCTTTTGGCTTTGGCTTTCACATCTTGGAAAGTTTTTCTCAAGAAAGACGCTAAGGGTATAATAATGAAAAAAATCTCCTATATTACCGTATACCATTTGCCATTATGAACTTAAATTTAATTATCCACAGTTGGCCTTGTTAGAAAGAGACATTAATTTCAAAATAAGCTGGATATGTAGATGGTTTTCACTTTTTGAATATCCAAACTTCTGAAATGTTTTCAATGTGCCTGTTTCTTTCAATTTAACATGCATGTGTTTTGAGCATCAAAAAAAGTGGCAACAATAAATTCTTTTTATTTGTATATATATTTATGAGGCTGTATCATATGGTCTGCTCTTTATTTAGCCTGCTCTGCATTTTGTCTCTGCCTGGCTTCTTGCCCACACAGCTGCCCTTGTGTATGACATTGTCATAGCTCTTTCACCTACATCTTCTCTAACTGCTGCAGCAGTTACACTATGTAGGATTTGCTGCACAGCTTTCTAAATATAATATCCCTCTCTGGTCTTTGCCTTCAGTTACTGATCATTTCTTCAGGTTCCTGAACACTTGTTTGTTATTTGAGAAGCTCAAGCAAGCATGAGTGCTCATCTTCTCTGAGCCTGCAAATGGTTTCACAAAAGGGAAATAGCTTAATAACAGAAAAACAATTCTACATTCAAATGCCATTTATATTTGCAAGTGCATTCTTTGTGTTATGGTATATAAATCAGTTAAGTATGCCTTCAGATAAATTTTTGGGAGTCTTAATTTCTTCTTAAAATCCACAAATAGTTTCATAGCTATGTGCTTTTAACGAGCTTTTGCTGTGTGAGCAATAATTCATTAAAAGAATTTCAGAGCTAGAGTTTTCAAGGACTGTAGTTCTTCCTTTGTCTGTGTAATCTTGGACTGGCCATTTTGTCAGTTCCTTTCTTTCTGTGCCATGAGATAATTCCCCCACCAACCATAGTTTTTTGAGACATTACTCTGAGGATTATTGTCAGTTAAGCATTTGAAATACTTTCGGGGTGGTTCACAATATGCAACAATTCTAGCTATTCATTTCATAAAAATATTTTGAGGGTAAATTCATATGACACACAGAGTAAACCCCCTGCACCTTTAGTTGCATTGTAGGATGGAAAGCCTGAAGTACTGAGAAAGAAAGCAGGAAAGCTGAGAGAGGAAGCTTCCTTATGTATGGCAAATTGGTTTTGTCCTTATGTAAATCCTACCTCTTCTTAGTGCATTGCATGTTCCAGCATCATTGCAACCTATTTTAAAGGACTGGGGAAAGGGTCCTAGAAACAGGCAATAAGATATAATTGACTGATGAACTTGCTACTTTTCAACCATCCTTGTGAGAATCTCCATAGGTAGGAGAGGGTATTCATATCTTGCCAATACCTGCAACAATGATAGACAGTTTCTTTCCACAGCTTTGAGCCTGAGGATTCTTATTTTTTTGTCTCATGATCAAAAATCATGAAAATGGAAAGTAAGTTACTTCTTATTCTCTTAGAGGGAGTGTTACAAAATCCTAGTACATGTTTCAGTGAATCAGTGTAGTCGTTATAGGGATATATACTGAAATAATGTTTTTTTCCTTTAAATCTGGTTTAGACTGGTCCAGAATATGGTCAAGGAATGAATCCCATCAGCCGTTTGGCTCAGATCCAGCAGGCCAAAAAGGAGAAGGAGCCAGAGTATGTTCTTCTTTCAGAGAGAGGAATGCCTCGTCGTCGAGAATTTGTTATGCAGGTATCATTTGCTGTCATGTTAGAGATAATGGCCTTGCTGTGTTTTATTCAAACTCAAGCAAAATGGTGGCATAATATGAAGTGGATCTCCCTCTGTTTAGTGTTTTGCCTTGCTGTCAGATTTAGAGAAGTAGTATGAAATACTACTGTCTAAACTTTCTTCTTTCTCTTGGTGAAACAAATGGCAATTTATTATGTGCCTTCTAGATGCTTTTCATGTAGTGGTTTTACATTTTTTTAATACTCTTTATTTCACCTGAGTGTTACTGTCTTTGTCTCTGATAATTCATGATTTATTTACTTTTATGGGTCTTTTTGGGGAAAAAAAAATTTGGGCTGGTGTTGATCAGAGGATTGCAACAATAACTAGTATTCTGAAATATGGGTATTAATATCTCCATAATACCAGACATTTTGACTTCAAAAAATAGTTGGTGTAAATCTTTTCAGACTTTGTTTGTCTCTGAAATACAACCAAAAAAGCCAACCACATGTTTTAGACTGTCCTCTGACTGGACCTAATACTGAAACAGTAGATCATTAATGTTCCTTTCATATTTAAATTAAGAACATGTACAAAGATTTGATATAACCGTGATATTTTGTTAGATAGCACAACAGCAGGTTGCGAAAGATTAGGAACAGGAAAGGATTCTGTACTCTTGTGTTTTCACTCAAGGGTAATTTTGTGCCGGAACAACTCAGAACAGAATACCTCAGCATGTTTTGACTTGTTGTCTACAAACCACACCAAAATGTCACTTCTGATCACAAGCAAAATTTATGATGTTCCAGCACCTCCTTCTCCAGAAAATTAGTTATGTTTTCACTTAAATCTTGAAGTTTCTCCTTCATGTCTCTGAAGATAAGCTAGTAATCTTAATTTTCTTGGATCTCAGTGGTCTTTCTTAATGATTTATTGTTTTTCTCTCTGAAAGAAAATATTGGGTTGCTTTTGTTGCAGAATCTTTTTTTGAATGTAAACTTGGATTTCTAACATTTTATGAGACTTGAAAGTATTTGAGAAAGAGTGATCCTATCACGGAAAATCTCATTTTTCATGCTTGGACCCCCATGGGACTGTCCACAGTTGGTAGTTGTTGTGTGAGGCCTCAGAAGGAGAACAATGTAACATAGCCCAATATTAGAAAGATGTCCTGGGAATTTAGTTTTCTTTTGGAAGAGTGTCAATAATGGCAAAGTCTTTGGTTTGAATAAAAAAGAAATCTTAAAAGCAGTGAATATGTAGAAGATTCCTGTGACTAAGAAGGCTTGTGAAAGAAAGAGTCAAAGAAACTCCATAGAGCAGTTGCTTTTTTACATATACTTTTAAACTCCATTTTCACCCCTTTGTAATATTTTCACACTAAAATTATACTGCTGTTTCTCCCACCTTCAGGAAGTCTCAGTGAATTCATTATGACATGCAAAAAACCTTATCAGAATAAAAAAACCTTTGTATAAACAATTTAAACCATGTTTTCATTTAATTTAATTGAATGTGGAAGTAAAATATCCAGAGATAATATGTTCATTTTTATCTGTCACACAAAGAGCAAGTTTAAATGTGATGAAATGGATCCAATTACATGTCCTGGCTACTAGATAAACAGAAGAAAACCTCTGATGACATTAGTTGGTGTTCTGTTCCCAAAGTTAATTTCAAAAAGCTCTTTCTCTTTGTAGTCAGGCCTTTAATCCTTGATAGAGGTTATAATAATAGCTAAACCAGTTTTACAGGTCTGAGAAATAGCAACACGTTGATTTATTGTGAGCTATGTTATAAATTATCTTTTTGTCTTGTCCCATTAAAGCCCCTCGATTTTATTGCATTTAAACTTGTAGCAGATTGGCTATTTTCTAATTGGTATTGTGAACTGCATAGAAGATAAGGGTTATATTTTAAGTTTATTAATATTTCTGGCTTAGGTAGACAAATCTTCTTACTTAATGATGTATATATATGTACTTTGAAGGGATGTTCATGATTATTATTTATTTTCATCCTCTTAATATCAAGAATTAAGAAGTATTTGAGTAAAGTAGAATTTAAACTTTTAGGAAAATATTTATATGGTAAGTTGAGGAAAGTGAAGAATTATTGAATTATATAAACTTCTAAATATAATTTATTCTTTATTTAGCATTTGTATGCTGGTTTTTACAATATTTTAAAGCTCCTTCCAAACCATTTCAGGTCTTTGACCTGTGGGGTTTTTTTAATTCAGATCACCTAGACTATTTTATTATTTTAATTTTATTTTGATTTCCTTTTTTTGACACAGTTTTGAAATTGTGCAGTATTTTAAGAAAAAATTTGGCAATTAGAAGGGCTTAATGGACTGAGCAAAATGCACTTATCAAAGAGCTATGAATATTGCCTAAGTGAATAGCAATGAGAGAGCTCATGTCACAAACCAGACACATACTACTGCTCCAAGAGTTTTAAGAATGGTACCAAAGCCAAGGATTAACTTGAAGCTGCACATTTTGTGAATATCCATTGCCTACAGTTTGTCCTTATTCTGGGGTTTTAATTTCTCCTGGTGTTATGAAAGGCACGATGTTTGTCAGAAACCCTTTGTGCTGTACAGACCCCAGGTCCACTGAGGAGCCTTCTTTTCAAGGACTGTTTGGATCAAAGCTTGTCAGCTGTAAGCAGTTCAGCCCCTGTGTTCCTTGCAGTTTGACAAAGTGGGAGGAATGCAAATATGGTTTTCATCCTTCTTTAGAAACCACTCTCGTTAAATCTCCAGGTCACTGTTTGTCTCTCCATTGTTCTGGGTACTGTCAATGATGCTGGGGAGCTGCTGCAGGCAACACTTCTTCCTACAAGAAAGTGGAATTACAGACCCTGGGGCAGTTCCAGTGTTAACACAGAGTGGGGGAGAGGCTCATGAGAGAGAATGGGGTTGACACAGAGGCTGGTGGAAAAGAGTGGCAACTGTGTGTGTGCACTGAGATGCAGAAAAATGTAGCTCTTGGGTATGAGTTTGGTGATCTGAAAAATCTAAACAAGCTCCTCTATGTGAATACTGTAGTTGCTCCCCTTTTGCACTAATTTAGCTTTTTCAAGATCTCATCTTCATCAAAAGAGCTGACAGCTGTTGCTAGATCAGCAAGAGTATTATATGGTGATATTAAGGAGTCTTGCATTTATTGTGATTATGATCAATATTTTCTTTTTAAGGTAAAAGTAGGCAATGACATTACTACTGGAACAGGCCCAAACAAGAAAATAGCTAAAAGAAATGCAGCAGAAGCAATGTTGCTACAGTTGGGATACAAAGCCTCTACTCCTCTTCAAGACCAGACAGAAAAGGTGAGAACCAGTTGTTATGATGTCCACATTTTAGCCTTGTCTAGATTCTTAAACTGTATCAGCCAATCACTTCATAAGAATGGAGGCTTAAATTTGGGCACGACCTGTTTTAGGGAGTTGCTTGACACAGGTTAGCCTTTGTTTAGCTGCAGCTACACATAATAGTAAGTGCAGCCTCTGCTCCAGTAAGAGTAATTAGGAACAGAAATGCAGTGGCATAGAATAGTGTGTGTGCAAAAGTGTACATGTGATTCATGTACCTATTTCTACTTACAAATCAGGATGAACGTGTCTCTTGGTTTTATTGTATTTTGGGCATCCGTGAGAGTGCAAAAGAACAGAAGGAACAGTAAACTTTAGTAATTTTCATATATGAAGTAGTAGTTAATGTTTTTCTTCCCATTGCATGTCCACTAAAAGCATTGCAGAAAAATAATGGCCTTTTCATGTTTGATCACTGATAAAGAAAATGTGTGTCACTTTTTTTAATGAAGAAGGAATTACATTTTAAATTCATATGTGTTGCAAGCATGTATTTCCATGTTAGCTATCTGTTAACTTAGCACTCCTCTCCTGTCTTGAGTTTATTGATGATGGGTTTTGTGACCAAAATTGGGTGTTAAAACTTTGCCTTTTGTATCCTGAAAAGGTATTTGTTAAGGTAGCTGACTAATCTGTGGACCCTAAACAGCTTCTGTCATATTCAGTCATATTCTGTTATATTCATATTCACTGCATGTTTATATTTTGATAATTACTTGTATATTATCTGCGGCTGCAACAGGTAGCTCAACAGAATGTTCTGCTGGGCTTTTCTAGGGACCACATGATAAATCTGAATGTAGTACACATACATACATACATGCATACATGCATATGTGTTGTGTGTATGTATATGTAAATATGAAGATACTCTATTCTATATGTTCTGTATTCCTAACCAGGAAAAAATAAAAAGTGTTCTGGTTACTGGGCTCCACCTCCTTCTGTTTTGCTCTCCTTTGAGAGTAGCAGCAATATGTGTGCTGTTCACTCTCACCTTCACTATATTCTTCACTATATGTCTTAGTCATAGACAAGTGTGAAATACTCTAAACAGAGTACTTGGAAGCTGGATGATGTTCCTGGTGAGAACACACTGTCCAGACACAGCCATTTAAAAAAAGGCTTCTGACTGAGTCAAATGATAATTCATTTTCACCAGAATGCTGAGACTTTTCTGCTGTAGAATGTACTTTCTGTGGTGTAAAACTATCAGCTTTTTCTTCACTGCCAATTTGGCCAAAGGGCTTTAATGAAAAACAAGCAAAACCAGAAAAATCAACATTTTTATTCTAATATTAAAACATAGGTTTTCATTCTTGAGTTGTATATTGGCTGAACTAATTTTACTCAGTATTTTTCAGAGATGAAGCCTGAAAAAATTCAGCCCACAACATAGTTGCTTTGGAGAGCCCTACATAGTGGAAACTTGCAGTTAAATTGAAATCCTTACCAAGAAATTGAGTGGCTAAAATGGGATGCTGCTACTTTGTTTCCCTACATTTATTAAACAATTGCTTACAAGTGCATTGTGTTTAGAAAATCAGGCTTAATTACATACTTTAAGATGTAGACATTTTAGGATTGGTAGACTGTGGCTAGTACAGTTTTTCCCATGAGAAGTTTTCTTGTGTTTTGTAAATAAAGATAAAGTTTGGATGTTTTTGGAACAGTGTCCCAGAACTTGGGCAGTGCAGGCCTGGCCAATCAGGCCTGGGGGAAGGCTTCTGACTGACCAATCTGGGTAACTTTTGAGAACTCTATAAATGTGATGAAATCAAAACAATAAAGATCATTCCTTCTTGCCACTGAGAACTGATGCATTCATTACTCTGCTAGCTGCTCAACAGCAACAGTAGACTAGTATACAATGGCCTAATATTATTCTGAACACAATGAACAAACATATTACTCTATCCAAAAAATGTGAACTACTCAACTTTGATGCAGTGGCAGTATCATAACAAAATCATAACAAATGTTTATAGCTTTTTTGAGGGTTTAAGGACATGAAATATCTAGAGCATCTGGTTTTATCTTCTGTATAGAACAGACTGAACATATTTGGAGATGCTCAACTTAGGTTGTGTAGCTTAAGGAATTTTAATTCTCAAATTAAACTGTGGTGGAGAAGAGGGAAAATAGTCCTTAGACCTCTATCAATTTGAGCATTGCAAAATTCCTTGCAAATAAAGTGTACAATAAATACTATTAGAAGGTACTTGTTTCACTGTTTGAATCCCAAATGGGGTGCAGTGTAGATATGCTGATGTAGCAGGTTGGCATCTAAATAGATAAATTTAGATTTATCTGTTTATTTAGATCTAGTTTTTTGATGATTTTAAAAAAGACAACTTTTTTCCCTGGTCCTTCCTTTTCTGCAAGTCCTTTCATACCATTCCTTCTCCCTTAAAAATGAAGCAAAACTAGATACATTGTTTTATTTTTCCTTAACCCTGGTACATAAAATGTGACTGTATTTATTGTTTTAATGGAGACCTTAAAGTGTTACAAGAGCTAAGTGCGGTGCTGATGGCAGCACACATAATCCAGGTAATGTAAAAAATAAAGGCTCTGCTCTTTTCTGAGTTAAACTGATTCCTGAAAGAAATCAGTAATGGTTGTGCAGAGCCATGAAGTGAGCAATCTGGAAGTATGCTGAGAGACATTTTGCAGTTGTCAGAATTTTAGCTCTATGGATGAGAATGGAGAGTTACAATAATATTTTCATGTTTTCGTTTTTTTGTTTCTTCTTACCGCTTGTATTCTCTTAGAGAGAAGAAAACCAGGGTAGATTGCATTCATGTGAGGTAGCAGTACTAAGGATCACTCACTTATAGATGAATTGTTGTTAAATTCCCCATCGTGATCAAGTTAATAAACAATAAAAAAGAGAAGAATGAGGAAAGTTGGAAATCTTCTTCTCTTATTGTAACAGTGTGCTTGTGCTGATATCCTATTACAGATGGACAGGATGCATTCCTGACAAAACCATGCTGTTGTCACAGCAGTAACTACAAACATATTTATAGATTTCATATTGCTTATTCATTTAAAGAACTGTTATCTTCCATATTTTCCAATATATATATTATCTGCTTCATAATATGAATAAAACAAGTTAAGTGAAAATAAAGTGCATGGATGAAGGTGACTAGTTTGAAAGCCAACTGTAATGACTGTCCTGCCTTTCCATCATGTATCTCCCATTTTCACTGCACATTGCCAAGGCTGTAAGCTCTTTGGGATGTACATGATGATAAAAAGCAGGGAAACAATCATTGAAATACCTGCTTTTAATATGTGCTCTTCCCTCCTGTTTTTGAAGTGAAATGTATCATCTAGTAGTCTGTATTATGAATGGTAGTAATCTAAACAGCCTTAATGCAACCTCTGAGAGGCAGAGGCACATTTCAGCTGGTTGATCCTTCTTCACATCTTTCACTTTTCAATCTCATCTTCCAGAGCAAATGATTACAGCTTTGTCCTGGCATATAGCCTGCTTTGCTGGGAGGTTTTCTTCTTGCATACAAAATCCCAGTGAAATCTGAAAAGAATAATTTTTTTCACATTCATAGAGCTGGTTGTCAATAGCTTAAGTAATGAGGAAGCTCAATGACTTTATCCAGTTTTATACATAAACCTAGATCATTGCTTTCCTATTTACTGTGTAAACCTCTGTAGAGGCTTCATTTGAACCTCTGTGTTAATTGTTCCCCTTTTCCACGTCAGAGTAATACCCAGTATTAAACATAATAAAATGAATTTGAAGACAATTAGCTTCCTCAAAAAGATATTAAAATAATGGAAAATTGCAATCATTTTTGCTTCCACTTCAGTAACTAAATTGATTCCTAACAAGTAAATATTTTTAAGTTACACCCAAAGTACTTTATAGTGTTTATACGTTTCTTCATAGGCAGTTATTAGGATCTTCTTGTTTTAGCATGTAGTTTCTCTGTTGGCTGTTTATGTTTTCAGTTGAGGGCTGCTTAAAACATTTAATTTTATTTAAGTCTGATTTGGTAACATATTGAGTTGAACCTAATCCTTGGGGAAACATTTATATTTCAGTGTTAGGCAATAGCTGTTAATGTTTATTCATGAAGAGTGCATTACTCAAATAACCTATCTTAGGCAAAAATTAAGATGAGTTAGCAAAATTTTGTGAACAGATGTGGCAATCTCAAGTCAACCTTTTTACAATCTTGCAACTAAATTTATAAACAGGAATGTTCTCTTTAGGGAGCAGTTTGCTCTTTACTTACTTGTCTTCTTCTACCTGTTTCAGCTTGGAGAAAACAAAAGTTGGAATGGTCAGAATGTTGGGTTTCCTGAGCCAACAAGTAACAGTAAGTATTGCTGTCTAAATTTATATTGATGCTATTGTTACTTCTCTTTGTCTCTGTATGATTTGGATTATCCAAGACAATTGAAATACTTTTTATAAATACTTTAGGGTTTTTGTTGCAATTAGATGAATTAACCCCTTAGTGTCCTATGTGTGAGTGTAGGTATGAATGAGTGTAGGAACAAGGAGAATTTTATTTACTCATTGAATCATTGAATCCTTCAGTTTGTAAGGGATTTTAGGAGACCTAAACTGCTTGCTCAAAGCACAGTCAGTACTGAGTTGAGGTAAGGTTGCTTATGGCTTTTTAACAATTCTCCAGGGGCGAAGATTCCATAGCTTCTCTGGTCAGCCTGTTCCAATGCTTAACTACCTTCACATTGATTTTTTTTCCCTTTTATTCTTGTCAGAACCTCTCCTGTTTGT
The DNA here is from genome assembly GCF_008360975.1 of Lichenostomus cassidix. Taxonomy (NCBI): domain Eukaryota; kingdom Metazoa; phylum Chordata; class Aves; order Passeriformes; family Meliphagidae; genus Lichenostomus; species Lichenostomus cassidix. The sequence continues at coordinate 120,144,295 of NC_139482.1, read as the reverse complement.
TTATGACTATCATCTCCTGTTCTTCTGCTGTAGACCTCAGTAATGTGCCTGGCTCCATCTTTTCTGACAACCTCTTCTTAGGTATTGGAAGGCTGTTATTGGGTCCCAACAGATTTCCATCATCAAGTAATTTATCTATCTAGGCTCTAAAACCACTTATAGACAAGGATGCTGTGGGAGACATGATGTCAAAAGCCTTGCTAAAGCCAAGGTAATTGACATCCACTGTTCCCCATTCATGAAACCACTCATTTTATCATAAAAGACAATCACATTGCGTGCCCACAAGGGGCTTCAAGAGAACTGCATGATTTACCCAGGGACCAGAGTGAGGCTGACCAGCCTGCCTTTTTTTATTATAATGCCTTTCTCCAAGCATTGGACATCTCTTCTGATCTCCAGGACTTTTCGAAGAGAGAGTGGCCTCACAATGCTGTAAAGCTGGTTGACTCAGCACACTAAGATATTTGGTCATTACACTCAGCACATTTGGTCTAATGGATGCACAGCAATTTCCACGTGAATATGAGGAAGACTTTTACCTTGCAGGTGACTGAGCACTGGAACAGGTTTCCCAGAGAGGTTGTGGAGTCTCCTGCACTGGAGATATTCAGGAACCATCAGGATACGATCCTGTGCCATGTGCTCTGGGATGACCCTGCTTGAGCAGGGGAGTTGGGCCAGATCAGCCATTGTGGTCTCTCCCAGCCTGACTCAATCTGCAATTCTGAGATTTTGTGATTTATATGGGCTAACTTCTAGCTTTTCTCAAGACATCCCTGACTCTGATGAGGTTCTGCTGCTGGTAATTCCTCTCTTTATTGGGCTTTGTCTATAAGATACAAAAGCCCAAGAAACCTTGATGAAGACTGAATTCAGTTTCACTGCAACAGGTAAAGAATAGGACAGAACTGGGTGAGTTTATAACTAGATTTGTGCTGTTTAGAGATAATATAAATAGTACGTTGTTCAGATTTTCATGGGCCCTGGATTTTCGTCTAGAATCGTGTATAGTTTTGAACTTCTTAGGAGTCCCAAACATTATCTCATTCAGCTAAGGATTGTACCAGACATGGACATGCATATGAGCTACCTTCATTTTTTTGCCCATATAAATCTGAAAGACATGGTCCTAAAAGAAGTTTTTAAGGAGTTTCAGTGGTGTTCCAATATATATATGGTCTTCCCAGCCATCAGAGAGTGACCCAGAGACCTGAGGAATAGTTTGTGCTTCAACTTACACAACAGTTTGCTGATGTTTAAAGTAATCTTGGATTCAGCACATGCCATTGTGTTTCCCTGAAAGGGAGGATTATACAGGATCTAAGACTTCTATTAATTGCTTCCTTACAGCTCTGTCATCAGCCCCCATCAATACTTTTAGATGATTTGTGTTTGTATTGTCAAAATCTCTAAGGACAAGGCCTGTGAAATATCTTCAAATGTTAACATACTAGAGTTCGAGACAGCAGAATAAGACCTCTGGCTTTTTCCTGTCCTTGCATTGTCTTGCAGCAAAGATACTTATAGATGAAACCACAATCTTCTGTTACATCAACATGAAAAAACAATCTCTTTTTTCAGGCTGCTCAAGATAACTTTGACCTGTAAATCCGAATCTAGAAGGAGAACACAAAGGCAGACTCATTCAACAAGAGACAAGATCAACAGAAACTATATTTTAAACCTGTGCTGACCAAATAACTTATTTTTCACAGACTGACCTGCTCACAGGCCTTTTTACAGCCACCAGAGCCACAATACAGGTTTTCATTCTGGGGCACTTTTGTAATGCACGACGCCTTCATTTCCATTCTTCTGATCTACAAATAAATTGGAAGTCGAAGGACATGGAGCTAGCATACCAATAGACACAGAGCATTTGTTCAGAGACCACTGTTCTTTAATCTCTAAACCCCTTTTTTTGAGTGTTTCAATCTAGAGGCAACATTAATAATCAGGTGATTGAAGTGTATCACAGAATGTTAAAGGATGGGAATGAACCTTAAAGATTATCTAGTCCTAACACCCCCTGCCATGTGCAGGGACACTTTCCACTAGACCAGATTGCACAAGTCCTTATCCAGCTTGACTCTGAACACTGCCAGGGTGTTTTGAATAAAAGAAATCACTTTTGTGCATGATCTCTCATGCACCTGGGAAGTGCAGGTTTTTTTAAAGGCAGTCCAAACAAGTTCCACACTTTGAGATCAAAAATATCACATTCTTTCAAGTATGAATATACTAGGTTTTTTTAAGAACACTTGTTGGTAGATGAATTTACTCTTGAAGTTTTTTAAGTTATTTTTTTTGTGTTAGGAAGTTTTAAAAGAGGGCAAATGGAGCAGCTTTTTCCCTTATGTATCTTTCTTAGCAGAGAAATGTACAGTTTGGATTTCTTGTTACCATAAACCTAACTTTCAGTGGTCTTGAAACTCTGAAGCTCTGAGATTGCTGCATCTACCATTTGGCAGCTTTTATTCATATTTCCAGTAATTTTATTCCAGGAAAACAATTGTGTCCTGCTAGGGCAGGGTATTGTGCATCAGTTTCCTTTTGCAGACAGATACTCTTTCTTTGTGTGCATAATGCACTCTGTTTCCATCTGAGTCAAATAGAACTGGAATAGTAAAGGGAATTTGTATGCTTCAGTACAACAAAAACCAAAAAATCATAACAGATATATATTTTAGTACAGTTGAAGAACAGATTTCAGTGTACTCTTACTGTGTAGTTTGTTTTTGCTGAGAAATACCCTAGAGTCTGTATCCTAATTACTAGATCAATATATATTTAGTATTCTCTATTAAATATTCTTGAAAATTAACTTCTTCTGCTGCCCTCTATCATATTACTCTTGCATTACCCATGTGGCAAACCTCACTTCTGTTCCTCCTACTCACTGGCAAAGCTTCTTCCCACAGGTTTGCTTCTGTACCTCTCCTTGTCATTTCACAGTTTCAAAGAAAGATGAAATACAAAGCTACTTCTTTCTTGGTTTGGGATATCTTTGACATTCATCACGTATGAAATGGCAGGAACGTTGACTGAGTTTTTTTCCCTTATGCTTCTGGAAGAGACTTTGAGAGACTGTGAGCAGACCAGAAACATTTTTGCAACCCATACAGAAGATGTTTACTGTAAACAGAATCTCATTTATCTCTCTTGATTTGACTTAAGCAGTTATCAAGAGAAACAAAACATGAAACAAATAAACAATCCTATTACAAAGTGCATTTTCATGGGAACATATTTTTATTTTGTATTTCTGGATGGGGTAATCACAAACATCATACAGGATGTGTTCTAGGAGAAGTTGTAGATGAGCTATGAAGAACAATATGAAAATAAAAGTAAAATATAACAGTGCTTTTATTTATTATAATTCTAACAAGGAAAAAAAATGACCGTAACTGTTTTTACATGTCTCCTAAGTTCAATTTTTGATCATATAGTTTTTCTTTACCTATTTCCAACAATTTTGGGAGCCACAAAGTACTGAAAAACTGCTAATTTAAAAAAAAATACATTCAAAGCAATCATACCTCTCTGCAAAGGACAGACTCTTTGTTTTTCTTTCCCAACATTTTATTACTAGGGATTCATGCATGACTTTACAGTCTTTGTTCTTCAGAGTACATCTGCTCCTGCTGTTTGTTCACCACCTGAAATCATAACCATTTGTTTGCGACATCACAATTAGTTACTGTGAAGATGATTAGATTGTCACCAACAGATGATTATGATTTCAGATGGTAAATGAGCAGCAGGAACAGATGATCTCCTAAGGAACAAAGATACTTGATCTCATACAATTGTTCTCAGTGACCAAAAGGAAAAAAAAAAAAAAAAGGAAAGAAAAAAGCAAATAGTCATTCTGAAGAGTATCTTAAGTTTGGGATGAGAAAAAATTGATACTTTTCTGTAAATAACATTTATTTTAGTATTTTTAAAAGTCTACTTCAATATTAGTTTAAGAAATACAAAAAATACAAAAAGATGTGATACTATTGTAAGCCTTAAATATGTGGCCACATTCACACTTAGATATTTCTTCACCAGCTTTTTTGAGAAAATAAATGCAACATAAATTATGTATTTATGAAATTTTACGTACTAATACATCTTCACTTTGATGGAAACAAAATTTATATCAACTCTGTAGTTCTGGTCCTCACTAGTTTTAGAAAGACTTTTTTAAAAATAGTCCTCTATATGTTTGTTTTTCAACTGGGGATTTTGGTGAAGACTTCCAGCAGATAAGTTAATACCCCTGTGTTTCCATGAGCAGGAACAGAAGTCTACAGTTTGGGAATAAAGTTTTTGTTTTGTAATTTGGGCATTTTTAATTGGAAATTTTGTGTGTTATATTTTACTGGAATATTTAATTCTTTTGGGTATATTTCAAAGGTGATTTACAGTGGATTGTATGCATGTTTACTTGCTAAGTACTGCTGTTGCATTGGACTTGACTTCTGAATTGCTTCCAAATTTACTCAACTCTGTCAATTATAATGCAATCTTGCTAGGAGTTAGGTTGATACATCACTAAATGTTTGCTGAATTATTTGCCATTCTGACTAGAAACTGCAGTAAGAGGGATTGACAATATTTATTTGAAGACCAGAGAACAGTAGTTTTCCATCTGTTCATTCTGATATTTTTGTTCTGTTTTGTGGGAATTTTTTTAGCTAACAAACTGTCAGGTGAACATTATACTGTCACTGGAGCAGTGCCATCAGCTGAGCCACTTGTCCTCACTTTATATGTCTCACAGCCTTGTCTAGAGTCTCTTATTGCAGTTGGTTATGTTTAAATAATATCTTACCTCTGTAACTGCTGAGTTGATTTGCTAATTTTCTAATTAAATTTTCTCTCTAACTGAAGACACAGGAAAATTAAATTTAGAAGCAGAGGAAATTTGTTCAATTTTGTTTCTTTCCTGATCTACTGAAGCTATAGGCAATCCATGCTGTATTTGGCATTATTAATAACTGATGTGTTATTTTTCAGTTTCATCTAGCAATAAAAATAATTTTATCCAGCATAATACCAATTAAATGCAGCTTGCATATATTTTTTTAAATTGTTGAAAAAACTTCTAAAACACCTAATGGTAAAAACCACCATATATTGACAAAACAGGGAAGGGAGTGTTATCTTTTCCTTGCTGTTTTGAGAACTAGCCAAATTAGCATTTTTGTGTGTGAGTGGGATTTGGGCACAATTCTGGAGTGTAAGATGACAACTACAAGTGGTTCTTCTCCTTTTCCCACATTTCCCCTTTTCAGATGCTCAGTTATGTGCTTAAAGTTCTGCAAGTTTTGCATCTTCAGAGGTGATGATTGCTGAGTTTAGAGTACAATGTGTACTTATAAAGAGCTTAGTGTTTAAGCATGTGCCCAAAGCATTGGAGACTTATTTTCGTTCTTCAGCAGGAGAGTATTCATGGAGTACAGAGTACTCTGGGTTATGGCAGCTGCCTTTTGGAGATGTGTAGCTCCCAATAATATGATTTGCAGCCAAAAAAGGAAAAATCCAATGCTATTAAAATACAGGAAATTCACAGGGAAGGAGAGATCTAAAGTAATCATGACTGCAGTTTGCCTCTTGTAGTTTGCCTCTTGACTGAAACTCTTGTGAATGAAGGTGCAGATATATATTCAGGTGTTCTCTGGCTGGCTTACAGATATTCTGTCTATTTTAGATGGAGGTTAAAAGAAAAAGCATTGCAAGAAACCTGCTGCCTGGTTCTTGAGTAGTATAGATTGTGCTTATATAAGAAATACAGACTTGGGCTGTGAGGTCTGTGGTTTGGGTGCCCTCAGGCTGAGAAGGTACTCAAGTCACCTGTCTAGGAGAGTGCTTAGTCATTTTGATGTATAAAATGTATAAAGAGGAAACAGCCACCATGACAGGAGACAGCCAGCTCTGGGTAGAGATAATTTCAGATAATGTATCCTTTTGTTTTTCCCAGTCTCCTAAAATGCCGATATGAATTGCATTTATTCAAGGTTGCTAGTCTATTCATTTGAAAAAATCTGTACATAAAGTAGAAATACAGAGCTCTTGTTCGATGTTAACTCTCAAATTCAAATTCAGTTATGTAATTATGCAAAGTACCTGTATTTGGTTTTCTGTCTTCAGGTGACAAAATGGAGCTCTATCACATAATTCACCTCAGTAGTGTTACGCTAAATACTTTCAATTTTCTGGAGTCTTTTCTCCTTTTCCTACTCCCTTCCTTCCAACACATACATCACCCTTAGTCTAGGATAATAATGTCCTTGAAAAATTGAATCTCCTGAACTGAGACTTTTTTGGTGTCAGAACTAAACTTTCCTCCATGCCCTTTCCTCCACTCTTTCCTCCATGCCCTTTCCTTTACATCAAATGTCTTATCCCTCAGACTTCCACTCACCCACCACTTTCTTCTCCTCTAATTTCCTCTTCACTCATACATATGCTGTGCTTGTTGATGGACCCCTTGGTCTCCATAGCTTCAGCAACCTCTCTGTCCTTGTCTAGTAGATTTGTTCATGTTTTCATCTCTCCTTCATGTGGGTCAGGCCTTTGTTTCCATCATCACCATTCTCATTCCCCTCCTAATCTGTTAATGAATAGTCTCGCCTGCACAGGTTGCCTCCAGTTGCACTTAGGCACTCTCCTAAATTGCTTTACTCCCACAAACATCACTTTCTTGCAGCTTTTACAAGCACCTTGATCTGCCAGCTCACTAGCCTGATTTGCTCCTGCTCCAAATTTGCTGATCCTGTTTACTGATAAGAATACTGACCTTTCCTCTGTCTTTTGATTGGTTCTTTTCTGAACCTGCTTAGTCTTTATCTTTGGTTATGTGGTACATTAATATTGCTGGAAAATTATGATGCAGAAATTATCACGTAAAACTTACTGTGTAGATGTCTCTTTCATCCATATTGGATATTTCATAGAATATCCTGTAGAAATTCTCCACTGCAAACACTATGTCTCATTTTTACCAAAATCTTATGATTTCAAGCAGGAGTAAAGCTGGGGGAGAATTCAAAGGACTTTCCTCATATGAGTTAAATGCCAAATGTTACAGAAATGCACACAATTTAACTCCTGCAAGACTGCAATTTCTGTTTTGGCTATACAGAAAATAGTCCTGTGAAATTAGGGATATCAAGACCTGATTTAATGAAGAACTAAATAGTATTTACTTCAGCATCATGGTTATTTTAAGGTTAAACAAACTAGTATTTTAATGAGTGGCTTTATATAACATCAGTTTGTTTAAGGTCATGTAGACGAGATCTTTTGATTGAAAGACATTGTGTAATGACAAAACATTTTTTCATGTCTGAATATTGCAGTAGCTGGTGACTTAGAAATACCACGGATAGCTGTGTTAAGTAGGTAATGATTGCAGCTTGGTATTTCAAGCCAAGATTGTGTGTAGACAATTGCTGAGAACGTAATGGCCATGCTATTTGCCTATCCAATTGTTCGACTGACCTTTTCTGAGTTCCTACTGAGGTAATAAAATTTGAAAATATTCTAGTATATAAATAGTTTTTTACAGTGAGTGGGGTATAAAAATGATATTTACATTTTTCAGTCTTCTTATTGAAGTAGTTATTTGGTTTTGAAAATTCTCTTTTTTTTTCTTTTTTGAGGTCAGTAGATTTGTAATGGGCCATATTTTAGGGCATGTTGAGAACCTGCAAGTTCTAGGGAATAATTATTGCATTTGAGTATCCCCCATGCCTCTTAAGTTCCTTTTAACATACAAAATTGTGAAGTCAGGATTAGATCCAGTTCTAACTTTTCCTTCTCACTGGCTTATGACAAGATTTTTCCCTGTACTTTATGTACCACGTTATAAGAAGGCTTTATTCCATGTGAATACAGGTAGCATAATCTGAAAGAAAGCTTTTTGATGATTATCAAGTATTTTATTCAGTTCCAAAAATACTGATTATTTCTTTATGAACAGTCTTTTCTTCATCTAGTGATGGGTTATTTCAAATACCAGGGTGCTAAACTTGACTTATGAGCATGTCATATAGAGAATTATACCATGGTTTACTCTATATCATTGCACAAGATGTGAAAACACTCCTGTGTGCCATGTCCCGTTTCACTGGCTGTAGTGCAGGGAAGAGCATGTGCTCTTCAGCAGTGTCAGGGGAAATCATACTCCAGCTGGCACTGCTTCTGACACAAAAACAAACAAGTATAACTTTTCTGTAGCATAAGCGAAAACTTTGGGAGAAAACTGTATTCTCTGAGAATGAATAAAGGTGTGGTTTAGACCAAGTATAAATATGAAAAGTCAGTGAGTCACCCTGAACCAGAGAAGTCATTGAATGAAGGCAGAGTATCCCTACAGTACTGATCAAGTACAGAAGAGAAAATTAGCACTGACATATATATGTGTACATGCAAATTGGCAACAATAGCCTGATTCTGTAGACCATCTTGTGGAGTTGAATGATAACATTGAAATCTCAACTTTTTGTGTTTTCTGATCTTCCTGACAGAAACAGAAAATTGGAAATAGGACACGAGTGGTACCTGTGTAGATTCTAATGTCTGTGAGTGTGCAGGCAATGCTGACATCACTCTGAACATTTCTTAATTTAGTAGCCCACTGCTGTGGGGTAACTTGTTACTGTTCCTGTATCAGCAAATTCCATTTTTGCAGAGTCTTATTACATTAAGGCTTGTTCAGTAATGTTAGTTGTTCTTCTTCACCCCATTCCCCATTTAGGCAGTTCCTCTAGTTTACAAGATACTCCAGACAGTGGAGGACCCTTTTGTAGAAATGTCCCCTGTCTTCCCAGCCAATGGGACACTGCAGAGAAAGGGTTAGGGATAAAAATAACATCACTAAAATAGAACATTCAGAGACTGCCTTTATTATGGCTGCTGTGAAAAAAGGTGCAATCAATTACATTTCCAGGGGAAGGCTTGTGAGGGATAGTTGGACTATTTTGTATCTTACTCATACATTTGCCTTGGAGTCTAAGCTGTTTTGCAGTTATCTAGTATGTGACAGCAAAAGTAGACAATGGAAGATGAAGAAATTTATTCCTAGGTAAGAGAGGTCCTTGTTGTGTTTTCATAGACATCAGAAGATTGTGAGAGACTGCTAACAATTACTGCCAATGATGAGTAAGCCATGTTTTTTAAACATTAGTGATTACATTGCATTGCTAGCCTGCATATTTTTGTAGCACATTTGCCCACAGGTTTAAACAATATAAATGGAAATTATTTTAACATGTTTCATAAATGTACATCAAAGTTAATGTCCAGCAGAAGGTGCAGTGTTGTTGGTCTGTTATAGATCCTGTGATTCCTAATAATTATGATTCTTCCTGTGGTGTATGGTGAAGGTAGTATGGGACAAATATTTAGTGGATACAGAAGTCCAAGTTTTTTCCTTAGCTGAAAAATAACGAGAGTGAAAGTGTTTACCTGGAGATGTTCTCTTGCAATGAATAAAGATGTTAGAGGATAGTATTTCTTTCTCCCATGCTTTTTAATCAGCTGATTGTTAGAAGACTAATTAAGATAATTTCTGAAGGGTTCTTTTGTTCTTGCACTTAATCCTCTGTTCTTGTTGTATCCCTTGTCATTTGATAACTTTACTACTGTTACTAAATATATTTATACACTTTCCTATAATACAAAAGAGTTGAAGTAAACAGGCAACAGTGAGGAATGATATATGAAATATCCTCAGTAATGCATTAAAATTTACAATTTTTAATTACAATTAATATATGTTTTATAGAAGTTTTCAAAGAGACCAAGTTTTTATTGGCTTTTTAAAACAAGTTTGTAAGAAGCTTCATGAAACATAGGCCCTGAATATAAAAAGTTAATATCTTGCAACTATATTAATGTAATGTCTAGAATATTACATTACTTTGTTTCCAGAGATAATCAATGATGGTAATATAATATCTGCCTCTCATAGCCAATGTATGTTTTAAATTAATTATTGCTTATAAAGCACTTTGAAGTCTTTAGCAGTAAGGTGTTGCGAAGTGTAAAAGTACTATTATTAATTTAACATCACCATTAAAGTCAGTACTTTAAGAGCATTTGCTATACCCTGCTCAATATCTTTCTATTCATCATATGCTGCATATTAGTTATTTTAACATTTAGAAAGCTTAGTAATCTGGAAGTATTCCAAACCATTGTTCCAGACAGCAGTTAGATATTTGGGTGGATCATGTAAAAACAGTGAAATGGCTGAGAAAGCATGTAAAATGTTTGTTTTAAGTAATATTACATCAATGGAACAGACATCTGCAGCACTGGATTTGATTTTAAACTTCTTTAAACTTCTTTTTAAGTAACACTGTACTATGTTTTTCTAAAATTGATTGGGGGGCTAATATAATGTTATTTCTAAACAAGTAGACTGTTTTATCTTTTGTTCAGTTTTCATTTCTGTTTCTGAAATATTTGTGGGAAATCAGATTTACAGTGGGCAGCTCTTAGGAGGTGGTGAACACCTGCCACTCAGTATTTTGTTGCTGTTTGGTTTTGTAACCTAACATCAACCATCAAGATCTGTATTATCTTTTTTTCTCAGTTTTCATTAATCGTGTATCTTGTATTAGACTTTAAAAATACAAGCAGATGGTAGGCCTTAGAGGTTACAGCCTCAGAGAAAGCACATAAAGTCTCTCTTCTTATATAGTTATTATGGGCCATAAAATATTGCTATGTATTTACACAGTTGTTTATCTATTAGATTGTATTTGAAATTGTCCCAGATGGAGAAAAAGAAATTTTAGGGATCCTATCCTCCATCTTTCCCAGCAGTATTGTCTTGAATTTGTGCTTAGCTCTGGAGTTCAGCTCTGGAGTTCAGTCTACTGGCTTTGGAGCCAGTTGTAAACTAGGTAAAAGCACCCTTAATGTCAGGATCCAACCAGACTCCCCAGCCCTACCGAGTTAGGTGGGGAGAACAATCAGGTGAGTAACAGATATGTCTTGGTAAATGATATAAGCAGATGTTCCAGATTTCTGAAAGCAATATGAATTTAAAAGCCAAATGTATGAGTAAATCAATTAAAAGATTCACCTGTAAGCAGTTTGCTGAGTCGGCAGTGAGGAAGTTCCATTTTCACCATGGAGTTGAAAATGAGAATATTAATTACTGGTAATATTTTTTGAGTCTTCTCCTTGTGGTAGACATTTTATTTAAAAGTACTACTTGCACTTCTAGGATTAGAGGAATCCTTCCTAGGTACTGGAAATTAATTTCCTCCTCTTCTTTGAATTTATTCTACTTTCTGAGATTAATTTAATATGTACTGCAAATGAATTAAGCATTGAACCCTTTGATTTCTCTTGGGATTACTAAATCAGTTAACAAACAGGTTTATTATCCCTAGAATGAAATGCCATATGGCTCAGGTTCACTCATATTATATGCTAGAAGATTAAAGTATGTTCTTAATATGAAATTACACTTTTCAAGCTTATTTTCTTATGTATTAATAATAAGAAAAAGGCTTTCCTCTTGCATCAACCAACTGGTTACTTGTGTTTCCAAAAAATGCTGCATTGTATAAGAAAACTAGCAAACTTCAGACTTAATTCTTCACATTTCCATGCACAGGTTTATTAACAAAACTGATCAAGTATGTACTTCTGTTTCCAAGCAGGTTTAGGGTTGAGATATTTTCTAAAAATGTATTAAAAATGTTGAAATGTAGACACAGTGTCCCTAATTTACATGTCACTGGAAATACTTTAAAGTAATTCACATAAATAAATTTAGGTCTTTTTAATGTTTGTCTTAACTTCTGTTGATATTTAGTATGACACATACATGCTTCCTTTTTTCAGTATAAATGTTCTCGAAGGCAAGTAGCTATTTGAAGACTATAGGATGAAAACTATAGGGTATAGAGCTAAATAAATAAATACATTCCTCTTCACTGCAAAGCAGTTAGTCATGTCAGAGTAATTAGCACAGTAATACTGTAGCTGGAGGGCAGTTTAAGGTTTTTTAACCACAGGCTGCCCTTGTGATTCAGCAAACACTTTAAGCCAGCACTTGAGGCAGTCCTGTTACTGCAAAAAACTACACTGCCCTTCCTTTGCCTCTAACAGCTCATTCTCATGAACATCCCTACGTGGTCCTACAGGTGCTGGTGCTGCAAATAGAGCAGCTGGGGAGTACAAACACCAGCTGTAAGTGGGAGAAAAAACTAAACTACTTCTGGTGGCAACAGTGCTGATATAGACTAGTTTCAATTACTTGTGAAAAAACAATCTAGATTATTGTATCAGATAGGAGGTAGGTAGGGAAATATCAGATAGGTAGAGGAAGGTAGGGAAATAATGATTGTACTACTATTTTGAAGTAGCATCTCTTCCTCACGGTTTGTAGGTCTCTAAATATTATTTGTTCGTGTTGTGTATTTGATGCTAGCCACAGTTATAAAGTTAAGGCTTGTACCATTTTAAAAAGAGTTGGGGAAGAGGAAGAAGAGGAGCCCTTCAGATCTGCTTTGTTTCTAAATAAATTATGTGACTTCATTTACAGTTACTGTAAAAAAGATACTGCTAAATTCTTACTTTGTTTTTCATTGTAAAATTTGTTAATGAAAATAGTCTACACATCAAACCCATTCTAAAATAATGAGAATGATCTTTGATTTTGTTTTCAGCACCAAAGGGAATACTCCATCTCTCTCCTGATGTATATCAAGAGATGGAAGCAAGCCGCAACAAATCAGCCCCTGGTACCACTGTAAGCTATTTGTCGTCCAAAGAAATGAGCCAAACTTCTAGCTCTTTCTTCAGCATATCTCCTGCAACAAATAGCACGGCTACGATTGCCAGGGAACTTCTCATGAATGGAACATCCCCAACTGCCGAAGCCATAGGTCTAAAAGGAATATCTCCTGCTTCCCCCTGTTCTACAGTGCAGCCTTCAAAACAGCTGGAATATTTGGCAAGGATTCAAGGCTTTCAGGTATGGGAGGGGGAAAATGAAGCTCTTCAGCCAGAATCATAGCGTTGCCATCAAGGTTTCACTCTTGCCCTCTTGAATGTGGGCATGCATGTAACTTATCTTGTACAATTAGCTGGTGTCTGAGGCAGTTTCTGGGTCCAGGAGATACAACTTTCCACCAATATATGCATCCCTCCTTGTCTTTTTTGTTCTTTTCTTACATTCATCTTACTTCAGCCCATCTTTCTCTCCTTTGTCTCTTGTCCTTAAATAATTACAGGCTTTAATTATGCTTTTTCCTTGCATTTCTTTGAGAGTCTTGACCTCTTGGTTTCTCCCTTCGGCTCTGATCCAGAAGGTACCAATGCACTACCTTACCTTTGCATTTGTCTTCTAGGCCAGGTCATTAAAGGAATTTTTGTTTCCCACCCTGTACCTCTTAGATGTAACCTGATGTTGTGGTTTAGGAATGGCACTCCCCAGTTTAGTGCTCCCACTGACACTCTCAAAAACACGTGCCACTCACTCTCTGCTTCCCTTTCCCTCCTACCCTTGTGGTGGGCTGGAGAGGAGAACTGGAGGCATAAATGGTAAATATCATGGTTTGTGATAAGAAAAATATACTGGAAACAGCAATGAGGCACGAAAATGAACAGTAACAGCAACAATGCTAATGACAGAGGATAGAAGAAATTAACGATTCCCACAGAAATACCCCAAGAACAGCCAGTACCTGACCACTCCCTCTGCCATGCTCACTTGACTGGAAGAGACTCCCTTCCTCCAAACCAGGCAATGACATTAGGTTGTATAGAATAATATCCAGGTCTTAGCCATGGCCCCTCCTGGCTATTGCAAAAATTAACCCTGTCCTGGCTGGAATCAGGACATTATCCACCTTTATTCTATATCACCTATAACACACACAGATCCTACACCTTCCAACTATCTATATGTATATACAAGCACAGGTATCATTTCCATAGTCAATGGCTGTTCCTCCAAGATGTCTGTTGAGTTTATTTAATCCATGACTGTGGGTTCTATCTGTCCTAGATGTCTTCCAGGGCAGGAGGGCTGGTGTGCTGTCAGCTGGTTGCAGGCTGCATCAGGAACTCATTACTGGTGCATCTGGAGCAGTTCATACTCATTGTCCATTGCAGTTATGACATACAGGGGCAGTGTCATTCAGCAACCAATATTATACAGTTCAACACTACAGACTGTTCTCACCCAAAAATATAAACCCCTGAACATACATACGGCATTTCCCTGTCCCTCTGCGTTACCCACCAAATGCACCCAGGTCCTTGAACAAAACTAGTTCCATGGATGGCTTTGCCTTTTCTTGAGGCAGGACTAATTCAAGCTGGCTTCCCTAACACTTTCCTCATATGCACCACAGGGACTTACAGTGGTTGCTTCTACCACTGTAAGCATATAGTGCTTGCCTCAGAGGGTTTGTGGGAGTGTGGTGTAGTCAATCTGCCAAGCCTCCCAATATTTTGACCATTGATCCCCATATCGCAGGGGCTTTACCCTGTTGGTCTGCTTGATTGCAGCACATGTTTCACAGTTATGGAATAACCCGGGAGATAGTGTCCCTGCTTAAGTCCACCCCTCAATCACGAGCCCATCTATGTGTTGCATCTCTTCCCTGATGACCTGAAGCATCATGGGCCCCCTGAGCCAGAATTAATGTACACTTGTGTTGCCAGTACAGATCTACCTGAGACACTTGAATGTTGGCAGCCCAATCTGCCTGTCCACTGTTGTGATGTTCTTCAGCGGCCTCACTCTTGGGTATATGTGCATCTACATGACATACTTTTACAGTGAATTTCTCTACCCGAGCAGTGATGTCTTGCCACAGCTCAGCAGCCCACATGGGTTTACCTCTGCCCTGCCAATTGCCCTTTCTCCATCGATCCAGCCACCCCCATAGAGCATTTGCTACCATCCATGAGTCAGTGCAGAGGCAGAGCACTGGGCAGAGCACTGGGCATTTCTCTTGCACAGTGATATCAAAAGCCAGCTAGATAGCTTTCAGCTCTGCAACCTGACTTGTTCCACCTTTTCCTTCAGCTTCTGTGACTAGCTGTATAGGACTCCATATGGTTGTTTTCCATTTTCGATGTATCCCGGCATCGAATACAACAGGATCTGCCAGTAAAGAGAGAGTATTGCTTTTCATTTCTGGTAGCTGATTATATGGTGGGACCTCCTCAGCACGTCACCTTCTCTTCCTCATCTTCGGATGATAATACAAAATTAACACCTTCAGGTCAGTACATGATGGCTTCCAGGATCCCTGGGCTATTGGGGTTTTATGATCAGCACAATCCACTTATTCTGTGTAGCGTTAGTGGCACAATGTGTGGAAGAGGCTTTCCCTTGGAATATCTTGCCCAGCACTGGCAGTCAGGGTGCCAGACAAGTGCCAGTCACTTCTGAAACAGCTTGAACCCTTCACAAGATGCCAGTAACCCTTTTTCAGTTGTTGTGTAGCAGGTCTTGGGTCCTTTGTATCCCCAACTCCAGAACCTCAGGAGTCATCCTCAAGTGTCCCCTGGTACTTCTTGGCAGAGACTCCAGTAAGGACCATTCTCCCCAGCTGCAGTGTAAAGCACATTTTTCACTTCTTGTCCTGTCCTGACTGACCCAAGGGCTACTGCATGAACAATCTCCTCTTCTGTTCAGGCCCCCACTTAAAATAATTCATCTTCTGCATCACAAGATAGAGAAGCCTACAATCTGACTGGGCTCTAAAATATGCATTCTCCAAGAGCCCACAGCTCCTCGGAAAGCCTGTGTTTCCTTCTTGCTGGTTGGTGGGGACATAGATGCTGTTTTGTTGACCACATCCATTGGAATCTGATGATGTCCATCGTGCCATTTTACTCCTAAAGCCTGAGTTTCCTGGCAGGTCCCTTGACTTTATTTGCCTTTATGGTGAAACCAGCCTTCAGGGGGATTTGGATTATCTTCTCCCCTTTCTCAAAAACTTCTTCTGCTGTGTTGCCCCACACAATGATGTCATCAATATATTACAAGTGGTCTAAAGCCTCACTCTTTTACAGTGCAGTATGGATCAGTCTGTGGCAAATGGTGGGACTGTGCTTCCACCCCTGGGCAGTTGGTTCCAGATGTACTGGATGCCCTGTTGGGTCTTTGAAATACCCAGTCCTGAGGCAGTCTGTGCCAAGGATGCACAAGGCCTCTGGACCAGTCACAATGGGGTGGTTTTGCCATTCATTCCTGTAAGGCCCCAGAACTCACTCATTGAGTCTTGAAAGGGCTTACAGGTTTTTTATGTACCCTGAGTTAGATGCAAGGGAGAAATACCAACAAGATATTCTCAAGAGATCAAAACAACAAAACTTTACTGGCAAGCTTCAGAAAATCAGAGAACTTTGGCAAAAGTTTAGAGCAACATTCAGTCAACATAAAACATTTTGCAAAGCCTTAATTTAGCAAACTCTAAGCCTGTTCAGTTTAACAAACTCCAACCAATGCAAGTTTAAGTTACTCAAACTTTGAGAAAAAGGCATTAGAAGAAGGAGAATAAAGAGAAAAAGAGAGAAAAGATACAGAAAAGAGTGAATATCGCTACCACTGCTGGGTCTTGCAGCTACTATAAAATCCAAGGGAAGATAGGGTCAAGACACGTGCTTGTGTTGTGTCCTGGCTTAAGTAACCTTTGGCTTTCCTGGGCCCATCCTCCAGGGGAGACTTCTGGTCATGCAGTCACTCAGGAGCTGGGTTAGGGGCTTCAGAGATGGGATGTGGAGCATTGCCTCCAGTGTGCCAGTGATTGGCAGCCACTGTGGGGCTGGGATGTGTGGAGCAGGGTATTGCTATTGCCTCACCAGGGCAAGGCCTGACCTGCCCCTTTCCCCACACACATGCCCAAAATGTTTTGAGCAAGCAATCTCCTCCAGTCTCACAATACCCAGTCAGGTTCAGTACAGCTTCTGGTAGTCATCTGATTCCCCTGTCACTCCAGAAACAGAGATGGATTCTGCCCCTACACGTCTTGATGGTATCAGGGCACATTGTGTGCTGGTATCAACCAAAGCCTTATACTCCTGTGGGTCTGATGTGCCAAGCCATCAGATCCATACAGTCCAATAGATCTGATTGTCCCTTTCCTGCACCTCTCTGGAGGCAGGACCCCTCCAGTTCTGGTCATGGTATTTGTTGCTCACATATTTATGAGAACTGAAAGTCCTTCAAGAGGATTGGAAGTAACATCAGCCCTCCTAATCTGTCTGAGGCCTTGGCCACTGGAAACTGGAATGGCATTTATCCTTGAAGAATAGATGGGGTGGTGGTTCTTCCTCTCAACTCACGTACCCTGTGCTGCTAGGGCAGAGGTGGGTTTTCCATTTCACTTCCTCATGTCCTCTCCGTGGTCATGCAGGTAAAACCACAGGTTATGGTTACCTCATGGTGTGTACCCTGTCTCTCAAGCAGGGGGGTGCTTGCTCCCAGTAGCAAGAGCTCTGGTCCGTACTGGTGGGCCATGGGAAATTTCCTCTCTAGTTTGCTTGAGTCTTTCAAATCTGTCTGCAGTCTTGGACAGTCTTTCCACAGCTGAGGTGCAGGTTGATAGGGCAGGAAAAACATGATCATCATAGTGCCAGCGTCAGGCAGTCACCCGAAGCAGTGTTTGTTCTCCATCTTTCATTGACACCAGTACCAAACAGCTGGCATGTGACACGTGATGGCACGCTCTGCATAAACTTCCACCATATGGACTGTGTACACTGGACCTCATTTGGATCTACAGGGGACTGCTCTTTATTTGAATCCCTATTGATTACCTCCAGCACAGCTACTTCTGTCATGTACTGGATACCTTTCTCCATGGCATTCCACCTGTTAGGGTGCACTATTAGATTGTCCTTGAGAGAATATCCTTCCCTTTGCTTGACAGGAGTTGCTTCCAGAGGTTGAGAGTTTCTGTCCTCTTCCCAATCCCCTTGTCAATACCTGCATCCTGAGACAGGGATCCCAGTTTCTTGGCTTCACTACCATCTAGTTTCATACTGTGGGACACTGTGTCCCAGCATAGGAGCAGCCAGGTCACTAGGGGCTTTCATGGCTGGTGGCTGACGTATTTTTGCATATCTCACAGCTCACCTGGTGTAGTGGTGAGACACCAGGCACCCACCAAAGCTGCTCTCTCACTCTTCTCTGCAGCTGGACGGGGGAGAGAAAATATAACAAAGGGTTCATGGGTTGAGATAAGGACCAGAGGAGATTGCTCATCAAACACCGTCATGGGCAAAACAGGCTCAACTTAGATATAGGAAATTAGTTTAGTACTAGCAAAATCAGAGCAGGATAATGAGAAATGAAATAAGACCCTTAAAAACATATTCCCCCCACCCCTCCCTCCTTTCCACGGACAGCGCAGGGAGATAGGGAATGGGGGTTTTGGTCAGTTCATCACTTGTGGTTTCTCGTGCTGTCCAGGGAGAGGAGTTGTTTCCCTGCTGCACTGTGGGGTCCCTCCCACAGGAGACAGTTCTCCACTAACTTCTCCAGCGTGCGTGTATCTCATGAGCAGCAGTCCTCCCCAGACTGCTGCAGCATGGGTCACTCTTCCATGGGGTGCAGTCCTTCAAGGACAGGCTGCTCCAGCCTGGGAGCAGGGCCTTCTCTCTACAAACCTCCCACAGGCTCACAGCCTTCCCACACCCTCTGGTGTGTGGCTCCTCCATGGGCTGCAGGTGGATCTCTGTATCCCCATGGACCTTCATGAGCTGCAGGGACACAGCTGTTTCACCATGGTCTGCACCACAGGCTGCAGAGGGATCTCAGCTCCTGTGCCTGGAGCACCTCCTCCCCCTCCTTCTGCACTGACCTTGGTGTCTGCAGAGCTGTTCTCCTCACACGTTCTCACTCCGCCCTTCTCCAGCCACAATTTCAACTGCGCAACAACTTTTTATCTTTCTTCTTGAATGTGTTATGTCAGAGGTGTTACCACTGTTTCTAATTGGCTCTGCTGGACATGGAGGAAGCTTCTGGCAGCTTCTCAGAGATGCCACCCTTGTAGCCCCCCCACCCTTACCAAAAACCATGCCACTCAAACCCTGGCCCTGCCTCTTCCTCCTCTTGTGAGGGCCCTACTTCCTCTTTATCCCTCACTAAGTGAGCTGATTTGGTCTTGGATTTCTTCTTCTGTATAGGGGCAACCACTGGCACAGGTTGTTTCCTCTGGTTCATGTCGCAGTCGAGCAGCTAGCAGAGTAATGAAGGCACCAGTTCTCAGTGGCAAGAAGGAATGACCTTTATTGTTTTGATTTCATCATATATATAGAGTATTCAAAAGTCACCCAGATTGGTTGGTCAGAAGCCTTCCCCCAGGCCTGATTGGCCAGGCTTGCACCGTCCAAGTTCTGGGACACTGTTCCAATAACATCCAAACTTTATTTATAAAACACAAGAAAATTCTCATGGGAAAAACCTGTGCTAGCCACAGGTTCAGCTGCAAATCAGGCCACAGTGCCTGTAGGTCTGTTTTCCTCCTCTTTCCCCTGAGGTTGCTGTCCAATACTGATTTGTGTCCACTAAAGAGTAGCCAGGACCCAACACACTACAGTAAGTTGCCCCTCTCTGGAGTTGCCACAGCATTCCCCTTGCAAATATTCTGTCACTTTAAGAGGGTCCTGTAGTTGTTCAGGGGTGAACTTCCAAACCATTGGAGCAGAGAATTTCCCCAAAAACTAATCCATTTTCTGCCACATTTCATGACACTCATGACTGAGTGTCACTGGGGCAGAAACTGGGGCAGTTCTTTGAGTGAACTTCCTAAAAATCTCTTCCTTGACTCTAAACATGGTGCGGAATGAGGAGACCAGTGAGGCTTAGCAACAAGAGCATGCTTTCCTTAACATCCAAGAGAAATTCCAAATTCTCAACAGCTGAAGGAGGAGAAGGAGGTGAAAGGATTAATAGACTCCCAAAGATAGTGCCCGAAGTAAATGTAGGAGAGCAGCACTGAATACACATCGAAAATGACCCTCATTGCCCTTGATGTTACCAGTCATAAACTGATATCCCACAGTACAGCTACAAAACAATCCCAATCCCTCTCCCTGCTCTGAAAAAGAGCATCACATAGACCACATAGGGGGATATGTATAGGGTTAGGTGCGACAACCAAGTGACCAGACCAAGCAACGTTGTTTCCACTGGCTCTGGAGTTAATGCAGCAAAGGATTAGATTGAATTTGTTTCCAAGCTGCTCTGGGCAGATCTGTTGTTACATCAACCCTTTGTGCCACACACAGGGTGCAAAAAAAGGCTATCATGGTTTAGGAATGGTACTCCCTAATTTAGTGCTCCCACTGAGACTCTCCAAACCACATGCCACTCACTCGCTCCTCCCTCCCCCTCCTCCCACCCCTGCAATGGGATGGAGAGGAATATTGGAAACACAGAAGGCAAAGATCACAGGTTGAGATAAGAACAACTCATTGGAAGCAGCAGTGAGATAAGAAAATGAACAATACTAATGACAGAGAGTACAAGAAACAAACAATTCGCACTGAAACCCCACACCAATAGACAACTCCACACCAAGCACTCCCTCTGCCACACTACTTGACCAGAAGAGACTCCATTCCCCCTGCCCCCAGCAGTGTGTGAGATGTTATAGAATAACCTCCAGGACCTAACTGTGCCTCCTCCTGTCTACTGCAAAAGTTAACCCTTTCCTGAATCTTGGGGCACCTGAGAACTGTGTTTTTTCAGAAGGTGCAGCCTAGAAGCCAAGCTGGTGTCAAAGCAAGGCAGAATGTTTTTGCCATCACAGTCAATACTAGAGAATCTAAGATGAACCACGCTGGATCAGCATGGACATGTGACTGAACATTAACAGTGTTCAAGGACATGAGTCCTTGAACACTGTTTACCTGTATCCAGCAATGTCCAATACCATACATTTCATGGGACATTGGCAGCCTCTGTAATACATCCAGTAATTTCTGTGGTGCAGAAGATAGGAAAAGGAAGCCTATTCCCTATCCCATTACATGCAAAATTACATGTGTATATGGATAGTGGCTCATTTTACAGTGTTGAACCATCAGAGGATAGGACCAGATATGTAGAAATGTACTTTTTCCTCATGGGTTTTTGGTTTGAGCTTTAGTTTTGTGTGGAGTTTTTTCCCTTCTCAGAACTGTGAATTTGCTTTGTTTGAAGAGTTGGTTTCGTATGCTTTAGCATATGTAATTTGATCTGTAACTAAATTCTAGAAATGGGAGGTTTCTGTTGGAATTTTTGCATGCCTGATAATTAATTTTTTCATCAAAGCCCATGTAATTTACAAAGTTTGCAGTTGTTGGAAGTGATTTAAAAGAGGCTGCTAGAATTCAAGAAATAGTGTCAGATGTTCTGTTGGTATAAGCAGCATAGTTAAATTACTTTTGCTTACATCAGATGTCACCAGTTGTGAATTTGACCTAACACTGTTTCTGTCTGAAATGTACCTTCAGCTTTCTTTTGGTCTTCATTTTTGAAATGTCATTTTTGCTTCATTTGTTTGAATGTCTCTTAATGAAAGAAACAGTAATAGCCTCAGCCTCACTGTAGTAGATTTAAGCTGCTAATAGGAACTCAGTTGTCCTGAGTTCCATTTGTTACCTGCCTGCAGTAGAAACTGATGAATTCTGATAAAAAGAAACTCAATCCCTGAAGTTTTCACTGCTCACTTTCACATCTTGTCAGATTGCTTGTGTCTCCTAGTAATGCTTTATTTTCACAGAACTGATGCACAATTTATGTCACTGTTTTGGTTCCTACTTGCCTACAGTATGTGGTTACTGTAAAATGATTAGTTGTGTTTGTCCTGGTTTTTTTTCTGCTTTGGTTCTAGATGCTTTTGTAGAAACTGTTTTTAAAGGGTCTTACCTTGAGCCAAAAAATATAATCCTTTTCATCCATGAACTAGACTACTACCTTTTACTTGGCCCTAATACAAAGCAAGGGATTTGGTACAGAATCTTGGTTATTAACATCTATCTGCTGTGTATGTAACTGATGGTTTTACATCATCTTAGCATGCTTTTTAACACCTCGCTTGAATAAGCCTGGTATTGATGTGAAACTCTGCCACTGCTGGGTGGCTGAGCTGAGGTGGAGCAGTGAACAGAATCTCTGTGGGAAATGGCTCAGTGGCCTGTCAGGTGCATATCACAGGTCTCTTCACCATTTCAGCCTAGAAAGCTCTTTGTGTTTAAGAGTTTAAAAGCTGATTTCTTTACAGGTTAACTTTCTCAGGCATATTTACTGAAGGAGAAGACTACTGCATTTCCAAACAGCTAGCTTGTTTCATGTTTCCTGAATGACCCAAAATGATTTATAAATTGTTAGCATGTATTTGTATTCTGGTCCAGATGATAACCATAGTTTTGTCTTTCATTGAAGAACGTATACATTCTGTTCTGTTACAATGTATTTTTTGAATTTTTTAAAAAAATCAATAAATACTCATATGATGTTTCATTTCTAAATGTAAACAATGTTATTTGCTTATTTGAATGGTTTTCTTGAACTGCTTTAGCTTCAGGTGACACATCTTTAAAACACATTTATTTAACTTAAATTCTTCTAAACTGTTTGTATATGATCTCAGCCATGTTCTATTGTAAGCCCTTAATATTAAGTTATGGGGACCAATGTATAGTTAAATAGTAAAAAATTGCATTTTAATTCTTTATGGTTTGTTATTCTAAAGATACTTGTACTTGATAAGCAGCAGCTCAGTGCCGCTGAAGAACAGGTGTTTAGCTAGAATTCTTTCAAAGCTCAGGCTTCAAATTACCAGTGATAATTAAGCATAAATTCTTCAAGCAAGCCTTTACAAACTCTGAATAAAGCATTTTAGTGCTTGCTTCATATTCAGGAATACTATCTACCCAGTTAATTGTTTTGGAGACTTTGCCTGGAAATGGTTTAAAGGAAAATTCAGCTTTGGTAAAACTGTTATTTTTAAGTGACTATGTGGTATTTTGGCCATTGTTTTGTAACCAGACTAGGAAAGTTACAGTTATTTCTGCTGACCATTTAAGTGCAGTAAATTATTCAGAGAATTTGTTTAAATGGAAACATTTAGAGGAGCTGTTTACACATGTATAACTTGAGCCTCCAGTTTTTACTGAAGCAAAACACAAGTTGCAGGTAGTCCTGTAGAAAATTCTACTGTGAGTTTTCACAAAGGAAAGATTGTAAAAAATGTAAAAAGCCATAACTGAGTGCCCACAGTCAGTCCCAGTGCGTGGCTGTAGGCATATTTGGCTTGCTACATTGGCAGGGCTTGTAGGTCTTAACTTTTCTTCCACAGTGGCTCCATAACAAAACCTCACACAGGATATAGTTTCTATGTGATGTTCTCCTTTGATTCCAATGGTTACACAATTTTCTTTTGCCCTCCACATTTGTTTACTGGTAGCTGTTCCATTTTATA
The DNA here is from genome assembly GCF_008360975.1 of Lichenostomus cassidix. Lineage (NCBI taxonomy): Eukaryota > Metazoa > Chordata > Aves > Passeriformes > Meliphagidae > Lichenostomus > Lichenostomus cassidix. The sequence goes on along the minus strand of NC_139482.1, from coordinate 120,120,836 downwards.
CATTGATATACTTAAATATTTTATTGTGTGGCATTTCTGAATATTTCTCCTTTCCCCAATGGCACACATTTCTGAATGACTGCACGCACAGGAGAGGTTCTGCTGGATGCTCTAGAGTCAGGTTTACTTGTGGCTCATACATTCCAGTGCATGGGTTTGAATTGTTGGCAGGAATAGACTGAAATTAAATTTCTACACTTGTATTGGGGTTGACACTGAGCTCAAACCTTTCCCTACAGTGGCCTTAAACAAAACAAAACATTTTGTGGAGGTTGGATTTGGAAATCAGTGTAGGAGTGCTTGGATCTCACTACTGAGGTATGCATGTGAGAAGAATTTCAGGGACATTTAACCCTCAGTGAATTTCAAGGAAAGAACTGTAGTTTTGGTCTGATAACCAATGATGATTTCTCTGAGGAGGTCAGATTTTAAAAAGCACCTAAATACCATTTTCAAAATTGACACAAGTCCTATGACTAATAATAGGAAGCCATTTAAAGCTGTAAAATCGTCTAAAAAGGTAGATGCTTCTTGGTATTTTCATAAATATCTGTGCAGATTAGGTACCTTACCTCCAGTTCACTTGTAAGTGAGGGTATCCTGCAAACTTCAGCTATTTATTAGTTCTTTGGAGGGAAGTGTTCTATGCACTGAATCTGTTATAATGAAGATAGTTGTAGCTATAGTGTTAGTTGCCAGAGAGAGTGTATTTTCAAAGCTCCCTGCAGATGAATGAATCAAAAGGTGTTTTAGCAAATCTCCAGATAAAGTCAATGAGGGAAAGTGCAGCAAGTGCTAAAAACAAGAGTGTAAATCCAGATGATACTGTTCTGTCCTTGAATGTGTTGGCTGTGGGCACAGTTTGTGGCCACTGTCAGCTTGAGAGTGGAATCTCAGAAAATGGGCTAGCCCTGGAGAATACAAAAATCTCATCACTCGTTCAAATTAGAAAACCCAAATAATAATTAAAGGAAGGTTTTGAAATTACAGCATCAGGCTTCTTGTCATCATTAATGTAAACCAGATTTGAAAGCTGTGTCAGCAAAATATTTTTAGGAAATGGTTCTTTGAAGATACTATCTCAAAAATCAGGAAAAAATAGGGTACCAGAAAGTGAAAATGATTGCAGAATTGTGTTAGAGAATATTTTTGAAATAAGACTGTTAAAAAAAAATATTTCTTCGCTTGCCTTTGGAGTCAAGACCCCCTATAATTCTGTGTAGGTAACTGTACATCTAGTCACTTCCTTCCACACACTCCCAGATCCATTGGAGACTTCTTTCCCAGCAGGATTGACCAGACTGCAAATATTAGTGAAATTAGTCTAAAATAACAGTGTACAGTCAGGCCCAGAGGGAACTGTAATAAGCTGATTGGCTTTAGTGTTAACATTCAAAGTGTAGTGGGAATGAATGAATTTGTATTTAAAAATATAATGATTACTTACTCTAGCCCTCTTCAGGAAGCTTGAGAGTGACTGTGCTGCCATATATTATCAATACCTGCTTTTGTAAAATATGCAGTGGAATCAGGCTTTTGTTTCTTGTCCTGGTTTGTGAGGTCTTAGTCATGTGTACTAGCACTGTTCTTGCTCATTGATGAGATCAGTTTTTGTAAAATGATGTGTGGAATGATGCTGTGTTCTGTCTTCACCAAAAGCATTGAAACCTGGCCTTTGGCAGAAGGGTATTATCTCCTGTGTGCTTGTACTGTGCCATGCTCACTGGCCAGTACAATAATCTCAACAGCAATGTTTGTCTCTTACCCACAGGGAGTATAAACACCTTTAGAAATGGTTGACAAAGACCTCATTATCTCAGTTTCTGTGTCTTCTGAAAGCTGTGGGGGTTTTTTCTAATGGGAAGTTTGCACTTTCACCAATTACCAAACTATTGCCTGATATTCCGATTACTACAGGCTTTTGTTGTGGGTTAACTCTGGTGGGCAGCTTAAGCCCCACACAGCTGCTCACTCTCTCCCCCCTGGTGGGATAAGGGAAAGAATCAGAAGGGCATGAGTGATAAAACTCAGGAGCTGAGATGAAGACAAAAGCTGTATGTGCAAGCAAAGCAAAACAAGGAATTCATTCACCACTTCCTGTGGGCAGGCAGATGTTCAGCCATCTCCTGAAAGCAGGGCTCCATCACGTGTGATGGTGACTTGGGAACGCAGATGCCATAATGCTGAATGTCCCCCTCCTCCTCTCCCCAGTTTTTATCACTGAGCAGGATGTCATAGGAGTGGGATATCCCTTTGATCAGTTAGGGTCAGCTGTCCTGGCTGTATCCCCTCCCAACTCCTTGTGCACCCCCAGACTGCTCACTGATGGGGTGGGGTGAGAATCAGAAAAGGCCTTGATGCTGTGCAAGCCCTGCTCAGCAATAGCTAAAACACCAGTATGTTATTGACAGTGTTTTGGTCACAAATCCAAAACTTAGCACTACCCATGCTTTTGTGAAGAAAATGAGCTCCATCCCAGCCAAAACCAGTGTAATCTCCGTGCTTTATTCTATACTATTGACATTGTGCTCTGGTCCCACATTATCTGATAGATTCTCCCTTATTAACCACCATTTCCTGTCCTTGGATATATGCATGGATATCATTCCCTTAGTCTATGGATCACCCCGTTAAAAGTCCACAAAATGTCCGTTGAGTCCATTTAGTCCATGTGTATTCCATCTGTTTTGGTTATCTCTCAGGACAGGAGAGTTGGTGTGATGTGTGGAGTTACTGGGCTCCAAAGACAGCTCACGTTGGGTCACTGCTGCACTTCCACATCTCGTGAGACTTATCCTTGGTTGGTTCATATAGTTCCTGCTGTACTAACTTCCATAGGATGCAACTTAAATTCTGGGTTACAACAATTTAAAGGTATTCCCTTGACAGTCTCTACCTCTGGTTACTTCAGGCCAGATTATAGGGTTTATCAGTCGGGCATAACAACAGGGTTTGCAGCAAACTCCTCCCCTTTGCTGCTAGCCTGGCTAGCAACAAGGGGTTCCTGCTACAGTAGTTCCCATAACATGTAAGTCAAATCCTGTGTTACAACAATTTGAAGGTATTTCCATTACAATCTTCAGCCCATGTTCAGGCTCACAGTCCATGTGGGGCATGTGGGGCATTGTCCACAGACCATGACCCTTTAGGAATGTAGCTGCTCCAGAATGACAATATCCATAGGCCACTCTCCCTTCAGGGGAGTACCTGCCCTGCTATAGACTTCTCCATGGCCATGTATGTTTTTGAACATACATGGCCATGAATTTAGCCACAGTCACAGTTGTGTGAAGTTGAGTTCGAGCCTGTCCAGCACAGAAATGGCAGCAGTGCCCTGGCCACCTGCCAACCCATTCCTGTTATCAGTATATTCCCAGGCAGAGCAGAATAGAATGATAAGGAGAACAGGAAACAGCAGAAGCAAAAAGCAGTCACTAATGAGCACTAGTTACTAAACTACATCCAGGCGAGCAAGCCCCATGGCAAGCACAGGAGCCTGACAATTAACAGCTAAACAGATAGAAAGTTAGTATAGCATGCTCTGTTTAAAACAGTTCTTATCTCTAAGCCCTCATGCCTTACACTGGGTGCCAGAAGGGACTGTTACAGGTTTACCCTGGTGGGCAGCTCAGCTCCATGCTGCTGCTCTCTTACTCCCCTCCAGTGGGATGAGGGAGAACAACCAGAATGGTAAAAGTGCAAAAACTCGAGAGTTGAGATACAGACTATTTAATAAGGAATGCAAAAGCCAAACATGCAACTAAAGCCAAACAAATAATTCATTCATCACTTCCCCTGGGCAGGCAGGTGTTCAGCCATCCCCAGGAAAGCAGAGCTCCATCACACATAACAGTGACTTGTGAAGACAAACACCATCACTCCAAACACCCCCCACCCTCCCTTCTTCTTTTCCCAGCTTTATATGCTGAGCATGACACCATATGGTGTGGGATATCCCTTTGCTCAGTTGGGGTCAGCTGTCCCAGTGGTGTCCCCACCCAGCTTCTTACCCATCCCCAGCCTTCTTGCTGATGGGGTGGTGTGAGAAGCAGAAAAGTGCTTGATGCTGTGTGAGCACTTCTCAGCAATAGCTAAAGTATCAGTGTGTTACCCACACTGTTTCGGTCACAAAGCCAAAGCACAGCTAAACAAGCTGCAATGAAGAAAAGCAGCTCCATCCCAGTCAAAACTGGTACAGCTTTTTACGCTTCACTAACATCTTTACAGCTGTGTGCCACTGTGCAGAGGTCAGGAAATTGGAGAGCTCCTTTTATCCATGTGAACTTACAGTAATTACGCTTGGAAGAAAACTTACACCTTTTTGTCAGGTTATTTCCTATAAAACTTACCCATTTATTCAAGAGAACTACTATTTTTTGTTGTATTTAAAGGGAAAAGAGTTTTCTCCAAGAATGGCAGCAAGTCAGGCAGGATTTTATTTACCATTTTAGGGACATCTCTGATTTGCACAACTGCAGGCTACCTGATTATTGAGAGTCCTTACTTGGCTCTCAGAAACTTGCAGGTGTCCTGCTACTGAAAATCAACTTGACATCAAATGGCAGTGTTATGTAGGAAAGGACTTCTAGGTCTCCAAAGCTTGATTTATACATGACTAGCCAAAGGAAAGAAAATATGTTGGGAATGTGAAAGAGAGGGAGAGATAAAACAGAACAAGATGATAGCCAGAATTGGTCTCGAGAGAGAGCTTCATGTAAAAATCAAAGCACCTGGATTTCATTGCATTCTGGTTTGTAGGGTTTTCTTAATCACCTAACTTCTGAGGGCAGGTAGGCAGTACCACAGTTGATGGTAGTGACCCAAAGTAGACCTACAAGATGTAGTTTTATAGTTTCCATTTATTTCAGAAATTGTTCTGTGGACTACAGACCATCTAGTTTGTATTATCCTATTTTTGACCTTACAGGAAGTCAAAATGGTGATCGCATTCTGCAAAAAAATAACCAGAAGAATTATTCTCATACAAGCTTCCATAAGGAAAGGTATGCAATATGGAAACGTAGCATATTTGTTCACAGAGCATACTGCAGGAGGTAGTATTTGCTGCAACAAGAGTGTTTCTGAATTAACTGAAGAGTATGCAGAATTAGGAAAACAAATGCAAATCTAGGTCTCCAACTACCTGGCTTCTGGCCAGAATTCTTCTATTCTGGCCATCGTTGCCTCTCTTTCAAGCCCTTTATTCAAGCACTGCTGCAGTTTTGCTTTTCTTGTCTGCAGAAACAGCCAGGTGCCTCGTTTTTCTTTCATTTTCTGAAAGCAAAGAAGGTAAACAGAGAATAACTGGCTAATAGTACTGTGTGGGTCCTCAGGTGTGGTGTGGATATCACCTTGGTAACATTTTCACTTGTATGCTTGGCATCTTGCAAATAATAATTTGAAATCCTCCCATATATCCCTGCATGTAACTTGGTCTGTGGAAAAAATGTGAGTTATATTTTGATAGCCAATTTTAGAATTTAAGGGATTTGTGTATGAGAAAGTTTAAAAGCTACCAGGATCTCTCAAAGTGCTGCAGCCAGCGCTAAGCACACCGGGCTGTGTTCTCTGCCAAAATCTCCCTCAGTAAATCCTATTGTGACTTGATAACTTAGCTACAGACCTTGGCTTGGAATAGAGCCCAAACTTTGAAAGACTGAAAGTTTCAGTTGGCAAAAATGTGAAGGTGCAGTGGTGAATTCATTGCAGACTGGGGTTTAGTTTTAATTATAGTAAGGGAATTCAGCTCTCAAAAAAAACCCCTTAAAAAGAGAAGCAGCAAGAAAAGGTGAAGGAGAAAAGAGACAAGTTACAGTTTATTCCCCTGTCTGTGACTGAAGCTGAGGCTTTCAGAGAAGGTTTATTTGGCTATCATCTCCTTCAGTCTCATTCAAAACTGAAAGCACAATGAAACAGGGTGATTTTCGGAAGTGAAATGGTTGTTTCTTGTTTTAATTAAAGAAGGGTGGTTCTTTACGCATACTGCCCTATTTCTAGGTTAATGCACAACATCAGTGTCTGTACCAACCTCAGATTTCTTAGCCAACTCAGGCAGCTGATTTTCTATTCACAGTTTCACAGTGATCCTGTTCTCGCTTCATTAACGCAGCGTTTGGGGCTTTCACACGTGGTTTGTAAACAGAGAATCATTAATGTTTGCTTCACTCTTCACTTCAGTGACAACCTTCATCCTGAAAAAGAGTGTTCCTGAGAACATATTTCCATTCATGCTGTTGCTAGAAAGTTATTTTAAACCCAAGCAATTTTCTCTTTCCATACTAACCAAATTCCTCTCTCAAGTTGTGAGTTGTTCAGGTTGATACCCAAGGCACAGGCTCCTCTGCTAATGCTCCATACCATGCTCATCCTCTCTTATTAGCAGAACATAGACTCTCACCTCCCTCCTACTTTTTTGGCCATGTGGTGAAAACAAGAGGTCTCAGGGCTGCCAGTTTTTTCATGATTCCTTTGAGTGTGATTTATAAAATTAAGTAAAACTCCTCTTTCTAGAAACACAATATATACCAGAATAATTATAGGTGTATGGCAGACAAGTTGTTTGCTGCAAAAATCATGTCAGCTATAGCTTACATTACTTTGTAGGGCTTTGCAATGTGTTAATTTCTGAATAATTAATTTATTAATTTTTATCATGTTTTTATTATTCATTTGGGTTGTATGCAGTGTTTAAACTCACTGTGGTTAAGCTACTCTATGTCAACAACAAAAAAATATATTATTTATAGAATAGAAGAAGTGTACAGCACAGCCAGATAGTTTTCAATATAAGTGTGATTTTTATTTTTTTTTATAAAAAGTAATATCCTATCTCCTGATTTCAGGTTTTCTGTCAGACAAACAGGTCTTTGCACCTCTCAATGCCAGCCATTGTAAACATAGTTGCTCTCTTTGCATGTGCTCCACAGGGACACTGTCTTTATAAATACATACCTGGGTTAACATTTAACATATGGAAGGTGAGCAATAAGCACCTTACTGGACTAATTACCCTCTATGCTATGATGGCAACTGATTTTCTCTTCAGTGAAACTAAACATCACCTCCAGAGGTAGGACAGAGCTGGGTCTCCCTTGCTTGTTGAGCATAATATATGGTCAGACTTTGCAGTTCTCCTGAATCTCTGAAACATGAGACCTGAATTCAGGTGATATCTAAATAGCAGGGAAAAAAATCCTGTACAAGCTTCTTCAGCTCAGACTTGCTTTGCATTTAGCAGATATTTTATGTATTCTCTTTGGAGACTGTATCAAATAATTTTTTTCACTCTTGTTTGTACTTCGCTGTTTTTTGTAGATGTCAAGTGTCTCCCTTACTGCAGTCAGGAACATGAAATACTGCCTCAGTAACTTGTGACAACGCCTGTAGTCTGCTTGTTGTTGCCTATTTATGGTGCAGTAATGGTTTATTTCTTAGTCTAAACCCTAGGACTGTATTTTAATGAAGATTTAAGGCTATGATACAGCTGCTATTCAAACTGTGTGAGAGAGGCATGTTGGAATAGCTCAAGATTTACTGCTGAACTGTCAGTCTTTAAGCTACCAAGTGTCTTTACCCTTTGGTGCAGTAGCTGCGGTGGAAACTGTACCCACTGCTGTGAAGCAGACACGGCGATTAATGAACCTGAGGCGCGCTAATCAAACATATGTTTTCTTGGCACAATGATTGTGTTATATATCACATCCGAATGTACAGGCCTTTATCTTTCCTTAATGATCTAGCAAGGGGGCTTTTTAAAATGTGGGTGTTTTTCATGCGCTCCTTAGATTTGTTCCACAGGGGGTGGCCGTTAAAAACATCTGACGGGCATGCAGTTAGCCAGCGCCCTGCTGAGATTAGTAAAATACTATATTTAGTAATCGCACTACATCAAGGAACTCCAGCATTGCAGGAAACAGTTTGATTCAATGCTTTTTTTCTGATTTTTTTTAATTTTTTTTTTTGTATGTTGTATTATTTCATCTGGGATAATTTTTTTTTCTGCTTGGATTTGGGTTTTGTGTCTGTTTTTCAACTTTTTTTTGTAAAAGATTTGTTCATACAATGGGATTCTTTCCCCAGTTTTTTTTTGTTTTGTTTTTACTGTTTTCTTGTTCTACTCTCACAAAAGAAAATTGTAAAACAGGTAGTAAGAATGAAAAGTGGTATTTGGAAGGGATCTCATACTGCTCTGTGTCTGAAGAAACTGATCTATTATTTGTTAGGGAAGCTCTATGGATTATACAAGGATTCATGCTTTTAAGTACTAGAATACTATACAGTGAAAGCTCCTAAAACTGGCTTTGAGAAAATGTTTGAAATTAGCAAGTACATTAAATTTATTTTTGTGTCAGAAGAATTTCTTCACCAATAAATAAGCATGAAACAGACTTTGAACTCAGACAGGTTTGTTTCATTTTTTCTTTAATAGTTGACATGACTAACTATAGATGAACAATACAAAGTGAAAGATAAAAAACCCATATGAAAAAGACAGCTTTTCACCAGGATGCTAAAGGAAGTAAACTGTTTCATGATACTCTTGTCCAAGTCAAAATTAGTATTCTAACATCTGATTCTGTGCCCATTCTGGTTTTCTTGTTGCTGTAAATCCAAAGCAACCATGTAAAATCTTGGAAACTATTCTGTAAACTCAGGACTAAATTGGCCACTCTCCCTTTAAGGCGCAGATTTAAAGGAATACCATCCTTTGTTCTTACAAAATAGTCCAGGCTTGTCAATCCAGAAGATTTGTGCATTGCTGAACATAATGGCATTTTATTACCTAGTTTATTTCTGTCTAGCATTCTAAGACTCCTGCTGATGCTTTGACTCAGAGTAGTTTTCAGTTTGGAAACTTGAACTCCAGTGTCACGGATTACTTCTTTCATTTGGTAATTTGTATTATTTTTTTAAATTATTAAATGCTCAAGAAAGAAAGTGTTTGTCCTGACAGAAGTTGTGTTTCAAACTGTGAACACCTAAGCAGCAGCGTGTGAAAAGAGTAGCCTTCATTTTTGTTCCCCTCAGATTCTAGTTAGTACAGTTGGCTCATTTCTAACAGTAGCTTGGTGTATTATGGTCAAGCTTAATGATTAAGTAGTAGTACAACAGGTCTCTCACCTTCCTGTGCTGTGACTCGGTAAACCACAGCCCTTGTTCGTGCAAAAGGATAGATGTTCATATTCAGACATTCACTCTGAAGGCCAGCAGACTATGCTGTTCTTGAAGTTAGGGACATTGTATTTGCAGAATAATTTCTGCAGTTTAACTATGGCCATTATGTGAAATTGCATATTGATCCAGTTTTATAAAGCAGCTTATTGCAAAATAAATCCTGAAATATTTTTGTAGTTTCTATCAGAACACTTGCACATTGGGAAGGGTATTACAGTAAAGATAGAGTGAAGAGACATCTTTATATAAATATGAGAGAAATGGGAAATCTCCTGCTTTTGAAGCAGCATTACGATAGCAGTATCCTTAAATGTAATTCTTATAGAGTTTTATGCAGTGTAGTTTACTTTTGTTTGTATAAAATAATGTATAAATTTAAGAATTCTGGCTATGCCATTCCAAATTCTGTTCTAACACTGTAAACATTCATCTTATATCTTCCTTTATGTGTAGCTATAAATGCCTATCAAAATAATTTGCATCTCTTCAGTAATTTAAAATATTAAAAACAAGGGCCAAATTTCAACATAGTTGTCAAGTGGTTTCAAACCTTCACATACAGTTCTATATACACGCTCCAGTGAATGGTACCCACTAATACATACTCCTTCTATGGTGCTTGTTCCTGACTGAAGCAATCTGTAAAAGGAATATACACTTGCATCTCCTGTGAATATGGATACTGATAAAAAAAAAACCCATACATATATGAGTAAATATGTGGCATTGTGGAAAAATTTACTTCTAGAATTTTTCTCTTTATTTTGATGTCCAGGATGCCCTTTGTGTTATACACACTGAGGTTTCATGCCCTGCTCATACAGCACGGTGGAGTGCTGTGTTTGGGATTGTTGAGCTGGCTATACATGATTTATCTCAGGTGTATGTAGTTACCCAGGAGAAAAACTGGCAGTGCTGTGTGCTTTTCCCAATAAATGAGGAGGCTCATTTAGAGTTATTGCCAGGATCTTGTTGTGGTGACACCGCTTTGTGCTGTGTAGACAAACCTTGGAGGAGAATTATGTGTAAATCACTCATAATAGTCTGAGGCTGGAGTCTTGCATTTTGCTCAGAAACTTGCACAACCCTTACCAGAGACATCTATATGCTGGCCATTGTTTTCTAACCAGATCCCAATTCTTTTCCATCAAATCTCTGCTTATATGTTATCTAAATATAACATTCTGAATTTTAATGAGTGAAAATTCATTGCTGTTTAATCCTTAAATGCACTGAGCTAATCTGTGAATGTCCCTTAATTATAAAAAGTGAAGCCGGGAAATTAGGTCCTGGACATAGAGAGTAATTATTTTCATAACTCTTTTGTTTTTACCTCCATAACATATGAAAAGAGAAAATGACCAATTGTGGTTAGGCCAGAGGCCTTAATGGTGGATTACAGTCCTAGCACTGCCATTCAGTCCAGCCAGTGCCAAGTGGATTTGGATGAGTCATTTAAAGTCTGTCCACAAAGTGTCCTTACCTGCCTGACAGAGGTATGGTGAGATGGGCTGTACTTAAGCACTCCTGACTCTTAAGGCACTGAGGAACTTCTATATTATTTTTGTTGTCATGAATCTCAATAATGGCTACATAATCACCATCAGAGCACTTGGCCAGCCTTCAGCCACCACTTCTTGATCACAGATACTGATTCAGGTATTTGCTGTGCTTGTATGTTCCCCTGCCTTAAAGGGTATGATATTCTTAGAAGAGTTTAAGAATGTTCGGGTTCTTCCCACACTCAGTCATAATAGCATGGACTTATAAACTGAAATATTTGCAACATGCTGCTGTCCAAAACCCAAGAAGTATCTGCTGCTATTTGGGCTATTTGATAATTATTTGACTACTGTTATTTCTCTCTGAGTGCCTATTTTGGACATTCTGTTCAAATACGTATATAAAAAAACCCCAAAACTTAGATTGTAGATACAGCTTGAAGAGGAAATAAATGATGTAGTTTGAGGATGTAGCAACTGGTCTGATAAATAACAAAACAGGATTACTGGGAAATTGCACATACGCATGCCAAATATAGAAGTCTGAATGTTTCTTCTGACTGCACAAATCTGTAGACTACAGAGATTTGATGAAAGGACAAGGTTTTATTTTGTTTCTATTAAAAGTCCAGTCTTTTGTCTTTTATGTCACTATTCATATAATTAATATAGAAAGTGTTTATTTTGGTTCAGATGAAGAGCTTCAACAGAGCAAGAGATAATTAGAGAATTGTTGTCTGAGAAATTACAAAATAACAGCCTTGATACATTGAGATGAGGCCAAAACTGCATAATGAAATCCCTTTGGGAAAGTTGAGCCTAGAAAGGTACCAAAATTCTGAACTTATTGCAATTTCAATGTGGGACTCTAAAGGAGATATGAGTCAAACCTGCTGTTACAGATAGTAGTGTCATGAAATACTAATAGTTTTTCCTCTAGATATCTCCCGTTCTTTCAGCTTGTTAATAATTCTTTATTGCAGTGGACACTAGAGAATTGTATCCTCATATTATTCTGACTGAAAGTAAGCCTACAAACATGCAGTACAGTTCAGTAAGTGCCATTTTCCCGTTTCTACATGTGTGCTTTTCTTGGTCAGCAGATTTTAGCCCTTTTGCGATGTCATATTTGTGGTACAGAATCATCCTCTTGATCTTTGCTGCCCCATTTCGCCACATTGCATTCCCACAACACATACTCAGCAGAATATCTACTTTGCAACTAGTTGTGGAAGCTTGATAAGCCTTTGTCATAACAGTAGTCCCTGACATTTAAAGAACTTCAGTTTATATTTGCCAGCCAAATTTCATACCTTCATACCTCTTTCAATTAATCAAAGTTAAGCCATTGTATATGTGAAGGGGCCTCTTGTGGTTTCTAAGTAAGTAGTATGGCTTTTCTGGCAGAGAGCCACAAGCAATTTAGTAGGCACATACTGTGGGGGTTGAGAGGCAGAGAGGCAGGAATAATCTAGAAAGCTTTAAGAAGGGCTGAATGAATGCAGTATTTCTATACACAATACAAGACTTTTGCATTCTGTATCTTACTTTTGGCCACAACAAAACTGTTTTGATGTGTTGTCAGTAAAGTAATCCTGAAACGTAGCACCAGCTTGGTTCTCCTCTCACTCAGCCAGTTTTGCACTGGTTTTACATCAGTTGAAGTATTCCCAATTTGCATCTGTGGCAGAGAAGAGTTAGGCACAGGGGATTTAATACATGGTGTACAATTGTTATATTGTCACTAAACTGTTTCCACAGGAATAAACCTAATGTGGTTCCTAGTTTTCTTCAGAAATAATAATATTTATTTTGTAGCCTAAAAGTCAGGATGAGGCTTTACCATGTACCTTTTGCCTGTGAGCTATATAGCTGTAAATAGATACCAACATAAAAGGTCTGTCTCCAGCAGAGCTGATCTCTCTTTCCAGTTCTGACAGGGGTCACATAGTCAATGTAAATTACCACCATAAACTAAATTCCATCTCTGCTGTAGAACAAAGTGCTTGATCTGCCTGTCCAGAAGTCAGGAGCTGTGCAGAGAACTGTAATATTTCAACAATTCAACATGAGTGGCAACCTGTTCTTAATAACAAAATGCTAGCAACATTTAATTTAATTTTGTTTCATCATATTAAAATCCATCCTTCCTTTAGGGGACTTAAAAACCATCTGAAGGGAACCTGAAGACAAAAGAATAATTCTAGTAGAAGCACTATTTTCCTCTGTATTGCATGCAAGTTCAGGTTCAACATGCACATCTTGATGCCTGTAGGGAATGAGATACTCTTAGAAAAGGATAGTCTAGGTATCTCAAGAAGAACCTGAAATTTCCATTTTATCTGTCATTTTGATTTAATTGAAATATATACCACAATAGTAGTGTCAAAAGAGTTAGTGGATTTTACTAGAAATCCAATTGCAGTTGAAAAATTTAAACTATTATTGGCAAGGTTTTTGAGCTTGTAATGATGTACTTGGGTGTTTTATAAGTAAGCTAGAGTATGCTGTTAAAAATGACATGTAGGTTGGAAACTTTACCTTGAAACTAGATTCTTATGTAGATACAACCTCTCGAATTCAGTCTGAAAGTTGTCAGAAACTAAAGAACACAGCACTTCAAAAATTATGCAACAGACGTATCAAGGACAATTTGGCCCCAGTTCAGCACGTGACTATCTAGACTATTTTACACACTCCTTGTTTAATATTAAAGATGAATTCAATGTAAATGTCTGGAATTCTTCTTACAAGCTTGTTGAAAAGGGGCAGTATTTTAGCATGACTCCCTTGTGCAAACCTGGTGTTTAGCAGATTACGTATGTTATTCTGTTATAGGTACACTACAGTGATAGACAAAATGGCAAAGAGTGTATGACCTGTTTGACACTGTCTCCTGTGCAGATGACTTTCCAAGGTATCGGAAGCTCCATTGAAGCCAGCCATGACCAGGTATAATACCTTCACCCCACACTCTTGTAATTTTATTAATATCTGGTAAGGCCAGAATGTCAGCAGTAGTATATTTTAAATTTTGACATATCTTGTGCTTTTCATATGGCATGTTCTTGTCACAGGGATTTGCCTATCTTGCCCTACTAAAATCCTGATTAGATCCAAAGAGTGACATAAAGAGGAGACAAAACTATATTGCCTTTTACATACTTTTAAGACATATTAGGAAAGCCTGAAGATCTTGCTTTGGTTTTAAAGTCAGATGTAAGGTTTCTGCAAAGCTTTTATTTGCTTTTATGTATGTATCAGGTCTTGTCTATCCTATTTTTGCTAAAAGATTATGAGTAGTTGGAAAAACAGAGAGATGAAGCCATCATCTCTAGCATCATCTGTCACAAGAAACAGGCATTTGAGAGAGGAAAGGCATTTTTAATCAGACTGTGTAAAACTCCCATTTTGTTTGGCTGTTGCTAAAACATTTAATTCAAGCTTCTGGCAAAAAGCCAGGAGCAAAAAAAAGGCTCAATGTTAATGATTCATCACCCTGCTGCTTCAGATGGGAACTGAGGGGGACTTCCATTCTTGTTGTCTTGTCCTCCAACACTCGTATGTATAAAAGCAAGACAAGACTTCAATACTCTGAAAGTTCTAAAAGCAAAAAGGAAACAAGTAGAAGACAACATTAAACCAAACCTTGCAGCTTTTCATATCTTCAGTAGATTAGAAAAAATTGCCATGTTTACTTGCCTTTGCAGGTAATCTTTAAATTGTACCGTGTTCACACTTGCCGTGCATTTTATCAGACTCTGTGCAAGATTCTCTAAGAAAAAAAAGGAAAGTCACCTTAAGAACTGGCAGAATTTTTGGGGAAAAGTTTCAGGCACTCTTAGCCATGTTTTTGTTTGGTGGGTTTTTTATTGAAAGTTCCTAAGTTAGTTGTTAGCATAAACTAAGCCCATTAGTTATTTACATGGTAACATGAGGATACTTCCTGCCCTTAAGTGTTTGGTGTTTTACAGTAATGGAGAGCTGTGGTAAGTCAGACCATACTTTGACATTCAATTCTCATTTCATCCAGCAACTTGTTTATGCTGCTCTAAAGCTGCTCCATTTTTCTTTCAGCAAAGATAGGCTTTTAAAATATAGTTATAACACAAGTACGATATTTAGACATTTCAATGAATTTAAGGTGGTCCCTGTCAGTTTGGTAACAGCTACATTCTGGGCTACCAGCCAGCTTGGCCTTTGTTTTAGCATTTATTTAGGCTAGAGTATGATATGTAAACAGAAAAAAAGACTCTGTAAGCAGAAAGCACATTTTAACCATCTGAATAATTATATATTTAAGACTTCCAAATGAAAAACTTTTATTGAGCCTGCAAAGTCAAGCACCTAGAAATTAGGAAATTCCAGATTATGTGCAGCATTAGTTTGATCCCAAATGTACCCACCCATTCAGTCCTCCAAATACGATATTCTTCTGAGAAGAAAAGAATTTTGCATAAAATCACATAGATAAATATTGTATCATAGCAAATTCACAGATAGGTAGAATTAATTTTACTGGGGCCATTATGTAGCTAGAATTTCCTCATCTTGCTTCAATTTGAAGTTTAAAAAAAAGTTCATAATTGGTTTTAGTTACATAATTTTCCACAGGGTTCTTAAAATGGAAAGAAAAATGTTTTGTTATTGCATGATGGGGTGGTTGTTGTGTTACTGAACCCACATCACTTGTGCAAAGACTTCATCTGAGCTGAGAGCAAAAGAAAATAATAATCTGAAAGCCAAATGCCAATCAGTGGCTCACAAAATAGATCCACACACTGGACAGGATGCACAGATTTCTGCTCACGCCTTTCCTAACTGTCAAAGGAATTTCATTTTCTGGGGAACAGGGATGCTATTGACTGGGTACGTTTGATAAGGGGTTAGCAGGACTGGATTAAAGCATCATTTGCCACCACCTGAATAAATAGAGAAAAATTAATCATTAGCAAATCAAGTGTTTGTCGGGCACTGGAATTAATACATTATTGACAAAATTAGAGCTATAAATGGACTAGCTAAAAGAAAATTCCCCTTTTCTCTATTGTTTCTGTGTGACTGGTATGTTTTTCCTTGTCTCCTACAATTTTGCTCACAGTAGGTTGATTTGATACAGTTATTATTCTTTTAAGAATAGGAGACAGAAATGCTGCACCTTTGTTAAACTGAATTACATTTTAAAGTGCCAAATTAAATAAGTGCAAGATAACTGCATGCTATAAAACTTGAATTTTAGAAATTCTTCTTTAACTTGTGTAATGTGTTACTTTTAAATTATCTCTGTAGTATTGTGTGTTTATTAGGATGGGCTGGTCACCTGCAGCCTGTGATTTCAGTGGAGGGATGGTGATTTGTGTCAGCAGTGAGGCCTGGCATAGTCTGACTTCAGGAACTGTCTGCTTCTGTGCTTATGAAGATAATTTTTCTCACATTCATTCTAAAATATTGAAATCTATAATTTCTAGAAGGTTTTTATGGAACACTTTAGGAATGAGACTCTGGAATATTTTTTGGGGGAAAGGGATAAAAAGTGTTATGTGAGAGTATCTAATAAAAACCTGTATACCAGATCTGTCACTATATTGTGGCAGAAGAACTACAGTACTGTGGTACATGGCAGCTGATCACATACCTTGAGCAAAAAAAAAAAAGAAATGAAAAAGGGGAAAAAAACAGTATGTTGCCAATGGCATCTCCAGCACTATAGAATACCTTTTAGATTGGATTTGGCTTTTGCAATGTATCTCCTTACTCATATCCAGTGGGAGATTTGTTACCCAGCAGATACCAAAGTGTTTACAATCCTACATAAGTATATTATCTGGCTTTTTCAAATATGTCAAGACTTGACACTGCAGTTTTTCAAGTCTCTTGCTCTTTTCCTGTACTCTGTAGGGAGTTTTCATTCTTTAGATTGGTTTAGCTTGTGATTTTAATGAGTTCAAATATTTTCCCCACATACTTTGTCTGAGCAATTTCAGATTAATATAAACATATCATACTGGAACACTAATTAGTGTGTATTTCAAATGTCTGATTGACAAGGCATATCTCATTTGTACGTGAAGCAGTGTTGTGGAAGCAATTGCTGTTCTTTCATTTTTCTTTGGACAAAAAGAAAAACCAGGAAACATTCCTAAAGCACCCCTGCAATCTTTCCTGCCCTATGTTTTGTTGGGTTTTGCATTCAGGTATGCCAGCCTCTTTTATAAAGATTTAATGGGGCTCAGATTTTTTTTCCTGAATGATTTATTTCTATTTTTTGTTTCCCATTATCTGACTGTAACTATAAACTTCTCTTTCCTTAATGGCAACTATTCTTTGGAGGATTTTTTTCAGTAAAATTTAGCTACAAGTAGCTTTTAGTTAAAATGGTCTCCAGTTTCTATTGATTTTCTCAATCAAACCTGAGTTTTTCCGCAATGGTAGTGATGAGTGGTGTTTTTTACCTTACTGTGGGACTGGAGATGACCTGTTCTCAGGGCTTGTGATGGACTTTAGGCATATAGTGTAAAGCTGAGGAATTATTTGAAAGTGGGTGATTTAAAGTAACAGAAAGGAAGTCCAGGTAGTTTTGTATTTGTATGACTGAGAAAATTCAAGATATGAAACGTAAGAGACAGAAATGGGAAAAACTCATAGACAGGAGGCTATAGAAGCAAAAATAGTTGAAGCAGAAAACTGAGAAAGTGCAGGGAAATGGGGCAGTGAAAGTCTAAAGGCCACAGAAGTGGGATAAAGAGAGGAAATTAGAGTGAAGCAGAAGGGGTGGTCAAAAACCCCACCCAAAAAAAGACATCTTCTGCACTGCTACATCTCAGAGTACTGAAACCTGAATTTCTGATTACTGATAGAAAGAAATATCTTCCAATTTTAGAGAGCTGTGACGCATGAAGGGTTCTTTGAATTCTTGAGTGCAGACACACTAAGAACTATTAGGTAGAAGATGTAATGCTAGCAGTTGGACTAAATGGAGATTTATGTTTCCCCTAGAGGACTCTAGTCAATACCTTAAAATTATTATAGATATACTTCACTCAACAAACATCACTGGATTCACTATAATGGTAACTACGTTAAATTTGATGGCCTACGTCAAACAAGACAGCCTGTGACATAGTTTTAATCTAAGAAGTGACATTCTTCTGCTATGCATTGAACAAGCCAATGTCAAACTCAGCTTCCATGTTTACATATATATTTTAGAAACTTGCAATGTTACCATCTTTAGAGGCTTTATAATAATTGTTTTTCTGAATGTTATAGCTCTGAGTGACTGTATCTGCTTCAGGGGTATCACACTTCTGTGGTTGTCATAGCTGTGAAAGGAAAAACATCTTGAGTGAATTCTTTAGGCTTGCTGAACAGCAGGCAAATTGAAAGTATGAACATTCATTTTTAAATAAAATTATTTAAAAGTCAGTGCTGGTGATGAGAAAGAACAGCTTGGGCCCATTTTGAGATTTTGAATGCTTGCCATGGAGTACTCTTCCTGTACAAGTGAATTTTTAATTCCAAGTTACTTAATGTTCATTGAGGAGTGACCAGTTCTGTACTTGAATTCAAGGAGACAGATCAAAGAGTAGTGCATTTTCTTAAAGTCTCATTGCTTTAATACTTTTTGATTATTTTGGAGGTTTTAACATATGCATGTTTTTTGGAGCTGGCAATACTGTCCATTTGTTTATTACTGACTTCAGCTGTTTGTATTAGGTGAAGACCTAATACTCCCAATGAGATGTGCTGTTAAAGTGATACCAATGAACCTTTTATGCCTATCATTTTATTCCTTGATTTCTTAATGTTATCCATTATATTTGTGTTGTATATTAGACTGTATTTTCAAAACTCTTCGGCACTTTGCAATGCACAGACTAGAAAAATTTTACTTTTCAGGACAAATAACAATTTTTAAATGTTACATATAGTCTACCACTAGTAACGCTTTTATTTTCAAATATAAAAATAGCTGGAAAGAAAAGGAGCAGGGGCAGAAATTGCAGAAGTGGAAGAGCTATTGATAAGATAGACTTGATCAGAAAGCCCCACTTGGAGAGGATGTACTGAAAGGAAGATTCCATGCTCAGCAGTTTCAGAAATCACTGATGGAAAGCTTAACAGACAGCAGTGGCAAGCAAACTGAAATGTGGTCTGTAGCAAACCATCGTTGCTGACCTGAAAACATGCATTTCTGGGCAGGGGTAGCAGACAGTGGGGATGCCCAGATGTGAGCAGCTCCTGATGTCATTTGAATACAGGAAGGGTAGAGTAGTTCTCAAGGAACAGAAGACCTCAGAGATGTGTGACAGGCTCAAGTGAAGGTGCTTGGAGCATTAAGGTTTGAGAAGAGCTTTACGGTGTAACAGCAAATACATAACCCATAGGAAGGTCCACATCTGTTATGGGCTGAGAATTGCTTGTAGAGGACACTCAGGAGGCAGCATCCCGGGGATTTACAAAAGCCAAAGGTGACTAAAGGTGTAGTCAGTGAGTACATCAAGGATAAGAATGTGTCCAATGCTGTAACCAGAAAAGATAAATGGGGTTGTGTTTTTTGTTAAGATACCTTTCCAGGTCAGAAAACCAGATGATTTACTGGACACTACATTAATTCACGATCAAATATTGGGTTTTTTTTCTCTAAGGAGAAATTAGGATTTTCTAGGTGTTGAGATTTACTTCACAGTGGGTTTTTATGTCCTGGACATGGTCAAAAAAGAAAAAAATGTTAAGGTTTTCTTTAAAAAATACATATATCCATTTTTGTTTTCTTTTTTTCCCTGTAGTTGATATTATACGCTTCACATGTCAGCTCATTTCTGCTTTACTTATTGTAAATGCAATTATCATTTCTTCAAAGTGGCTAATTCAATAAAATGTTAAAACATGAATTATAATTAGTAAAAATTTTCTAGCATTTTTTCTGAAGTTTGGCAATTGCATTACAGGCCCTTCAGCATCAGGACTCCTACCTGATCTTGCGAAAACATCTCACACAACTAGGCCTCCTCCTGCAAGGGTCTCACTGGCTGCTGCCCTCTTCTTGAAAGCTCTGTAACCTTCAGGGGTGGGTGAAGCATGGCCACAGCTGAGTACCCAGCACTCCAAAAGAGCCAGTTCATGTAGGACAGAAATATAAACCACTTTTGATATATAGCACCACGCTTCACTCTTCTGTCTCTTAGGTTGATGCTGCAGTAAGGAGTCATCCCATCAGGTTTTAGTTAGGCTCACTGGATTGTTGTCTGCTATTTGGTATTTTTCCTCATCTGCTGTGCTCCCCATGACTCTATGTAGAAGTGTTGGTACATTCTCTCTGTATTCTTCATTTTCTGTTTCGCATTATGTCAGTCTGGATGTACGTGACAGAACATTTGCTTTTCCCTGGCAGCTGCTAAAGTTTTCCTTGATGAGCCCAAGATCAAATGTTCGTATTTGCTCAGGAAGTGTAATCTTTAATTTTCAAAAAGTGAGTTACTAATTAACTGCTGAATGGGAAAAAAATGCAAACCAAGGCATGACTATCTCCTTGCCAGATTCTTTCAGGGCTCTCATTCAGGGCTTCCTGAGTAGCTTCCCAATGTGACTGCTTCTTGCTGAAGATGCATAATAGGATTTTTCAGTGCCCTGTGTATGCATGTTTGTTTACACAGCAATGTCAGCAGGGTATGAAATGCTACTGTTGCAGTCTCTTCCTATCTTACATGCTTGGTGTGTAACTCGTAACTAATAACAAAGACTAAATGTTTTGGGGACTGTCTTCCTCTGTTGAAAAAAGAGAAAAAAGGTGAAACATCCTCATGACTGCTATTGGTGAGGTTTTACAAGAGTGATGAGGTTCACAGGATCACAGGATGGTTGAGGTGGGAAGGGACCTCTGGAAGTCTCCTGGTCCAAAGGCCCCTGCTCAAGCAAGGCCATCTAGAATAGGCTTTCCAGGCCTGTGTCAAGGCAGCTTTTGAGTATCTTCAAGGTGAGACACTCTACCTTGGTTGTTCTTTCCGTTTACTTCATCTCCAGTCCTGGCTGCTTCCTAAACTGCTGAGCTAGGTGTAAACTCAAGCTTGTAGCCAGCTCAGTAAGCTGAACTGATCCACTGGGTCTTAGATGAATACCAGTGCTGAAACAAGGGAGACATCAGGACTGCCCACCGGAGAGAAGAGGAGAGGAGAGGAGAGGAGAGGAGAGGAGAGGAGAGGAGAGGAGAGGAGAGGAGAGGAGAGGAGAGGAGAGGAGAGGAGAGGAGAGGAGAGGAGAGGGAACTATCCCTTTCCACAGCAGCAAGCTATTGGCTCAGCTTACCCACCTTGTAAAATGACATTTAAAGGGGATGAGGCAAAAATTAACTGTACAGAGAAGTAAATTTCTTGTAGAAATGTTAGTCTTCTTTAGTACCCTTAAAGCTGTTCACAGTGCAGTAGCATGACCTGGCACACATAGGAGATCAGGAGTGGCACATGGAGGGAGGAAGAGCAGGGTTGTAGCAGCTCTGACCCACAGAAGTTTAGCTGTTCTGGAACAGCACCCTTAGTATTTACTTGCATTAAAATACCTTAACAAGCTTTTCAGTGCAGTGTAACATGTGGAAGTGGAAAGAAAAGCATTAACAACATACAGTGAGCCAACCTTTCGTGGACCACAGACCAGCTGTTCGCTATCCTAAGTTTGCAATCTGTTTCTGGTTTGGTTGTTTTGCTGTTACTTTAAGCTCAGCTGAACAATGGTGGAATGTAAAAATCTTGATTTTTTTTTTCTGCTGTGGCTCTTAGGAAAGGGAAGAAGCTTAAAAGAGAAAGGTATTGGAGAAGTTTGGAAAAGTTAAATATGTCAGTTTACTGCCTTGTCACGCTTCAGCAGGAGATTCAGCCCACTTGTATTATCAAGAAATCTAACAGATTTTTCCCTGTCAGGGAAAAACATGGGGAAGACAACAGAGGTAGGTTCTTCTCCTACTCAACAGCTAAAAATGGATAGACATACACCTACTAGACAAAAGTTGGTAACAGAGATAGAAGCAAAAATCAAGTGGAAGGAGACCCACCCCCAAGTAGCTTGTCTTGCAGTTGGGATTGACAAGGATCTAGATTTTTCATCTTGACCCTTAACAGGCAGCATTTAAATTTTAAAAGCTTTATCCATTTTAATTTCTAGGACTGGTAAAACTTTTCAAAGTTATGAATTAAAACTAACACTCAGTCAAAGCCCAGCTGCCTCTTTTGTCGGCACCTCAATTTTAGACGAAGAAAGCCATTAGCTATATACACTCAACTTTGTTGCCCACCCTGTGCTTGCCAGAGTTGTTCTGGGGTATTTTCCACACACTATCAAAGTAATGCTTTGTCTGTTGATTTGTGTTTAATCACTTGTCATTCAGTGAAGTTGCTTAACGCTCTAATTATATAATTGGCATTTCAAAATATATTTCCTTAACCATTCTACAAGACAAAATAATGATTTGCACATGTGGCATTTGAAGAACTGTGCTTTTGCCAAAATTCTGTTTGCCACCTAATTTTTCCACATCTCTTGAAATAATATCACACGGCTGGTATTATGCATGCATCTAGCACAAATGAAAATTCATAATTTTTGGTTTGCACAGTCCTCATACAACCCTTGATCTACACAGTGCAAGTACAAACTAAATTTTACATTCTACACCCCTTCATTTCAAGGATTCATTTCAAGAAGCCAGGATCTCATAATAAATGCTCTGACAATAGACTTCATGGGAAATAAATGAGGTCAGGAATCATAAGTAATTAGTAACAGGTAATTTTGTAAGTATGAGCACAAGAAAGTTGTGGAGCTAGGAGCACTATGATTAAACTCAGTTCTTAGACATCCATGCTTTCTTCCATGGATGTTTTTTTAAATATACCATCAAGAAAGAGCTGAAGACTTACCCTGGCTTGGTGACTAATGGTTTATCTGAGAAAATTATTTCACTTTCCTTTTTTACATGCTTGTCATTGATGCCCTGATGGAAAATTTCAGTCATCTCCAGGAAAAAAGGTGTTTATACTCTTTCCTATAGCTCATTTAACATAAAATCCAAGTCCCTCTCTCTGCCTCCAAACTCATTTCACATACAGGTTTTTTGTAGTCACACTGGGTTTCTAAGATCATGGAGTCAGAACATCCCACTCTTTGAGACAGGAAGGAGTCACTGCCCAACCTTCTCTTCAAAGCATCAAATGTGCAATATCCTTACTTCATACAGGAGTTTGTGCTTGTATGTGCTTGTGTCCTCCATTTTGTAGCCCTTACAGACTGTCTTTGTTCCAATACTAATGCTTCATTCCAGCAAGATCCTTCACATATGCTAAATGTAAGACTGCTTCCAAGTAGTTCATTCTCTCAAGGATCCAAGACTTGAGATAATAAACACTAGAATGGAGGTATCGAGCAAAACCAAAGCAGTGAACTCTTAAGTTAAACTTTAAATTTTATCAATATTTCTTCATATTCATTCTTTCTCTTTCCCATCATTAGAGAGACTGTGAGACCTAGTTTTCCACAGATCCTTACGGCTGTACAAATAATTGATTTTACAGTCCAAAATCTCCTCTCTCATCCTTTATCCTCTCAAAAAAACACCAGTTCAAATTGGTCCAAAATAAAGAAAAAAATGCTTCTAGCCAAAAAAAATAATTAATTTTGTACTTAGGCATTTGTAGTGAAACTAAGAAAATGGCTGAGATTTACAAAACTGGTGGGAAAGATGATGAACTATTTTACCAATAAGCTCAGGAGTTCACACACTCACACAAGATGCAGAAGATGTAAGTTTTATTCCATGCTTACCCCCACAGGACCATGAATTCTCTTTAGGAACCCTTCTTATGCTACAGAGAGGCACAACTGGGTAGTCCCAGGAACACAAAGTGGTAACCACAGAGCAGTTCTGTTTTTTGACTCAGTGAACAGTTTGCTCAATAGAGCTGCATGAGCAGAAAAGTTTGGTGTAATTCTGCTTTGGT
Organism: Lichenostomus cassidix; assembly: GCF_008360975.1. NCBI lineage: Eukaryota > Metazoa > Chordata > Aves > Passeriformes > Meliphagidae > Lichenostomus > Lichenostomus cassidix. Next base: position 120,097,174 of record NC_139482.1, on the reverse strand, counting down.
ATTAACCCCTTTGTTCTGAATCATGAAAAGAAGGATTCATATCCTGGGAGATAAAGAGGCTTAAGCTATGATTTTTCACAGTCCAGTATTGACCATCAAGTGAATCTTCCCCTCCGGTTTTCACCACAAGTGGACAAAGCTGAACAAACTATAACAGAAAACTTCTAAGTTTCTAAAGGTATTTACAGTTGAAAATGCAGAATATCTGCCTGGAGCCTGGGAGCAGATTTGGCCAAAGCATAACTGCTCTTTCCAATGTAAACCCGTTTCCTGGGGGAAAATGCTTGCTTTGCTCTACAGCAAACCCCATCCCTGCCTCGGGTAGGTATCCAGCTGGTGGCGGCATTGTTCAAACCTCCCAGCCATGTGCTCCTCATGGTTGGAAGCTGCCACATGGACCCAGAGCTGAGACTGCCAGGTCAGGCTACAAAGGCAATTTTAGGTAGTAAGATGTTCAGATGGAGTCACTGTGTTCCCCAGCAGAACCTGGAAAGTCTTCTTCTTCCTCCCTTGTGTATTTCTTCTAAGCATAACCTGCAGACAGAAAAAAATCTTTCTTTCCCCAGCATTCAGTTCCTCAGCTGTCTGTAAAAGAGCTATACATTTGTTTCAGGATATTTAAAACTTGGTTGCATGGCATGGGTTCATAAAGGACATCTTGGCAGCTGCTGTTGCTGAATCTCTTTCATTGGCTGTAGATAAAGTAAGACAAGTGCCGAAACCTCAAGTCTCTTATGTTGATAGCAATGGAGCTCTGCAGCCACCATGCCTCACCCACTTGGATAAAAATAACACCTTTTGCTGATACTGGTTACAAGGCTTATCCCAGTAATGGAAAGATTTTAGATGGTTTGTGAGGTCACAGAACGCCTGTTTAGACATTTCTTCAAAACACTGGGCTTTTCAGTAAGTCAGTCTTACTTCAGACTGCCTTCCAAATATTTCCTACTTCAATATTGTTTTGAATAATTGGGGTAGTTTTTTCTAGCACAGCATGCTGTATGAAATTATGAATTGAGAAGATTTTTATGTTGTCATGTTTGATTCAATACTCCATTGTCATTTATGTGAAGTGGTATAATAACACACTGTCAGTAATTTAGTGGGGAGCTGGGCATGCATGAAGCTTTGTGCCTGTGAGTGGGGCTTCCCAGGGTGCCTCAGTTCATCAGTGCAGAGAATATTGCAGAACCTGGGGCTTCATTTTGGAATGTGCCACAAAACAGGATCATTCTTTCAAATTAAATAAAAAGTAAAGGCTCCATTTTTTGTGGGGTTTTTGGGTCATAATGTGTCTGTCCATGCTTGTGAGGAAAGTAATTGGAAAAAAAAAGGGTGAAGGAATGTTTGCTATAATTTAATGAGCTGCAGAATAGTTAAGCAAGAAGATGTGAGTTTGAGAGGGAGTTAAGGAAATTAAAAGGAAGCATCAAACATTGGCTTGATCCAGAAGTGCTTAAAACCCCATTTACCCTTACTGAACAAAAATACTAGCAAGGAAGTCTGACATGCTGGCAAAGACACAATTTAGACATGTCAAACTACTTTAAGATAATTTGAAAGTTTCTTGGCCCTCATTTAAATAAACTGGATCTTGAGTTTTTTGGAACTCTCCTGATAAGTAACACTTAAAACCCTTTTGATCAAATACCCTTTCTCAGGCAATTACACGTTAATTTAGAGGCCAGTTCAAAAGATTGCTTGTTACCTTCATTTAGCAAAGGTTCAAGTACTGCAATTTTCTGATCCTTTTAAAAAAGGCAAACAAGGAGAGTTTACACAATAAAAGTTCTTTTTTTATTCTCAAATTAATTATTTTGAAATATCTCAAGGATTACATCAGTTTCTTCCTTGCATTCATGTGCAAGATGGCGAGTATTGTATATTGTTAGTGATGCATTAAATTAGTTGTTTACATTATAAAATCTAAACATATTAGAATCTTTTGTGTTTGTCTTCAAAGATTCCTATTCTAATAAAGCTTTCTGAAACAAGTAAGGTTGTCTTTTTTGTTTAGTTTATGCATCAGTGGAGAACCTAAAGATTTGTAGCCTCTAGCCATCCCCGTCTGTGTTTAGTAGAGTGTAAGGAAATTGTGGTTTAGACAATATATATTATATTTTTATATAAAAGGGAAAGTTATACTTTTAAAGAAATCATTTTGCATTTGGGAAAGGTAACACCTGAGACGAATATAAATGGCAAGAGTCAAAATTCATACTCTTCTCTCAAAAATTATGTTTTGCTGTGGCTTTTAATCAAAATAAAAAAAGAATGTATAATGTCCTGAAAAATAAAGATTTTGGCTGCATCCTTCCTATTTTTGATGGTTTTTCCGGTCAAAGTGTTTCTAAGGGTTAAGTGATACAAGACTAACATTCAGCAAATGTTTGGTATTTTAAAGAAACTTTGCTATATGGACTCTCAGTTTTGCTCTATAACAAATGTTTTAACAGAGTTGTAATGAAATATGGAAAATAAAAGCGAAAACTGATAGCTTTAATATGACTGGAGCTGCTTGGTGAAAGTAATTTTCACTTTTGAGGGAAGTTTCTCAAAGTCAGTTGAACAGTGTGGCAGTGGATGTCCACATTTACCCCTCAGCACACTCCTTTTAAGTGCAATTTGTCTTAGTCCTTCATCTAGAGAAATGACTGCTTTAAGATCTATATACACTTACATATATACACTTTTTAGGTCATGCTGGTCATACTGCCTCTGCCTTATGAATCTTGTTTTAATATGTTTAGACATACATCTTCCTATCCTAACAGTGTTGGCAAGTCATGAGTAAACACCAGGATTTTATTTACCTATCAAAACCCAAAATAACTTACATTAAGTCAATGACCAAATACAGAGTTATATCAACTGAAAGGAAGAGTAGCAAGCTAAGTGTTAACTTCCGGAGCAGTTTATTTTCTGCGTACAAGATATGCCTTTTAGAATAACATGCCTAGAGCGCTCCATATCTCAATAGCCTCCAGGACATACAGCAATATAACAAGCATTGGGTTATAGTAAAACTTGGGAAATGTGACAAAATAAGCAGTGGAGTGAAAAGAACAGTACTGAAACCAGTTGAAAAAACAGGAAGGATAGAACTTGATAAAATTATGGAATATCTTAAGGAACATCTAGTTTCTGATCATGACAGTGAGAAAAGCGATAAGGAGTAAACTGCTATTTTCAATAAGCTTTCAACTTCAGACAAAAAACTAAGTGATTAAAAGGCACCAGAGATTTTTGATTTTAAAAAATGTAGCTTTTTTAAGTGATGTGTAAGATTAAAAGAAGAGAGTATATTATTTGCTTGAAAGATTTTGTTTTAATGAAAGAAAGCAGGAGAAGGCATGAAACAGTCTGATGTAACAGCCTGCCAGAAGTAGTTTCAGAGGTTATCACTGCTGACGTATTTAGGCAAGATGTGTTCCCTCAGCAGCCTAAGGACAGTGCCATGTGTAACAGTGTAGTAGCACTCATAATATCTGAACAGTTTTAGTAAAGTTAGAGGTTAATAATGAGGTTTTAAAAATAGTACAGACTGTGATCTGAAGTCTAAAGCACAAATCAAGGCCTTGTGAGAAAAATTAAAGGCTACATTTCAAATATACCCTCTAATTCTGACTTCCGATTTGAGATACTTTATGCTACAGTATTCATAAGCAAAGAACACCCAGAGCTTTTAAAACACTAGTTCATTAAGAAATTCTGGCTAAGTGTCCTGATCCTGTAAACATTTCCATACTCATGTAGGTCTGCATACGAGTTGTCCCATTAGACTACCAGATGATTGGTCTGTGCAAGGTACAGAGTCAAAAATGAAAGTTCAACTGGTGTGAATGGAGGTTGTTCTGAGGTGAAATACTAAATGCAGCTACATTGTCTGGGTTTAGGATCCCATCTTTGTTTTGGCTGGGATCTTGTCTAAGTGCATGAGAATCTCTGAACAGAGTCATGTTAAGAGCTGATGTTCCTATAGTAATTTTTTTAAAGCCCAGAGTACTGAAAGCTGCAGTTTCCACCTATCTCATGATTTTTATAGTAATTTTTATATTTATATTAAATTTATATTTTTATAGAATGAGTAATTTGTATTTTGAACACCATCTTGCTCTTTCTATTTTTTTTTACAAAATATTGTAGTTGGCACTTGTATGCCCATTGCCTCCAGCTGGACAAAAGTGACTGAAGGGGAAGCTTTTGTTCATAGTGGTAGAAAAAGAGGTGGTGGGAAGCATAGAAAAGTAAAGGCTCATTGTTGAAATCACAGAAATTCATGTCCCTTGTCCCGAGAACTGATATGTGGCTGGGTTGTATCTTGAAGAGCAGGGTCTCATTTTGAGTAATGCCTCTTACTTCCCTCCTAGATCTCCCTCCTAAAACCTTGTTCCAGATCACAAATCATTGACAATTGAGAGAACAGCAGCTCAGAGTATCAAAGGATGGTATTTGACTGATGGTTTGATAAGGAGTGCAGTTTTGAGGGGGATGATCTTTATCAGATGAAACAAAATTATAGGTCATATGTTATGAACTTATGCATTTGCAATCATGTTCTCCATTTCAAGTAGAAATTAGAAGGTAAACAAGCCAAGTTGCCAGCTAAGAGTGATATAACCAGGTGACATGCTTTGGTTTCTGTTGTATACAGAAGTCAGAATGCCTCTTCAGGTTGTGAATTGGACAGTGTGAGTAACTGGTGTAGTGCATTGGCTCTGGAAACTTCCTAAAGACAGTGCTCCAGAGCATGCAGCTGAAGTTTCCATTCCACTCCTTGTCTGGCAGATGAAAGAAAAATCTCAGTATCACTCTTGCTCTCCTCTGCTTCTGGGAGAAGTTGTGCACCTTTCTTCTAATCTCATCTTCCTCTACCTTTTACAAGATTTTGGCTTTCTCTTTGATACTCTTGAGACATCTTCCTCCAAATCTCTCTCACCGTAGGTATTGCAGGTCCACTGTCAGGTTACCCACACCTTGTCTCGTAAGCAGAATAACTTAAGCTTCTTTAGTCTTGAAATACTGGGAAGATTTTACATCTCCATCTTATTCGTTTTCAGAAAACATCTAATCTGTCAATATACCTTTTAAACTTTGGAGCTTAGATCTAAGTGTGGTCAAGTTCTAGCAATGCTTTCTCTACTGGTAATAGCACTTCCCTGTTTCTTAGTGTCATTGTGACCATGTGCCTAAGCATTTTCTGTTGTAGCCTTTGCATTACTTTTGATATCAATTAGTTAATGTTGTCCTTTTTCTGGAATAAATAATCTGCATCTGAATGAGATGGAACTTGCACCATTGTGAATTGCACATTGAAAGTGCCATTTTACAATGCTTACATGTCAAGGTTAGGGGTTTACTCCCTTTTTATCAATTCTTACTCTTTGCTTGGGAGAAGGCAGAGAATGCAGCAAGAATGCCTTATCTGTGCTGAAAGGTCTTTATATATGAAAAACAAGAGTAATTGTCCCCTAAATTTGATTATTTCATGAATTCCATTCCTTAAGTACTGAAAGTAAAGTTCAAAATGTTAATATGGTAGTATGATTAGGATGCTTTTGATGAATGTGGTTTGAATGAGGCTGGGCTCCCATTCAGAATGAATCCATCAGTGCCCAGCAAGTTTTCTAAGCAAATGTCATTAAAGGTTGCATTTACAGAGAATCCATTTGTGTTCTCTAAATAATCATCTGGCATACTCGCTGCATAATATCCTTATGTAGTGTCAAAAATTACAGAGAAAATAACTCCTAAAAAATGAAAATTTTCTTACAAATATGCAGGAAGCAGCATATATCTGAGCAGTGATGTTGAAACCAATTGATTAATCCAGTCCTATGTCAAAATACTTATACAATGCTGAATAAAACTGAATAAAATAAAATTACAACTATGATTAGGAGCAGAGGTCTTGCAAATTGCTACCGAGCAAAAAAACAAACAAACAAACAAAAAAACCCCCCAAACATAATGTATATATTTTATGTTCATTCTTACAGAAATTGCAAAAATGTCTGTGTCATTACAAAGCACTTGTGTGAGTAGTTAAAATTAATTCACAGGAGTCACTTGTATGTAAGATCACACACTTACATAGCATTTTCAAGACCTAGCCCAGACTACAAGTATATATCAACATATTTAAAATACCTTGTCACTGTGGTGTATCCAGTATGAAGTATACATCAGATACACAATCAAGTTATATTTCACATTTGAAATACATTTTAAATATTTTCCTTTGCTATAATTTCTTCAGTGCAATGTTTTCTTCTGCTGAAATCTGAGAAGATCTCTCTAATTGTGTAGTGTTGTGTTTCAGTAATTCAAGTCATGGTGCAGGTGGTACATGCAGTTTACTGATGTTAGAGATAGTATTTAAACAACTCCATGCTCAGAGGTAGTATATCAAAAGTTTTTAAATTGAGGGTGACAGAAACTAGTGCTGCACTTTCATGTTATCCAACAATGTGGAAGAATTTTGACATACAGCTGGAATGATCAAACCACACCAGTTTTACTGTCTAACTTCATTTGACATGCATTTCAAACATACTTCAAAATCATTAAGTTGTATACAGTCCTACAGTTGGAGAGTTTGCCTTCCTTATGGAACATTTTAATGAAGTCTGATACAAGGGAGCTTCTGATCTCAAAACATTACATAAAGCTGATATATTTTTTGGTAAATCTTCTTTTATGTTTAATTTTCAAGTCATGTAGAAGCCGTAGTTTCTACAGGAGCTGTTACTATAAAAGTGAAGCATGCTGCTACTAACCAGCCCACATTATTTTACAGGCACACTTCTTCCATTCATGCAGGAAGAGACTTGTCTAGAAATACAGAAAATTGCTTTAGCTCATCAGCATTTTTGTACATATGATAGGTAAAATTGGAAAACAAAGGTGGCGACAGGAAGCCCAGAGTAGTGTGGTGATACGTTATAAATTATATTATTTGTGCAAGCTTAAGATGAGCTGTAGAATATTTACTGGTTTGTTGTTTTTTGATAGAAAAGCCAAGAAAATTTTCTTTAAATCTTTTTCCTGATTTGCTTAATACTGATGTGACTCAAAGAACATAGGGGTAAGCATAGATATAAACACTTTGTTATTGGGTAAAAATTGTATGTAATTTAAAACTTTCTGTGAATACTTGCGTTTGTTCAGGACTCTGACATCTGGGACCCATAGGATTTGATTTACTTCTGTAGTTGCCTGAATATATGTGTCCTGCAAAAGAAATGAGGATTTCAAAACTTCAGAAAATTAATTAAGTTACAAAAAATAATGTAAAGAATAATGACTGAAAGTTAGTTATATTAAAAATATCTAAAATATTGAAAATGGCTTCCCGGGTTTTTAATTTAAACTTTTCAATTTTTTTGTCTAATTATTATGAAGCCTTTCCCCACAATTTTAGCTAGTGTAAGGTATTTTATGCCAGTGATGCCTTTTTCTGTCTGAGTACCAAGTGCATTATTGCATAGGGATTCACAAAGGGTACCTCGACAGAACAGCACTTCATAATTATCTGACAAAACGGCGAATGATGGTTTGGTGTTTGCTGTGCTTATCTGCAGCAATAACAAAGGATTAAAAGCTTCCTCGCTTCTGTGTTACAGTTCTCCTTCTTTCCCTGCTGGCTCACACAGGCGAGAGAGACATGTTTATAGCAAGTACAAAGCTCAGGAGAGGCTGGAGGAGGGAGCTGTTTGTAAGAAGTCAATATATGTCTCATGTAAGGAAAAGCAGTGTCCTGTGCAAGAGCCATTTCTGTTAAACAGAAGCCTATGGGGGAAGGATTATGACGTGTGATTGAGACACCTGTTGAGAAAATAGGCAACTATTGACAAGTCTGATTCATGACTGAGTGACTGCTCTGCTAGTCTTCACATGATCCCCACCGAGAGCGAGCCTCGACCGCCTGCTAAACAAGGGCTGTTTGAAGTTTCTTTTTAACATTTCCAAGACGTTAATTCAGCAGGACATCTCCACTGGGGTTCTCGATGTCACCAAATCAGCAGCTGTTGAAATCCATTCACTTCAGCATGAAATGTTTGCATAAGTTTTTTTCTTTTTTTCTTCTATTTGTGACAACAGCAAAGTAAATAAAACCCTAAAAATCCTGCACTACTCAACTTGTAGATGTGTGAGAACAGCTTCTGGTCACAATTGTAGCTGCTAAGGCAAAATATTTATTTGTAGAGAACAATGACAATCAGAGTAGTTTATTATGATACAGAAAAAGTACTGATTTTAGTAGACATTTCTGTGACATTTTTCTAGTGTAAACATTCAGTTAATTTTTGTGCCAGCTGTCGAACTTGTGTGAAAAGTGTTTTGAAATTGAATTGTCTTTGTTTTTCAATTCAAAAAAATCATAGAAGTCTAAAAGCAAATGTTTGCTATTCTTTCCAGTCAGTAAATGAAACACTGTTTTTCGTGAAGGAAAACATTTCTATCTGACTCACATTTCCCTGAGAAAACAGCTTGTATCATAGAATTAGTTTAGTTTGAAGGGGAAACAGAACAAGGCAAGACATGTAAACATATTACAAAGCTTACTTTGATATTTAAATGCTTTTTTTTTTTTTTTTATTTCCTGGCCATCTGAAAAAAGGTGTGGTGAATGTAGTCAATTGTAAATAGAAACTCTGTATTTTCAGTCAGCTTCATTGTTAAACCCGAGAACTGCTGACCACATATGAAGACTCCCGGTTTGAGCCATCCTTCCTCTGTTTATTAAATCTGTTAAGACTTAAGTGTATTTTTACAAGTTCATTAATGTATTCCATTCTCTCTGATGTATTTTTTCCCACTATTATCAGATTTCATTATATGGGAGGAATTATCAGATCAACCCATTATACAGCCGAGCAGCGTTAAGTCTGATTGGAATTTGGGCTTCCCTCCGTTTACAGGGGGAATATTGTGTAAATCAGACTCTCGGGTTTCAGTGGGAGGCACAGGGCTGCACAGCATCCATTTGTCAAGTTGATTGCACCTCAGTGAGGCTGCATTAGCTTGTCTTTGAACAGAAGTGAAATCCTATGCGAAGCTCCCCTTTCTGTCATTTACACTAACATCCATCCTCTTAAACTAAGGCCTCAGAGAAAAAACAAAGTGATGGCACAATATAATCAGTCACTCAGGTTGTCTGTCATCTGTTTTCTTAAGGAAATGACTTTTAAGTTAGTGGAGCAGAAAATTGAAGAAAATTAGCAGAAGGCTGTTGTAGAAGCAGGAGGAATTTTTAAAAATTACAGATGTACAGAGAGAAGCTCTAGTGCATGAAGCCAAAAGAAATGCAATTGGCTCTGGTTTTTGGTTTAGTGTTATTATAGTGCCAGCGTACCCAATATGCAATAATTCAACTTTCAATGAGACTTTATTCATAAACTTGAATTGGGCTGTAAACGCACAATAAAAAGCTGGTATGCACATTTTCAGATTTTATATCAGTGACTGTGTTTTATGATGCTGAATACTCCAGTAATTCTCACTCTTTTCCATGTGTCAGGAAAGCTGCCTACATATCTCAGAAATGTTAAGCTGGAGAGGCTGTTGTAAACAGCTCTGCAAAGAGGCTTGTAAGTTTATTGAAAGTCAGAGAACGGACTTTTTACCTGATGAAATCTAGTAAATAACATTAATTACTCACACCAGTGCCCAGTGAAACTCATACAGTACAGTTGTGACTGTTGCTACAGGGTTAGTGGTATAAATGAAGAGAAGATAAAGATGCACATGTTGCAAAAGGTAAAAAGCACCATATTTTAATATACTTCTTCTCCTCCCATCTTCCTAAACTCTTCTGTCCACTTTGGAGGTAAGTTTTTCATTAGGGATACTTTGGGTTCACTTCAATCACTAAGAGAATCAGTTTTGTCATGTGGATCTTAAGGGAACATTTTTCAGTGTGGTATTTTTTAAAGGAGGATTTTGTATAGCTATTTTAAGTTAGAGCAAAATAACACATTCCTAGTCTAAAATAAAAACAGTGAGTTCTTGCAACAAACTGGTGTGAATTTTGAATTTATTTAGTTATTTTGAAATAGATACGCCTTCTAACAGCTTATCATGTAGTAAGTGACTAGCATCTGTTAAATGTGCTTCTTTCTTTTCTCCCTTTTTCATTCTGCCCAAGGGAAAATTGCATGTGGTCTTTATTTGTTTATATGATGAAAATATAGTAGCCTAAATCTTACAGTGCAGTAATAGAAATATTACTGATGTTGGGTGAGAAACCTCTTTTCCAATATTCCTTTTTCCCCATTTTTTTTTGCTAGAGACAGGGGCACAAAACCTCACAAAACAAGTGAGGTTATTAAATTGCTCCATCTTAACATTCCTTGGAAATGTAGAAAAACGTTACTGTTTTCAATACTATGCATATCATGTTCCTATAACTTTCATGAATAACTGTAGATTGCAGCTAGTTTAATTTTTCAGTCACTAAGTATTAGATTTTTCTTGTGTCCCTTGAAGAAAACTTAAATTGGCTTGACAGTCTTTAATACACTTAAATTTGAATAGTTTTATTTAAAAAGTCAGACGTTTTTGAGTCTGCAGGATTGGAGCATAAATAAATCCATTTTTCTCTTCAAAATAAATCTTAAAATATTTCAGAAGGGAAGTATTTTTAAACAGAGCATGTGAAATTGTATAAAAAGTTACAGATACAGAAATATTAAGTGCACTGCTCATGCAACTACATTTCATTAAGATATAGATTACTCGAGGATGTGATATGAAGATGATAATGGTTACATTTTGCAATACTTTTCACTTTTATAACCTAATGTTAACATTGAGGAATTCAGGAACTTGAGAGCCCTAGAGATCAATCTTGATTAGTTTATTTTTCTTTGTTAAGATTTTGATAGCCTGATAATGCTTTTGTTTGAGAGAGTATTCTTTACTTCCTCTTGTGGGGCATGAAATATTGTTACACCCAGCTCTTCGTCTGAACTAGTGAAAAACAATTTAGGTAACTGAATCTTTGATGAAGAGACCTGAGATTGAAAGTTCTGGCATTTAATTGCCCTTTTACTCATAATTCTTCCATGTTTAACCTCAAAGGTGATTAAAAAACTTACATCTTAATTGCATAGCCTCATTCAATCATTAGTACTTTGCCTTGCGGCAATTTATTACAACTTTATTTCCCTGAACCATCAATGAAGATGATGCTGAATTTTATATTAGCCAAATGTCCTTTTGAGATTAATGTGGTAATATAGATTTTATGCAAGCCTTTTCCGCTTTAATATTTGTGTTATTAGATTGGGGTTATAGGTATAGCACCACTGCTTGGGCAGTTTAGAGAATGCTGTGTGTATTGCCTCAAGAACTGATGCTGGAGTTTTATTTGAAAATGTGCATCTGCAAGAGGAAATAATAGCAGAGAATTCTCTGATGTGCTTCTCTATAGCTATTTTTACTGCTTACTCTCACAAGGTTTTCCCCTTTCAAGATAATAGTTGGACTCCTGTTGTGAGAAAAGCACTGGGATCAGATGGGTGAGGAGGTGGGGATGAGGGTGCTGTGCCACAAATGCCATTGGTAATGTTGGGCAAGTCACTGTAAATTGCACTTATCTTTCACAGTGGTCTTTTGGAGGTTCCTACATTCTTAAAATTGTTAAGGGTTTCAGCTGCTAGTGCTATGAAATACCAAAACCCCCTTGTGTCAGTGCAGGATCAAGGTAGAACTCATCATGAGCATATTTCCTGTTATGTTCTCTAATTCATTTGCATAGATATTAAAATATGATAGGTAGAAAACATTGAGATGCTTATGCTACTCTACATAACTGCCATAATTTAAAAATTCACAGCTTCTCAGGTTAGAACTGGCAGCTACTGGCATCCACTTTGGAAGCATTTCTGCTTGCTCAGAGCTCAGGGACATTTCAATGGTTTGATGAATGCTTCAAGCGAGGTGTGCTGACACCAGTGCCAAAAGCAACGTCCTGCCTTTCCCCCACTCCTGACTTCTCATTCCTGACCCTCTTCCACGCTATCCTTTGAGCTATCACAGCTGTTTATCCTGCATGCAGTGAGGGAGAGGAGGCTGGGGGAGGACAGGACTGCTGCCTTCACTCACTGCTCTGGTACAACCTGCAGAAGTGTTGGTTTGGCTGCAGACTCTGGAGCCAGATGAGTGGGGTATGTAAGCAAACCAGAAGGGTATCCACAGCATTCCAAAAATGTGAAGTTGTAAAATACCATGGAACTTGGTGAATGTTACATCCTTCCTCTAAGGAACAGGTAAGCTCATGCTAGCAGCAGCTCATGCAGTAGTAGCCTCCACCCTAAACTGTAGCACATTTCACCTCCTGAAACAAAAGCATAAGTGAGAGCACTCAGGCACTTGAACTAAGTGGAAGAAGGGTATGACTGGATATTAAATAATCTCAGTGGAAATAGGATACGTCTGGAAGAGTAGGGCAAAAGAAAAAGAAAAAAAAAAAGGAGGAGAAAAAAAATACCAGAAGACTCAAAGGAGGAAGAGAAAGTGAAAATAAGAAAGAATTAGATAATCACTGTGGCAGTCCTACAAAGGTCTGAGTGCTGGCTGAAAAGGATTCAAGAAGGGAAGGCAAGGATTTTTTTGTTGTTGTTGTATATCTCCTGCATTGAAGGAAACAGGAGTGAAATTGGGGGTGGGTGATTTTGGAGGTGTTTTTTTAACTAGATATGCCTAAAAGATGCTTGACTTCATAATTTTCTCCTCCTAATAGAAACAGCCCTCAGGGCCTCAAACTTTGGCTAATCATTTAGGTCAAAAGGGTAATAATAATGTAGAAGACCATTAATTAGAAGTGTACCCTGGGGAAAGCTTGACCCAATGCAGAAGTAGAAAATAACCATACAAAACTCTGTAATGGGATCCTCTGAAGCTGAATGGGAAAATGTGGGCTCATACAAATATGCTCACCATCTAATATGAAACATAACTCCAGAAGTATGTATTTTTATTCCCTGTTACGAGTGAAACCACAGTGGAGTTACTGTAACACTGAGGCTGAACTAATCCCATCACAGGATCAGATCTTGGTAATAAATAGTTCCAGGTGTGATCCAGGGATTAGGAATGTTTAGATTTTTTTAAACTGAAGGTGTCATTTTTTTCAGTCTTTCCACTGAGAAGGGAGGATTGTGTGAGGTGTGAAACTCCTGTCTCTCAAAAGACAGACCTGCCTATTGCATATCCCTTTTTACTGGTATATCTATCTCAAATACATTACCGAGAAGGTTGGTATTATTCTGCATATGTTATGAATATGAGGTGAGGGATGAGGATGATCTGCATCTTGCTAGAAGTTAACTACGATGGTTATGGCAAACCTGGCAGTATAAACAATGGTGCAGCACTCTATTTCATGTGTTCTGCTGCCTTCCAGGTCATCCTTACAGTCTGCCATTTTAGTTATTGCAAAACTTAGGCCTTGTGATGGGACATGTTTGGAAAAGAGCAACTCTTGAATATGCCCATCTTGTGAGTGGCATTAGACAGGAATAGAATGAGGATGTATGTAAAGATTGTACCATACTGCACGTACATGAAGGGCCACACTGAGGCTATGTAGCCAATTTCATAGCCAGTGCCTTCACATTTCTCAGTCTTCATGCACTATGCTTAACCAAGTGCTAGAAGCTCTATAAAATAGGCTGAACTTGTGTATGAGGTTGTTAGTCTCAGTTCCTTTCCACAGGCTGTGGCTGCATGGGCAGCAGATAGATGACATAGCAGCTGATAGTGCTGATTAGCTCAGACACATAATTTGGATAAGTTTGTAGCTGAAAAAGGAGCTGCCAAAAGCTGGCTCTGTGATCACACTAAGCATTTATGTCTGTTTCTGTCCCATCATCCCTCCCCAGAATTTATACAATAGTATAACCATTTATACAACTTCATGGAATGCTACAGGCTTGGGGTGGAGTGACTTGAGAGCTGCTCAGCAAGAAGGGACCTGGGACTGCTGTTTGGCAGATGGCTGAATATGACCCAGCAGTGTGCCCAGGTGGCCAAGAAAACCAGAGGCATCCTGGCCTGGATCAGCAATAGTGTGGCCAGCAGGACCAGGGCAGTGATTGTCCTCCAGTACTCAGCACTGGTGAGGCCACACCTCAAATCCTGTGTTCAGTTCTGGGCCCCTCATTTCGAAAAGGACATTGAGGTGCTGGAGTGTGTCCAGAGAAGGGCAGTGAAGCTGGTGAAGGGTCTGGAGCACAAGTCCTGTGAGAAGCAGCTGAGGGAGCTGGGGTTCTTTAGTCCGAAGGAGATTAAAAGGAGATTGTAGTGAGGCTGGGGTTGGTCTCTTCTGCTGTGTCTCAAATAAAAGGATGAGAAGAAAGGACTGTTAAGTTGCATCAGAGGAGGTTTAGATTAGATATTAGGAAAAAAATTTACTGATACAGTGGTTAGGCATTGGAATAGGCTGCCCAGGGATGTGGTGAAATCATCTCTGGTAATGTTCAAGTGGCATCTGGATGTGGCACTTGGGGATGTAGTTTAGGGGTGATTATGGTGGTGGTAGGATGATGGTTGAATTAGGTAAACCCTGGCAATCCTGTGACTCTGTGATTCTTTATCAGACTAACAGGTAAGTGGTCACTTCCACTCATGTTCCATGTGTGCATTCCACTTATGGGCAGGATTAAAACAGATTGGGACCTGGAGCCCAAATCCTTAGCCCCCTAATGTAGAGAGATCAGAATGAAAAGAAAGTATGGTGAAAAAGAAAGAGTGCAGAGAAGACTGCATCTCTGTATCAACACTGGCACTTATGGGGAGAAAACAAGCAGGTGCTGGAGATCTGTGCAAAGAAAAGAATCACCAGTAGGCATCAATTATAGGGCCTCAGACTATGCTTTGCTTCAGTGTGTGCTGCTGAGCAGAGGCCCTGAGCCAGGGACAAAGTGTTCTGGGACATGTCCTCTGTAATACTTTTAGATTTCTCAAATAATTCACAAAGCTTTTGGACCCCTTTTCCCCAAACACACACAAAGCCAATTGTGCTGCAGAAGAGAGTTTGAGAAACTCTGTAAGGAAAGCAGCTTACTTCTTCAGCCTTTATATAGGCATTTTAAAGCAGATTGCATTATTCCCTATTTTGAGAGAATGACAAAGCTGAACACTTAGTGTTTGCAGAGTTAATATGCTTTAGTGTTTTATTTTGTATCTCTTTATGAGAGTTACTGCCTTATTTACATTGTAATAGTAACAGCGATGTTCTGCATATAGGTATATTGCTTTTGATTGGGAACAATACCAAGAAAATGGGAGTATTTCATGATTTAATTACTTGTGTTCTTTGCAAGAATAATTAAAGGGTCATGCCAAAATCTTATCAGAGCATGAATATTTAGCATGCCAAGACTGAAGCTATTCAAGTGGCATACCAATCATTTATTTGCTGACAAGATTCACTTTTAGAAACTCTCTCTTCACTCTTTCACTATTGATAGTTAGAAGCGTAAAAAGTGTAGTTATCAAAAAGCATTAGTGGGAAGCAAGAATAAATTTTCAAGTGACCTGTGGTTAGAGATGCTTCGGTTTAGAAAAAAATATCGGAGAAATGGTTTTTCAGAACCAAGCATATTTTCTGAAAAATCAAGGTATGAAAGTCAACCAGCACTGGCACAGCTACCTATGTTAATCCTTCTCAAAATCTTCACCATAAAATTTTTGGACTCTAGTTACTTATCTGGAACACTACTTTAATGTGTAAGTATTAGCTTGATTCAGAAGTGTCGCAAGTGAATAGGAAAAACTGGTGGTTAAATTGTTGTGAATAATT
The DNA here is from genome assembly GCF_008360975.1 of Lichenostomus cassidix. Classification (NCBI taxonomy): domain Eukaryota; kingdom Metazoa; phylum Chordata; class Aves; order Passeriformes; family Meliphagidae; genus Lichenostomus; species Lichenostomus cassidix. The sequence goes on along the minus strand of NC_139482.1, from coordinate 120,081,363 downwards.
GAACAATCTAAGACACTGTAAAATGACTGTAGTCCATATACACTTTACAAACTAGATCCTATATTTGCCATTAGATCTTCCTAAGACACAAACATCTGCCTGGTTATTTTTTCATAAATGTTTTCTCTATAAAATTAATTAATCCATTCCCAAGCAATAGATCTAACCATTTTTCAGTAAAACACAGTTTTGAATGTTGCATATACCTTGACCTAGAGAGTAAATCCACAGCTTTCCTTGAAGTATTTTTGTATACTCACAAACACTGGTCATTTGCAGAAGAGACTTTAAAGGATTTATCTGTAGATGCTTGGAGGAACAACCATTTGCTGAAGTAGTATTAAGAATTGCATAAAGATTATGTTTAACATTTGAAATACATCAGTAGCACTGAGTCAGTTTGTTTGAGTGTCTCAACAACTAACTAGTCCCAGAAAGAATCAGCGGTATCCCACAAAGTGCTGATCTTCAGCATTTTTAGTGCTTTGCAGAATTGATTTCTCAGTCCCAAGGCAATTGTCCATATCATGCAAGTGCTGCATACTGTTATAGTCAGAAGCCTCCGTTTGAGACTAATCCAAGAAAAAAAATGCCAGTGTATTATTTCCAAGTTCTTTTTGTGAAATATTTGGCTTCAATGCATAGCTGATTTTCAAAAGGCTCTTTGAAAGTCTCTCTTTTGAAAAATACATATTTTTTTATGTGCATAGTTCATTTTTAAACCAAATCTAGCTAAAAATTGCCACATAAGCTGTTTTTCAATACAGGGCCAATAGCCATATTTTTGTGTCTCCACAGGAGGAATACATTTATATTTTTAAAATATAAGCATTTGAGTAGCCATATAAAATAAGCAGCATGAAGGTGCCATATTGAATTTATTAAGATTTCTCTCTCATATGTAATCCCAAGTATCTGGATCCTTATAATTTTATTGGCAGAGGGAACGAGTACATGGCTTGACAGATCAGCTGGGCTATGAATAGCTAAACATTAACACACAAACCTTGTGTTTTGGTTTGGGTTTCTGCCTTCAGTGTAGGTTAAGAAGCCCTCCTGATGATACCATCTCCAGACAATATTTAGCAGACATGTTTTGCCTATCCTGTTATCACTCCACCAAAGCCAGGAGATGGAGTATCCTTTGATCCCTGGTCCCTTTGGCTGTTCACTGCTCAGTTTTCTTGCTGCTCTTTGTTCACTAGGGCATAACTTCAAGCTCAGTAACACAACACACTTGCTGGACTGTGGAGCTGCCAGACCCTAGGAAGCTGTGATTCCTGTGGCTGTTGCTGTCCTTAGGATCACTGGGCTCAAAGAAAACCAAAAGCAAGGAACAGGTCACTGATTCAGTCTTTTTCTCCTTTGATATAAGTAATTATTAGGAAGCAAACCTCAACTTTCACTTCATAACCAGAAATTAGTACCATTTTTGTTTGACATAGTGACATCTTAAGTTGTTAAAGGGAGCCCTTGGTGGCTCTCAGGGATTAATAGGGGGAAATATTTCAGTTGCAGGTCAGCTGCAGGGATCTGTCCTGGGGCATGTGTGATTGACAGCTGTTCCAACGTGATGTCTGCAGGAGGCCCTGTGAAGGAAGCTGCAGGTTTGGCTCTGGGTAGGCAGGTGTCAGCACTGCAGTCCCACGCTGCCATAATTAGTAATCTCTGCCGGCAGTGCCATCACGGCTGCAGGGACCGCGTGGAAAGCCAGGCTCAGGGTGAGACCTGGGGGCTTTCTGCTGCTGGGGCAGTGCTTGCACGGGGAAACAGCGTGAAATCTGCACCTCTGAAAGCTCTCTCCTGGGATGAGGTTGCTCAAGTGAAGCAGGAGCCTGCCTTGAACTGCTTTGTGCAAGCGATTCTCTTTAAGCCTGAGCATTACAGCGTGGGGCAGCTCTGGAGAAAGTGAATGCCAAAGGGAAAGCTTTAATGCCCTTTCCTATTTCTGTCCCAGATTCCTTCCCACAAACCTGCATTTCACCAGCCTTTTTCCCTTACTGCTTCAGCTCCTTGCTACACTTTCCCATGCAAGCTTTTTTTCCTTGTAAATGATGTGAAGCAAATACCTAATGTTATCTTTAGTGCTGACACAAGAAAATTAGAGGAGGTATATTACAGTCCTGTTCAGTATTCTTTCCAGAGAAAACTGCTGGTTAGGTCAATTTACTTGGCACTGCACACTGCTTTAATCTTAACTGGAGGCCTGCTATAGATGTACAGCAGCTGGGTCTAATGTCTTCATGCATGGTTGCAAGCAAGTCACTTAATTTCTGTTTGTTGAGAGGTAGGAATCAAGCAAATTTTTCTCTGTTGAATGGAAACATTGTGGGGCTGGTAACAGGTGAATAAGCAATACTGGATAAGAAAACAACCTGGAATTAGTGTCTGAACTTTGAAGGGCTGGATTCCATAGCAGAGAATTCAGAGTTTCATCTCATTTATAGTGGCCGTAGTTTATCCCCAAACTTTCATTTTGAAGAATTTAAAGGAAAACTGGCTTGACAGACGTTGTCTGTGAGAAAACATGTTGCCAGTGAAGAAGCACTTAGTTTAAAGTCTGCTTGCTGCTAACTGGGGTGGTTTGTTTATTGCTAAACCTATATTCAGGGTACAAAAGCTAAATAAATTGCTCCCTTGTCATGCTGAGGTCTGCTTGAGCTCATGATGATCTCTTGGGTTATATTCATCAAGCCTGGTGACAAATGTCCGTAGAGGTAGCCATGGCTGTGCAGGCTGTCACCCATGGCCCAAGTTCCTGCCACATTCTGTGAAGTCCTCAAAGATTGGAGCTAAATTCATGTATCTTTTGACAGGGATTTAGTGTTATAACCAGTCAAAGAGTTAACTACTTAAAAACAGGTGCTAATAAAAATGCCCTATGTTCTGATTAAATGAAAGACGTATGAGCTATGGGCCTGTAGCTTATTGTATGACCAGTTAGGCTTCTGTCATACTAACTAATGGTAGCCTAATTCCAAATACACCTTAAAATTACCTAAAACTGTTCATATATTTATAAAATATAACTTTAGGTAAAAACGACAACAAATCTAAAGAGCAGAAAATGAAATCCAGGGGTTTCTTGTCACAGATGACATTGTGCTGTGGGCAAGGAGAGAGAAGGAGAAATAATCTTCTCAATTTGTTCTAATTCTACTTTGTTGTTCTTGTTCCTGTGTCTATATTCATAGAATCATAACATTTTAGGGGTTGAAAGGGACCTTAAATATCATCTAGTTCTATACCCCCTGCCATGGGGAGGGACACCTTCTACTAGATCCAGGTATTCAGAGCAGAAGATAATACTTCCAAGCACCATAATTTTTTATAACCAGGCCTTCTTCATCTGTACATGCTAGCTTTCATTTAGTGCATAGGCATTTATAAGAAGTGGGAAATCTCAGGCTAAATGGGATGCCAAATAACCCCTTCTTACTCCATAGTTGGCATTACTACCAAAGTCTCCATATTGTCAAATCACCAGCTGAGAGAACCTGCATTTCAGAAACATTTTACCAAAGAATCAATAAAAGGCTATTAAAAATTACAACCTGCGTGGGATAGAGAATTAGCAGAATTAATCATGTAGTTTCCATGTAATTTCCATGTATCTCTGCTTTCAGTTGAAAAAACAGCTAAGATGCAAACATTAGTGTGATATTTCCTCTCAAGCTTGGCTCCTTAAAGCACTTTCCTGTAAAGTTCTATGTTTACCTAAGCCCCTAGGGGAAAAGCCACCTTCCCCTCCCCTACCCCTAGTGGAGCTAATGAGCCATGCCTATTATCCTTCCAAAACTCTTGTTTCAGCAGAAATTAATCCACTTTCTTTGCCCGATTTTAATACGTGCCACCACGTTAAGCCAGGAAAATGAACCTTCTTGCCCTTTTATGCTCACTGGAGACTGACAGATAGGTAGTACTTCTTTGTGGTTTTGTTAGTCATGTAGTTTGACACGAAAGCTAAACCAGCTTAATTGCTCACTGCTACCAAAAGAGGCAGTCTCATCCTTTTCCTGCCATCTTGCTCCCAACTGCATGACTGCCCTGCCTCCTTTGCATGGCACTTGTCCCCAAGGTGACTTGGTTTAGAGGTCTAGACTTAGAAAAAAATATGAACCCTATAAAAATATGTTAATAGAATTACAGCTCCTCTTGGGGATCAATCAGGTGCCCTTGGTGGTGGAAGTCTGGGGCAGCAACACCTTCATGGCCTGAGAGGGGAGCGGTTGGACAGTCAATACGAGCAGTGACACGGTGTTAGGTTAGCTTAGCTGTCTTCCCAAACTAGTCTTGGTATTCTGTAGAGGGTAGCATAATTGCACTATTCCACAATAAACCCGTGGTTCCTGGTGTGAGTCAGCCTGTATAACTGAATTAACTTTCCCAGTGAATCATGTTTCTAATGTAGTCCATCGGGCATGGTTGCGCAGACCATCTGTTAGTGGTGAAACAGGGGTGTACGCCTGACACACCACCCCTTCTCTTGGTCAACTCTTCAGGCCTGTGGGAAGAATGAGATGGGGAAACTGACCAGTATTGCACATAATTTAATTTTTGCTGTCAAATTATTTGTAGGCTGGTCATTGATATGTCGTGAAAGACAGTAGTAGCAGCACAATTAATGGGGCAACACAAGGGCTGGAATGGTGATGGAGGAGTGGAGAGAGAAGGAGCAAGGAACTGCTTAAGCAGATATTGGCATCAAAAGAAATATCACTATAATCATGGCTGTGGTAAGGGTTTAGCAAAGGTTTTTCTTTATCTAAAGTGTAAGGAACATTCACATTTGAAGCAGAAACTCTGAGTTTAGCCATATTGTCAACATGCCACACTGTGGATTGTTGTGACAATCTCAAAGATTAGCAGGGTAAGGAAACTTGCTTCTTGTCAGTCAAAGCGGGTGCAACTCTGAGGCCTGAATATAGGGGAAGATAAAGCAGCTGTCTGGCCAAAACTGGCAGTAAGTTAGTTTTAGAAGGACTTTCTAGGATTAGATAGCATATTCAGTCAGCACTTGCGGGTCACACAAGATGAATGGGGAAGAAAGGGACTGAGAGCAGCAGCAGCATTTTGCAGATGTCACATCACCAGTCTGGGAACATACACAGCTCTGAAACTTCTCAGCTGGAGAAAACAGCCTGGATAGATAACAGGACAAATCTGAACCTGCAAAAAATTGGATTTGTATACATAAACCTACATTAGCATTAGGAGTTACTCTGGCATCAGTCTAACTACAGCTCCATGTTTGCTGATATCTTTCAATAAATGCTACTGCATGAAGATCTGCAGACCCAATGCACTCTGAGATTCTCAGCAGGGGGTTACTGAAGCAAAAGGAGAATGATAGAAGAATCAATCCCACAGTACAACAGTGATCTTCCACAAACAGCTTTGAAGCATTTGAATGTGTAATATTTTGTGGTTGCATGTAAAGTTCTCTGATGTCTTTCGGAGAAATTTAAAATCTTGCCATATGCTTCAACCTTCTTTTTTTTGTGTCCGTGGGTTATGTGCAAATCTTTAGGGTGACTGCTAGAACAGTTGTGAGCATATTGGATGCCTGCATGATTCAGGGAGCAATTTGAAATGTGCTCAGCATCCCACGCTGACTATAGCCCATTGAACTGGAGAGCTCTCAACACCTTGCCACAGCAGGCTCTTAACAAGTGGACTGCATTATGTTAACTTCCTTGGAAGGAAATCAAGTACTGCTCCCTTGAAATCATCTGTGCCTTTCTGCCCAAATTTTAGGGGCTGACAAACTTTCTCTCAAGTAATTCTTTAGTGCTACTTTGCTCCACAGTGTGTGAAGGAGGAAGTTTGTCACAGAAAGTGTCCTGAGGGCCAGACGCATAGGGCATGTCACTGCCACCTCAGGTTCTTAAGAGGAGGCTAAAAACAGTTTGTGTCAATGCTCCCCATTAGCTGCCCTAATTTTCAGATAGAAATGTGACTGTCACTTTGACTTAATTGCATCGTTTCCTAACAATGCAATGTTGTTCAGGTTTTGTTGTCTTGCCTGTACCATGTGTAAAGTCTTTATAACAAGACCTAAAATATTGGCTTGTTTGTAAATGAAGACTGGTATTTCACATTCATCCTATTTCTTATGGCCTTTCAAAACAGAGGCAGAGCAACCTATATACAATTTTGTGGTGCTCCTTTAATGAAACACCCCTTTCATTTAATGCTAATTGTGAATAATTTTTTTAGTCAGTACATGATCACCTGAAGTATTTTTCATGTGTGTGTACTGAGTGTAGCCACATGCTACATAGCATGTTACAAACTTGGAGTATTTCATGTGTGTAAATATCTTTTATTACTGAAAGTTTACTTTATGTACTGTAAGCCCTGATCTTTATTTTAGGACTTTGTTTTACTTCTAGCTGTCTCAGTTACTAAATTTGAGGCATACAGCTCCAATTCGCAGCTCAGTCACCTTCTATTTAAAAAATATGTTTCACTTGTTTCCCCTGAAAAATTCTGAATTTCTAATTATGAAAGGGAGCTGTTTATCGTTGTTTGAGGTGTTTGTTTGACAAGCAGTCATGCAGAAATAGTGCAATGTGTAGGCTTCCAGTATAAATAGAAGCAATCATGATCCAAACTGCAGATAAGTAATTGGAATAATAAGTAGAAATAAAGACGCTTTGTCAGTTTGCATTCCTTTTTCTGAAGCAGCTATGGGCAAGTGTAGAAACTGATCCTTATCTTTAGTTTTCCTCTCAAAATAAGGATAAAATTGGATTTAAGAATAAGATCTTACAATATGAATTTTGGTTTATGGAGGATGTATTCTAGACTGTCAAAAATAGTATGCCTAAGGCAAATTTGCTTCTAAAGAGAAGAATGCAATAAAGCTTAGGGTTATTCTGAAACTGAACTGCAATATATTATGAAATAGCTTGGTTCAGTAATTCCTGGATTGTTGTATTCAGATTTTCAGCCACTATGATTCTTTGCTGATTAAAAAAAATCCCCTGATAAATGCCAAGGACTAGTGAAATTAAGGGTCTAACTTCTTCTTCTGTCTGAACTTTCAAATCAAGAAGTAGATAATAATTTGCACTTTTCAAAAACAGCATAATGACCTGAAGCTCTTTAATGTATTTTAAAGAGGTGATTGAGAGTAATGACACTGAAAGTAGCCTCAGTGAAAAGTGACCATCATGCCTATGTAAGAGACAATATCTGACTAAAAAAGCTCTCAAAAATTGGTCCCTTTTCAGATGTTTTTCACTCTCTGAGGTAGGATCTAGAGGATGAAGTCAAAGGACTTCACATGGTGTATGGTCTGTGCAGTGTCTAGCATGACTTAATCAGCCTCAATGCTGCTCTAAATTATAGCAGAACAAAATAGTCTTCTGATTCTTCATTGTATAATCTACTGAACATGAAAGTCTCTTTTGATTATTCTTTGCTACAGGTTTGTAAATATTCTGGAACTAAAGAATAAGCAGATGCAACCCATTTTTTCTTGTACTGACAGTTCTTGTTGTAGACTAGTTGTACAAATAACTCCAGGACATCTGACAGCTTATTCATATGAAATGTGTTGGCAAAATTTGTCATGAATTGATTCCATTTCTTGAAGCTTCTTTTTGGTTCTCACTTTTTTTTTTTCTTCTCTGTGGGAGTATTTCTATTTTTTCAATCATTTTGGAATTTGGAAGTTTATTCATATCTCCTTAAGTGTATAATAGTTCAAGGAACACATAATCCCTTTCAGGCAGCAGCTTTTATAGCATGTGGTGGGTGCCTCTGAATCAGCATCAAATGTTGGCATCTCCACTTCCTCCTTCATCAGAAGTAGTGAAGTTTCATCAGAGCTAGAGAGAAAAAATTATTTCAAGAGAACATAAAGAAGTGGAGTTCCTTTCCTCGGGGTCGGGGGGGGGAAGGAAAACCAGAGCTAATATTAAATCAAAGAACACAAATCCACCTTTCAAAATCATCCTTTGTACTTCCTTCAAACTTAACACATTAGAAATTAGAAATTTTTCACTGGGGATGGACACTGGCGATAAATAATAATGAGAATTGAATATAATTTTTCATAAGCCAGAGCTCCTTTCCCTGAATATTTGTAATGTGATTTGATGTTTCTTTCAAGTATGGAAGCCTTGGATTCAGGCTATCCTGTTTCTGGCAGGTCTAGGAAAGAATAATGGAGTTCTTAATATGTATGGTCATATTAATAAAATGTCCACCAGCCTACTTTCTCCATCTTTCTGATGCATTTGATACAACTACTGGCAAAAATATTTGAGTTCACTATTTAGAAAATCACATTTGAGCTCCTGAGGCTGGTACACACTCTGTCCCTCAGCCTCCTACAGGGACAAGAAGCAGGCACCTGGCAGTTTTCCTTCCTGCCTTCTTTCCACCCTGACTTTCCCAGATATGATCCATGTAGGTGGGCCAGGGGAGCCATGGCAGCAAGGCAGTGGGAACCTGTTTCTGTGGCATTTGGCACATGCTCCCCAGGAGCTGCTCCTGTGCAGACCCAGGGAGGAGTCACCCGGGTGAGTGAAGTATGCTGGGTCTGCTCCTGAGGAGGGCTGAGAGTCTGTGGTCATTCTGCCTGATGTTCACATCTCAAATAATTCCACTGTATCCAAATCTTCCTCCTCCAAACTTCAAATCCCATTGTTCAACAATCTGAACTCGGTAAGAAATAATTCAAGAAAACGCTTCAGGCAATGGAATGTAAAAAGGTTTCTGCTTGTAATGGGATCCCAGTATTACTTAAATTCATGGATAATCTGGTCCTTTTTTCTTTTTAAACTGGATATTTATAAGATAGAAAATCCACAGTGCTTCAGCTTTCAGGAGCTTAGTGGGAAGAGCCCATTATCCTATAGGTAGGTATTACCCTCATCTCTCTTGCCAACCTCCCTGGTTGAAATAACAGCCTGAGAACAGGTCACTTTATATAAAATAATAACTGTGAGGGATTCATGGCTTTGCTCTTCCCAGATTATGAGCCCAGACACAAAAGTCTGACCAAAGCAATGGAGCCTTTACAAAACCTTTCCAGAGGAAGGGCTGGATGTCTAAGCTGTTTTCCCATCCCATCTCAGAGAAAGATTTTTGTGAGATCATATATCAACAAATAAACTTTTAGCTAAGCCATGGGAACAAAACCAAGTTGTTTTGGCCAGTAATAACATCACAGTTGAGTGAGGATGATGCAGAAACCTGAATTTTCAGATCTTAATTTTGTCTCATATTTCTAGTACTCTTTGAAATTAACAGATGATATTCTAGCTTATTTTTACTTTTACTTTATTTAACATTTAAATTTTTCATCAAAGACACATCATTTCTCAATGTTGAAATCAATATTTTGTGATAACTTAATTCCATTTCTGGATGCAGCAGACCTAGATTCCTTTCTATGCTAAATGGAAACAGAGTGCAGGGTATTTAATATCCTGTCATTGAGACAATGCAGGCTGCTACTATACAGGGAGCAGTATATAAGTATATGAGTTTTGAAAATTAAAATGAGCTGGTAAGCTAATAAAAGAGTAAGATACAAGTATAGTAATTGTTTTTACATCTAAGCGAGGCCACTCTAAATAATTATAAGCAATTTGAATGTTTTGAACAACCTCTTTAAGGGTAAACTGTGTAACCAACTCTTCATAACATTAATACCTTGAAATAATTGATTTTCAAATACTGAAGCAGGCAAAGCATGAAGCTTAAGACTGCAAGGCAATAAAGACAAATCAGATTTGTGTAAAAATCTATATTAAAAAAAGGTAGTACCAGTTCAGGGAAGCACAGATCGTGTTAAAAAACAGCCCTTGTCTTGTGTGGAAAGATCTCTATCATTTATTATAGGTCTAGCTTTCATTTTCATAAAGAAACAGTATTGCTTGAGGAGGTGGGCATGCACAGCTTTGTTATAACAATCTACAGTCTCAGGCTGCTGAATTCAGGATATAAAGCTGTTTTCAACTTTATACCCAAATAAAGTAAACACCTACTTGGGCTAGAGCAGAGCTGTAAACAGCCTGACCACTTGCTTTCATAATCTGAATTCAGCACCTGTTATTGCTCTGCTGTTGTCCAGTAGTATGCTGGGTCTGGCTGGGATGGAGTGAATTTTCTTCATAGCATCCTGTATGAGGCTACAGGTATGATTAGTGACAAAACCAGTGCTGGTAATATGCCACTATTTAGCCACTGCTCAATGGTGCTTGCATAGAGTCAAGGCCTTTTCTGTTTCACACTCTGCAAGCAGTTTGGAGAGGGCAAGACTTTGGGAGGGACACAGCTGGGACAGCTGACCCTGGCTGGCCAAGGAGATATTCCATGCTGTGTAACATTATGCTCATTAGTAGAGCAGGGGGAGAGTCCTTCCAAGATAACCATCATTTGGAAAGTGGCTGAGCATCAGTCTGCTGGCGTGAGGTGGTGAGTGATTGCCTTTGCATCATATGGTTCTACCTCCTTTTTCTTCACTTATTAAATGTTCTTTATCAACCCATTAGTTTTTTTCACTTTTGCTGCTCCAGTTCTCTCCCCCATCCCACTGTGGGGAGAGAGTGAGAAGCTGGATGAGGCTTAGATACCAGCCAGATTAAAAGCACCACTAATATTGGAAGCTTTCAAATATTTCAGTTCAGCAGAATATGGTGTTCTGGACTAACAAGGTGTATAGTACTGAAAGCTCCCAGCTTCAACTCTGATATTGCTGTCAATATTCAACTTTATTCTCACAGTATAACAAAGGTGTGGGCTAAGTATTCCTTCCTTTTTCTTTTCTTGTTTTTTAACTCTGTTGACAATGGCACATATTTCAAGACTTTGATCTCATATGTATTTCTTAAGACTAATCTGCCAAGGAAGTGTGAGAAGACCATGGATTTTGAGCATGCCATATACTAGGATCAAAAAGGAGGGTCCATGTACCTAATGTACACAGAAATTGGATAGCTTGGCCTTCAGTGTCTGTATATAAATGTCTTCATTTCAATCTTATCATTACATTACACAAAAACTGGAGACTAGGGCAGAAAATGTGATCTGGCATTTTATTATACATACAGCATTTCCTAAGTTACCTTGAGAAATCTCTTCTAGTACACAATAGACTGTATTGCTCTTTCTCTACACTGTACAGAAATAACAACTTCAACATCATAGGCAGTATGTTCATCAGTGGTCTGGAAGTAAGCATAAAATCATTTCTTGGTAATGTTTGCCCATAGCACGAAGGCCAGCGTGAAGCACAAAGGCCAGCAGAGCTTTAAAGGGTGTTAAGTTGTAGAATAAAATGCAGTAAGCCTTGCTGACACCACAAAGTGCATCCTGACTCAGCTAACTGCACACTTATTCCCAAGGAACAAGGGATGAAAGCCATACTGTCAGCATGGAGAATTTTGGCCCCAAAGTAACTGATCAGAGGTCATGTGAGATGGGCAACTGAGTAAGAACTCCCATCACAGTACTTGAACATGAATGTAACAAGTAATAGTAATTAGGATTTACAAGTCATATCCTTGTATATGGCATTGGTCAAGCTGATGCTGGAAGAATTCATCTAGTCCTGGTGTCAGCATTTTTAAAGGGATATGGAAACACTGAAGTAAGTTCAGAAAATAGCCACCAAAAAAAGTATTTACTTGAGGAAGTGGGGGAAATGCCTTCTGGTGAGAGACTTGGAAGCTCATTTGGTGTAATGTCTAAAGGAAAAAACTGGGAGCTGACTTGATTCTTTAAGGAAAAATGGTTTAGAAAAAAAATGGTTTGTTCCTAAGGGACTCTTTAATCCAGCTTAGAAGGACATAATTAGAACCACTAGCAAAAATCTAAAGGTACACAAATTCAGATGACAAAGGGTTCTGAACAGAAAAATGCTTACCTGTGAAAGAAGTTTCTAAATGTCCCCAACAGGACAGGATTTCTTTGGTCAACACTCAAGGACAGCAGTATCATAAGAGGATAGACTAGACCAACTCATGTTCCCTCCTGGCTTTATGAATTCATGACTCTACTGTGCTTTATAACTACAGAACAGAACAGAAATCTCACAAACCTGTAGTTTTCATCACTCCACCAAGTAGCACAAGCCAGGAAAATCAATGCATGTTATCAGAGAGAGAGTGTGGAGCTAAACTGAAGGATTAGCTGTACTGGGGTACTGTAGTGCCAGCTCACTTTCATAATGAAGTTTCAGGTGAAATCTGAGGAATTAATTCTACTACCTGAGGGTGCTTCTTTTTGAAATTGATGATCTGGTGTTTTTTCCACTTCCATTTGGGATTTTGAGTAGTGAATTCACTGTGCTTACATGATATTTTAGGTGTCTATCTCCTGCAGTTTCTAGCTATGATAAATTTCTCAAAATAGAGAGGAAGCCCAGCATCCGGCTCTGCTTGATGCAAGCACAATTCAGAAATGCAGTTTTGAAAATGGTTTAAATCAACACAACCAGGCTCATTTTTTAGCTTGTTTGCTGTTGTTTTCTGGGGAGAAAGCAGGACAAGTTGCTTTTTAAATTCTTATATGTAACTGAGGCCCTATTCTTACCTCTCTTGTTCAGTGCTAAATCCCACAGTTCTTGTGACATTCAAGAACAGACTTCCAAGAAACAAACACTGTTGTTCACTCTGGAGTTCTTTATCCATCCAACAAGTTACACTGCAGTGTTACTACTTTTTCAGCATTGGGTGTTTTTCCTTTTTTTAGTAAAAAAAGTGATTAATACTTTCCTGTGGATACTTACCACAGCATATATTTCCTTCCACAATATTTTTCTATTGGTAGAGTGAGCCTATTTTTCCATGTTTTATGACTCTATGAAAGTTTGAAAACTACAGAGAAAAAGTTAAAGAAGAGCTCTCAAAAAAGTTTGGTGACTTAACTTGGGCTCCAAGGCTGTGGGTTCAAAGCCCATCTTGGAGCTTAAAGTGGCAGACAGCAACACTTAGTTTAAATTCTCCCTGTTGGATACATCATTCAAGTGAAAACACAGACACAGTCTGTTTTTTTATCTGATGGAGGAGTTCTCCCTTTCTAAAAGTCTCCTTGTTCTCTACAAAGGGATATATTATTTTCTACTGCAATCTTAAAGATGTGGATTTAAGGTAGGGAATTTTTTTGTATCATAGGGGAATTTGTCCTTAAGCCACAGAACGGTGTGGCCTGCATGAAGCCTGCCCCAGTGCAGACCTTACTTTTCTTGCCCCCTTAATAATCAGAATCCATTAGCAGGGCTTAGCATATCCAGATTGGTCTTGCTCAAGTTAGTTGTTATATCTGTCCAGTTCCATTAGTACAAAACAGGGTTCTGCAGAGTACAAGGTATCCTGACTCTCCCCTGCCCCAATTCTGCATTTTTATTTCACGTACACTAAAGAACCCCACAGGCTGATTTTAAGACATCTCTGGCAGCTCTGCAGAAATGAGCAGAATTTTTCACCACATGGACAGGTAATATAATTCCATATTTTACAACTACTGTGATTTACACCTACTATGATTTATAACTACTGTGCTGGAGTTATAATACTCAAAGCTTCCTCATAAACTGTAGTCACTAAAGCATCTTGCATACCTTTCAGATGCCTACAATGCTTCTAAGTTGGGTTAATTTTATGAGTTTTACTGTAGTGGAAGTACAGAGAAAAGCATTTCCAAAGGCTCATTCCTCCCATCTACTTATTTAGGAGAGGATAAATCATGCTCTAGAGATATCTGTCTCCTTCTGCACACAGCAGACAATGAACTTTGACAACGTGCTTGGTGAATTCAGGGTTAAGTGAGCATGGGTCCATCCATCAATTACCAGCCTGCCATTTCTTATCCAACCAACAGTTTATTGGGGTTTTTATTAAAATGAAAGATACTACTGTATATGAAACAGTTAGCCTTATAAATACGGATGGTTCAAGGTTTTGCAAGAGCATTGGCAGTAGTGACACATTCTGGCATTTGCAGCCATTTTGCAAAAACTATTTGTAGGAGAAAACAGCTCTGCAGATTGATCAGATACATCTAGACCTGGGTAAGTGGTATATTGTGCAAGGATCTTGCAGGATCAGTTTTAGGAGAGGAGTTGTTCTGAGCAGTCCAGTACCCTGTAGTTATTCCTCTCCAATGAAAATCAGAGTTTTGTTAGTTTGAGGCTGGGCACAGAAATCTAGCCATATTTACCTCTATGGGAACATGTATTTCACTGGTAAAGGAGACAGTCATGAGGATGGCCTGAAACGAAAGGAAAAATTGTTTCAAAGTGGAGGGACAATTTAAATTCTTTAAGCTCTGCTTGTATTAGCTACTTCTTGGCTTCTAGTGTATGAAAGCTTCTTGGCATGTGCCCTGCCTGGGGTCGAGTAGGACGTGGGAGAGATTGTGCTTGGATGTCTGGAGTACTACCACTTGGGGGGGAAAATGTGTAGCATTCCAACAGATATAATTAATGACAAGTGTTGTTGTCTTTCTCCTGTGCCATCCACCCAATGGCTGCCTGGTGTTGACCCCTTGCTGTCCCGCTGACCTCGCCAAAGTTTATTTTAAAAAGGCATCCTTGCTTTCCCAAACTTTTCAGCTAGGCTTCCCTTGGGCTTCTTGTTCAGTACATGCCCACAGACTATGCCTGTGTCTACTGCTCAGTGATCAGACACAAGTGTTTCCATTAGAGGGATGATTAATGGAAACTTCCTTGGGAATGGGAAAGGGAGAAGTGGGTAATACAAGTCAAGAAACGTGTTAAAGCTGAACAAAGGAACTTTGTTTCTTTGTTTCAAAAATAACTTATTTTTCAAGTGTGCTGTAAATTGTCCTTACTGGCTTGCGTCCTGCCCACATCAGTAAAGTGCTGCAGTTGTTTCCACAGGGGTGGGCTTGAGAGAACTTTGTGCTTTTAATCCACTTTATAGTGAGTGACCACATCAAATAATTCCATTGGCTGAACTGGCTTCTTTGTTGGAAGATTTAGTAGATATGAGGTTTAATGCTACATAGTGCAGGTGCATGGAATTTTCTACATCTAAATGCAAAGTAATAAAACAATGACTGTAGAGGATAGAGGAATCCAAACTGGCTATTATGAGAGTGCAGCTGTCAAGTTACTCCTTGCTGGTAGCATTCTCCAAACAGAAAACTGCATGACCAAGTCCTTCATTTGCATTATGAGGATCACAGATTCTGTCTGATCTCAAGCCTCCCCTCACTCTCTACTTACCTATTTCCAGTTACAGGATGTTAGAGGCAAAAACCTGCTTCTTCCATTCCCTTTAGGCACCATGTTTAGCTCTTTGAATATCCAGGGATAGGATCCACCCTGTCAGCCAAAGCAATCTGCAGATTGAAGCAGTGCAGCAGTGAAATGGGCATGATTTTTCACTGCTGAGTGAACTGGTAAAAAACATTAATTAGGGACAGAGTGACTAATAAACTTGGGAAGAGACTAGAAGCTCTGTCCTGCTGCTTCCCAGGGAAAGCAGAGGGCTGGAGTTTCTAGCAGTACCAGGTAGGACCTTCCACAATGCTTTAAAAGGAAGAAGTTTTGCTGTTTTCCAGAAGAAATCAGAGCTTTTTTTGCTTGTTCTTTTTAGTCTAACAGTGTATTAAGAGCTCTGAAGAGACCACAATAGAAAATGCTACCTTCCCACAAAGCAAACAGCCTGGGTAGCAACTCTGCCTTCCAAACATTGCTGTTCATCAGAAACAAGCAACTCTGACTACTTGGTAATTTGTTATTTGGCATGTGCACATCATATTCTCTGTGGAGTCAATATTTCAAGGATAAATCTTGATCCTGTTGCCAAATCAGAAAAACTGGGCAGTTGCACTGTAGTGCAGCAGGGAAACTGATGCAGGGGCTAGAACTGCTGTTTTCCAGGTCTGAAGCTCCTTTGCCATCTGTACAGCAGCAAATAAATTTCATTCCATGTTTACCCCATCAGGCACGATGTGCCTGTGCTGGCTGGGACCTCCACGTTCCTGTGCAAAGGGAAGGCCTGCCCCTCCCCTACATAGCAAAGGCATTCTGCTTTTGTGACATCTGGGCCACTGCAGCTGTTATAAGGAGGGGTTTGCTCTTTTTAGAAATTATTAGCCAAGTAAGCATGTTGTTTATTAAAATATGCAGTGTATGTCTTAAACTTGTAACAGTGATATAGAAAATATCAGCAAATTATTCAGAAATTCACTGAAGACTTCTTGCTCCTGCTCAGTGAAGGGTGAAGGTTATATTTGATTGAACATGTAACTTTAAAAATACATTTTTCCCTTTTGTATTTTGTCTTTATAATGCTTAATAATTTATATTTAGTTGTAAACATTGTATGTTAAAATTGTATATGGAAAATCATATAAAAATATTAGAGGAAATTATCTGACTTCAGCTCTTTATATATGATGAACTTTGTTAAAATCACTGCAGTAGTTAAAACATGAGAGAGCTAGTGACCATGAAGAACAGATAGAATAGTTTTTCTTATGTTTCTCCAAAAACACCGTTCATGTACAAGTGTGTTGATAACTCAATGTGCAGGTGCTGGTAACACTGATACCAGTAGCACAGCTTTTAGACAGGCATGATATTGTAAATAAGACCTGAAAAATATTGAAGGTTAGCAATATAGCAATATAAGAAGCATATATGGCTATTCGAAAGAACAAAATTTGTGCAAATTCTGCAGAAGATACTTTCTTAAGAATGAGAATTTATTCATTGTAGTGGAAAATATTTTGCCACCTTCTTAATGAAGTGTCCTTTCACAGTCTGTTAAGTATAATAGTTATTGGATTTTTTTCTCCAAGATTGTAGACTTTTTGTCAGCTACCATTTTTCATTTCTTCTCTTTATATAGAGATTTTTTTGCAGTATTTGAATGATTGATATTCACTGTATTGCTAATTGTTGCACTCTTACTGGAGAAGACTAACAAGCTTTGTCAGTTCATTACTGCTTCTTTTGTTTTCTATTGCATGATTAATGCCCATTGTTGATACCAAGTTACAGTTCAGTCAATTGTGGCTTGAAAAGAAGAATGAAATTAATGTTAGGGAAATATAAATTATTAACCAGTTTGCAGGGGTGGCTGTTTCTAATGAAGTGAGTTTCTTTACTAAATACATTTGAATATCAAATTCCTCTATGGCATAGCTAGAAAGAAAGGAATGCCACAGCATTTTACAAGCAAATAAAATTGTATCAGCAACTCCTTAGTTCAGTAAAACATTTTTTTAGCCTTGTGGAATCTTAAATTGAGTAGAAACAAGACAAAAAATTGATAGGTCTTAGACCCCACCTCCAGGGCAACTGGGTTAGTCCAGTGCTTTAGCATCCTCAGTGCTGTGTGTCTTGAATCTCATGAAGCCTCACCTAAGAGGTGCACAGAGGTTTACACTTTCAAGGCCACATCTACAGACAGAGACCTGGACCCTTTCACATCTCTTCTAGACAAACACATGGTTTTTCAAGTCTAGAGCAGTTTGCTTCCAGATGATAGGCAAGGAGTAAAACTACAGCTCTGAAGTAGAAATATGGTCCATAGAAACACTGTATTTTACTGATAGAACTGAACGGTTTTCAGCATTGGATCTTCCCTTTTTGTGAGTAGTCCATAGGAAAAAAAATATGCTGTTTTGCATATGTATTTCTAAAAATGAGGGTGAATGTATCTACATAACAAATAAGGAGGGCAAAATGGGTTTCGTGGAGGAGCAGGTGGAAATACAAAAAGCAGTGGGGTCCATTAAGAAGCATTTTGCTTTATGGTTGGTCCCAGGCTCACTTTTTTATGGCTGGATGTGTTTTGCAGTGTAGTGAAAATACCCAAGAGAGTGTGTCTCTTGTATCCTCAGTGTAGGGATTAAGTTCTTTCTCTAAATTTTAAAAAAGTTTTCCTCATTTGCAAGGAAAATGGTTAGGTAAGTATGAAAGTATTCCTTATTGATGTCACTTCCAGGGACTTGCTTTATTTTTTGTTAGAACCACTGTAGTACTATCCTTTGCAGACTGACATTGGTTTACATCACAGTTTGGATGATCTTCTCCAGTTGTATAATCACAGACCAGCATGGGGAGTCTGTGGGTGGTTTTAAGAGATTTTCTAAGTTTCTTTGTTTCCTGAGTTTGGTGTCCAAACATTATATGATTTGTTTATACTGATTTCATTGTGAAGGAAAGAATAAGTCTGATCTCCTCTTTATTGTAACTTGATAGCATGACAGTTATCTCAAGCATGGTTTCAGTTAGGTCTTATTCGTGCTTGAGGGATATTACTGCTTAATGTGCATAACATTATGCTGGTATTTTCTCTGCTTCTGGTAGTAGCCTTAGAAATCCAGTGTTTCCTTCATTCTCTGATTGTACTGTTTATGTGACAGCTAAAATTATTAAATTCTTAGAGTTAACTGAGACTGGACATAAAGTTTTACTCTCTACTGTCATTTAAGTTACATTAGTATTTCTGCTTTTATTCTGAGTGAGTTGATTTTAAGTAACTTAATTTTATTCTCTGATGGCACAGTAAAATTGCTTGTATCCTGATCCTGGAAACCCTCTCCAAGGGTTTGCATACATGTGCAGGCTTATTGGATCATTTGCATAAAGACAGCTTGAATCGTGAAGGATTATTATTATTTATCTTAATAAAATCTTTTATTAAGATAGAGCTGTATATTCACTAACATGCCTTACACAGAAGAATGTTAAATGAAAGAGCATCCTGAGGGCTTCTTGGCTGTGGTTGAATAGTTGCTAGTGGTTTCCAGGCTTTACACAGTAACACAGACTTGCTCAGGAAACATGAACTCAGACTCTGCTCTTCCCACAGCTTTCAGGTATTAATAACTAAATGTCACAGGAGACTGCCTAAATGCATGTGCAGCTATTTATCTACCTGCCCAGAAAAGCAGAGCCTTCACATAACAAAATCTTAAAATAGTCAGGATTGCACAGAGAAAGGATGAGAAGGAATATTATTGCATGGTACTGGTTAAAGAAGCCCCCAAATGTCGCTGTTGAGCCGCTAGCACAGAAGGAAAACCCGGATTCTCAGCGTGGCATAGAAAAAGGCGCTTTTGTATTTGAATCCAACATATATATAGACTTTTCAGAGGTCACCCAGATTGGTCAGTCAGAAACCTCCTCCTAGGCCTGATTGGCCAGGCCTGAACTGTCCAAATCTTGAGACACTGTAACAACAACATCCAAACTTTATCTTTGTGTATAAAACATGCAAGAATGTTCTCATGGGAAAGACCTGTGCTAGCCACACCCAAAAGCGAAGTACTGGATTGCAGTTCCTGCTTTCATCGCTTCTGAATTTACTGTTAAAGCATCAATTAGATAAAGAACAGAAATTATCTAGGGAGCATGGGGTGATCCTCAGGACAGCTCAGTAACTGCTGAGATCAGTCTGCGGAGTCAGACTCCTCCTTTTCTTTGATCCATGTATGTTGACATTTCTTTTTGCAACTGCTGGATCTTCCCTATCACTGATCCTGAAGGTTAGATTGTGACCTAGGAGGTAGGATATGTAGTTTGTTGACATAAAGCTAAGAAACCTGTATGTCTCATACTCTGGACAGTAGTGCTCACATCCGTGCTCTTGACAAAAAGGGGAGTCTCACCTCCACCCACTTGTCTGGAGATCACCTTCCCAATGGCAACAGCAAGCTCTGCTCAGGCCTGTCAGAAAGCTGAAGAGCCAGCTGTCTTCAGGAGAGGATTGTACATTTGTAAACTCCAGCTGACCAAGCTGCCAGGCCTCTGCCTGTGGTCCTGTGGCTTTGCAGCTGAACTCCAAAGAGCACCAGGAGTTCACCTCTAGGCTTGGACTACTTCACTGCCTGCAGGTAGCTGCACACTCACCATGTAGCTCCACACTCACCACGTAGCTTTCTCAGCTCATTCTTCAGAGAAACTTGTCTCTGGTCTTAATGCTGAGTAAAAAAACTGAGTACTTAACTTTAGACCTTTGATTTTATTCCAGGGATGTGCTATTTAAAGCTTCACTCTTACAGCACCTAATTTGTAAGCACCTGAAGTTTTTATTGAATCTAATCCTGACAGGTGATTTTGTAACTAGCAAGATTTTGCGTTAGCTCTTTTTGACAGCTGTGGTTAATGAATTTTAATAATAGATGCTAGGATGAAATGATAAAATAGCCGTTAGCAGATCTTGCAGATTAAAACCCAGCTGTTTGGTAAAGTTTTTGGACATATATCTATATTTTTGATTGTAACTGTAAATGGAGGAAAAGCAGGTCCATAGATGCAGAGCTCAGTTAATCAGAATAAAGGAGTGTCTAACCTTCATTAGTGAGCTGCCAGTTGGAAAGGTTCCTGAATTTAAGAAGTTCTTGAGGAAATCTGGTTCCCACTGTCTCTCTTGAAGCACTTTTTGAAGCACACAGCACCCAACATATACCATTCTTACCAGAAAAGCACACAGAGTAGCAATCATGGAGATAACTGAAGGCGCCTCTTACTACTCTTTTTATCTTTCTACCTGTGCAGTAGCAGACTGAAATAGGAGTTAATGACTAAAGCAAATCCAGGTGAACAAGGCCAGTTTCTACTTAACACACAAACAGCAACACAAGCTGAATCTGAGGGTAGATTTGGCCTTTCCATTAAAAAGGAGATCTGTAAGCAGTAGAAAATATAAAATAACCTGATACAAAGTGCATCTACCACTTCTCAAAATGCACAGGAAGGTAGCTGCTACTGATTTTAAGTGAAGACTAATCCTTCACCTCAAGAGACATTTGCTAAAGAAATGCTTGAATTTATGTGTAAAATAGCAGCACTGGACTAGGCAGGGGGAAAATATATATTATGAGACTTTTCTGCATTGGTGTCATTTAACTTGATCACTGGAGTGATGAGTCACTGAAGGCAGATTAGTTTTTTATTTCACCTTGAGGAAATACCCCAATACCCTCACAGGATTTTAAGGTAAAAGGAGAAGCAATGAAGTCACATTACAGCTCCTGTATTGCAAAAAGGCAGGTCAAAATATTCTACTTTAAAAAAAAAAAAAAAAAGGCATATAAGCTTGAAAAGGCATAGGAGGGACAGAAACAGTATAGGTTTGGGGTTTTTGCTAGAAAACTAGCAAAAAAAACCTAGCAAAAAAAACTTTGCTAGAAAACTAGCAAAAAAAAAAAAAGGCATATAAGCTTGAAAAGGCATAGGAGGGACAGAAACAGTATAGGTTTGGGTTTTTTGCTAGAAAACCAGGCATTTTTTTTTCCTGCTTGTTGTATAATAAAGGCAAACTTTGGGGCACTTGACAAGTATTCTCATCCCTGAGATAGAGCCCTGAGTCAGAGCATAAGGCTCAGCCTCTCTTCTTCTGTACTAAGGAGTTAGACAATGTACAGCTTTCATTTATCCACCAGATCCAGCAGCATCTTCCCATTTTCCAGACACTACCAGAATTCTCAGACCCAAATGGTAGGTTGGAATTTATACATTTCACCTAAATTTTTAAAAATCTGTAGAAGACCTCTTTAAAAAAATTAACCTTTTCACTTCCCTCCTTCTGTCAGATTATGTGATGCTTTCCATACACTAACTCTCCAAAAAAAGTGGTTTTATTTTGCAATTCATCTCTAGTTCCATGCACTGAGAGCTGGGAATGCTGGACACTACAGGCTGCTAAGGAATGTATAGGAGCTTAACAGCAGGAGCAACAGACCCAGGTTAAAAATTCAGTGACCAGGAACAAATGTGCCTTTTATTTCATCTCCCAGCTAAAATCCTAGATACAGTTTATTGGCTTTAAACTTTTCTCATTTAGTAGAATAATCTAAGCTTAGTGTTTCTTCTTAATCACATCCACTTAAAATGGGACATATATGGCTCTATAAATTAAGCTAGCACAGAAGTATTCTTTGTTTAAAAGACTTGAAAATTGCTTGACAGTTAACTATTAAATGGTATCTAAAATACCTGGAATTTTCCCTGAAGGAGGCTATGCCTCTACGGAAAATGACAAAATCAAATTTAAACCACAAGTGATGGAAATGTACTGCTTGATTATCCCAAAGTCAGGAGCTAAGTGAATGTCTGAAAAATACTGAGCTGAAGTGTTTCTTCAAGGTGATACGGCAGCTCAATCGCAGGGTCATTCTTTTGAGTAAAACAGATTTTTTTATCCCACAAAACACATCAAGAGTATAAGTATTTCCATTCACTTTTAAATAAACCAGAGAACTGTTGAATTTTTTTCATAGAGACAGATCAACAAGTATATGAATGTGGCACACCAAGCAGTCATTAGCCCAGTGGTTATATTTTGCACTTGTATGTGATATTTTGACTGAAGAGTCTATCCTGGACCTATAAAACCTTTTCTCAGAAGTCATACATTCTCATAACATTTTTTTCTTGATTTGGTATTTTTCTGAGGAAGAATTTTGACCAGCTCTCCATTAGACTCCTAGTGGAATGTCAGATCCAGCTGCTCATGTGTCCCCCTGAATGAATAGGTACAAGTCCCCTCTTTAAGAAGCAGCAAGATCTGCAGCATCCTTGTACTACTGATGTACTTTTCTTCTCAAATTTGGGGTCCTGACATAAAAAGGCTGGAATGAAGGATATGGTGTTGCACATACCCAAGTGAAGGCAGGGAGCCAACAAAATGCTGTTGTAATTACAAGTGAACATTCTTGTATCATAAAACTGTAAAGAAAAAGCTATAAATCAGAGCTGGCCTGGTGGTCCCTGGCAGAAAAGCGCAAAAGATTTGAGCTCATTCCCTGAGCTGGCCAAGAGTGGGATCCTCATGGCAGCAGCAGCTCATTCCAAGGGAAGGGCATTCCTCGTGTCTCCTGAGTGATGGCCTTGAAGCAGTGATTTTGGTGGGAGTCAGATCCAGCCTTCAGCCCTGAAGGAGTGATAGTGTGAAAAGTGCTGGCCATTGTGAAAAGTAAAGCAAGCTGTGAACCAGAGGAATTTTTTCTTCAAGAGAGCTAGTGTGTGTATTTAAGAGCCTGCTGCTTTCAGCGTTAGGTTTGCACTATTGTTCAGATCCCAATATTGGATCTCTTGTACTTGAGGATGTAAGACTGTCCTTTAATTTAGGCAGTTAGTTTCATATTTCTGTACACTCACTCATGACCCTAAATCATTCTAAAACTTTTGAATGGACATTAGAAAAATGCAAAGAAATTAAATAATACTATCCAAAATGTAGTTCCTGTCACTAATGAGCATGGACCCAAACTTAATCTTCAGTTCGAAATGGGCCATTCTTCTATCCTGGAAAAATTTTCCTTTTTTATTTTCTGATGTCTCACAAGGATGTAGCTCTTTAAAAATCATTGATCTGTCTGGATAATTTACAGTTTCAAAGATAACTAACTAAGTAAGTAGCAGAAAGGTAGGAAAGTATGAAAGCTGTGAGCATTGGGCAGTTTTTTAGAGACATTCTTTAATACAAACTGTGTGTGTGAATACTTCCTGTCCCTCTGAAAGATGTGGCTTGATCTGAGCCTACATTCGCAGTTTGTGTTTGGCAAAATAAGATGATGTACTGTTGTTAAAATAAAAAAAAAAAAAAAATTAAAAATCCTGAGGGTGTGCAAGTGATTACAGCAAAACAAACCCCAAATTGACAGCTGCACAAACAGCACTTGCACAGCAGTGGTAGACAGCTACTAAGAATGCCCAGTTTCCCATCAGACTGGTAAGAATTTATAATTAATAGCACATTTGGGGAGTCTTCTGTAATAAAACCACAATTTAGTATGCTAACTTGATTATGGAAGAGATAAAGGAGAGAGGACAGAAATTCAGTATTGTTTTGCAGAGTGTGTTATCTCCCTGTTGATAGCAGTAAGAGAGCAAGACAGATGGTGTTTTCCAGTATCAGCCCCTGCACTGGTTTAAGAGGTGCAGTCCTGAAAGGTGAGGGGCTCTTTCCCGAACAGATGTGACCCCCTTCAACTCTGATAAACTTCCCGAAAAGATGAGGGAATTTGTACTGCACAGGATGTGCTCAGCACATTGAGGGATTGAGTTAGTAATGTCCCTGATAATTGTGGATACCTCATTGTAGGAGCCAGTTTTTATTTAAATTTTTTTAATAGGAGTATACACATCTGTCTTTATACCCAGCAGCTTTTCTGGCCCACAAGAAGTCCTCTGTGAATTTCTCCAACTGAGCTCAGTGGGATCTCTGTCAGCTGCAAGATTTATGTCATCTTTTTCAGTCCTGAGAACTGTTCCTTAAGCTTTTCACATCTGGATTTAATTGGAAAGACATTAAAAGACATTAAGTGTGCTGGAAAAGCATATTTTAGAGAAGATCTTTATAGACGCTTCCATTAAAGGAGCTGACGGTTGTAGGTTAAAATGGGATGAGGACAAGCCATCAACAGTTAGCAAAGACAAAATTATATTACAAACTACTTCAGATGAGAAGTTCATCCTGTAGCTCTTGGGTCTGACTCTGCTTGCACTTAAATCAACTTCAATTAGGAAAAAAAATACCAGCTGATGCAGTGAAAGAATACTCTAAGATCAGAATCAAAAACTTTTTTCCTTTTAGAAACACTAGAATTTCTAATTACATGCCATATATGCTAAATGTAATGCTTTTAGCTGTCAATCTAGATTTGGTACTTTGTTAGACGTACATGCACACTTGTAAAATGAGACTTGGAGAATGAAGAGGGGGATTGGTCATTAGGGCTCTGAGGGTGGAAGTATCCTTCTCTGAATGCCAGTGTGCAGGCCACAGGAGTAGAGTTTCACAGAAGCAGAGATAGGAGACAATTTAGTACATGGGCTTCATTACAGATGTTGTCATGCAAGAATCTACAGCCCTAAACTCCCCCATTGTTCCAGCTACAATTTGCTGCTTGAAGAAACCAATGGCCAATGCTTTGCATTAAGTGTAATCTATTGCTTTTGTCTACAAACCAAAGTTTCTAGTCATGTTTAGACTGACAAGCGCTTAAACTTTAAGGTAATGGACTCAGTATGAGAGAACAAACATTCTTTTATTCTAAAATTGCTAAAACCAAGGAATCTGATATTTAGGAAATTGCTCCCATGTCTAAAGCAAAGTGCATGGTCTTTAGACATAAAAATATGTCAAGTTTAAAGAAAAAAAATAGGTAGTTTTGTTAAATATCACAGGGGAAAAGTACTCTTTAGAATATTTCAGGAAAAAAAACTTGTGAGTGGCTTTCACCAGTGGCTTTCTCCACTATGCCATAGAAAATGTTTTGCATTGTTGGGAAGATGATAGCTTGATGAGTGATAGTGACAGGAATGAGGCATTTGAATTAAATGGCTGCAGTGTAGACTTTAAAATTTTCTATCATTAAATACCTTTACTCAGAATCTCCCCCTTTCTACCTTGGCCTATGACAAAATGCATGTGAACTAGTAAAACTGATTCTTACTTTTATTGCCTGACCTTGGGCCAGCCCTTTATGCTCTCTCCAGTTCCCTTTTCCTTAAAAACAGGAATAATTAAACTACTTCTGTTCCTCAGTGACACTTTGTCTCATGAAGGAGAGGATATTTGCAAGGAGAGGCAAAGAGTATCCAAACACTAGTGAGTGTGTTTTACAAGTTCAGCTTATTAAGTGAAAGAGTAAACATGTTGATATAAGTATTGAGTAGTACTTGATAGCTTGAACCTTATTGTATGCTGATTTTGGTGTGGATATTTGGGAATTCCTAAAAGTCTTTTAGTATCTTTTTTTTTTTTTACCACTTGTTATGAGCAAGTGCCTAAGGAAGCCACTTAAAAACCAGAATAAATGCTTATAGCTCATAAATTTTGTTAAAAGAGTTCTAGCTATGTCTACATTACTGCATGGGTCAAGGCCCATTCCCTTGTGGGGAATAACATGATCATTTCTGTACTGCTACCTATGTAGGGAAGGCAGTGGCAGTGATGACAAAACCAGGGTGGAACTGTAGAGGTCAGATAAATGAAGAGGATTGTCTAATACAGCATATTTTAGAAGTCACAGTGAACTCTTATGCAGTCAAGAGTCTCAGTCCACTTATTTAAAATCAAGAGGTCAAAATCTTCTTCTATACACATAGGGTTAATGACAGCAGACTTGCAAATCTATTGCAGTGATGTAGAGAAATGGCTATAAATAAATAAACAAATAAACGAAGTAATTCTGAGAACACAGCTGACAAGGATATTTTCCAGCCATCAGTGATGAGAGAGTGATTCATGGCCTTTCTTCAATGCTGGTGCAGGATTTTGCCTGAGGAAATACATTCTGCTGTTTTCAGTTTTACATTTGAAGCTGTGTTTCTTAAAATCTCCTGTAATTTTTGTCTGCAGCTTCTCAGTCATGCTTTAGTGTTGTCTCAGTTGCATGATTTAAACCTCTACCTACTGATACAATAATTGGCCATCTAAATACTCTCATTTGGAAGTCCCTAATTATTGAAAGCACCTATATTACTTAGATGGCTACTTCCTTCTGAAAGTTAGTGTTTAAGTAGCTTTTGTCTAAGGATATAAAATTAGAAGCAAGATTAATTTAAGATTAATTGCTGTCTAGTGAAATTCTGTTGTATATATGTAGTGTAAACACTTGGAAATTTAGTTTTAAAATATTTTTGTTCATGTTCATAAGTAAGCTGTGATGATGCATGATTCTGCATTTGTTCTTGGAATTGCAGCAACTGAAGGAAAATTTTGAAGTCATGAATTTAGAAATAAATTTACTTTAAAAGAACTTCCATATTTCTGGACAAAAACTATAGCAGATACACTGAAAAGATACTGAAAATATCTGACAAAATATTTACTTTTAATTCTATTTTAACTAGTTAAGGTTTATTTTAATTGCTGGTACTGGGTATTTTCACACCTCACTTCACCATTAGAAGATGTAGACACACCTCAGCAGATACTGGTACTGAACCTGAAAGCTCTTTTGAGATGTTCATGAGGAAGCATCAATTTACTGGTTTCCTGAATAAATTGTCATGAAGGCAAAAGTCTTGCTAGCACTTGAGTACGCTGCCCCTTTCAACTGAGAATATCTGTGGGGCAGGGATCTGAGAAGATGCAGATTAAATCACATCCCATACAGTCCTAGTCCCATATAGATCCTTTAGCAATTCCTTCTTCTCTTATTCCTTCTCTTACCTGCAAAAGAGAGCACAACCTAAACTTGGCAGCTAGACTAACTTCTCCATGCTGGACTAACCTCTTATATTGTGTTAACTTAGATGTGTTTGACTTTCAGTATTATTTATGAAATCCTCTTCATACAAAAGCATACCTTTTACTAACTTTTAAATAGGTGCTTTTCAGCATGCTTTTCTCTCTTTGTGACTGGAAAGGTTTGTATCACCATTAAGACAATGGAACTGGCTCACCCTAAGTGATTACACAGCTCTTTCTTGGGCTTTGAGAGAATGCTTCGCCATTCATTACTCCTGGAATTAGTGCGTGGTGCCAAGAATGGCAGTCAGATTTCTAGTGTGGTGGTTCCCATGGAAAATAATGCCCAGTTGACCCTCTCTACTCTTAAGCTGTCCCTTTACTTAAGTAGATGAAGTAGATGAATTTCAGTTGAAGATTGAAACCTATGGAAATAAAATTCCATGTTGAATAGTGTCTTTCATACATGCACTTCCCAGAATATTAAGAGGCATGGAGGAATGAGTACACATGCCCAATAACAGTAGGTGGAAGAAGGTGACATGCATGCTGTTGTTGATAGAAGCTCTGTTTAATATATTGGAAAAATTGTTCAAGAACAGTTAATCCTTACTTTAGGATTACCCCCAGAGAGCTGGCAAGGTCAGGCTGTACATGGATTGTGTGTCATTTAAATTCTGGCTGCATGAGTTGCCTGGGGGCAGCATTAGCTACTACGTGGGACTTGTTCTAAGCTACATCTGTGAATCACCACTCTGTTTTAAAATAGTGGACTACTCCCATCCTCCAAGCTCCTTCTCTTGACAGGTGCAATCACTAGCCTTAAGTGTAGTGCCTATCAGGTGACTATGTCTTTGTGCAGAGATTAATCAGTTTGGAAAATGCTATTTCCATGTAAACTACATGAGTTAATCAGATTATAACCCTGTGTTTTTCATGCATATCATAAACCATATGAGGAAAGAGGTTAAAGTCATTTAATTAAGGTTTACACTGTGCTGTGAAAAGCCTTTTTGAACTTAATATTCAAACAGATTTCAGCTTTGGTTCACATGAAATCTAATCAACTGGAGAGAACAGCACATTGTAAAGAAAGCCATGAAAACTCCTAGCAGGAGTTATTGCTTGCAATATAGTAAATTCATTTACAACAGAAGCTGTGGGGGAAAGGGATTTGTTTGCAGTGCTTAGTTTTTGCTTAGCTTGTATGTAGCCAACCTGACAAATCCAAGAGAATTAAATAGGTATGTTAAGGAGTCAAATTTTAGCTATTTTGTGTGTATGGATGTAAGTTTACACAAACAAATATATCTTCTCTTTGTGCATTTCTGTACACATGAAGTATTGAGTGTGGGCAAGTTAAAGCCAGGTGGAAGATTAGTCAAAAATTTCTTCATCTAGAGAAATAAAAAAACAATCACCAAGAACAATAGTTTGAATACATACAAATTTAAATAGTTGTTCAGTTTTGGGACACTGAGCCCTCAAACTCACTTCTACAGCTGTAATATTGTTGGGATTTTTTTCAATAGCCTTTAAATGTGAAATTAAAATCCCCATATTGAAAAGTCATGAAGTGCATCTCATTACTGATGCAGACAGCTTTGCTGCAATGTTATTGCACAGCTGACACTGCCTTTTGAGGCCTCAGTAATCAGGGAGAGGGGAAGACACTCACTGATTCAGGGGACATTTTTTCTCTTGATTTAGAAAATAAATAAACATTGATTTGTTTGTAAATGCAATCACTACCAGTTTTGCTCATGCATTAACTCTGTTGTTGCCTAGGCTTTTGGCTTGAAACTAAAATCCAGAGCTAGAGTTATATCTGTCTATCATGGTAACCTGGTATGCAAACATGTTCTCAAGCCTAAACTTGAGCAACAGAGATTTGTTGATGCACATGGCATGTGACTACAAGCAATATGACCACAATGAATCATTTGACTCTGCAAACTTGGTCCTGAACTTAGACCCAGCTACTAAAGACAGTAAAATCTTGTCCTTCATGACCTACTCTAGACCCTGACAAGCCAGTCTTGCAGTTTCTGCTGGTAATTTCATGTCTTCAGAAAACACTGATCAAGGCCAAGCTGAATATGTTTTTTAATGTACTTAGAAAACTAAGATTAGGAGGCATATCACCAGTGAACTAACAGTATGAAGCAGTGTGTTTATTAGGTTTGTCTCAGACCTCCTCGGTAAAGTGAACTGGAAGGGCCACAGAGAACAACAAACTTTTACAATTTTCAGTTTCATGGAATAAGCTGAAATGTAATATGGATTTAAGAGGAAAAACACAAACCACATACTGTGTTAAAACAAACGTGAAAATTTTATCGTGAGGATGTGATCTGAAATGCATATGGGCTAGTGGAGTGCCTGTCTGGTGTTCTTGCTAAAGAATGATCTAATGTTACTAGATTGTCATTATAAGACACTTAATCCCCAGAGTGAGAAACAGGAAGAATATTTACAAGTTTCAGTGCTATTTACTAATTGCCAATTGACTTGAGGAAAGCTAAAAAATGACTGGAAACAGCCATCCCCATCCTGATACACACACATACTAATAATGGAAATGGCAGCCAAGACAAACAGCTAGCAGTGCAGTGCATCCTGTTGGCATCGTATTTTTGGCACTGTTGTAGCTACACAGAAAACAAGTGATACAAGAAATGTGTAAGGACATCTGTTCTGTAACCTATGGGGCTTCACTCACAAAACAGTTGTAAAATCTTCTGGGGGAGAGAAAAATTTCTGTGTATCTGTGCAGATGCTCTATTGTAAGAAAAAATATCAATGGAAGGAAGTGTTGAGCCTTTAAAAGAGGAAATTGTTCACCAGATTCACTGTCAAATGTTCCATTCTTTTCTTTCCTTTTCATTTAATCTAAGTTATCTGCCATTCATAAGTTATATTTAAGCCAAGTGGTGTAAATCTATTGGGACTAATAGAATTGAATCATGGATTAAATTAGCCTGGTGTCTGCTTGTAACTCTTCTTCACTGCAGATTACTTGAGCTCTGTGTCACTGCTGACTATTCAGGTCACAGCCTCTAAGCTACCAGCTTCCTTCCTCAATCCAGCATCTTCATGTCTGTCTAGGGGCATGACGGGGAGAGAAGGAACATTAAAGACATCTATTAAGATCCAAAGTATTGTTTACTCACCTGCTTCTCCTAATTTGCTGATCCTTCCAAATACAAGCAGGCTATGGGAGAAAGACAAGGAGGAGTTTTTCGTGCACTGCAAGGCTCTCTCTACTGTTCATCTACTCCCCTTCAGCCACATCCCATGAATGGACATTTTAAAAAGGAAATATACTTTCCCAAAACTCAAATCTTGTTGCAAATGTTGGGATATAAGTAGCTAGACTTCCCCCACAGGCAACTTATGGAGAGGAAGACACGGTTCCTTGAAAAAGGAATCAGACCTCATATAAACCTGGAACATGTTAGGGAAGTGGAAGATAAAGAGGAGCTGTGAGGTGCAGGAGGTTGGGAGAACCTGGGAAAGAAAAGTTTGGCCCCGGAAGCAGCTGGAAGTCCTGGGTGGGAGAGTATTTTAAAAAATGGAGCTGGAAAAAAATGCAGACTTCAACAGTGCTCACAAAAACACCCTGACACCTGTAGCTGGAAAACCAAGGATACAGCCACAGGACTGCTTCCCTGCTGCTCACCCCCTCTGATACTTGGTTTCACAAATGCAATAGGTCTGAGATTATATCTTTTATGTCATATTTCAGTTTGGGAAAGGCATGGCTTGAAGAAAGGCAAGATGGAGAAATAAGACTGCACCATGTTACAAACATTTGGATTTGGAAGTTATGTTGGTATTAAACATGCTTATCACTGAACATCTTGAATCATATTTTCATTTTATGTGTTTTCTCTAATAGTTACATATTACTTTATTGATACCCATATAGTAATGATCCATGCTTATAGGCAAAGTGATCCTTATTTCATATTGTAGTACTTCTCTCCTTGCTGTTAGAAGAGAGGGGCTTTCTTGATCTGATTCTATTAAGATGGTGGCTAATATTCATCAAGGAAGTTTTAAATCAGTTTTCCTGGAAAACAACCCTGAAAGCTGCTCTGTAATTCTGTAGTTTATGTGGGATGCCTTGCAAATAGTTAGTTCTGTGAGTAAAACAGTAGTAAATAACAGAGCTACTCAGCCATTCTAGACTTAGGATATTTGTGTGGGTCTAATTAATCTCTTGATGATTTCAGGATTTCTGTTACCCCTAATCGAGTCCAGACCCTTCTGCAGATCATATGATCAATCTGTGATTTAATCTTGAATGAAACTTTACTTGGCTCTACAAACTCTGATCAGGGCCTTTTCGTCCAAGTCACTGTACAAACAAATAACCTGAACACAGAGTTCTTCCACAATAAGTTTACAATTCACACATCAGACCAGGAAGCTAAGAGTGCATATGAAAAAGTAAACAAGGTGGGTTGAAAAACGTATGAGGTAGCAGTTTAACTGTGTGGGAGGAGTGGATGTCTCAGCTTCCTTCTCTCCTTGCAGTGCTACCTGGTAATGGGCTTTGGTTTACCATACATGAGAAGGAAGGAGATTCTGATAATCTTGCTAATGTGCATCAGGAAAAAATGGATATGAGAAGACAGCAGATTCTTGTGTGCCAGTCCCTACCCATTGGATTCTTTCTCACAGTTGCTAACCCATGAGCAATTAAAGTACAAGGAAACACAGGAGCCCAAATCACTCCCCTTCCTCACATGATGAGTAGTGCTTGCTCTGTGATGCAAAGGATCTCAGGGAGAGGAGGAGAAGAGAGAAATTGGGGTGAAGGAATGTGTTGGGTTACTGGAACAGAAAAGTTAATTGGAGAGTTATTTATAAACCCTTATTGCCACTGGAGGAATTATTTGTGATGAAAAGTGATTTTGTTGTGCAGTAGTGATCATGGATGGAAAGACAGATGGTGGTTAGATCTTATAGGAGTAGAGAATGCACATCTGAAACTTCAAGGGACACTCTGACGTGGTGGAGAAAGAATTGTTAAGAAGAATGGAAATATATCAAAATATCAATAAAATCAGAAGAAATTAGGAAAGAGAATTCACTCTCTGGGGAACTCAGTGAGTGATAAAAGTGAAAGATGCAGTAATGGGATCTCATACAGGGGGCTCAGAACACATGGTAAAGGTGGAGTGGATTTTATGTAAGAGTGTTAATCTGAGGTTTACCAAGAGACTTTATAAAATGGTTAGGGCTTTCTTTTTTTCTTTTCTCTTTTTGTCAGGGCACAAACCATAACATTTCACAGACTCAAAAGATCCTACTTTCGTGCATTATGGGTGGGAGTACCTTGTACAGCCTTCTGAGGCTTTAGCAGCCAGTCATTACTATAGACAAATATGGGACACATGGTCTTTCACTTTAGGGCAGCCTGGCAATTTTTGTGCTGTTATTCATCTCACCAAGATACACATTGTCTAATAATATTTAAGTTGTATAAACATACCTTTCAAGCGAAGGAGTTGTTGAGAGAATCCAGGCAAAGAATTACTACAAAGGTCAATCTAGTACTTCATTACAATGGCAGCTCCTGTTCCAGGCAGAGTCCCTGCTCTCTGAGGAAATGAAAATAGAGACATGGATTCTTTCTGTCCCAACAAATAAGAAGAAAGTAGCAGTTTTTGCTTCACCATGAACACCCTTTAGGGCCTGCAGTCAGTTCCACTGCTCGAAGTGTTACCTGAGGGCAAAATGACTGTGAAAAGTCACCTTTTCTTTCCCCTGTGATTAGTTCTGAATGCATCTCAGGAGGAAGTGATTAAAAAGCAAAATCCATTTTGTGGCTCTGCTTTACATTTCACCTTCTCAGTAGAACTGACCTCAGCTGTTTTATTGTGCTGGCTCTGTTTTCAAAGTCAGCCATGTGGTGTCAGTTTCATAATCAACCTTTGCTGAATCAATTACAAAAAATCATATTTCTTTTACTGAAGCAGATAGAGGGAAGAGAAGAAAGGGACTCATAGCAGATGAGGCAGAAGTTGGTCAATGCAGAACACATGTGCAGAGGAAAATATTTGATAAAAGCTGACTTTTTCTATTGCTGATGCTCCCCAGTCACCCCATATTGGCTCCCCCTGTTTAGCATATTTCAACTACCTGTGTATAAGACATCAGGCTGTAACATTGTTCCAGATCCGACTTTGGAGTGTTAGTAGTGTCCTGCTGACCCTCTTCCCATTGCTCAGAACTTCTGCAACCATTTGCAAGACCAGTTTGTCTACAGGAGCTCTGGAAAGTGTGGGCTCTAGGAAAGCGTGTTGGAAAGCTGGAGAGACTTTACAGCCAGAAAGCCAAGAATCCTAAAAGCATATCCTATTCTTCATATAAGTGATGCAGCTTGCATTCACACAAATGGGAGTCACTCATGCCCAGGAAGGAGGAGATATCCTCAATCCATGCACCAGCACAGCTGTTCATCATGGAGCTGTTATGTACCCACTCTGTTAGCTCTGTAGCCTAAATGGCTTCAGTGTACAGGAAATTAATTTAATCTAGAACAGCAAAACATACATCTTCCTTCATTTGGTGCTCATACAATTGTGTCAGTGGGTTTTTTGACAACTCATTTTTTCTTTAGGCAGCGTTAAGTGCCTTGAAACAGTTTTCAGAACAAGGACTGGATCCAGTGGAAGGAGCTATGAAAGTTGAGAATGGATCACATGAAAAGTAAGTACCATTTAAATCCTCTGCATTTTAATGCCTGTGTGGTGTGGTAGATAAGAAATGTTAATTAAGAGCTTAGTTGCCCTTTTAAACCTGTGCAAAACTATTTCCTCTGGAATTTACATACAGTTTGTGACAATTTGAGAGGATAAACATGATTTCAGGTTTAGTGTTACTGATAATGTTTACTAATGAGCTATGAGACAGTCAGTCCTATGGAAAAGCTAAAGAAAAGGATTTTCTTTCCATTGTGTGGATTCTGTGTAAGTAGTATAACATGATTTTTGCCAAATGTGTTGTAGCATATGATATTGCCTGTAAATAAGGATAGCTATCTGCCAATAAGTCCTTATGACTGCAAGCTGAATTTTACCTCAGAGAATTTAAAAGTTGAAATTTCTTTCAGGTCTTAAAAAGCTCTGATATGGAATATTAGCTTTGAGTAGTAAACAATAGAACCAAGTTTCACACTGGATTTTCAATTATTTAAGAAAGTGGGATTGTCCATCCAGTAAAGATTTTTTTTCCAGCTGCTAGTCTGTTTATGTAAGAAAGTAGTCTTGTGTTACTAAATAAATTAGGAAGTAATAGAATAAAAGAAGTAAGACTAAAAGTGGCATTTGGAATTTTCAGTAGATATATTGTGGCTATTTATAAACTAATTTAATCAGAAACATTTTTCCATATGATCTCATCAGCATAGTATTTGAACATAAATATTGTTGTTTCACTTTAAAATGTTACCTTCCACACTGACCTTTGAATCTCATGTGCCATCTGGTAATAAACATGTCTTAAAGATGTGCAACCCTGGACCTTACCACTCTTGTTAATGTATTAATCTTTCAGACAAGTCAAGCATCTGGGAGAGAAAGCAGACAATAAACAGACTAACTCAGGCACCATTGCTCAGGACTGCAAGGATTCAAAGGCTGTCGTCTAGGAGCTTCCCAGCACCCACGGCTGCCACTGCATCCTTATAAACCTGTCAACACGCAATAGGGTGTATGTGTACAAGGAAATGAATGACTAATACCATTATTTGAGTCTTATGTGAAGACAACACTATTCTAACGCAAGAGATAGTATACATGGTACTGTTTATTCAACTGTGGAAAAAAATAAAATTGAACATTTCCCTTAGAACTCAAGATCAGAGCATAACTCAATTGCCCAGAGGCAGAAGAAGTCTGATCGTGTTACTGGAGGTTAAAATAACAATGAATTAACAAAAAGTGTTAGGAAAAAAAAAAAGGAAACTTTAAAATTGATTAATATTGAGGAAAACAAGTCAGCATTGGTTCAGTTATACAATTTTTTGTAGTGTAGTTTTAAGTTCAGCTTACTGTTTTTTAAATAATGCTTGAATATTTTAAAATTAACCAATGACAGTGCTGTGAGAATTGTAGTTGTTGTCTTCATATATAGTCATACAGCTTATCTTTTTATGCAGACATTATGCATTCTTCATTCTATATGAATATGTATGACTTTAAGATGCACTACTCAGAGTTGTATGCAAACAGAAGTTTAAATCTTGACAAGTATTTGCTTAACATGAACAGATGTTAGTTATGATCATTTTCGATATACTCCAGGAAAAAAGCAGATATGGTATTTGATTTTCCTTGCCATAATCAATTAAAGAGGCGTCTTGCCTCCAAGCAACATTTTCCCCTTCAATTCTGCTCTCTGTTGTGTGAAGCACATCTACACCCCATTCTGTGTGTTGTATCAAGCCACCGTTTGCATCAACTGAGTGTTTTTAATCTCTGCATTCGGACCAAGAGCAAAAGGGAGGACTGCAATGTTCTAAAGCCAAGGGTAGAAACTGTTGATGTAAAGATCATTCTTTTGTGAAAGAAGTGACAGCAGAGATAAGGCCTGTGGCTGCTCTGTACCAGCATATTTCTTTCAAGTGTGTGGCCAAATGCAGTAAAACCACATCAGTTCATGTGTACAATCACAGTGTCTTCTCTTTCTTTATCACTCACAAGTAGACAACTGAGAGAAAAAATGGAAAAGAAAACAATTAAAAACTAACAAATGACTGGCTACCACAGCAAAGCCAGGTTTTAACCAAGCTTTCCCCATGCCACTGCTTTCTACAAACTTACTGTGTTAGACCAGACATGCTGGTATTTTGATAATTTATTTATGCAAATTACAGATTATTTAATGCAACAAACAGATAAAGCTTAACTGTGTAACAGTCATGACAACATTGCACAAGCTTGTAGAAGCATGAAAACCAGAGATCACAACAGAGTGAGTCACACAGAAAAGCAGAGGAACAGCAATGTGAGGAAATGGTGCAAGGTACTGTGGCATTAATTCACCTCTGGGGCAGCCTTTCAGGAGAGCACACATCCTGCTCTCACAGAACCAGCACTTGGAGTCCTTTTTTTCTACTTCATGTTTCTCATGGGTATGATTCACTCTCACCCCCAGCAGATAAGGAGCCTTTGTTCTAAAGTTTGAAGTTTTCTAGGGTCTGACTCCATAAAAGAGTCAGGAACAAGCTGAACCTTTCAGTTCCCACAGATTTCCAGGGGCGTTTGGCACCTGGCAGACTCAAGTTATTCAGGCAGCAGCATACAAAAATAATTAGCTCTTGCACACCACCTTTCTCAGGGATATGTTAGCTGCCTAACTGGCAGCTGGAGCAGAAATTCTGCTCCTTCAGCTCATCAGACAGCTCAGAGAGCTTTGAAACTGTCTGCGTCTGTGCTTTAGCTGTACCTGCCAGTATGTGGGATACAAATGGCTTTACTGTCCCCTTTCACGGGGAACAAGAACAAAAGGAAGAGGCAAACTAATTCCTTTGTCCTAATGGAGAGATGCTGCTCTTACTGGGGAGAATGTGACAAGGAGAGTGGCAGTATGGTGTCCCTGGCATTGACAGAACCTCTGTGGTGTTTTCCCTGTCTCAGTAAACTTTAGATTAGTTGCTTTGCTGCAGGTGGGCTCTGCATTGAGCACCAGGCTGTCTCCAGTGCCTGTGGAGTGCAGCAAAGTGATGCTCGTCCCACTCCCAAAGAACAAATTGCAACCAAATGTGTGCAGCCAGCTGTCCAGGCCCAAGAGACCTCATTCAGTCCCTCCAATCAAGGCACCAGTAAAGAGTATCTCTGCGAAATTCTTATTTCAGATCCTCTTGCTTGTCAGAATAATGCTTGATTCTGATTCTGACATAAAACAAAGCAAGTAACTGAGCTGGGGGCTCACTCTTTTTTCTCAAAACTGTAAAAGCATGGAGCAGGTTGGGGGAGGTGGGTTATATAGTAGCAGAATTTCTAACTATTTTCCAAAAGCAGGGTTGACTGATGATAGTTCTAATCACAAGTTAGAAAGTCGGTGCAGCGCTATGTCAAGTGTACACAGATGGGCAGTTTGAAAGCACCTCCCAAGCCACAGGTTAAAAGCTTCATCACAGAGGCCCCAGTGAAGGCTGACAGAGCTTTTCCTGGAATAATCTGAAGAAAGAGTTCCTGCTCCCTACAGGTACCTACATCATTAGAAAGACTTCTGTATGGAGCTCATCAAGATACTGCACCTGAACACCACAATGTCATTTTGGTGTCATTAAGGCATTCCAAGGTTCTTGGGTCAGTGAAGAGATTTCAGTCTGTTCCACCTGCAGCATTTCTTTTCTCAAAGAATATCCTGCAGTATTCACACACATATACAGAAATGCACTTTAGTTTGGCATTGTCACCAGGAACCTCCCAAGAGCTTAAGGACAATTCTTGCATCAATGATGTTGCAGCAGCCACTGGACTTGTCTCCAATCTTCAGTTTTGTTGGTTCACAGCTGTTCCTCTTGGTCCCTGAGCTCTCAGTATCTGAAACCTGCTGGGGAGGAATTAAGTCAGATAATCTAAAAACTACTCTATTTTTCTCCAGTTACCTGATATTTTTTCAATTTTTTGCTTTCTAAAATAAGTACACATGGAACTGAACAGACTTTATATTTAGTTTTGTTTTAAAAGTATATAATGGACACTGAAAGACTGTCAATATGTTTGAATGTTACTATTAGTTCTAAAATGGTTGTTTATTTTTCTGACAGCAGTTAATATTTTTTATTTATTTTTAAGATTATACATCTTTTGAGGTATAGATTTTGTCCAACTTCTGTTTGCAAAGCACCAAATACAGTTTTGTTCCCCGCTGCACACACATCCCACAGATCTCATCCTATGTCTCAGAGCATTTTCAAAGATGAGCAAATGCCGTGTTTTACAGAAGTGGATCTAAGGTTTCGCTGGTCCTTAGGAATAAGGCATGAATAAGGAACAAAGCTTAGGATAGGCAGTTTGTCTATCTAGCAGACTACTGAGGGAACTGTTCTCAATACTTTCAGGACTCTGAACACAAATTGTCGTCAGTTCTGAACCTGTAGAACTCATTAATCAGAAGGAATTATGCTAAAATAAAAATAGGAGACTCAGGTATCTTCTCAGAAAATCTTTTCAACACCTTCCAGGGGTCAGTGAACTAAGAACCTGCACAGGAAAAGGCTCATCACTGAGAGAGTGGGGTATCCAATATGGCTCAAAGGATGGGAATACACATGGTTAATCTTGTATCTGAGTTATCACCTTCAGTGGAACACAACTGCCGACAACTCAGCACACTCTGTCAGCTTCTGTTCTTGCATGTAGCACTGCTCTCCAAAGGGGCAGATGTGCTGCTTCTGACAAATACAAAACACAGCAGCATCGGGGCCACGGAGCTGCAGAACAGGGTGTGTATTTCTGTTCCCAGCCATCCCAGCATTCCCCTTCCACTTACAGTGGAGCTGAATTTACCCTTCAGCTAGAGTCCTCATTGAATTCAAGAGATAATTAAGCTGGCATTTAATTTCCTCTGATTGAAGTCATAGTCATAGGATTTAAAATATTTAGCACTTATCGGCATCATTTTTAAAGGGTCTTTGGATAACAGTAGAGAGGAACCTTAGGAGCAGGGGAGTAGTTGGGATGAATGACTGCAGGAATATGGAATCTCCTCCTTCTTAGCCTGAAGTGACAATGAAATCTAATCCTTCCTAAAGTGTATGCAAAGCCCTTGATCTCTCTGACAGTGCTTTACTACATGCATTTTATTGGTGGGTGGCTGCATGTTATTGCTCTCATCTTTCTGGCCTGCTCCAATTCCCCATGAAACAGCAGAAGGTTTCCCATTTCCTGCAGTGAGAGTTGAGCAAAAATTTTAAGCGGGATTTGTTTTCCAGT
Source organism: Lichenostomus cassidix (assembly GCF_008360975.1). Classification (NCBI taxonomy): domain Eukaryota; kingdom Metazoa; phylum Chordata; class Aves; order Passeriformes; family Meliphagidae; genus Lichenostomus; species Lichenostomus cassidix. Next base: position 120,042,254 of record NC_139482.1, on the reverse strand, counting down.
TAATAGGCAGAGGGCTGGGTTTTTGTTTACTTGTTTCAAAACACTAAGTGGGGGGGGAAAAAAAAAAAGCTTGGTAAAATCTTTATATCCTCTCCCAGTCACATCCAGCATGCCCTACTCTCTCAGTTGCACACTGTAAACAGGTATTATTTCCTTTGCTCAAAAAAGAATGGCTTTTGCAACCCCTGGGCAGAGGGTGGCAGATGATTTTTAATGATAGTGAAGACAGGGACTGTGTCAGAGCCCTGAATACAACATGGAATGATGATTCTGTGTGCTTTGGGGAGACATGGTTCTGTGACCAGTGAGAATGGATAATGGCAATCTTCCATCAGTCTTCTTGCTTAAACATGGCAAGTTCCCTGCCCTGAGAAATAGTGTTCAATGTGGATATTTGGAACAGCTCCCCAAGGACACCTCTAGAAGAGCTGCAAGGAGAGAAACATGTCCTGAGGAGCCGCTTGCTCTGCCTTCCCCTCCTCGTGGCTGATGAACCCCAAGCTGCAGGTGTGAGGTACCATCAGGATGTGGCATGGGGAAATGCTGCTTCCCCTCAGGGTGTTTACCTGTCCTGCAGTCCTTTTCTGTTTGTGACTGCATTCCTGAGGAGTGATATGAGCTGAGCAAGTGTGTACATCAGTAGATGAGACGTGTATGAAGTGTTTTGGTGGTATGATTTCTATTATTCCACATGAACGGCACTGACTTTTGTTTTTGATCATACAGCTTGTTATTTGCTTTATGCAGTTAGTCATGGTTGGCTGTGCACTTTTGTGCTTGGTGTTTTAACTCCACAGCTCTTCAGTATAAAAGAAATTTAAAAAACAACAATGAAAATATTTCTAATCTATTCTTAATTAAATAGACCTCAATAATTGATTTATGGGAAGAAGGAAAACTAAACAGAGTGGTTGCTAACCTAAAAATAAAACCTATTTAAGGCCCAAATTTTTCTTTATTTGTGATAACCACGATTTAGGGGAGCCTGAATACCTATGAAGTTTTATCCAGTAACACACAATAAATGAGAAGAAAATTACCCTGGATAAAAAAGTTTATGCTTCTCACTACAATATATTAAATATATATTTGTGCATTAAAACAGATAATCTAAACATGCTTATGTACTTTCGTTTGTGATTATATGTGCAGCATAGATTTTGTTTTTTCTAAAGCACTGGTACCTGTTAAAAATGTTCAAGGATAATAATAGTAAAGTCAATGTTGTCTAATTCCCTGTTTTAAAATGGCCTGTTTCCACCCCCCACCCCACCCCCAATTAACTGTATTTGAACTGGCTGGAAATAGATTAGAATTTTGAAAATTTATTTGTGTTTAAAGATAGGAGGTCTTCAAATGTGGTTCAAAACAAAGAAGACATGTTTAAATAGGACAGGGGGGAAAAAATCAAAATGTGACATCTGTCTGTGGTAACTCAAGAACTTAAACTGAGCTTTTTTGCCTTCTATTTTTATAAAATGGCAATTTACTGCAAACCAAACTTGACCTCCTCCTATATGGAGACAAAATATAAAGTAAAAAATGTGCAGACCTTTTTCTCATCAAGGAAGAAGCTCCCATCCAGAGTGCAGCACAGTAACTATACTTTGACCAGCTCTGACACACAGCCTTATTAACCAAAGCCCCAGCTGTCATATTGCTGGGATTATTGGTGAATGAAAGTTCAACCCCACTGATAATTTGTAAAATTGGGAACTGTTTACAGATGTACTAGAAACAGTGCAGTTAAATATCTGGCAAGCAGAGACTGCAGCTCCCATGTACAATACATGGTAAGAGTAAACAATTAAATGAGTACAGAAATGCAATAGCTCCTTGCAAAAGAAAAGTCACCCAGCCCAAGGCTGGGCAGTCAATTGATGCAGCTCACTTCAACATAACTACTCTTATTATTGTGAAATACTTGTTGCATGTGATCAACACAGCACTGAGAAATATGTTGCTACTATTTCAATGTTTCTTCTAACTCATAGACAAAACAACCCGGGGCCAGAATGTTAATAGCACTGACTAAGTTAAAATATACCAGAAAGGATGAGATTTTTCTGATGTCTTCTGAAACTGTGATCCCAACTGGTCGCAATTATCGTGAACATCACCTTTGGAGTCATTTGGAAACTGCTTTTGAAATGCCAGCTGATCTATCAGCCTGTTTTGAATACTTGCAAAAGTAAGTGGCTTGTTAGGAGGAAGGACACTGTCAAGGCCTTCACAACCTTATGTACAAAATTTTGCAGCTGATTTTTCAGGCACCCAAAGGGTAAGTGTAAGGCTTCTGTTCCTTAAGGATTTCTGTTCCCTCCCGTAGCATCAGTTGTGCTCCTTAACTGCTGTGTTTGCACAACAGCTGAAGAAAAAGTTTCCACACATATTTCAAAAATATTATGAAAACATTTTTGTGAGCAAGAGTTTGTGAGAAATCAGAGACTTGATAGCTTTCAGGATTTATTTTTTTGTTATTTTCGTTTAAATTTTGGTTAACCAAAAAACTCTTTCTGCAAACAGAAGTCCTTTTTTCAGTTGAAGAATTAAGACAAAGTAGCAGTTTTGCAAAACCTATAAAAAAGGACCAGTACTGGCTTTTTAAAATTGAGCTAAACTTTTCTTATTTATTTTATATATTTATATATATATATATATAATCATTATATATAAACACTTTACTTAAACATTATATACATACAAGTATATACACTTGTGTGTTTCTGTGTGTGTAAATGGATTCCAACCACACACATTTGTGCATTTGTCTATGTACATGTGTACATGTCACATGTACATGTGAATATATATACACAAATGATCTGACTGCCAATTTGAAAACAGAAGCACCCATATTCTAAATGCACAAATGTTTAAGTGCCTTACTTGGTAACAAACTAAGTATGTAAAAATCTCCATGTATCCCAGATCTAACACAAAACATCTTAAAGTGCACAGACAGACAACTTCTCAAAGCAGAAGATTGCCCACATAAATCTCCATTTGTGTGCATGCTCAGAAGCAATTTGATTTTTTCCACATGAACTCCTGGAGTCTCCTACTCCAGACACTTTGGGACACTGAAGTTCCTTTCCACCCAAGGAGAGGATACCTTATCCGGTAGATGTTCAGGTATTCTTACTGGATTGGGCAAGATACAAAGTATTGGTGAAGGAGGAATTCTTGCCAACAAATTTCTGCATTTTACTCAGTAGCTAAGGCTGAAGTCTAACTTCATCCTCTGCATCTTTCTTCAGAGAATGCCCTGGGCCACCAGGCTGTAGTCTCTGCTGAAGCAGGACATCATCCACCTCTCCAGCTCATCCTCTTCACTTTGAACAGATCTATTCAGCATTTACTAAATTAGTGAGAAAGGAATACTATTCCTATTACCTAGTGCTTAGAATACGTGCAGAGTAGGATAGAAAAAGGTTTCCAAGTTTTTTTCTTAAAATAGTGAAATATCAGTATTAGCTGATGATGAGGTAGTCACTCATGTTCACTTTTGTACTTTCTGAACTGCTGACTATTAAATTATTCTGTAAAAAATACAATGTTTTCCATGGAGATGAAAAGCAGCCCAGTGACTTCCATGTTTTGGTGGCTAAAGCATTCTTCCAACGTGGAAAGTTATATTCTATCTGCTATTAAAATACATTGTCAACGCAACAAAAATTCATAGTAAGTCTGTGCATCTTTACAGTTCAGCCTGGTTTGCGAAAGCACGTGGGAAGTAGAGCAGCTGAATGTGAGGTAGGTATGTCACCCTCCCCATAGGGAAACAAGTCTTCTTACTGAGGAGGAAACTACCTTCCTTCGTGACTACTGCACTTGAGAGATAAACTTCTCTCTGAGCAACAGATGATGCAAGCCTGAGAAATGTATGACCGTGACACAGAGCCTTTACAGAAAGGCTCATTTTCATGGACTCAGTCAGAAGGAGACTATGTTCCAACAAATAACTTCAGTTTGTTTTCTTTCTTATTAATCATACTAATAAAGGGAGTATCTTGCTTTTCTCTTTAATCCAGAAGTTGTATTGTAACATCACATAGAGCTTCAATCTTCTGTGGCCCCTCAGCTCTGTTTTTACTTCTATATTTGCTTTTCCTGGTTTAGTGATAATTTGGATCCATCCAAATTCATTCCATCGTATTTCAGAGAGAAAAAGAGTTCAACAAAATTTGAGAACAAAAAGGGTGAGTCCATTGGAAATAAAATTAGCAGCTTTTTTTATTGCTTAAGGCCTCCACCAAGGAATAATTTGTGCAACATTGCTGAAAGCCAAAGAAATCCTAAAACAAAAAGAGTCAATAGTTTGATAAAACACAGACCTCCTGTGTTGTGCAATTAAAGGTTAGACAGGGTGATAAGAGTTTTAATTTACCTTTGGGAGATATTAATCAGATTTTGGATTAACTTAAAATATGTTTCCTGTGCATTTATTGCCAGGTGAAGGTCCTTCAACGTTTCCTCTGGTGCAGAGGAAGAGATAACAATTTCTCAAAGTGAGGGGAACACCACAAACCCAGATATGCTATCAGGAGGCTTTCTGTAAACTCCATAATGCTGTGATTTTCCTTCTAGCAGCCAGGAAAGCCAGGGGTACAAACTCCCATATGCGCTGGTTTGATGTGAGTTCTGTTATTATTAATTATTTATACAGCGCCATGCGTGTGCAAGCCTCTTTATAGACAAAAGCTAATATCCCCCAAGAGCTTGCAAACCAAAGGGCCCAGTGGTGCCAACACTTCTTTAGCTTTCCTAGGACGTCCTACCTGGAGTAATCCACCGATGTCAGTGGGCTACTTAGGTGCTGGTAAGTGCTCTGCTGGGTAGGAAGTGTTTGCAGGATTAGGCTGTAGTTAAAGCATGAAGTGATGATGCGTGATGAGGGAAGGGAGGGCAAACATTCCAGCAACAAGATCATGCTGTTGCTTTAGTTATAACGAAGGTGTCAAGGCGTTAGGGCATTTTTAATGCTTGATGTTATTTGTGATCCTGTTGCCGAGAAGGAAAAGCTCAGCTTTACAGGCCACACGGAAGAAATGAGCTGCTGAGGAAGAAGACTGCCTTCGAGCAGAGGGAGAGGCAGAGCCTGTTACATGAGGAAGAGGTAAGGGAAGATGTACAGGAAGAGATGCTGACCATATGCTCAGAGAGTCTCCATCCTCTGCTGCAGCTAATGTGTCCACTACATCCTTGAGAGCCTTTTTTTTTTTTAATATTGAGGGCATTTTCAGAAGTTTCCCAGTACATTTCCAGCTTTTGGCAAGTCTCAGGCACATCTGTGACATTTAGCTGATAGCCTCCTTAGTGAAGGGAAGGTTGCCAATGAATCCTTGTGCAACTGTTTATGCTACAAACCAAAGTATACAACTGCCAGTTTCACTCTTACAACACAGAGAGCATTTTTCCTCCTTAATTGAAAGTGTGGAACACAACAAAGCCTTTAAATACCGAGAAAACAACCAGCTGAAACAAGTAGTAAGAAAGACATCAAGGATGACAGGCAGTAGGCCCTCTGCCCAGTGAGACATGCAGCCAGGGCATGCTCTATTTTTAAAAGGAACCTACAGGCTTTGGGAAGAATATAGGATGTGGGGGTCAGGGGAGGGGTTGTTCTAGGCACTTCAGATAAATACATCTGTGGGGAAGGGATGCTGCCTTTCAAGGGAAAGCACAGGTCGGGATGTTGCTCCAGAGAAAGCCAGCAGTAGCAGAGAAGGCTGAGTCGCTGGACTGGTCTCAGTGGAAGTCTCTCCTAGAAGGCTTTTTCAGGTGAAGACTTTTACACAGAGGTATCAGCCTGTTGCTCTTCAGGCACTGCAGCAGAAACAGGGTGAACATCAACACCTCCACCCTAGAAAGATCTTTAGGGACAGACCAAGTGGCTGGGAAAAAGCCCTGCATTTCTGAAGGGTAGTGTAGGAGCCAGTAAACTCACTGCAGTTTTGCTTTTCTGTCAGCTCCAAGAGTTAAAATCTGGTCGAAAATAATTTTGATTATAAAATTAACAAAATAATGGGAATTAACAGGGAAACTCAAACAGAAGATTGGCTTTCAGTCACTTTCTGCAGCATGAATATTTTGAATTTTCTGCATTTTTTGGGAACCAAATGGGTGTCACAATGGTTAAATGAACTGAGAGACACCTCGCCCCTACACTTGGAGGGTGATGATGGCACTTGCACAGAAACAGACGTCACCAACCCTCACTTTTCTGAATCCCCACCCCCCCACCTTAATCCCTCTGTGATTTGTGAGACTCTTCTCTTTCCTGAGTTAGTCTGTGATACGTGACTAAATCCATTTCCATACATTTTTTAAAGTTTTTAAATAATTCTGACAGATCACAAAGGGCACTTGAAGCAAACAGACACATGTAGGCAGATCCATAGATTATGGAACTCAGATACTCTTAATTTTGTCTGCCCTTTTTGGTATTTAACCTGTTCCAGACAATATTACTCTTTTCTCTTACAAGTTTCACATTTTTTAACCTGATTTTTTATACTTTCTTAGTAATATGCTTTGAATTCTACATAAAAAGAACTGGTGATATAAACAGCCAGATCTTCCTGGCTGACAAATGTTTTACATATGACAAATACAAAACTAGCCAGGAGATGGTCTGGCTCTGAGCTCGTTTTCCATACTGTACAGACATCTTTTGATGTAAGAACCCCATATATATTTACTCAGAGCATCTGACACTTGAGATCAGGCTTTTATTGGTTCGAGGTACTCCAGGCTGTCAATCACAGCGAGGTGAGCCATTGTCCTCAGAGGTAATCTCACACCTCTCCCCACACAGAGGCATGATTGCAAAGCAAGAGTGGTGTCGCACATGCATTGGTGTAACACATGCAGAATACCACGAGATGCAGCACCAAGCAGCTCTCTCCTGCTTGCAGACAAAGATGGGCTGATGCTTCACAGGCTTAGAGGTGGTTCCTGGTACCTGCTGAGCCTCAACAGGCAGGTCTTGGTGTGTGCTTGGTGTGCTGAAATCGATGGTGGCCTGGTTTAGTATTCCACTGAGACCAGGTCCTCTGCAGTGGAGTGGAGGGTCCAGACACATTAAAGGAGATGCAGTAGCTCTGAGTGAGGAAGGGAATGGTCCTTCAAACTTATCAGATGGCTGTGGTGATCCTGCCAACAGCCCTGGGAGCATCTTAGTCCCATGACACAGCCAGCAGGCAAGGGAAAAATTCACTGGGAACAACTCTCCTCACCTTCTTTCTTCTGACCCTTGAGAATAAATGTGACATGGGACATCATCTTAGACCAGGAAAATAAAGCCTCTGGGTGCATTTCAGCTTCTCCTAACATCATTTCCAGACTGCAGCTATAGAATTTTATATTAGCTTTTGTACTGAATTGCCAGCAGAAATCCCAAGAGATGCAGTCTCAAAAGTATGCCTAAAGAGGGAATATGGTCTGGATGTAATTTAGCTGCCATTGCCCAGCAATTCCATAGATCTTTTTGACTTGTGACATTAAATATATAGAGCAAGCACATGAATGGATTAACATACACGGTCCTATAATTAGCTATGTTATTAAATTTGCTAAGTAGTTGGGGGGAAAGGGGCTTGTTTGCCATCTGTTTAAAAAGTATCTCTCTTTCCACTGAAATCTGGATATAAAAAACCCCAGACATGTGGGCATGACTGCCTTACATACATTACTGGGATTATTTCCCTTGAGTTAACCAAGACAAGCATGATTCATATACCAGTAGAATGTTGTGCAAAAATGTGCATAGCATTTTTTCACATAACGTTCCTTTTCCTCCCCATTATAAATTATGAATCATGTAAACATCATGAATTACAGAGTTTTGTTGGTCTGGGTTTTTTATTTTTTCACCATGACCCTAAAAACTACTTAATAGTAGTATGTAATTATACCAGGCAGTATGGTAATTCTTCCATGAAAATGATTTTTTAATTCTACTTTTGTCACTGTGTAACCACACAGTCATTTGCTTTAATTTCCCTAGAAAACTTGAAATAACCAAACTATGATTTTAGAACCCAGATACACACACACACACACACACACACACACACACACACATTTCCACTGACTTTGAATACAGAGCATGCTTGTATTGTGATAAAGAAAAATTGGCACTGGTTAGAAAAAATATGCATATTAATTATATTATTATTAGCCTCAGCTATGTGGAAATTGTTTAAAAGTATGAAAACAAGCTGAGCCCTAAATAGGTTAGAGTAAGACCCTGGTTCACGAACTCTTCAGTAGAGCTCTGTCACTCACTCAGGAGTCCCATGAAAGCTTGGATTGTGAGAGCACAAGAAAAGGACAGCATAAAAGAAGGAAAAAAACAACAAAAACCACCCAAACGGAAAGATTCCAGAGTATGGGAAGCCCTCCAAAAGTGTAACTGAGCAGTACTTTAAGCCAATATTTCTATGTAGAGCCTTACCTTTAAGCCACATTTCTTTAGAGTGATGAGCAAGCATTTGTGATTTCCAGTGAACCATTCACATCCGATTCTGCAACATGCAGACCGAATGTTGTATGAGCTTTTTTCTCAAATGGTGCATAGGATAGCAGTACAAAAGCACAGGTGAAAGCAAGGGAACCTGGATGAGCCGTTTTTCCATTTGCCTCAGGCTACCTGAAAGGATCTTCAGTTAATTCAGAGGCAGAGAGACCCACCTGAATATTATGAGTTTGGAGTTCATTCACACATCTGCAAGGATTAAATTTAAAAGTCACAATAAAGCAATGGAGAAGGCCCAGCATAAACCAATGGAGGAACATAAAGGGAAGGGAGCTGAAAGGTACATCAACACGCACAGTCTAACTCCAGGCTTCCCAAACAGTCATCGGAGAGGGTTAAGTTTTCAGCGTGGGTGCTCTGAGTCACTGCCTGGAGGAGCTCAAGAGGTGATTATTTATACAGCACATTAACCACACAGGACTATATAGGAGGTCTAAAGTTCAGAAGCTGAACATGAATACTCCCCAGAAGGTGTGGAGTTTGCATTTCTTTCTGTTTGCCACTATCCCCATGGTCCCTGTGAGCTTCTCCAAGCCACATTATAGAAGATGAAGAAACTTTCTAATTTACACCAGCCAGAAACAACTGCTATCAAGGAGCAAGACTAAACTTTCTTTTGCTGTGTCTTCCTCTCTGGTAGTGGTAAATATCAAATTATATGTGGGCTGTTTGTCCCTGCACAGAACAAAGTGGCCAAGATAAACTAGCTGGGTATCATTTGCACGCAAAAAAAAAAAAACCAAAAAATAAAGAAAATGAAAACTAAGAAAGAAACTCCCCACTAAGGACACTCATCCATCTGTTTTTCTTTAGGGATGCTTTAACATTAGCTAAATTTCACTTATTTACACCTGAAGAAGTTAAATGATCTTGTTCCCATGAACTCTCTTACAAATGCTGTCCTGGCCTGTGATTTATATAAAAGTAGCTGTTCCCTTAATTTTATTCACAATAGCTTCATTCTTACCGTATGAACCTGCTTTGTCAGTATTCGCTTTGATTTATGGAAGATTTCAAACTACCAAAATAACTATCCCTTTTCTTTTCATTAAAGCTAATCCCCACAAAGACACTTTCATCTGCTGATTAGTCATGCTTCAGCAATCCTTGCTAACCAGAGGCTAAGTTATTGATGTGTTAAAGATGTAATCGCAGAGATTCAAGACCACTGAAGAAAATTCAACGTGTTGTTTGACAGTGTCAGAATTTAGCAGTGTCTTGGCTTTTTGAACCAGGCTGGGTAGCACACACTCAGCAGCATGGTCAAATATCTTCAGTTAAGCTACAGGCAAGAAAGGCTGTGTTCAAGGAAGTGCTCAAATCCACACAGACATTGAAGATCATGAAAAGAAGGGGTAGGTGCTGCCGAAATACTTCAGGGAAGTCAGAGCCCCACTTCATTCACCATGAACAAACTAAATTTCAGTGTTTCTCTATGCTTCACCCAGCTTTTTAGGCCAAAGAGGCAACACATTTTGCATTATAAACTGTAAATGTAATTCATCATCATGGCTCATGTTTCCCCAGCCTTGTCTCATTTGAATGTTTATTTAGAAAGTACCTAAGCAAGGCCATCTTGTACTTTTTCATGCTCTGACCATTGTGAAACAGTAATTTCTTCCTGGCCATCACTTTCTCTAAGTAGTTTTACATTTAGACAATGACAAGTTCAAATACTAGAAGCACTTTCCCATGAACTGATTATCATTCCAAATGTTTAATTTAATAGTTTGTTGTGCTGTAGATGTGCTAAGGAGAATAAGGACTCATGGATCTCTAGAACCTAGAGCTAACAGAGGTCTTCAAGACTATCCCACCACCCAGTGAGGCAGCTTGAATTATGCTTCAGAAAAGGGGACATGGCAAGCCTCAACTGCCACTTCCAGCAGTCAGGACCTGTCTAACTCAGCTATGGTTGCCACTACATGACACGCAAGTTCATGAGAATACATCCTTGTCACAGCTACGCCACAACTTCCTCAGGTATATGTGTATTCATGGCTGATGCTTCAGTATCTTGAACTTAATAGCTGTGTGCTGTGTAAGAAGTTAAACATGAGTGAGACCTGCTCTAAATCCCGACTGACTTTACAACTGGCATGTAGAGGTCTCCAAGTAATAATCAGCTTAATTCTTGTGCAATCACCTTTTGGGACATAAACATACATTCGGCTGCCATTTACCCATAATCATCCAGCTATAATAAGAACCACTTCACTTGTGTCTTCATCTTTACTAATTGTAAATTAGTGACAGCAGGAGGCCACCATGGATGTCACAATCAGCCTGGGCTGGAAAATGGCTTAGCTGTTTTTGGGTAGTAAGGAACCTGAACAGATACATCCTGCTGAGCCTGAGCTGGCTGCCTTCTGGGCAAGGCCAAGTGTCACTGCATCATGTCCCCCTGCTGAAGGAGATGACAGCATGGAGACTCCTACACAGAGGCTCAAGTGGGCCCCAGCCCAAATGACACAATTGTGCCAGGACAGGAGCTGGGCTGGCTCTGTGCATCACAGAGCATCACAGCATCTGTGCACCAAAGCATCACAGCAGAAGTCCTGAATCCACTTTGTGCTGCTCCTCTCCCACGGCCCTGTTACACAAATAGCCAAGCACTGACTGCACTACGATGCCACTTTGTCCCATTTTCAAAACTGCTGCGTGGATGAGCCCACACTCCCTCATCACTCGTTCTGTTAGATGAGCTTCAGGCTGCTCCAGGTTTGGACCTTCTGTTCCACAATCTTAACATTGCTTTTATTTGACCTGGATCAGTACAGACATATGTCTTTCCTGTCTTCTGTCATTCAATCTGAAGTGCTCTTCACTGATAGACCTGGTCCTCATTTCCAGGCTTCACCCCTTCCTGTAATGTACTGTGATAGATGAATCATTGATGCTGCTTCTGCCATGTCCAGCATTGTGCTCATAGCCCTCCTTTGTGTCACTGTGCTTTTCACCACGGTTGACATTCACCCATATTATGTCAGTCTTCCTTATTCTGCAGCATAAACTCATCATCTGTCCTCACTGTTTACTAAATCTGTAAGCCAAATCAGAATCCCCCTTTCCTCATGGATATCAGCAGAGAGCAGTATGTACAGGGTTCGTGGAAGCCAGCTTTCTGCCTCCTTTATAGCAGCTGCTTCTTCATCTGGTGTATTTCTGGACAGACATCCTCCAGTTCCAGGGCAAATACTGCTCCTCAAGGAATGTTCTTGGAATCCTCTGGCTGAGCTTGGTCTGTGAGCCCAAATCCACTGAGCACATATAAATTAGTCCATTGTTAATTTGTGCTGGAAAGCCCTGCTGAGTATAGGAATATGCCAGGAGAACAAATCTCTGAGATCCTCTTTTCAATTGAAATGGCTTCTTCTCACTCACTTCATTTACCTTTCAGCTTTGTCCTTGCCAGCTAAGACTGATGACTGCTCCACACACCATATCAAAGATTTGCTCCATCTAGGCACAAATCACACTTGGAAGGGGCATTGAACTCTGGACCACAACTGGAGCTGGTCCTGCAGATTGCCTGCTGCATGATGCCCTGTGAGTTCTGTGTCAACCACTTGTTTGGTACTGTTACTATAAATAAAAATAAGAAAAATAAGCCAAATGAGCTTATTGAAGCCTTACCCCTCACTCATAGTAGAGTTTCGTATTATCTGCAGTTGGGACAGTCTGACCTTAGGCTGAATGGCAAATGAAAAAAACCTCACAGACTCTTTCAATGCTCAAATTAAATCAAGTCTGCTCTGATTTGTGTCAGGTTCACCACTCATATTTGTTTTGTGATTGCACATTTAAGGCATGGGTTTAGTTCCTATACCTCATGCAGCCTAAAGGGAAGACTTAAGAATTTGACTTCCCTTCTGAAATTCCTTTATTTCTTCACTTTTGAGAAATGATCAGTTACTGTGAGCAACTGATCAGATTAAAATGTACAAAATCACTCATAATCACTCACAATGTATATGTCAAATTCCAAGGAAATTAGGTTATTACTAGTGAAGAAAGACAGCACAGAGGAAAAGCATGTTTTCACTGTGACCTGGCAATTCACTGACTCAGAGACAGGCTATCTGTACCAGATCTGTGAAGCAATCCAGAATATTTCAACCAGCTGGGCTGGATAATGCTGACACACATGACACAGAGCCAATAGTTGTATCTCACAGAGGCTGTAACAGTCCTCAGTGTAACTAACAGGTGTTGTGTTGTTCCAGAGGCTTTCCATGATTCCGCCCTAGTTTAAGTGTAATGAAAAACAGTGTAGTTGGCATCCATATTGACTGACATAGACCCCTGATTTCTGTGAGTAACTGGGTACTGATTACACAAGAAATCAGTTTGTGCAGCTCTTCAAGTGACTCTTCATCCCTATTGCAGAGCCTGGAAAATCACACATGGATGTGGTAAGGAGCATGTCTTGTTCCTTTAGCCCAGGCAGCATTTTCACCTGATAGTGAGACAAGCACCCAATTCCTTCACCTCTCTTTTTCAGATATCACTGAGAAAAAGCAATTGCTTCTTTCTGAAAGGACACCCTATTATTCAGTTTGCAAACACTGATACATATGCCTTTGCCAATGGGGATATGTATCAACCCATTCTCATCTTGTTACCCAGGATGATGTTACAGACATCCTGATAAGATCCTGACAAGATTTCTTGACAACAATATGGCCAGAAAGGTACCCATTAGGTGGCTTTCTATGCCTTCCTCTCTTCTTCTTCCAGGTAGTTTTCTTTATGGAGAGTTAACTTTCACCAGGAGGAGTCTTATCCTGTGGTGCAGGTGTCACTAGGAATAGTCAAAACCCAAACATCTTCAGGTGATACACAAATACAAGCCGAATGCTTCTGCTTTCACATGGCCTGGAACACAGCTAGCAGTTTCTCTGTGATGGCACCTGAAAAAGCACACCTGAGGAGCCCCAGGCTCAGAGTAAAATTTACCCATGCCAGACAAGCTACTTTCTCTGTTGAGCAAGAGAACAGGACATGTTCTTTGACCTCCTTGCGTGTTGTTTTTTTCCCCCAAAAGGTGTGAAGTTTGTCTCCTTTAGTTTTCTGGTATTTCTCCTGTAATCTTCCAAAACATGCTGGTAGTATGACTAATGAAGTGGGAGTGGGATTAGCAAAAATATTTTCACTTTTTCTGCCACCAGTAGCTCTATCTCTGCTAGTAACTCAAACTCTGCCAACCCTGAGACCTAGGGGCATGTTCTAGGTACTCCTGAGCTTTCTTCCTCACCAAAATGTGAGATAGGCTGATTCATTCTACCTATGGATCTAGCCCATGGCTTGTGCCATCTCCTGACACAGGCAGGAAAAATTTTAGGAGAATGTTACTTAACCAGAAATGTGCCAGAGACCTCAACAACAATTTAGCAACACAAACACATTTTGATGCCTGGGAACATTTTTTTTATACTATTCATTTATTTTTTCCATTGTATTCCTCAAAAAAACTTGAGGGCTTTTTAACTGCTTTCCAGTCAAAGTTCTCCTAGACCCAAGATGTAATTACTCAAGGGTAGTAATTCCTGGCAGGCAAAAGAAATCCTTCTGGAGAGCACTTTACAGACAATCTGCGTGACAGCACAGAGATTTTTATTTGTTTTTTTCAGGGCATATCCAACAATTGGTGGTATGGCTGGAAGTCATAACATTCTGCGCATGTTTGGAAGTCTATGGGACAGGAATTGCTGGTCTCACCTCTTGTTCATATTCTTTGGCTATTTATGGCACAGAAACTGTGTCTGGCTCTCGTGCAGACTTATGGAGAAGGTAGAGTGAATCATATTTGTAGTGTGAATGTGTCTTTCATTCCAGGATATTCTTTCACTGGAAGAGTTCATAACAACTGGCTGGGTCTAGGGAACGTAAATCAGGCATCATGCCATCTGTATAATTCCTGCTGTAACCTGTGAATTTACTAGTGAATTTATCTCTTTCATGTTCCCTGAAAAACAAAAACAGACTAAGTTATTTCAAGTGGGCATGTTGAAGCCTTGATGCTGTAAGTGCTACAGGGTAGTGTAAACCATCTCATTCTTTGACAGTGGCAGAAGTTCCTTAATGCTCATATGAATCCAGGAATGGATGGCAGCAAATGTTTTGTCTGGTGCCTCTTCATCAAAGTTAGAGGGATAGCTACAAGCTAGGGTGTTTCTACCTCCTCCACTTTCATTATTGCCTAGAGCAGAGTGCCAGAATAATTAGTTCATTGACAAAGAACTTTATGGCACTTTTCTTAGAAGATCTCGTATCCCGCACAAGGCAACAACTCACAGGTCTGAGTCCAAGTACAAGAGGGTATTCCAGGTGGGACTGGGAAAGAAAAAAGCCTGAATGTTGTATTATTGAAACTAGTTCATGTAGTCCATTTCCTCCACCAGAGTATCACCCACCAACCAAATGACTTTGGATTCACCTCATACACTCCCAATCAAGTGTACAGAACAGACAACATTCACAGTGTACATAAGTGTGATAAAATTCAGGTCTTATCTCCATGTCAAAGGGCCCCAGGCTGTGGATCACAAATGTAAATGAGTGCAGCTGAATGTTTTCCCATTTTTGCTTTTGTTTTTACCATGGGGTTTGAAGTGTCACATTCTGTAATATAACTTCCCTTTTCTAGTCACAAACAAACGACATCTGGCCACTTTCAATAATAAACTTGAAGAGAGGGGACATTTCCTTTCAGCTTGTTGGGCCCCTTCTTAACCTTCAAATTCCAATGAGAGCTGTGGAGAAAGAAAACTTTAAAAAAAATAATCCCCTAATGATTAAACTTACCGATGGAGAAAAACTTTGCTTCGAGCCTCTGAGTACAGTTTGCCTCACACAATCTCAAACATCCTGACACAGTTAATGCTTGAGGAGCTGTTTGCTGCTCCCACTCTCATTCTTACATCATACAGGAAACCCTTGCAGGAAATGAAAGTTTAGCCAGCCTTCTCCTCCCTCAACACCTTGGGCTTACAAGTCTAAGACAGAAAGCATACAAGGAAGAATTAAGGTGGGGTAAGAGCATTGGAGAGACAGGCCAGACACAGATAAATCACACACCTTGATTTTCATGTCTGGCACAACATTCAATTTTCTTTCTGGAAGTGCTTCTGTGAAATAATCTGGGTTTCACTGAGCAGGAAGTTTTCACTACCTATCCCACATGGGGACTTGTCATTCAGGGTTGTATAGGCTGAGTCTGCTTTGTGCTGTGTCACCTCAGTGGGCATTTTTAAGGGATTACAAATACCTCTCTTTCTTTTTAAGTGAAAGAATGGGCTCCCAGACCTTGATGTACCCCCAGCCTGAATATTCTTGTCACCCTAAGGATGTGGTGCAGCCCTTTGTTTGGATGGAAAGAGTGTGGTTTCAACCAGACTAGCCCAGCTCTTTCAAACTGGGAGCAGAGAATGGCTGAGGTTATCAAGATGAACAAAAGTTGCGGAAGGCATTGTGAGCAGAGGTAATGAAAAGCTCTTTTCTTCTTCTGTTCTTAGTCAACAGAAATACCAGACACATAATTTTAAAAGCTCAGGCCAAACCACTTCCAATGGTGCAACATGTAGTACAGAAGAGGCAATTTAGGGACTGTGGCTGGAATTGCAAGGCCTCCTCCTGATGATCTACAAGAGCTTCTTTCAGAGCCGATTCAGGACAAGGGAAAGATTCTGAATGGTTTTCCTATGGCCTGGATAGTGGCACCATCCCTACCACCACAGATAGTTAAAGGTTTTCTAGATAAATGTTTTTCTCTTTCTGCTAAAAACATGTTTATGTGGAAACTTATTTCTGTTGAAAGTATTGAAATGCTAAATGGAAATGCACTATATCTGCTTCTGGCTCTGCCTGCCTGCCCAGCCAGCTGGCTGCTCAGCTCCCTTCTAGCTCCCTTGGCAGGTGCAGGACTTCTGTCTTGCAAAGTGCTTGTAAAAGCACCTTTTGGTTCCAAAACACTAGGAAGTGCCACAGCAAGAGTTGTCTGTTTTTGTTAAAGCAATTGTACAGCTATTGCCAAAGCAAAGCTAATGGGGACTGCAGGAGCCAGGCAGAGATTCAAACTTCTGGACTGACATCATCACAATCTGAAACAAGAAAATTTACTTTGAAAAAAAGGTATGACACTTTCCCACAAACTCACAGTACAGCAGAAAGCCCTCCAGGTTTCTGTGGAATATGAGGCCTGCTTGTGATTCTTCTACCAAAAGGCACAGGCAAGGCACCCCAGCTCAGGTGGGTTCACCAGCACGACTGCTTCCTCTCAGGATGCCACAGACTGTGCCGTGCCCTTGTGGAGTGCAGCGCCTCCCAGATCTCTTTAAGTGCAGCCCTCTCCTTTGCAGGCAAGTTGCATTCCCCCAGACACTCCCTGGGAGCACATTTCTCTGCAGGAAAATGCAAGTGAACCTCTTGTGGTGCACGAAGGAAATGCTTTGCATTGATGCTGTCACATCCAACAGACACGGCCGGCTTTTGTCTTTTTGCTGGATGTGGCCCCTGGGGCTGCACAAGTCTCCAAGGCTCTCCTGTGATTTGTGGCGTGGCACTCTCTAAAGCAGTTAGGAACCGACAGCGCTGTTGTGCAGCCTGCAAGATTCTGGAATATTACCTGGTAACACGTGACAGGAAAAATCACCCAGGGAGGTGTGGCTGCCCTGTTGCTGTTGTTTACAGGGTTTGTGTCTTGGCATGCAGCCCAGTCACCCAACACCCTGCCAAAGAGCAGCCTCTGTACTAGCCTTGCTGCAAGAGCATACACCAGCAGTTTGGAAATGAGAAAATAACTGTAATATTCATGTCCATCTACAGAAGAGTCCTCCATGGGAGCAAGCAACAGGGCTGGCAAGCCTGCATCCATTGTGAGGCTCACAAAATCTCACTTCAAAACCCACAAACCTGAGATTTACACTATTACCATCATAGACTAGTCTCTTCCTCTGTGCCTTCGGAGGCTGTGATCTTCCATGGCTTGTGCTTCTCACAGCTTCTCTTCCTGCAAGGGCTTCTAGGAAAAAGAGTACAGAATCTCTGAGGTTGAGTCACAGCACGTGGCCACACTGTTCTATGGTGAGGCAAAGGAAAACACAGCAATGCTTGTTAGAGTCAGTCAACTCTAACCCCCTGACTCTGCCCCAGGACACAGAAGCTCAGGCCACGTCACTGAACATGGGCTGCTGACTTCAGAGCAGTTGTATACTGTTCCCATCTCCAGTTCAGAGGGGATGCTCTGGGAGTCAGCTCAGCTTTCTAGTCCATGAGAAGTTCACCCATAGTTTACATGTTCCAATATTTTCTTGGTGACTAACAGTGTTAGTGAACTCTAAGGAGAGCAATCTTTCTGCTGTTGGGTGACCAGCTTGTTTTGCAGGTCCCAGCCTCATCTCTGGCTCTCCCTGCTTGCAGCCTGTTGTCCAAACACCTCCTTTGTCCCTGAAACCCTGTGGTCCAGTGCTTTACAGCCTGTCCTACATCTTCCTGACCTGCTACAAAATCTCCTTCCAAAAGCAATCATTCATCAGTTTGTTCCTGATGAGACTCGTTGATCAAAGCAAAAATGTGTCTTCTTGTATTCGCCACTATCAGAGAATCCCACAAGGCGTGTCTGATGTGAGCACCCACGTTCCCAGCAGCCAGGCAAAAATTGTAATCATGATTAGATGCACACTGCCCCCAGAAAAGACCTTGGCTGGGGCTGGACACTTAGCTGGGGTCCCTCTGGGGTGGAAACACTGACTGTGTGTGGAGACAGAAGGAACACAGAGCTCACCATGGCATTTCTGGAGCCCCTGTGAAGAGCCCAGAGCAGAGAGCGCCTGCGGGCAAACACTCAGAGCTCCCTCCCGTCCACTTACAGCATGCAGGAACGTGGCTTGGAAAGTCACAGTGCAAGTACATTGCCTGACTGACACAGAAAAGTTTCTGTGTTTATGGAAAAATGACCAAAAACAAGGCCTGAGCGGATTCTTTCATAATCAAGATCATTTTCTCTCCCACAAGCAGGAAAGCAGAGGGGCGTTGTAAGAGAGGGAGATTTTGTTAAGCGGATTAACATATTAACTAAAAATAAAGATTGGACATATTTGGAATTCTAAGATAATCTTGCTTTTCTGGTGACAATAGAAATAACTCAAGCCTCCCTCTTCTGCTTTCTGCAGTGCTCCAATTCATTCTAGCCTGTTAATTCATGAGTTTATCTATATTGTACATAAAAAAGATACATCTATGCCTAGAGCACATGCTGACATTTGGGTCCAGATGATCTAGTGATTGGCATATTTTGATTCATCAACCCAATGCTGAATAGGTTACCAGAAGATTTATTTTGAAAGAAAAAAATTGGTCTTTTTTAATTTAATTACTTCAAATGTTTTCCCCATATAGCATATCCCTTTCATTTTGTCCATACAAACTCATGGGCCTAATCAGGGAGGGAATTTTTAAATATCCCCTGTAGCCTTCACTTAGCCTGAAGTGTCAAACCTCCCTGCCCTTCCAAAAGCAGTCTTGGTGCTGTGCTTGAGTCCATAGCAGTCTGAGCAGGGGAGATATCCCTTGGGGATAAGGGTGTCCCTCCTGAGGCTGTACTGTCTTGGCGTGGCCAGTTCCAGTCCTGGAGATTAATTTCAGCTGTCTTGGGTACCTACTGATGTGCTGTGTCCTGAATGGTGTCCACCATACAATGTGCAGGCACACGGGCTTTTGCCTTTCCTCACGATCATAGCTCCTGTTGGGCTTTTTTTTTGCTGCAAATACGTGTTTGACTAAGCAAGCTGATACACAGACCTTCAGTTTTTCCAGGCTCCTTATTACTGTGGCCCCCTCCCTCACATCAAACAGAGCAGTCTCACAGGTGGCTGGAGGATCACCCCAGGATGTTGGCCTGGGGGATTATCTATGGCATCCTTTTAGGAGAGTGCCCAGAAAGCCAACAGCTCCACAGGGTGGAGGGGACTCTGTGCCTTCACTGCCTGTGTTATCTCCAGCTTGTGTAAATGAAGGTAACTGGCTTATTTTCCCATCTGTCAGCCCTGAGGGGAGCCTTTTGGTGCACACACCCAGTGCAGACTTGGTGACCAATTTTACCACTGCAGTCCAAAGTTGTGAGGGTTTCAGACCCTCCTCTCCCAATCCAGTAGAGAGCACAAGATGGCCCATGGAGAATTATTTTGGCTACCCACCAGTGGCCCAGACTGGGTGCAGTGTGTCTGCTGACCAGCAAGCAACCATTTACCTTCCTGCTGGGGCAGATCTATCCTACGACTCCGATCTACCTCACTCTCCTACAGCTTAAAGTATTTTCTGCTTTTGATCTGCAAAGACAGCTGAAATCTCTCAAGAATTAATGGAAAATAAATGCCATAGCAATCTTCTGTAGGAACCTTGCAGTGGGTTTAGATGCATATGTGTGTGTGTTTATGTACACATACATGCACACACAGACTGCACCATTTCAGCAGGGGACTTTCTATTTTACATTCTTCTCGGGCTAACACTTGCACTTTAATACCAGATATCACTGTGAGACATAATGAGGGTCATTAAATGTATTTATTAGCTTATTAAAGTGAACTGCCTTCACTGTTGCAGCTGGCTTGTGTTTTATAGAAACCCCAGCAAATCCCCAAAGTCACACAACAGGAGCCCAACACACTTTAGCTGATGACAGAGTAAATATCAAATTTACTAGGGCTAGCAAGTGGCAAACACAGTTCTGGTATGTTATTTGAAAACCTGCCATGAGGCATAATACGTAATTCTCAGCTCATAAGGGTAGAGTTGATTTGGAAGGAAATATGAGAAGAATTTGATAGGATTTAGTAATATTTTCAGGGATACAGTTTAATTATAAACAGCCAGGAAGCTCTTAGATACTAGCTGTGGGTCTCAAATAACCATTAAAGGCAGAGGAAAAACTTCAGCTGGCTATATGAGCTGATCTGAAGTGGATTTTAATCATAACACAAGATAGATACACCTGAAGTGCTCACATCGTTAATGAAGTCTATATGGAAAATAAGTTTATATTTTGAGTTAAATTCAGAAAAGAACAGAAAGAGCCCCATGGGTACTGATGGTCTAAACAAGGTGAGTGCCCAGGTAAATGCATTTATGTTTTTTCACTAGGCAACCTTCCTTTCTCACAGGCTGTTGTCTGTGAAGCAGCTTTTTATCTTTTTGATTTTTGAGACATTAATGCTTCTTCTTTCACACTGGGGTTCCTCAACCTTCATTTCAAACACTTGGGGGACTGCAATCGCAGAGTATTCTCAGTGACCCAAGCACAGATGGAGGCAAGAATGGTGCCAGTGCAGGATGGGGTGCTGGTGCCCAGCACCTCCTCCCAGGAATTGTCTGGGGAAAACACTGCTGAGGAGTCCAGCTGCAGTGAAGCCCCTCACCGTGGGGATGGGCAGGAAGCTCTGCCAGCAAAGCCCCAGGAGGACTGAGTTTAATCTCCCAGCCCCACAGATTCGGCAAAGGTTGGGATCCTGAAACTGTACCAGGATAGTGCTGCCCTGTAACCCTCAGTTTCTGGTAGTCCTGCACATGTGAAGATGATGGGAAAGGCTGCAACCCTCTCAGACATTTCTTGAGCTGTTCCTCCAGGGCAAAGACAAATCAGAAAATCAGATAGATAGATAGATAGATAGATAGATAGATAGGTGAAGTATCTGTAGATGCAGAATCAGCCACACTTTTGGCTGGAGATGGCTCCAGAAAGAAATCAGAAAGGGATTAATCACAAGGAAGTAGACTTTGTTTTTAAAAGCTCCTCTCATCTGAACAACCCTCTCAAATCTGGTTGGGAATAGTCTCCCAGGACACTAGATGAGCAATGAAGCCAGGTGAAGACAGAAGAGCTGCTCAGCCGCTGTGAGATAGCTGTGACTAAGAATGATGACCACTGTCTGCCTTAATCAAAAAAAAAATAATCCTGTGTCCCTTTTCACTCCCATTACAAGGAATTCACAAATGGGTTTGCATCATTTTCCATAAAGCAGAAGGAAAACCCCTGCTGAGGTATTTTTACTCTCACTCTATCTCACTGTCCTGCTCTAACACCCACAGTTCTCCTGAAGATACAGTCACTGCTTATTCAAAGTTCAAGTGTAGGGGGACCCTGAGCTGTTCTGCCAAAAGCTTTCCCCTTCCCCCTCCACCCCCGCCTGAATCACTGGCAGCAAACATAATGGCAAAGGGTGTCACATTCTTCTTACCGTAATTCTGTAAAGCAGACTGGGATATTTTCCGAGATTTCTTGTAAAGCTGGATGCAAGCAACACTGTGTTTGTGTGCATGTGCGCACACCCAACTGCCAGTAAATCATCTTAAACTCACATGTTTGGAAAACTAATGGCTGATTTGGCTGTTTGCTCATAACTGTGTGTATTCAAATTATAATTGAAAATTTATTTCTTCAGGCTTTATTCTTCCAAGCTCTTTGTTAAATTTCATATATGAATAACACGAAAGCGTATCCCAGATAGCCGAAAGGCATGAATTGTAAGTGCCCACACCTCTACACACACATTTTTATAATGGCTGAGGCTGACATGAGCCAGGAAATTCAGAGTTTGGTCTCACATGGTCTTAATTCATACCTTTGAACGCACAAAATCTTCTCCCTATAGAGTTATATTTTAAAAATAGCCAGTGGGACTTAACCCCAAATTTCTGCACAACTCTGATTACATTGGCTCTTTCTTTTTCAGCTTTATCTTTTACAGAGTTTCTTGACCATTTTTCAGAAAGATAACAGTTAGAAAGAGGGATTTGGGAAAATATTAATTAGTTTTCTATAAGACCAATGTTATTTTTGAAGTGCTGGGGTATTTTTGTTTATTTTAATATCTCTTAAGCATGTGTATATTTTATATATTCTTATCAACACAGTGAAAGATACTGTAATTAGGTGATCCAAGGACTCAACAGTTAAGAAATGCTAGAATAAACTGCTTGCACAAGTCTGTTCACTTTTCTTACCCTTATGTGCAAGGAGATGGCTTCCACTTAGGGTCAATGCACATTCACTCTGGCACTTGCCCTTATCAGATCCCTCTGCCCTCTGTGTCCTCCTGGGTCCCTGTCACCTTGGCCAGTCAAGCCCAATCCTCCAAAGTGCTCATTAGTTCACGGCCTCTCATCCCTCTCACCCTGTTTTTCCACGTCTCCTAAGCTCCTGGCCCACAAAATCCAGAGCCATCTCCCAGCTCTTCTCTCAAAGCGTGGCTCTCACTGAAAACTGGCGCATCATGGTGGAGAGAAATTGGCTGTAGATCAGGTGATTATTTTGCACATCCACAAATACACCATTTATCAACAGGTCTCCCACACACTTCGCCTGCCACCTGCCCAAGTCAGGAGAGGATACAACTAATTCCAGTTTGCTGATGAAGGCAAAGGAAGGATGTAGGGGCTAAAGACAGGAGATGAGAGTTTAAATCCAGCCCCCATTTGCTTGAGCTGAGCAGTCTGGACAGGACAACCTATGACTGCACAGACCTGACTGTTTATCTGCTGCTGCAGTCAGCAATTTGTCAGGGAGTTGTGCACATCTGGTTGCCTGAGCTGCTCTACATTTGGAAATTGAAAGATCTCTGGTCACACAAAGGAAAAGGTTTACAGGTCTGGCGGGCC
Source organism: Lichenostomus cassidix (assembly GCF_008360975.1). Classification (NCBI taxonomy): domain Eukaryota; kingdom Metazoa; phylum Chordata; class Aves; order Passeriformes; family Meliphagidae; genus Lichenostomus; species Lichenostomus cassidix. Next base: position 120,019,057 of record NC_139482.1, on the reverse strand, counting down.
TGACTTGGGCAAAGAGCAAGAAATCAAAACTGCAAAGCCCTCTACCCACCCACTTTTTAAAGATGTCCCATCCCAGCTTGCTTTGCATGTTCATTTGGCCCTTAAGCCAAAAACAGGAAGAAGAAAACTGGGTCCCTGACAAAGAGTAGGTCTTTTTTCCAGGAAACAAACCTGAAATGTTTTGACTGAAGAAGGAAGCATTAGCCAAAGCTGTGTCACCCCTGCCTGCAAAAGGACCTTTCCCACCAAGTAGCTCCTCAGAGCCTCCCTCAGCTGAAGCTGGGCAAGAAGTGAATCAGGCAGCATGGACTGAGCCATGCCCCCACAGCTGAATGTTCTGGGACTTGCCTGGAAAGCAGCTGAATTCTGGTTACTTATTCAATATTGTCATTTTTAACTCAGTGACAAGACAGTTTAAAAAATGCATTTCCAAGGCTCCCCAAAAACAGGCTACAGTGTCATACCACTTCCTATGTTGCCTGGGTGGTTCCTGCATTGCTAAATTTGTGCAGAAATGTGATTCTGAGTAAAGTCTGGGGAGAAGCAGTATCCCGAATGGAGCCCTGGCTGACAGCGATGTGAAACAGGGAGCAAAAGGACTGTCACCTGCAGCTTGAGACCTCCAGAGAAAGCATAGTTTCTGATTTTTTTTGTAAGTAAACAGGATTGTCTCAGAGAGACAGCTGACTCCATCTTCTATTTCCCATGCAACACCTGCAGCTCCACATATTTGGCTAAGGTTTGGGTCAAGAAAAGGGTAACATTAATATAATCAAAGTAATGTAATGAATTTAACTCAGTGAATGATTTCTAAACAGCCCAAGGTCTTTTGAGCTGTGAACTGTTGGGATTCTGGACCTAAAACTTGTCAGTCTTTCCCAAAAATGCCAGTGGGCATCTAATGTATAGAGTATACATTCACTGACAGCTTGATTGACGCTATGTTTCTAGTGAGATAGAAAGGCTTTCATCCACATGGACACATTTCCAGTGCCCTCAAAAGGTGTGTTTTAGGGAATCAGTTCTGGCTCTGTCCCTCTCCCCCATTTCCCACTGGGGAGAGTAGGATCAGTGCTGAAGACCACAGTCCTGGCATTGCCCACTATACAGCTGAACATAAAGAGCATGTGGGATTCTCACCCTGAAAAAAAAATCTCTGAATCACATCCTGAGTATTCCCTAAACTCTGTATCATCTTACTTACTTTTCCCAGTTTCTTAACATGCATTTTTATTCCCAGCTTTATTCACAGCATCTTCCAGAGTTCTGCCAGTTCACCTCCAGCGATCTGTTCCTTAGTTTACATCTCTCAATACAGATCTTGTCTGTGGCTGAAAGGATGTCCCCCCACCCCCTCCCAACCCTACATATTCTCATAAATCTTTGAAAAACCCTGTTGATAAAGAGCAGCTTGTTGGTTGTTCTCACTGCCTTGGCAGGTAAACCAGCCTGGAGGAACAAGGAGTTCTCTACCCTCGCGCCAGTGGAGGTACAGCCTCCCTTCCACTGTTGCCAGCAGTCTCCAAGAGTACAGAATAACAAAAAAAGTACCCCTCAAGAGCCAAGGAAATGTGACACTGCCTAAATTCAGGTAAAAGGTTTTTTTACACTAATTGCTTTGTGTGGTCAGGAACACTGATGGGGTAAGGAAGAAGTGGAAGCTGTTTTCTTGCCTTTCAGCAGAGGCAGCATCAATTGGCTGGGTTTAATATAGTGCCACTTATGATGGAGGTGTGGAAAACTGCTGTGAGCAGGAGCAAACTGCTTGCCCCTGGGCAGATTTTACACAGAATAAGCCATGTGATCTGGATGCAGACTCGGGGTGCTGAAAGAGAGGAGGCAATGGTGAGAGCTGTGGCATGTGTGTGTCCATACCCAGAACCCCTCACTACAAAGACCAAACTAGAAGGTGCACCATTTTAAACAGAAGAAACTGTAGAAAATGCATTCATAAATAACTGCTGTGTGAGGAAATAACAGATTTAAAACCTAAAATCTCTTTTTCATTCTTTACTTCTAGTCCACTCAAGTTTCAGTTGTTTCAAAGGACTTTCTTAAAAGAGAGGGGAAAAAAAAAGCCTGAGTAGCAATTTGAGCTTATGCTTTGTGTAACAGTCTCTAGCTTGAGCTCGTGAAAGTATTTTGCTTTATCTTTGATCCAGACACAAGCTGCTCAGTTCACTAACACATCTCAGAGCCTACAAGTTAACTCATGCTTTGCTCCTGTAACCCAGGCAATTATCTGAAGGACCCATGGACCTATTTTTATTATCCTGGTTTTTTGTTTATTTCCCAGTAGAAGAGCTTTTTCAAATTCATTGATGGACTTTTTGGGTATTAGCCACTGGGACGCTGAATGCACAGGTGCTCTCAAAAACATGAAGTATTAGGTTGCAGAATAACTCTGATGTGATCTTTTGACTTTTGTATTTGATTGCTTAAAAAAAAAAAAAAGAAAAAGCTTCAACTGACTACATTTAATTAGAGTTTCTCATCCAGCAAAGAGGCCAGATGAGTTTCTTAATTCTATGTTTCATTTTGGGACCTTATGTGTAATGTCAAATAGAGCAAATGAATTGCATCCATCCCTGATTCAGCACATGTAGACCCTTGTTGCTGAAGTTTCCCAGTCAATCTATCCTCTTCCCCCCACCCCTGACATAAATAAAGTCAGGAGTAGAAGATTCCCTTCAAGGAAATTTATCTCTTTGACAGTCAAACAGGTGGTGAAGTTAATGCAAACCCTCAAGAGAACTTGGTTGGTAAGAAGGGCTCTGCAATAACTAACCACAATGATTTACAAGGGACTAAATTGCCAGATTAGGCCTTGATAATTTTTCAACTCTTGACTTCATTATTACCTTGTGGATCTGGATCTTACATCACCTCTAGGAATGCCTGGGATCAAATTAAAGTGGAAACACCTGGCTGAAAGTCAGTTCAAAATACAGATTTAAGAACTAGGGGGGGTATTTGTGTGCTGGATCTGCTTTTTATGCATGGTAGACAGCTAAAAAGTTCTATTTCTCTGTGTTCAAGCTTTGTTTTCTAATGTCAGTTTGCCTTGCCTGTGTGCTTGCTAATAATCACTGCCCTTTGCACGGATATTCACTGCTTAGAGGTGTACAGATCTGTCATGTGAAGCAGATTTAGAAGTTAAATGGAGGGTCCAAGTGAGTCAAACTACAAACTCAAAGACTTAGATCAGCTTGAAAATCTGTGGTTTGACCTAACACAGCATGATTATCTAAGGAAGAAGGCAGAAGTACTCATGCAGCAAGGATTTGCAAAAGAAAGATGATCCAGTAGTTAAGATAAAATGCAAATTTTGTTTTAATAATGTGTGAGAACAAATAAAGATTTTTGCCAGGAATCTGGAACAAACAGTGGAACACTCAGAGGAACAGTAGACAGCGATTTAATGACACAATACTGCTACTACGCAGCTCTGTTTGAGAACAATTTCTTACAAGCCTTTATGCTTTCTTCCTTTTGCATCTCAGCTGTCCTTCACCAGCTCTCCTGCTCAGCTGGGGAGCTGCAGCCAGGACTCATGGCTGGGTTTCCATGGGTCAGGGAATTCAGCACTGGCACAGGAGAGGCAAAGCTGAATGACTCTGCAGCAGTAGGAACCCTTCACAGGACACCAGGTGGAAAGTCAACAATCTAGTCCAGACAGCTGCCAGGACACTTAATGAGAAGATGGCTATTTATAGAGTAAAAGAGAAATCCTTTCAGTTAGTTCTGCTGCTGGCACACAAGCACTGGTTGCTTCATCAAAGTCTCCAGCTCGCAGTGAGTCCCGCTGATTTTAATGGGACTCTGCCTGGGTGGCTTCAAATGACAGTTCTGGCTCAACACCCTTGATGGGTGAAAGCAGTTCAACCACACTTCCCATGTGGAAAGACTTAATCTGATGTGGAGCCATTCCTCAAGGAATGTGGCTCATGTGGCTGATAGCTCAACTGGGCATGACATGCCATTCAGAGAGCAGGGTACTGGTGAAGATGGGAAGGACTTGTTGCCGTGTTTCAGCAACTGATGCATTGCTTGGTCCTCTTTAAGGGTGAGATTCTCCCATGTGTGGTGCCTTTCTGTTTGAAAAATATGCATGTACAACAGGCTCCTGCCTGGGAAGAAGTGAAAGGTGCTTCACAGGAAATGGCTGCCCATGGGGGCAATGAAGCTTCCTGCAGATTTGTGCTCTTTGCCTATGTCCTTGTGTTTGAATTTCCAGGACTAGAGATGTTTTCACAGGGCTCTAGGTAAACAAGGCAGCACAGGGGCTTGAGGGGCAACTTCTCTAGCTCAGAAGGCTGGGCCCAAAAAATCACCTCCTTGCATGGACCAGACTGCAAGTCGTCACTCTCTCTCCTGCTTTGTGGTGGGCACTTGAAACTTCCCAGTGTAGGCTGGGAGAGAAGCAAAAGCAAAAGATGATGGTAAATAACATTCCCCTTGTGAAAATGACGTGACAGACGGGGAGCTTTTGCACTGCCCTTGCGAATGGATTCCTGTTCCCCCTGGGACCAGACCTGGCAGCCCTGGCACGGAGAGGAGGCCAGGATGCAGCACCTCAGCAGGTGAGAAACCTCAGAATCCTGACCATGACACTGGAATTGTCTTCAGGGAGTGAGACTCGAGGAAAAGCTCCAGACAGTGACAGAGCAGGAAGTTACAGCAGCTGTAGGAGCTGTGGTTAATGAATTTCCCAGTGGGGCTTTAGCTTTTGCTCCCTCTGGCCCAGAGTGCCGTATTAGTTTCTCCGCTTCCCAGCCATCCCAGTCCCACAAGCTGTTTCGTGTAAGAATTTTCAAGGCAGCAGATTGTGTTATGAGTCCCCAGTGAAAGAATAATTTTAGGTCCGTTTCCAAGTATTTAGTAACAAAGGCTTGACTTCCCAAGGTGAATCCCAGGAACACTGACAGCATCTCCACATCTGATCATTCAAGCACCAGGGGGAAGGAAAAAAATGAAAATATGCAAGTTTTTTTAGAAAACAAGAAATGTGGGTCCCACAAGCTCAAGAGTTGTGGAATTTCATGTGCAATTTTGTCCCTTCAGTAAAAAGGGGTTACCTTGGCTGACCTGACTGGTCTTATTAAATGCTCTAGGTCTTTAGAGGAGAACTTCCACAAGGGAATGCAAATATTTATAACACCAAAAAGACAGAGAAAGGTAAAAGCTGCTTGTTGAAGACTGAGAACACTTACCTCCAAGTTTATTGTAGCCACTAATTTCAGCTAAAAGTTTGCATCTTTTCCAGTTATGAAGAACTTGAGGACAATTTCTCTTCTGGTCCCTCTCCCTCTCTCAGTCTCAGTCCCAGTCCCATACCCAACCTGGCTTGGACAGTGACTTGGTGAAAGTTACTACTGTTCCCTTTAAGCAAAGGAAAAATGAATTATTTCCTTGAGAAAACACCATCTACCAACAGCTGTGGCTCAAAGTGCTCTGCCTATAAATAAGGACTCCATATTAAAATATAGCTAAAATTATTTTTAAAAACTTACTCCCAAAGCGTATAACTGCTTCATAGACCTATCATCACTTAGTTATCCCATCTAGTAAGAATACTTACACATCTTCTAAATGCTTCATTTATTCTAGTTTGCTACACAAAATAAAGATGTTAAAAGAAACTAAATGACTGCTTGAACAACCTGCATTTTCAGAACCACTCTAGTATTCCTCAAAAATTCTCAGGTTAGTCCTAACAGAGTGCCTTATTTTGCACATGCTAACAGATGATGTATTATGTGAGTCACATGTTGGTTTTAAAAGTCAAAATTTTTAAAGAATTGGACAAGTGATCACTTCTGTAATTCAAAAACAAAATACAGAGAATGCTTGTTTAAATGATCTTTATTTAGGGTCAATGCAAGCAGAGAAAAGCTAGCATTTTTATCAGGTTGTTTGGATTGTAGATATAAGTGAGAGATGCGGAAATCACATATCAATACTTTTGCTGGGCTGTTGTAGTCTATAACGTCTCCACTGGAAGCCTTGGTTTCATCTGCCTCATGCTTACCTCCCACCACCCGAGGACTTGCTGGACAAGAAGCTAGCAACCCTCAGCATTTCAAGCACTGCAGTTCACAGGCAATCCCTGGGAAAGCAGAGGCCCTGAGGATACACTGGTCCCTTGGAGCTGTATCTGCATGAGGGCTCCCACTGCTGCTACCATAGTGAGTTAATACGAGCCACAAGAAAGAACTGGTGATGAGAAGACGCCAATAAAACGAAGAGCACTAACACCAGCTTGATTTGGAGATATTTGGAAGACCTAAATTCCACCCTCCGCTCCAATCCTACTGTTGACATATAACTCCTTCCCTTACATGCTGAAGGGTAAATTAGGCAGAAGCTCCCTTTTAAAACAGCTGCAGAGGTCAATATTCCTGGCTCTCAACATGGCAGGAAAACCTAACATCCTTAATCACCGTGGGATGCTTCCATCTGCCAATTAACTACTCATCTATGTAGAGACCTAACTTGTATTGAGCAACATTTTTTTCTAAACATGGATCCAAATGCACCTGCCTGTTAAGAACACAGAACAAGTTTAAACTAACTTTGCTTATCTGCATCTTAAGTGGCCATATCCGAATGAAAGTTTGTAATTATCTTCTAAGGGCTTGTTTAGATGTGACAGTTAATGGAAATGAGAGTATGACAGACATTCAAAGGGCACCGGCTAGTCCCAAGTCCCAGAGCACAGAACTTACTCCAGAGCATCGTTCTTGTTCAAGTTGGGCTGAAATAGTTTATGTTATTGCACAATATAAAGGTAAGCACAGACACACATCGAAGTGCAGTTATTTCAGAATAACTCATGTAGGGACATGTGTAGAAGAGCCCTGGTGGAGGAGCTCAGGACTGTGGCTGCCTGCAGCTGCAATGGGAAGGGAGGGCTGGATGTCAGCACAAGCAGATGCCGTGCATGCACACACCCTGCAACAGGAGCTGTGACAGCAGGTACAAAGGTGAGATCCTTAGAGCCATCTTAGCACCCCATTCTTCCTCTCCCACTAAAAACCTGTCCCTGGGTACAGCTACTAGCTTTCCAAATGCTTCAGCATTGGCTCTTCCCCATTTCTTACTGCCACAGCAGCTTTTATCAAAAACTGGATTAGGAGAGAAAGGCTCCAGCCATCCCAGTGCCACAGGCAGTGGCCGAGGCACATGGTTTGCCAAAATGTTTTCAGTCAAAATAGATAGTATTTTAAGGGCAGTTTGGTCAGCCTGTACATACAGGGACACATTTAAAGGTTTAATTTTTTTCAAAATACATTGCGGCTAAGAACTACAATTGTCCTGCACAGGAAGAGGGAACCAAACATCCTGCCCATTTAACTTAGGCACAAACACACACAAGCACTTGATCCTGACTTCTGCACATTCATCCTTTAGCTCAAAAGCTTTTTTAAAATTTTGTGCAATAAATGAATTGTGTATTGTCAGCATTAAGCAGATGGATAAGTATGTAAGCTGGAATTTTATTTCTAAAGTTATTTTAAATATTTGGATTGTCCACTTAAACTATGTTTAAATAATGTTACTATGAATTTCTTCATTTCACTGAAGGCATGATAAAGCCATACTTTCTGTCACTAGATAGATCAGCACTTAAGGGCCAGGGAAAAAGCATGACAGGCTAATTAGCAGACCAGGGAGTTGGGGTTTCTCTAACTACATTTTTAACTTTGTTGGGTACCATCCCTAGACTGCTCAGCTTTTCTTTGTGAGGGAGAAAGGCATGTGTGTGACTACACACCTGGAAATCAGGCTTAGGAGCTTCAGGACAAAGTAAGACTTATTTAAGTGCCCTCATCAACTATTTTGCCTGATCTGCTGTTTCACGGACTGTTAGAAGACCTAACCTCTGTGACAGTTTTATTTCCTCTTTGTGTACTATGGACTTGGCAGCAATGGAAAACTGAGGAGAGCCCCAAAGTTTCTGTACTTGAAAAACCTGGGTTTTAATGGACAGAAACAAACTCCTGAGGTTAAAAACTTACCATCTGCATTACGATAATCTCCTTTTGTTGAACAGAGGACTTACCTACCCGGAGACACATCAGAAAATAGGAATCAAATTCAGAGGTTAAGTTAATGATTTTATATGCTTCAAATCCTTGAGCAGGTGCACACTTCCAGAACCATAGTGGCACATAACTTAGTCCTTTATGTGCATTCACTACACAGCTCTGATCCCTCTGAATTTTCCCAAGTAGCTTCTGAAGACAAGACTCATCAGGGTTTCTCTATACACAAAAGTTAGGACATACTATGATTGTGTTTTAATGTAAAGAATAATGCTTGCTCCTGAATTATTTATTAAAGGGAATGTTCCTGATTAGCTCACCTCAATTAGGTCTTCTGCACAAGTCCTTAAGATGCAAGGTAAAGTACACATTTATTGTGTGTTGCCAACTCTATATACACAGACAGGACTAATGGGGGGAAGAACAATTTATGCTACAAAGGGCATACAGCTTAGGTGGCCCTACCTGCAACTACATTAATACATAAAATAACCTACAAGCACATGATACAGGAAACTATTAACATCAAAATAAAAAATATTTGAAGCCTAAACTTGTCTGTCTTGCTCCAATTACTGAGTGGGTTCACCCAGTTTAGAGATCTGGCAACCCCAGATTCTTTTTAAAGACTAAGAAATACAGGAGAAGCCCTAGAAACCTCCTATAGATGAACCAGTGATGCAAATCATCCTGCTTACTGGGAAGTAGAGTGCTACAGAATGATCTTCAAACACCTTGTTTACATGACTGTAAACTCAGCACCATTAAGATGAAAGTTTTCTCAGGAAGCTCCTATCAGCTGCCTATCTGATTGGGTTGTTACAGCAAGACAAAAATACCAAGAGGTGCACCCAGGTCATCTCACCTGGGTTTAACAGGAAACTTTCATGGCATTGTCCCACAGAATGAAGGAAAATGTTCCTACATTAAGCTATTAGTCTATTAGCTATTAAAGTATTAATTTAAAACTTCTTTTACCTGAGCTACTTAAACTAGGCTGGCTTTATGAGAAATGATACAGCCTGTCAGTCATAACTCTGAAGAAACACAATTCTCATAGTTTCTGATTACAGTGTTAAAGGAAACTCTCAGCATCACATGGCAGCAGTTTATGGCAATATAAACAAGAGATCCATCCTCACTCACACATCTTCTCTTCCTGCTTTATAGGAATCACTCATGCAACTGGAAAGTCATCCAGTCAACAGGAAAACTTTGTGGACAGGTGATTGACTTCTTTATGTGGATTTTTTTTTTTTTTAAAGTGTGAGTAGAGATGATGGGAGTTTCAGGGTTGTTTCCAAAACAGCTCACATATATCAGAAAAAATTTTTCTGGAGGCTTGAACTGAATTTAGGCTCAGTCTCCCACTCTGCAAGATGAACACTATAAAGCTTCAAAGATCCTCCCCACAAGCACTTAAGCAAGTCTCATTAGATCTACAAGGTCTCTGGTATTCCCTTTCTCTATATGTATCTGCGACTTTTGGATAGAAGATGAAAAGTTACAGGAATGAGTTTTAGAAACATGCTCACAGAGTACACCAGTCCCAAGCCATCCCCAAGCCACGCAGCTGAAGAAGTGAGAGAAAAGGTAGTAAATTTAGAGAAACCAGGATGACCACACATTCAGTAATTAAAGTAGAACTCTGCAAGCCTTGAAACTTGCTTTTAAACTAAGTCTGTAACCACTGTAAATTGGCAGGATGCTTTATAGAACACCCTTGGTATTTACTGGCCAGCTTGTTTTTCCCTTTCTGTCAGGCTAGTAAGTGTCAAGTATCAATACATCAAATTTTAAAAGTTGCTTCTTAGTCTGACAGAGCAGTAAAAATTGAGACATCTTAGGAAAACAAATGTGCAATAAAATGATGTTATGTAATATAATTAAATTTGTTGTACTTGCTCTTAGTGACTTTGCTGTAAGAATATGGGAGCTAATTTGGCCCTGGGGAAATCTTCTAATGACTTTTTGAAAAGAGCATGGAATTTGGAGTAAGGGTTAATGTAAACATTTTCTTCTACTCTCAATTAGTTTCTAAACAGAGTTAGTTAACAACACTGCTCTTGACATAGATACCATTTAATTTTATACGTGTGCTATGTATACGCAGTAATAACTACAGCTGTGTTAAAACTACATTTACTCTAACTCACTAAGACTGCATCCACATAATTTTTTCATAAACCTCAATGCAGCTCTATAGAACACCAAAATTAATATTCTTCATAACCTCTTTGACCAGCTATGTCATCAATGTGTTTAGAAGACAGACAACACTGTCAGCCCCCAAAGCCCAGTTTAAAAGTACCTACTGATAGTCTTCAGTGATTACACTGTGAACCATGTAGCTGACAAAGTGGATACAGGGGTTGAGCCACAAATATTTGATCTGTGTTGATACCAAAGAGCTGTGGAACAGGCACAAGTAGTTTGTGTTAGTTGTCTTTAAATGAAACATTCCAATCACCATTTTAAGGAAAAGGTGGCTCACTTTAATAACCACAGGCATTGGTCACTATTTAACAAGACATTCTAAAAAAGTAATCACAATTTTTCTGATAGTAGTTTACAAGTGGATGGTATACATTAAGATACAGAGGTAGAATTTCACTTTTACAATGCTTCACTAATACAGATTACCAAATTCAAGGCACAAAATTGTTCGCTTTACAAAAAATACTGTAAAAATGTCATTTGCTGTTCTACAATGTGAGTACAACTCAAAAAAATCTTTACACCCTTTCATATTCTGAATGTAGAGTTGCATCAGGCATTATTCTATTTTTCCTTTGCTAATAATTGGCATACGACCAGCACTTACATAAACAGTTTGCATCTCAGCTGAGTTGCTTTGTCTTTTAGGCACGAGTCCAGTTAGAGAATTTAGCACAACAGCTTCCTTGGAGGGTGGGAGAACTCTGTCAGAAGTACGAATGAGGAAGAAGAAACATGTAGTCCATAATAGTAAATTGGACTCTGACATATAGAGGGAAATGGAACAGAGCATATGTCAAATTAAGTCAACTTGAAAAAAAGTCAGATTACATCACTGATGGCATTCCTAAAAAAACAGATGCCCAGTACAAGTTTGCTCTGAGAGTATGTAAGACAGTCATTTGCCTTTGAATTGGCAGAGATTTACAAATTTCTTTTAATCTTTGTTTAAATAGAACACACACAGTTGCAACAAAAGAGAATTACACCACAATTTGGCCATGTGTCCTTTAGAGAACTTGGGTGAATGAGTGAAGAGATGCATTCAGAAACTGCCCTTGAATTTGCTATAAGATCATAAGCAGTAGCTTAAACTGCAAGATTTCTCTCCCTTCCTAAATAACATAAGGGAAGTCAAATCACTTCTGAAACATTGCGTCTTCTAGTTGGAGACAGCTCTTAGAAGCCTTAGCAGACTAAGGAAGAGATATCACACAGTGCATCCCTACAGCAAGTAGTATGACTAGTTTACTGTACATACAGTGAGATTCTAAAGGACAATGGTGGCAGCTACATTGTAAAGTCATTCGAGTTACCTATCACATTTCCCAAATACTCTAGTCAGTTTTATTTACAGCATATAAAAATCCATTGATTTTTAGAGTTCAATACACAGGTTTAGGACCCAAGAGAATGCCACAGTAAGATGTTGACATTTGCATCTGATAGATGCAAGTGCACTTTGCAATTCAGTCATGTAACGTTATTGCATTCGCTTATAAATGTTAGTCCATCCAAAACTGTTAAATTCCATTTTTTGCTTCATTGTTGTTTGTAGCCTGTTTCCGTTGAGCGATGAAAGGATACATACACTTGTCTGCTCCCAAAAATCGGTACATGCATACAACTGCTTCAAATGGCAGAATACTGGGAAAAAGATTATAGATTTGTTAGAAAACAGCATAAAACAGAAACTCTGCTTACATGCACTTGTAAATACATGTACTTACATGCACTATGTACTTGGTCTCCTTAAAAACTACATAATACCTACTGGAGAGTCTTCTTAAAAGACTTTGGGGATTTTTATTTCACAGGGATACTTTCAGAGAGCACTGAAATTCTAGAGTCCCAACCACACAGGCAAGGAGAAAGGAAGAAGAAGCTGCTTATTCACATGCTTCCATCTTACACCAGATTTTCTGTTTCTTCACAAGCAGTGTGATAGCTTGTTTTAAAGTGAGGTGGGGGAGGGCAGCAAGGGCATCACAGAAGGCCTGGTAAAAGCAAAGCATCTGCTAAAAGCCACATCAGCAGAGGTCATCAGACATAAAAGATATTCTTTAATGTGGGATTAGTGTTAGTTAATGCCATTCTTTGATCACCAGATGTCTAACAACCTTGATTTATATTCTAAACTCAATCATCCATCCTCAGGAAGAAAGGTCCAAAGTAAAGAGAGCAATTTCCTTCCCCCCCCAGTCCAGATAAAATTCCAAGAGGTGATTATATGATGGATACCTGGCTACAGATCCTCCTCTCGTTCTCACATGAACAAAATATTGTTTTTATTTCAAATGTAGTACTCAGGGGCTCTAGTCTAGGACTAAGATGGGATTCCTCAGCCCCTGGAAATAGCAGCAGACACTTGCTCAGTGGCAAGCGGTGCAATTCCAGCCGTTAGGAGTAATGACCACTGAAGCACCAAGTAGATGTCACTGATACAGGTGTCCTCAGTGCCAGCACTACTGCTTGCGCAGTGACTGGAGGGCCTTTGATGTAAAGGCTGCTGCCTGGGGCATGGATTATGAAGAAGCTTTGATCTCCCTGTTGGAAGCTGAAGTGTTGAACCAAGAAACCCCGAAGGGCCTTTGATGTGGCTGTTGCGGCATAAGGCTCTGCTTGTGCAGGAAGCACTGAAGCACCCTCTGAGCTTCTGGGTGAAGGAGTTACTTCTTAAAGATACTGACAGTGGCCTTCATTTGGCGTCAGGATAGACACATACATTTACTCTTCCATGAAAGAGGTGAGTAGTGAAGATACCTCTATTTTCGGGTGAGCCAGTCCACCAAGAGACACTTGAGCCAGAGGAGAACAAACACCTTATAAGTGGAATAAAAATCACCAAGGTGCTTAGTTGCAACCATCCCTTGCAGAGAGAAAATAATACAATGCTGTATTTTATCGGTTCCCTCTACACACTACAGATTTAAAACAAAAGCTGTGAAGCTGTTCTCCAAAAATTAGAATTCAAGTGATGTCGCATCACTGGAATTGAAGCAGCTCCTGCATTATCCTGCATCACTGAAATGTCAGCCTGGCTACAGATTAGAACAGTTTTCATCCAAAAACTGCAATGTGTTAGAATGAAAGAAATAATTCCTTTAAATAGCCCTTCCACCAAACTTAGAATCTGAAAATTGGTTCTGAAAGTGCCAATTTTCAGTTTATCTACCATATTTATGCAAGTTGTGAAGAATCTGCAGGCAGGGCCTTCTCACACACTGGTTCTAGAGACAAGCAGCTAGAGGTTCCTCTGCTGGTAGCTGCCTCATTCCTAAAGAGGAACTCAAACACTGGAATTAAAAGTATGTTAAAAAGAAAATAGGAATCTAAGTGGGATGGAAGATACAAGAAGGTTAGAACAAGGATGCATAGATACACAGGATCTCAGTTAAATGGAGCTTCCCAAGCAAGAAACCTACAAGCATGCAAACCGAAAGAGAGACTTATGAATTGGAACAATATGACACCTACAGCCTGTGTGGGTGGGAGGGTGTTTGTATCCAGAAATTGGATGTGCTCACGTACTTTGTGGCACTTCAGTTCTTACCTTTTCATGAAGGTGACCATATACATGAGGCGAGGTGTGCAGATCATTGGCTGGTCTGTAAGGATGGCTCTCATAGCCTGCTTCACACAGTATTCAGGTTTCAAGGGTGGAAGGAAAGGCTCAATTTCTTTTCTGGAACATATGATTAAGATAGATTAATATGATACATAAAGGACCACAGACCCCAGTGAACAGTTCATTAACTCAATTTCTTTGGAACTTTTTCCCCATTCACTGTTAAGTTACGAAGACTATAGCTCAGAACTTGCACTGCCTGTGTACAAAATGTCTGAAGAGAGTGAATTCAGAAAGTCTCTTTTTGAGTCTAACACTAACCTATACTAAAGCAGATATAACCTTTATTTTTATATTTTCACAGTAACAGTTGAGTTACCTTTAAATACTTTTATGACACTACAAGCACAGAGAAGAAGCAGAATTCTACTCACCTGATTCTGCACCCTCTAAACATTCCTGTATCTACAAGATAAGGGCAGACTAAAGTAGTTTTGATTCCATCCTTTTCAGCAGCCTTCAATTCATGGCTCAAAGACTCATGGAAACCTACAGCTCCAAATTTGCTGGCACAATAATCCTGTGTTGGCAATGAACGAAGAAAAAAAAAGGCAACTTAAAAAGGATAGATATGAATGATGTTCAAAGCCAGAATGCCTAAGGTGATTCTGCATAGATTTTCAAAGCAACAACAAAAGACACCCACTTTTGAATAGAGCATCACATCAACTCATTTATCACTTTACTTTTGAGTTAATTAGTACAAATCATGAAAGCAGGAAAGCTGAATGTAGGAGGATATTACCTTGGATTCAAGTCTTTGAATCAGGCAGGTTCACACAACAAGTTATTCCAATTACCAGTTTGCTTAATAATAAATGGTGCAACAAAGGACTGAGATACCTAATACTACCTTGGGTCAGACTGCAAACAGCTTGAAGAGCTGGCAGAGCATAGGTACAAAAGTGTTTTAAATATTATTTTTAAGGTTCGTTTCAACAGCAGACAATCAAGATTTGAGTGTTTCTATGATACACAAGTAAAATGCTACTGCTCTCTATGCAATTATTTTTATTGTTGAACTCCCTGTGTTTTCTGTCAAATCCATCTCTGATGGTGGCCACGCCCAGTCTAGGAAAATCGTAGCTTTCTCAAGACAGTAAACATTCTAAAAAGCCCTAAGTTACACCATCTTCATTCATTTGTGTTATGAAACACTGCAGTTTAAGGTCATGGACTGAGCATTACCTATATGCAAAGAAGCATATGCTGATGGGGTAATACGACCATTATTATTTAAGACATATTTTCACAAACTGAATGCTTTTTGTTCACACTTGCATTTGTATTAATGACTCAAAAACCAAGACAAGCTCTAATTCTAACCTATTTTTATGCACCAGACAAGTCTCACAAGCAGTTGCTAGTGAAGGAGGTGAGCCATATCTTCTAGAAGGTTTGCAGTCTTTTCCTCACAGAAACAAGAAACATTACTTTTGAAAGCCCCTGCCCTTGGCTTCAAGCTTAGCACTGAAGATCTCGACAGGAGTAGGTTGAATGGCACCTTTCATGTTCCTAAATGTATCAGATAACTCAAAGATCTTCCAGCATTCTAGATGATCTGGGAAATCCCCAGCCATCCTAGACTTTTGCTCCAAATGCCAAGTCC
Source organism: Lichenostomus cassidix (assembly GCF_008360975.1). Lineage (NCBI taxonomy): Eukaryota > Metazoa > Chordata > Aves > Passeriformes > Meliphagidae > Lichenostomus > Lichenostomus cassidix. The sequence continues at coordinate 120,003,555 of NC_139482.1, read as the reverse complement.
ACCATCCAAGCAGATGAATTCAATGCCTTTCCAAGTCCTGTAGCTCCCACTCACAGGGAGCCATGTGTTAATATAATACTCAGCACCATAACCTCCAAATATCTTTGAAGATTTGATCTTATTTTCTCTAGCTGATAATACAAAAAAAAAAGCCCCTTATCTTTGGCAAAAAGTGCCACATTTTTTTGTTAATTATAGTCTAACAAACCTCCACTCCAGCAGTACTGAATAACCCCAAGGAACTCGCAACTGTCACAATGTGTCCATGGTTCATTTCCAGCATCTTGGGAAGGAATGCTTTAGTGGTCTACAAAATAAAACAAAAAACCAAAACACACATAAACAACATAAACAAAAAACCTACTTCATGAACAATGGCAATGAGTTCTCAGAATTTCTCAGTTTATTATCAAGAATATAGAAATACAATTATTGTACAGGTTTTGAACTTGAGTTTGTCAAAAACGCTAACGGAAAATCTACAGCTTCTTTGTGAATTCAGACAGCAAGGATTATATCTCCAAAAATCCTAAGGTTAAAGGATCAATTGAGCTCAGACATGTTTATTTTTCCACAAGAGAACTAGTTATCAGGAGGAGATAATTTGACCTTAAAATGGAAGTCACATTTTTTAAAGACATAAAAAGAAATAAAAAGTGTTTAATTACACCATCCAGCACATCTCTGTTGAGAGCAGCACCAATTATCAGTTCTAATTACTGACAGTGTTTAAGTTAGATATGGCTAGTTTTATCCAAATAACTTATCACCTTAGGCATTTTATATTAAAAGAAATACTAGAGGCAGAGTTTTTGCTGATGTTACCTTTTTACCTATAATAGAGCAAACACCTTAGTTTAAATTGCTTTCTATCTTTATTAGTATCCATAGCATTGCTATAGCTAAAAAGACAATATAGACATTTCTGTTACTAATTCCTTAGGAGTTTAAAAATAAAATCCCAAAGCACATCTCAGGATGAAACTTTAATTTTAACCTCCAATTTTTATTTTTTGATAACAAAGTTTGCTTCCATTTAAAAACCCAAGTCAGAGTTAACACCTTTAAAAAATTTTAAGCAACACATTGAAGATACTTGCTGGAAGATTAGCCCTACCTTTGTCCTATCTCTCTTCTGAACATGACTCAACACTTCCCCATTTTAAATAAGTACTAACCAGAGCACCTTATTTGCTACCAAAAAAACCCCAAAACAATGAAGGAGTAAAATAGTATGTGTAGTTATGGTGTACTTCAGCTTTTAGGTTGTCAGTGTACCATATGAGATCACTTTTAAATTGCCCAAGAACTTCAGACAATGCTTTTTAATCACAAACATGCCTAGTTAGTATGTTAATCTCTTAGTGACAGAGCTACTAATCTATTCCAACTCACTCCGTATCATGAATGCTTTACCCTCCCAAAAACCTACTCTTCCCATGTAATTTGTATCCAAACTCAGAGCATGTAAATGCCCCTTAAGTATTTCCTACTTGCTTAATTGTTGGTCTGAGTCGTGTCAGCTGCATTCTTAAAAAGATGTGCAAACTACTGCTGAATCCATCTAATTCCATTCTTATGCTGTCTGCATTTTCCAATCACAGACGTCAGGACAGTTTTGCTCTAATGATTTTCACATGTTCTTGTACAACATTTTTGCCTGCAGGTGTTAAATGACTAATCCAGACCTCCTAACACCACACAAAAGAGTGTTTTCACTGGACAGCTGGCAGATGATAGAAGATTAACAGACCTCCTGACTCCTTGCCTTTTCTACTGTTGATTCATACAACTCCTAGATTCTGTCATAACTACACAACGAAGCTAATTATAAAAAATAATCTGAGAGCAAGCTGCCTTGCGTTTGTTTCTTTCCTCATGGCAGGGATCTCTAAACCTCTTACACAGAGCCTTGGACAAGAATTCAGTTTGCTGTTAAACTAATCTGTGCCAGGCACACAAAGTTTCAGCCTCTCTTCCCATGTTGCATGGCAACAAAGCCCAGTCATCATCGGGCAGCACCATCCGAAAAAGAGGCTTCGCTTGGATGGCACTGAAGTTTTACAGAGTGTTCTTTATTTGCAGCCTGCCTTGCACACGGCAACACCAACCCCGATCCTCTGTGCTTTCCCTGCAAGACATCCGTGCTCCCAGCTCAGTCCTGCTAAACAGTTTACTCCACTCCCGAACATTTGTCAGCTCCATCAGCAGTTTCCACTTACGTCTCAGCTATCTGTCCACATCACACTGGAATGACTGATTGCCACCTCGCATTGCCAGAAAGCTTGATAATGCAGACTGAAGCTCTGGCTGCAAACCACAGCAACTACAGAAAAGGGGCCATGGAGTTTGTCTTGGGGGAGTGAAAGAGGGGAAAGAAGTGGTAATAGATTTTTTTTCCCCCCTACCACTTTCAGGGCATGAATCAGTATTTTCTTCCAAGAGATGAACAGGCAAGTGCACCAAGCTGTTATCTTTACTATGGCACTGCTTTTTCTGCCTTTTTTTTCATGTATATGAGTTATAACTAAGTGTCCATAAGTGTCTGTGTTTAGCTGGGGTGAAGAACAGAATTTTCAGTCATATAAATATATATATATACATACATAAATATGCAACATAACCAAACTAGTAAATTTCAGAAAGCCCACTCAACTATGCTGTACTGTTTCAAAGCATAAAGATTACAAAGTGCATTTTCAGAGCTTATGGCTAAAGTAACTAATTTTCAACCAGATGAAATGAGCACATGACAAATACAGCTCGTTAAGGACACTTTTGGGTGACGTCTTCAGCATCTCAAGTGCAGACTTGAACAACTCCCAGCAGCAGTACTACAGTCACTTCATGTAAGTCATCTCTTAAAAGCCACTTATGGCTACATTGGAAAAAACCCACAGCTCCTCTGCTTTAAAGACAATTAGCAATTCATGGAAATCTTTGCATGAGACCTCAGTGTTCTGAGACAGCCAGTTCAGAGCAAGCCCCTATACTCTGTCATGGCACATTATCCCACAAATCCATTTAAAACCTGGAGCTGAGGCAGTCTATAAAGATAGCACAGCTATCATATGTAGAAAACTTAGCAGTCAACTATCAACATCTCCACTAAACGGATGTCAGAAAGTCATCTCGATTGCTGCCATCCTCCAGCCATCTGCAGCAGCTGGGAGTCAGCACTTGAAAACAAACGCTGTCAGAGGCAGACACACCCTACGGGGGGGACACATTTCCAGGCTCAGAGTGAAGGCTTGCCCACTGCTCCTCCCAGCCTCCCCTCGCTGGGAAAAACAATCCCAAAGTGAAGTTTTTCTTTCGTGGTATGAGCAATCCCCAAATAAATCAGCGTTCTTACTGAGCTTCTGGCACTGCACACCTCCCTGATCAAAGCAGCTTCCTCCATACTCTGGTTCCCAGTTTTTCTAACTAATACATAAACCAGATCAACCTAGTTTCTTGTTTCTAGTTTCTTTCAGCTTCAGCTACATCTGCCTACCAGACCTAAAGTCTTCTGTGGGCTTGTTGTGCTGCTGACAAACTAGTTAAGAGTTTGACTGGTTTAGGGCAAGATGCCTCCTGGGTGGCCTTCCCATCTGGAGTTTGTCTGAACAGGTACACAGCCCACATTAGTCTTCTAAGGTGATGCATGGACATGCTAATCCTCCATCAAAAAAAAAAAAAAAAAGGTATTACAAGACACCAAGCAAAAGATGTGTTTTGTCCATGGCATTAGAGGTCATGAACCAGGTCTCCAAAATTATTCAAATCAAGTCAAGTGGTTTAATCAAACTATCTGCCTTTTGGTTTGACCCTTGAAGCTTCAGTTTTACCTCTCACAGCTGCAGAGGAAGACATTTAACCAAAACATAAAAGCACTTAGAGCAGGATCATTTATTCATGACAAACATACCACAGTTTTCAACACTGAAGAGAAACCAGTAAGTAGAATATAGAGGATGAAAGGAATTGTGTTGTGATGCAGCAGGGAGAACAGTCAGGAAGTTATGCAGTGTTCAACATCAAGAAATGCAAGTTACGCATCTTCACCCATAATTAGCCCTTTTTTTAATTTAGGAAAAAAAAAAAAAAGCAAACCCCAAAAGCATAGTGAAAACATCAATTTTATAACCTGAAGTATATACTTTGATAGACAAACTAGGTAGGATAGATAGAAAAACCAGCTCTACTTTCTTACGAGCAGCTTCATATGTTCTATCTAGTTTAGCCTTTACATTTTTTTGGAACCTAGAGATCAATTCCTAATCTTCTGAGCATTTTCCTCTACGTTTTTGAATATACCAGTAAGGCCAAACTATTCCCAGTAGCTGTAACCAAACTTCTATTTCATGTGCACACAGCTTAAATGACTTCTCACAAGTGTGAAACTGAACAAGCATTTACATGTCACTTCATAGCTTTCGTAATCTGTTCTCAACATTTTGGTTTACGGCAAATTAACTTCTAACAGTCTAGCACTTCTTCCCTCCCCTTCCCCAAATTCTTTAGTTCCATTCTTAATGAAACAAAACTCAAAAGATTGTGCAACACAAAGAGCAGCACAGCTGCAATGTCAAGACAAATTAGTCTAAATACAGCAAATGAGAATATGAAGAAATACTGTGTTTGGGAAAGTGATTTTTTTAATTAAATTTCGGATTAATTATTCTTAAAGAAGAAAGCAAGCATCCACAGAAAACAATGTTAGCTGTATGCAGTTCAAGACAATGAATACTGAATGCAGAAAGTACACCAAAGTAGAAAAGTATGTGCTACCTCATGTTTAGAGAGTTGCCTTTGCAGCAAAGAAAGAAATAAACAGGTACCAAAACATAAGGCCCTTTAAGTTTCTCTTTTTTAATATAATAAATTTCTTCACACTTTCTATCTTCTGTCAACAGCCTTTTTAAGCTATTTTGATGGTATAAACAATCTGTATTACTGTAAGGTAGAAATGCCTTTATGCCAAAGTATATGCCAAGCTCATTTTCCATACAGCTCCTTCAGGTAAGGAGCATGGTTATTTTTTTTAGGCTTATCAAAAGAAGAGAATTTCTACATCACAGTTATACACAAGAGTGGTGTGCTGGTATAACAGAAAATAGTTCCTCCCAGGCCACAGCTATTCCTGACTGCCAGGGCAGCTGCCCGACAGCACAAATGAGTGCAACATTTGGGTAAATGTACTGTTTCATCTTCACGTTAAAAACTATTCAGGCAGCTCCAAGAAGTAAAATTGGTGTGGTTAGTCAAGGACTCACATCCAGATATCTCTGGGAATTAAAGTACCAGAGACCATAACAGCCTGCTGCCACACACGTTAACTAATCTGTTAGTTAAACTAACAGGGACAACCGAAGTTTCTAATCTAAAATACATACCCTCTCCCTCCCTTAGCATGGACATTCAGACTTTTTTTTTTCCCCATTCTTCTTCACAGCCTACAGCACAACACACTGCAAGTTCTCTTACTCCTGTTCAGGACAGCATGTGGCCACTCACTCCACCACAGAACCAAATACAGAGATTTCCACACACCCCAGTTTCTTGTTCCATTCCAGCAACCGAGAAGAAATGCACAAAGGTCTGACAAAAGAGCACCTCTAACTCTTCTGCAGACATGCTGTCCTACCCATAGTAGGTTTGTCCAAACTATGTGGTATTGCACTAATGAACAACTGTATGTTAGAAAGGAAGGTGCCTGAAAGGCAGAAAACCACCGTGGCAAGCTTATCAGTAAACATACAGAAGTTATTTTCAGCTACAGCCATACAGCCCAGCTTATTTCAGAAGACAGCCACTTTACATACAGTTTATAAACACAGGTTAAAACCTCACTTAAGGATTACAGGGAAAGTCATCGTCAAACGGTTTTAGAAGAGGCCTTGAAAACAGACCCTAGAACTCTTAACTCTCTTAGGAGGATTTATCCAAGTTAGGCAATATAACATCCAAAATGCCTTCTCACACACCAAAGCATGAAGTTGCAAGCCTGCATTTAACCATTTATTTTCCTTCTAGCTCTTTTATTTGGTTCCAAAGAGAACTGAGAATAATTGTCATTTGCACTATCATCTCAATTACTTTTCCCATTTAGCCTCCACATCCTTCCTAAATTCCCCTTTACAAGCACCTCTGAAGTTTTAGTGTAAAATAAGATTAGTAACTGCACTAAGACTACATGAAAATATCAAGTACTGAGCTGAAGACTAGAGAGACCACCCAATACAAAGGACGTGGCTCTGACAGTAACAGGCTGAATACAGCAGGCAGACAGAAGTCTACAACTACTGTTGACCTTGCTAACACAAGAGACCAAAGCTGTACTTTAAAGGACCTCAGATGTCTCTACTGACTGTTTTCAGGAACTGCTGGGCCCCTTCTGGATAATTAGCCACTGTCTAAGTAAATATTTGAATAGCTGTGGAAATTAGAACAATTTTTGATCTTTGGTTTCTATTCTCAAGAAACAATAATGAAAAATAGGTCAGAATTACAATCTTCCTAAAGTAATGAATTAAAAAATAAAGTCACATTTCTCTGAATTTTTTATAGGACTACCCAGATCCTTTTGAAGCAAAAAGGATTTGGAGATAAACATGACATCCTTAAGCTGAGCTTCTATAGGTGGCTCCACTAAAAGCAAGAAAGGAAACTATTCAAGGATTGTCCTCAAGTGTGCCTTGCACAGGCCCTGCATTCAGAACAAAAAAGCTAGATCTTCCAATATTTAATCTCAAAATAAGTCCTTTTGTTATTTATCTCCTGGCAGGCAACACAACCTTCAAGTTCTCACTAAAGGTTTATTTGTCCTTTACTTAAAACCCACTGTTTTGGGGCCACGGGGATTCCTTTAATATTGAACTGCGCCAGCAGTTAATGCTTAATATACATGCACAGTAATAATGCTACAATTGCCTTGCAACCAGAGGCTCATGAAAGAACAAGACAGACTTAAACAGAAGTCTGTAATGATGAGTAACACAGAAGCAAAGCCACACATACACTCCCCAATACCTTGGATAGCCTACATAAGCAGACGGAGTGAAACTACACATAAATCTACTCAGTTTAAGAAATGAAGGTAATAAAATAAATACCCTAAAGATGTAAGTCACAAATGAAAGAAACATCAGTTCATTTAAAACTGTAATTGATTTACCAAGAAATAAGTGTACTTCTCTCCAACTCCGCATGGAATACTGCATTGAAGTACATGAAATCTTAGATTAGTAAAAACGTAAGCTATTACTTGAAGCACTTGGTTTATAATTTATTATTAATTTATAGATGTAATTTTCTCTACCCTCATGACCAATCTACATACATAAAATCCCTTGCTTCTCCACAGACATTAAATCAGCTGAGAAGCACCAAAGTTGTACAAAATGAGGTTAAATCTTATTTATGGAAGTTTGTAAGTGGGTTTGTTAGTAGCAATAAGCATCTGTCACCCCATTTACTAAAGAAGTATGCTACAGCCCATACTTACATTACTACATTGTTTAGCATTTGCATTGTTTAGGGTTCAGTTCCAGAACCTCTCCAGTTTTCAAAGCCAATAGTCACCACTTTTTGCTATGAAGAGTTCAGTTATCATAGTGCTTCCTCCTTTACATGGAGTTAACCAGACAAAAGCTGAAACTGAATTAAGTAGTTTCCTTAATCAGAACTTAGTGGCAGAAAGCTGTTTACAATGGGTAGACAGTAAAGATAAGATAAGTAATGCTATTAAACAAAAAAAAGCTCACAGGAAACTAATACTACTAGTTATCTCCTAAACATTAATCATTGATTTCCACTCTTAACTACTAGAACTAATTATGCTATGCCTAGGGCAACTGAACATTGCCTGACTAAATTGCCTTTTGTATAGTTTGTTAACAAGGCTTAGTTGAAAAAGGCTGTGTCTACAGAGAGAGGGATATGAAAAATGCTTACGGAAGGACATTGCAACAGAAACTTTTATTACTGTTGCCTTATCACATCACTACATTGTCTCCCCCTGCCTTTCTTTTTAAGGGCTTAATTTCCTGTGATCTTTCCCCAAACTGGGGTAGAAAACAGCTTTGTTTTCCCTCTCATCAGAAGTGTAGGTTAAGTACTCACTACCTAAGTAATACAATTCTGGCTTCAGAAACTTTCCTCTTGAGCATCAAGGTGGACAAGGTATCACTGTCAGCTTTATAGTGCTCTGCTGCTAATTAAACTTCAAGCTCTCTTCAGGAAAGCTTTTCTGCACCCCCACCACTGCTATCACTCTAGATTTTGTGTGCACTTACCTAGGGCAGGGGTTTAGGCACATAAAACACAGGCAAAGGTAGCCCTGATTTTCCCTTAAGAACACATCACTTCTGTTTAAAAGAGGCAGTGTTTTATATACTTTCTGGGCACAAAGAAATGCAGGTATTCAAGCTGAACTACTCTTGCTATCACTGTATCAGTAAACAGAATTCAGAGCCTTTATGTTACTGGTATGTAATCTCCATCATTGTGCCCCTGAGAAATTTTATATTTTTTCTTCCTAAGAGATTTTATATTCACATGCTTTTTAAAATTATTTCCATCTTCAGATGTCAGGCCTGTCCTGTGAAGTGTCCAACCTTTCTAAATATGCCACCAGACATTTCTATAGAACCATCTAGCTGCCTTTAAAGAACATGATTGTATATATACAATACCATAAATGCACACCAATTTGTCCCCTTTTACCTGTACTTGCAGATACAGCTTGATTGCTGTATAAATGTTTCCTGTATATGCAGCAGTATACCTAAGTGCTTAAATCACTGATTATGTATTTGGACTTCCCTCCAGAGTTTGCAAGGCTTTGATTTCATATGGCTATGGAAAACAAAGCACATTCTCACAGGCTGCCCAGAGAGGTGGTGAAAATCTTCATCCTTGGAGGTATTAAACTGTTTGGACACAAGCCTAGGCAACTGGCTCTAGGTGGCCCAACCTGAGCAGGAAAGGTGGACCTGATGACCTTCAGAGGCCACTTCCCACCTGAGCCATTCTGTGATTCTCCACCTGAGTACACCAATTCCTTTCTCGACACTCCATTCCCTCTGCCTCTCACAGAGGAAGAAGTTCATAAGCCAGCAGAGACCTTGCACTCTTTGTCTCTATGTTAACTGCAAGTTTATCAACACAGAATCTTAACTAACTGGAAAGGACACTGATTTCTCTGCCACATCTCTCCTGTATCTCTCTGACAGGAGCTCTTGCCTGCAATAAATTATCCTGCTCTGTCATTGTTGAGCAGCTAGCAGAGTAATGAATGCATCAGTTCTCAGTGGCAAGAAGGAATGACCTTTATTGTTTTGATTTCATCACATATATAGAGTTTTCAAAAGTCACCCAGATTGGTCAGTCAGAAGCCTTCCCCCAGGCCTGATTGGCCAGGCCTGCACTGCTCAAGTTCTGGGACACTGTTCCAAAAACATCCAAACTTTATCTTTATTTACAAAACACAAGAAAACTTCTCATGGGAAAAACCTGTGCTAGCCACACTGCTCTGTCTGAAACAGTGTCTGTTCTACTTCCATTTCTCTTTCTCCTTTGGTCTCAAGTCCTTTCAGCTGGAGGGAAGGCCCAATGAAGCAGGGCAGAGCACCTAGATGAAATTCTTGTGGAATTAACATTTTCAGCTGAGTTCAGAACACACATGTACCATTTTGTTTTCAAAAACTAATTATTTTCCCTTGGCTATTACAAGCCCTCACATAAGTACACTACCTTACCAGCTTCTTAAAGACATTCTGAGACCTCACAAACAATTTTCCCCACTTTGAATTTTAATGGTTTTAAAGCTTGGTCAGAGCACTCATATTTTGGACTCTTGACAGATAGCAACAAGCAGGGAGAAAGAGTATCTCTGCCTAAGCAGTGTAAAAGTGCAAAACATAAATTGCCAATGATGTTTGTTGTGAACCTGAAATGCCAAACTAATCTAAAAGATGAGACAGAATAGTAGAGGTAAGAAGGCATGGTAAGAGGGCTGTTAGAGGCCCAGCTATGTGTTTAGTCTGCCTTACCCTGAAAAACAAGCATGTCTAGACCAAAGGGGAACAAACAAACCTGCAGACTTCTCCAGACAGCACAAATTTAGGGCATATCTAAGCATGAGAACTGACGGTTTCAAAGTACTCACTTTCAAAAGCTGACCTCTTCTCTCCTGCCCAAAGGCATTTTATTAGACAAGCTGATATTTATTCTCCACAAATATTAATCTCATTCTACTCCCAGACTATCACAGCTATCAAACCACAATTATTATTCATTTAAATGAAGTATTACACAGTTGGCAGCCACTGAAAAGTAAGATGCAGCTTCCAGAAAGTGAATCATTCTGTTCAAATCTACCAAGTTAGTATTTGAGCTTTCTAGATAGTCAAGACTAACACAGAGCTCCAACATGTCTGTGACAGCACTGATACAGTCCTGCAAATTCAGGCATTTAAGTTACAGTCCAAGTAGGTAGCACCACAAACTTTGTATTCTTCCACAGGCAGATCCATCAGTAAAGATGGCTTAAAAATAGGTTTATTCAAATGTCAAATTTTAAATTACTTTAGAGTTTTCTGCTCAAGTGACACAGGAAGTTAACACTTGCCTACTCCTTTCCACAAAAGGTGGTTTAAGCCTTGCTGAAGTTAAGTGACTAGAAATTCTACTTTGTTTATATACTGACAAATGGCTGTGTCAAAGGATTTGTAGTGTTTCAGAGCTATGTTGACATTAGTGTAACAAACACATTAGTCCCTCACCTTCATTAGCACAAGTTTGTAGCAAATGTCCAACCATTTGGAGAGCAGTTATTTATTGCCAGCTATTTGATAATCTTGACAAAAATGAAAACATGCCTCTGAGTCTGTGAAAAGTCCACATAACAAATTAATTTTAGAAAAAACTATTAGATAAGAGCTCAGAATATTCTGTTCAGTGAACAAGAATGCAATCTGACTTTTAAAGACACATTTTCGTCCAGCTTGCCATAAGCTTAGTCATCTTCTGGAATATTTAGTAAAACTTGGTAATTTAGTCTACAGGTTTCCAAAACATTACTAGAGGACAGTACTGTCAGAACTACTTACAGAAAATATGAAGTCATCATTCATGTTTTATGATTTATGTAGCAGGCTTTTTAAGAAGTGGCTAAGCAGAAAAGAACTGTCTCGTATTTTATAGATACCTTAAGGCCAGTACCTCCATAACAATGCAATTGCTAGAGTACTTGCAGGCAGACGAAAGCTGAGTCACTTTACTCATCCTGCCCAACTCAATCCCCAAGTCATTGTTTTGAATCACTTGCTCCATAATAAGGAAAGTGATTATGTTACAACTGAGTATCTCACAAGAGGAACAAGATAAGGGAAGTTTCCCTTTCCACATAGCAGTTTTATTTAGTGGAAACAGAAAACCAGGGATGGTGATACAGCTGAGTGGAGATTTAGCTTCAGTACTTCTTTAGGAAACAGTAAGACCCTAAAAGGCTATGACTTCCTGTGAAGTAACTCACTGAAAGAGAAGTAACACTTTTAAAATGCACAAAGCTTTTAGGTTTTAAAAACCCCAGGTGTTTCTGTTTCATACTTCTCCCCACCTTTCCTCAAAAGGGTATGCAAATAACAAACAATCTTAACAGGTAAACTTGTGCTTCATAAGCCAACAAAGTATAAAATGATCACAAGACTCCAGCTAATACAGTGACTAAACCAGCAACTAATACAATTTTCAAAGATTCTGCTTGCACAGGCATTTTAAACATGAGCAAACTACTCACTTTCTTAGGGGGTGAGTTTTCAAAGAGAGCAAAATACTTCCTTTGCCTGTTTGTGGAAACTATGCTTATTTCCCACAAGCTGAAACATGGCTCCAGCCTGGTTTTTTCCACATTCTGTGTTAGTACAACTGACTTCCAGAGAAGTCAAACAGTGCAGCAGGCAGAGAGATCACTGCTCTTGATGATACACAACAGAACAACAATGATAGTATTGGTTCAAGGTAAATAAACTAGAGCTGTAAACACAATATTATCTGATGTGTACAGAAAACTAGCTTGCCTTTATCTAAGGGTTTTTAACAGTTGTAATTAAAACATTGCCATCTCTTTAGAAGTCAAATTGTTACATTCAGACTGTTGTGCCACTGGAAGATTTGCTACAGCTTGGAATAATTTAAGAGTACTTAGCTATTTAGAGGATGTAAATCCTACTGAAAAAACAAACAAACAAGACCAAGAATGAGGTTTCACTAGGATAGTCGCAGAAGCCCTGTTCAGCTAGGTAATTTTACCCTATTCCTCCTCACCTCTTCCTCCACACACTGGCTACTCCAAGTCTAAAATGCTGATGAGGTGATTCTAGTCTCCAAATAGAAAAACGAATCAACTTGGACAAGTAAGTTAGCAACTTTCCTCCCTGCCCTGCAGATAAGTAGTGAGATAAACTATCTCACCCAAACATCAACTGAATATAAAAAGCTAGTGCAAGGTAAGACGCAGATTCAAGGGATGGTCCCACATGACAGACTGCCTCATAGTTTTATCCTAAATCAACAGAAATTTTGGACAAGTTACTTTGAAAAACATGATTCATGAGCTTTTTCAAAACACTGAAAGAAGTACTTGAAAAGCTGTCACACAAGTTCAAACAGATGGCAGAAGCAACCAGCACCAGGGCACATTTAGGTGCAGAATTCAACAGCCAAACAAACTTGAATTTCAAAAGGCTCACACCAAGTCAGCCACCTCAGTTCTGCAGCTGTTCCAGCATTCCTTGGCCTACCATGCCCTCCTACCCCAGTTGTGATAACTCACTCATATCAAGTGTTAATTTGACTGACATATATATCATTTTACTAATATAATTATTTACAAGAACAGAGTGTTCATCTAGAAGTGTAATCACAGATGTAAATCTCTCCCCCATTTGTGACATACCTTCTTTCAAACTAAACCCTCAAACCCCCAAGATTCTACGAATCTCAAAGTCTATGCCTACTCACCTATATTGTAACCACATTTTGAAGGACTTTGTAATTTTTAACTGACTAAGAAGTCTAAGACCACAGGTAAAAAACATACAGCATCACATGTAAATCAGCTTCAGTTTGCCTTTGCAAAAAGACATCTGCCATTTTTCACAAAAGACAGACAGGTATCAGTAACTCAGTTTTACTACCAGTGTCAATAGCCAGAAACCTCAAAGGTCAAAGGGAGCAAGGCTTATCAAGTGAGTGATGCACTGGCTTTTACATACAGAGAACTGTGGAAAGATTTAGTACTAGAGATACATAAGAAAAACCCTTTCCTCCCTGCAAAAAAACCCCGGAAGTGAAATCAAAGCATGAGAAGCATTGGGGGAGAATAACAGCTCACAGCTGATAAGGATAAAAGTAGAAAAGATTTAAGAAGTGCAGTGCTAAAATAGCAGGGATGGTGCTAGAAAACATAACATTCATCTCTCCTCAGCCTGTCTAGTCAGAGTAATTGATGACACTGAGAGCCATGAAAAAGGATTGCTTACCCACACAGATCAGTTAGGACAAGTCTTAGGCAGTGCTGCAAACACTGGGTTAGCAGGACACTTAGCTGCACCATAATTAGGATTGCTTTTCTCCACGTAGCTGTACCATAATTAGGATTGCTTTTCTCCACCATTGAGCAAACGAACACGGCTGTCTTCTACGATTCTGCTACAGTCACTTGGTTATTACAGAAAGTTAGTAACATAATAACATTAACTTAGCTGCTTGTCATAAAATAAAAGTGGATGTTACTTGTAGATGGAAGAATCTGGAACTTTAAACTCCATTGCCGTCCTAACCTCCACAGGACAAGAAAGGCAAATGCATGGTCTTTCAGATGAGTATTTCACTGAAACATTGAAGAGCTGCTCTCTCCACTTCTAGCAAGGTTAGGTACCACACTGGCAAAGACCATCACCACATTCAAGGTTTTCCTGTCTCCCCACATCCTTCACAAGTAACAGCATAATTGCAGACCAAGGCCAGGTCAGAGGTTTTTGCTTATTCAGCTGACCTACTGCGTTCCATAAGGAGGAGGAATATAACCATCACACTGATCACTCATCCAGGACATGTCTTCAGAGAAGATTAGCAATCCTGAAAACATTCACTCAGTTTGCTTACAAGTCTCCAACCCTGAGAAAAAGTCATAGCAGACTAAAGAGTGAGATTATCCCAAGTGCCTTACCTCTGCAAGCTATACTGCATCTCCAGCTTCATTTTAGATAGATGTAGAATTGCAAGCCACTTAATACTTCTGATATGTTTCAAGTATGCTAAGAAGTCTCGGCATGCTCTCTTCAGGACAATTTTCCCCTTCCTTAATTGAACTTTCACAATGATTTTCTGTGAAACATATTACTGTTTTCACCTAAATTCTTCAAGCTTAATATAGTTTTATGCACAGAAAAAACTGGCTGATCACACATTATGCTACCACCTTGGACACCAATCTACAGGCAACAAAAAATCCATGGGTCACAATTTGCAAATCTTTATTTTCTGTTCTTGGAGACTCTAAGATCCATGCACCTTTCAAATGTTGCAGCAAAATAAACTCCAAAGTATGTCTGAGAGAAGCTGTCACAAAATCTCAGGTGTAACTGAAGCAGTTTAATGAAAACATTGCAGAAGGTCATTCTAGAGTTGTTAACTGACTGGAATGAAAAAAAATCAAATACTTTACATCATCAGTGAGAAGGAGGGGAAATGCACAAATTCACCTGTCATTTGAACAAAAGAAGTCAGCATTCTCCATCACACAAGGAAGATGCTCCAACACAGCAAGTACATGTAGGAAGGCTGGTGTTGCAACACATTCAAAGAATCTTCAATATGATTTTCCCCCAGCCATGAGCATTGCTAACTAATCGAGAGTGCTGGAATCAATTCTGCTCACACTCCTTGATACCTAACTACTTATCATCAAAATACCATAGACAATGAAGAACCAGGACAGAACAGACTCAATAGCCCTTAGGGACTAGAGCTGAGAAACATGTGGAACAACTACAGTTTGGTGGGCAGCCCTGTGGAATCCCAATTATAGATGCTCAAACTCACGATTCCTGCACAAGGCAAATGAAGAGGCATTTTGCATAAGCCTATGACCTACCTACCACCCCATCTCTACACACTCAATTATGCATGTTGGCTCTTCAGATGAGCACATTGCCTAAAGGTTCATTTTTATCCTCTTCCATTACTATTCTGAAACTGGTATAAGATTGATACTATGGTCAAAGCTCAAACATACAGGTACCTCAACTGAAGGGTTTGGGTTGGCACCTCCATCAAAAAAGGAAGAGAAAACTTAGAAAGAAAAAAAAAATAGAAAAACCATGGAAGTTTTTAAAGTGATCACTATAACTAAAACATGATTGCAAAGCTAAGCTACAGACACATACAAATTGCAAGATACAGGCTACAAAATTAAAGACTGCATGCTGGTGACCGACAACTGTGCATGACACAATGCTAGTCCTCATAGACCATAAAGTAAATTCATGAGGAAAGCTCTGAATCAGTAGTCTTGTGCCTACTTTAACTCCAGAAATATTTATCCATCCCTTTATTTTCCAACACTTGTGTTAAGTACACTGCTTTTTAAAATGGGAAAGTGCAGTTTTCTACGGCATGCATCTGGAAGATAGTATTTTCTCATTTGATAGATTTCCTTTAATTTCTTGAGAAATGTACCCAAAAACATATGAACAGCAGAACCATACCAAAGCACTTATAAGTTTTAAGTATGACTAATATGACTATTTCCATAGCTAAGGGTATGATTGCTTTTTCCTTCATACTCACTACCCAGCATGCTACCACAGTATATGAAACACATGTGCTGTCCAGGGTAATTTACTGGTGGCATGTAGCTGGAATAATTGTGCAAGGGAAGAGTTAGTTTTGATGATACTTTTTGGATCACATACACATGTTTTACTTGAATTTGATCCCACTTATTTTTCAAAGAAAAAAGTCAAGAACATGTATATTATACTTTGTAAGTGAACTCGCGCATCTTGGTGCACATCATCATGAAATTTAAAAAAAAAGGGAAAAAAGCAATTAAAGCTGACTCCACTCATCTAAAATACTTCCAAAATATTAAATATAACTGGGTGACCTGTCAGTGGAATATTGTCTCTATATTTGATCTCAGGTGCTAGAATGCTAAATTTGATAACAAAAATTAAACTGCTATGCCAACAGGCCACAAGACTCAGTGTGGTATAATTTCAAGTAACATAAGCTGCTTTTTCTTTTCTAGGAGATGCCATTTGCACACTAAGTGTAATACCCCTGCATTTGAACTAAACAAACTATAGCCATAAGTGAGCTTTATTTAACACCAGGGAGCTTGAAGAGAAAACAATACATAAATACTGATACATTATAGATAACTATAGCCTCTCCAATGCTTTGGCAATCCTGTCAGTCTAACGAGACTGGTAAGTACAGCAGCTGCATAAATGGGTATTTGATTTAGTAATTCTGTATTAAATACCTTCCCAATGTATATTTAAATTTTAGATGTTTTCATGAATGCCCTAAATATTTGAATAATATTTCTCTCTTTAATCAGTATTTATCTCCCGCTGTACCACTGTCAGGCCACCTAAAAAATTACTTCAATTCCTACAGAGATGCCAGCATACCTTCAAAAAATCAAGCAGGTGTAAATAAATTAACAAACACTCCAGCTAAGAAAGCAATACATAAGTCTTTAAACTCTGGATCCTAGTCTCTCTCTACATGGATTTCTTTTTTTTTTTTTTTAAATATGACAGAGCTGGAGCAGAATGCTTTTGCTTCCCCCTTATGGTAAGTTGAAGAGAACTCTAGGAGGAAAGCTTTAAGCTGAAATATTTGGAGTATCCACACGACAAGGAAACACAGATCCCTGATCTCTCAGGGCTGAATATCAAAGATCCGTTGTACAGAAGGATCTTCATGTCACAGAATTTCAGAACCTGCTCAACTCCCTGCCCTGTCCTCTTGCCCAGCAGCCAAAACTAGGACTTCCCAGGTATTATAGCAATGGCCAAGATCAATATCTACTCATCCAGCAATAGATTATACTTCCAGAAAAAGCATTACAGTAGGTACAAGACTCTCAAATTGTCTCAAATTTAAGAGTTTGTAGCTTTATTCAATACAATGCCATTATCTAAAAACCAGTATTTTGATACTTAAGCTTTATTGTAAAACTACAAGAAAAAAAATCCTATTCCTATATTTGCTAAAATCAGATTCAGTGACAGCTTTAAGTTATATTGTGACTAAACATTTTTTAAATTTGAATCCTGACATATCACAGGAAGAAAGTTTCTAAGTCTGTAAAGGTTCAATTCTAATAATTGACAAGTACAGCCAAGTAAGTTATTATTCTTGCAACAGACTGGCAGGAAAGATAGTGTTACACTCCTGCTACAATTTTATGCATCTGCAAATTATAGTAAAGCAGAGCTGGCTTATTTCAAACTGGGAATGGATTTTCCCCCTATGTTTTCAATATCAGAAGCATTCAAGTTATCACAGCATGAAATAACAGGTTTTTAATACTGCAGTGGATTTTATGCTGTGGAAATTGCTACATGATGCAGTGGTGACATGTTTATATAGAACACTCATAGGAAGGATTACACAAATCATGCATGTCAGCAAAATGGAAAGCATCTGTTTAGGCTGTGGCATGCTGCTAAGGCTCTCCTGACTGCCAGTGTGTGATATGGTACACAGCCCAGTTGGAATCACAACAGCAAAACGGTGACAGATTTTCAAGTCACTGCCTACTGCAGAAGTTGGGCAGCCTTCCGATAGTAGCTGCTAACATAAAAGCAAGATTAGATCACCTGCATTCCGCATCGAGAACAGGCAATCTGATGTCAAATGTTTCAAGGGACAGTACTAGCACCCTATTTTCAGCTTTTAGATAGAAACAAAGAGGCTTGATTAATGACCAAGGGATAAAAAAGAATTTCCCCTGAACCACATAAAAAAGAACCCCAACAAACGAAAAACTCAGAAAGTACAGTCACTTAACTACTGAAGCAATATTACATGCAAGATCCACGTCTTTACAAAATCCATTTACAGCTTTTTGGACTAAACACCCTCCAAGAATACTTAAAAGCCTACATAATGCTCCAGAGTATTAGCTTTGCTTTTGGACCACCAGTTTAGCTGACACGGAAAAGACTAGCTGTATAAGACTTCACACATCTAGACACATTGTTCTATTTAAGTCAGCATTGACTTGCATCAAAAAAATTGGCTTCAAATCAGCTGATTCAGATGATATCTTATGAATTAAGTAGTATTATTTTCAACAGAAGTCCACCCACTATTGGTCAAGCCAACCTTTTCTGGGATCATGAAGGGGAATATAAGGAAAAGAGCTTTGCCAACTGCAAAAAATAAAAGGAAAAGCAAAGCAGGACAAAATCTACAGGAAGTTTACATATGAACAGATCCTCAATTAAATATAAAGGGTGTTGACTGCTTCTTTAAAACTTAAGCCAAGATCTCAAGTTCCGCAGTCCAGACATAGCTATACCTTCTTGGAGTAATTTTTTTTTTAATTTTAAAGTCACTTCATGCTAACATTTAAAGATGAATGGAACTGTTATGGAAACCCAATCCTAGCAATACTAGACCCTAAGTTTAGTTTTCTATTACTGTAAGAGACTCAGAACACACAGATTGCTTTAAAAAGGTCTTTGAAACTTTTATAAATAAGTGTATGACTTAGGCCTGAAGGAAGAACAGCTGGAGAATTTAGGATCCTCCCATATTTTAACTCATGGTGATGTCATAATTTAGAGTTCTTGGAAACTGTCAATTCAACATTTAAGCCACATCAATAACAGTCATTAAATCTACTACACATCTCTATTGGCTTGAGCACAATTTAACTTCTATTAAGGGGAACACACAGAGCTCTTAATTATAAGAAGTCACATGAGCATTCCCAGAACCTCTCAGATTGCTTTAAAATACATACTCTCAGAGTTTAAAAGAGTTTCTAAACATACTATCTCCTGTGCACTGAAGTTTAAGCACTTTCTGCAAGCTTTACAATACATTGGAAAGAGACTGCTCTGCCATTAAGTGTTCCACAGTGCAGATTTGAAGGGGCTCCTTTAGGGTTATGAAACAGCATTTCATTTCCATGTAAAAAAAGTTTGGCTTGGGAGGGCCTTCTAAGTTTTGAAGATGAGGCATTTTACAAAATTTTATTATGAAAAGGTAAGATCACTCAAAGAAGGTTTAAGTTGAAGTATATTTCAGATTGCTTAATCCTTTCATTGTTATGCAAGTGTATTTCATAACCTTATTTGAGGAGTCAAAGAACAGTTTTAATACTAACAATGGTCTCAGTCTGACAGCTAATGCTAACCCAAGTGTGCATCATGCCCTCCTTCAACACTCCAATTTATGTAACTCCACACCACCACGGGTTTAAAAATAAACCACACGGGAAAACAAGGTTTAGATGGACAAAAAGAGTTAAGATCACATCCTTGTGCTCCTTAATTAGCATCTGCTAGTTGTGGAGACAATACCATCCCAGAAACCATAGTTAAGATTTTCTTACTTCTACAGGCAGCTCCCAGAGAAAGATATGAGGACAAATACGCAGGATTCCTGAAAAAGTGCTCTTGGCTTGATTTCTTGAGAAATCTTTTTTGCCCTTCCTCCCAGCCTTCAAAAGGAACAATCTGCCTCCAAGGCAATTCAAACAACATTTTCAGCAGGGGTTTTAAAGATTTTTTTTCCAGAAAAGTGTAAGTTTGTTATTGTAACCATCATTAAAACAGCATCTTAAAGCTGCTAATGTGCTGGCAGAAAAATATGTGAGGAAGACTGAGAAACCATTCATTAACAGTTACAACCTTTAAGCAGATTCAGAGATTATTGCTTGTAAAGGATTTAATATTCAGAGCTGCAGAACTGGCCACAAGACTTCGAACTCTGGATTCTAGGAGGATATAGTTGATGTAAAACTATTGTTAACAATCTTAATACCAGAATTCCTGTTAAACAGAACAGTTAGTTCAAAACAAGAAGTCCCCGAAGCAGTGATCTCGCAAGTGAAAAGGAACAAGTGCAACACTCGAGGAGATAGGAGTTCAGGAACAGCACTTCATTTCCCAAAATTAATTACCAAAAAGGGCAGCAGAAAGGAGTTTATAGTTACCCAGAAGTGTGCGTGACAGTTAACCATCATGGTCCTCTCAATGAGCTCATCAGGACACTCCAGAAGATGGTGCCCGGAGACCACACCAGCATTGTTAACCAGGACAGACACCTCGCCAACCTCCTTGCGGACCCTCTCAGCTGTCGAGTAGACATTCTCTCTTTTGCCCACATCACAGGTGTACGTGTAAACCTGCAAGTTGCAATGGGGCAGCACATCTTTCTCTCCATCTCCAGCTACTAAAGAACAGATAAGAGAACAGAAGGGGTGGGGGGCAATAAAGCTCTTGCTCGTATTTTGACATTCAAACAAGTAGTCAAGCAGAAAGAGCAAATACAATTCCAAACCGCCAAAACTTCTATTTACTTTGGTGTCACTGCAGTACACCAGGAGTCGGCTATTTACTATCGCTGCTAAGTGTTTTAGGAAAAGCTGCAAGTTTTAAAGCCGCTGCTAGAGTCCGAGGCTCCCCGAAGCAGGTCTGCGCTCACCGCTGCGGGCACAGGGCCGGCTCTGGCTGCCAAAGGCACCGTCGGGGTGTCCGATAGCCCTGCGCCCGGCGGGCTGCAGCCCGGAGCCGCTCTCAGGGCCCGCCGCAGGTGAGCGCTGCTCCGGGCCGGACCCGCCGGGCGCGCAGCCCTGGCTCCGTGCGCCCCGGGCCGGGGCAGGGCAGGTGAGCGGCGAGGGCGGCGGGGACAGCGCGGGGAGCCCGCCGCTTACCTCCGGGGGCGGCGGCGGCCGCCTCCTCGGCCATCTCCCGGTAGATGTGCCGCACCATGCCCGCCGTCTCCTCGTTGCTCTGCGTGTTGATGTCCCACAGCACCAGCAGCGCCCGGCGCCGGGCGAACTCCAGGGCGAAGAGGCGGCCCAGGCCGCTGCCCGCCCCGGTGATCAGGCACACCTGCCCCGCCACACTTTTCTCTTTGGGCCGCACCAGCCACTTGGCCGCGGCCAGCACGAACGCCCACAGCACTCGGAAAGCCACCACGAAGAACTCCAGCAGGATGTTCATGCTGCCGGACCGCGGCGCGACCCGCGGGGCCGGCGGAGCGGAGCCTCCTCGCCGCCCGGCTGCCCGACCTGGAGCCGCCGCTGCCCGGGACCGCCCGCTGCGGGCACCGAAGGAGGCTCCGCTCACGGGGGTCCCACCGCCGAGCTCCCCCTCTCCGTGCCGCTCGCCCTCGGAGCCGCACGCCCCGCCTCAGTCACACACGCCTAGGACGGAGCCCGGACACGGCGCTGCCTGCCCGCCGCCGCCTCCCCGTCCTGTCCCGTCCCGCCCGCGGCCCCGCTACTGGCAGTGAACATCTTGCTCGAGCGGCCCCTCTATATAGGGCGGACCGGGAGGCCGAGCCCCTCCCCCGGGCCGGCCCATCCCGCCCCGCATTCCCGGGACCCCCCGCCCCCGCCCCGCTCCGCCCCGCCGCCGGGGGTGGTCCCCGACGGGAACGGGGACGGGACGGCCGGTGCTTCGCGCTGCTCGGGGCGGGCGTCCCGGCAGCTCCCGGCGGCTCCAACCCGCCCCAGCCCGCCCCCGGCGTGCGGACTACAAGTCCCGGGGTGCGCCGCGCCCCGCCGGAGCGCCATCTCGGGTGCGATGCCGCAGCGCGGGTTCGGGGAGCGCGCACGGCGCTAAAGGTTCGTGCTCGGGGCTAGAGACGCAGGGAAGCTGGAAGCGCTCAGGAACCGCCGGGTCCCCGCAGGATGCCCTATGCCCGCCTGCCTGCGGTTCCTCTGCTGGGCTGTGAGAAACCGGGGAAGAAAACCCCGATGGTTTCTTGGTCTGTCAGCCAAGTACAGAGGTCACTGATATCTCACCCGCCACTGACTGAAATAGGAGCTCCCAGGTACCAGCACACGGAAAGTATTTTCTTCTGTGCGATAACAGCGGCCGCTCCCTGTAGCTGGGCACCCTGCGGCCACCCGGCGCCGGAGCATCCCACTGCTGGGCATTTGCCAGTTGTAGAGGATGAGGACCAGAGCGTGCCCTTGTGATTTCCCACTCGTGGGTGTGCAGGACTCATCCCACTGCCTCTGCCCGCCTGCAGCCGTGTGCCAAAGTGCACGATGCTGACCTTTCTTCCCTGTGCAGCCGCCAGTTTTCAGAAAAGTTGGAACTTTGTGTTTGTGAACGCTGCCTCTCGGATTGAGCAGAAATTCGAGTTCAAAAGTTTTGGAAGAAAGTGCAGACAATCTTCGATATTGCAGGTGTTTTCGCGTGCTGATTTTAATCCCTCCTCCCCTTTTATAACACTGGTAATGAGATCAAGTGATACAAGCGTCTGTATTAGCATAAAATAACAATATTGTAAAAAAATGAACATTGATACACCTGTAACTAGGATCCAAAGCACTCCCAATAACGTTCTCAGTGCCGCCCGACACCTCTGCGTGCTATTAATTGGCAAATAAAGTCAGTAAATGCAGAGGTTGGCATTCCTTATCCCCAGCCCTGCTGTCTACACTTTTTTTTTTACACTGGACAATTCTTTGCTGCTCAGAGTTCCACTAATTTCTATTATTTCCCTGTGTGCAATGATGTGCCTGTGTCTCCCTGGGTGGTTTAGCACAGGCAGGCGCGCACAGGATCAGACCTACGAGCCACAACCCTGAGCAGCCTTCCAAGCTGCTCTGCTGGGCAGCGCTGCTTCCCGAACCGCCCTCCCTTCTCCACAGTGCAGTTAATGATTCCGTACGGCGAACAGAAAGGATGCCCAACCTAATGAAAGCACATCCCGGCAGAAACGGAGCCCGTGGTTCCCATTTCCCCGTGCGCCCCGCTAAACGATCCTGCGAGCGCAGCGGGCGGCACGGCCGGCAGCCGTACTCCGGCGGGGCTCCCTCCAGCCGCAGGGACGGGAGCACCCCTGGCATCCCCGGGCTCCGCTGCAGGAAGCGCTTCGGTCCCGGTGCTGAAGCAGGGGAACCGCGCTACCAGCGGGGCCCCGCTTCCCTCGCGGGCGGCCGGGGGCTGCAGCCGGGCCGGGGGCAGCGGGAGCAGCGTTCTCCCGGCTCAGCCTCCATCCCGCCCGGCTCTGAGCGCGGGCGCGAGGTGGCGTCCCGTAGGCATTAAGGACGGGGTTTAAGGCTGGAATAGGGGAAATCCTGCCTCACAGGAAACGCCTGGCAGCCCGACCACCGCAGAGCCCGTTCTCAGCAGGGAAGGCCGGGGCTGGCGGCGGAGCGGCTCCCGCCCGGCCCGGGACACAGCCAGTGCTCAGGACACAGTCGGTGCGGGACACAGCCGATCCCGGGACACAGTCAGTCCCGGGACACAGCCCACCCCAGGATACACCCGGCTCCGGCCCCGCCGGGCGGAAGCAGTTCCCGGACACTTTTACCTCAGGCACTCGCCGGACTCCCCGGCGCTCGCACGGCGGTCAGGCATAATAGCGGACGACCAAACCCGGGGTCCTACCGACGGGCAGGGCCTCGCCTGCGCTGGCGAATGAGCTAAGAGCGCGCCGCGCACGCGCACGCCCCTCTCTTCCGGCGCTGACCATGGCGGACAAGGAGTGAGTCTCGTCCCATCCTCTGCTATCCGCCGCCATCCGCGGCCGCCGCGCCGCCTGAGCGCTGCCCATACCGCGCCCGGGGCCGCCGCGCCTCCGCCGGGGCTGGGAGTGGTGGGAGGGGAGGGCCCGGCGCGGTGGAGATGGAGTCGCCGCTGGCCCGGCCCGTGTGCACACAGCGGCTGCGGCCGCCGGCCCTTGGCGGGACGGGGAGGGAGAGAGGCCCCGAGCGCCGTCACCGCCGGGAATTTGGGGCCGGGTCGGCGAGTTCCTCCGGGCTGAGCGGGTGGGCAGGGCTGTGTTGGTGTTGGAGCAGGGAGTGATTGTTGGCCGTGCTGGTGCAGGCGTTCCCCAGGGTGATTGTGGCTCTGTAAACGCTGCTCTGAGAGCTTTTGTCTCATCTAAGAATTTAAAACCTCTGGGACATGAGGGAATGGGGCAAAACTGGTGTGCAGGAAGTTCTGCCTGAAATTGAGGAGGATCTTCTTTACCATGCAGCTGACCACACACTGGAAGAGGTTGCCCAGAGTTTGTGGAGTCTCCCTCACTGGGGATGCTGTAAACCCATCTTGGCACAATCCTGTGTCATGTGCTCTGGGATGACCCTGCTTGTGCAGGGAAGTTGGACCAGATGACCCTCCGTGGTCCCTTCCAACCTGACCCACTCTGTCATAATCTGAGCAGGTTGAGAGTCCCATGAAATAAATTTCACAGTACTGCTAACTTAGCTTTTGCTCTTCGAGCACCTGTTAAAATGTTCGTTAATCAGAGACAAACTGTCTTGAAATGACTTCGTTTTATTCCCAGTTGTAGCAAAGTAGGACAAGTCTTTGCAGTGATCCAGGTAGGTTGTGTGCAGCTCTGGATGGTCTGTCAGGGTTCCTTGTGTGGTATAAAATGTGAATGGTGCAGATTCTGAACCAGAAAATCACTCAGTTCAGTCGCAGGGAACTGTCCTGGGACACTGTTGTAGGTCTGGCGACAGTGGGGATGAGGAAGACACAGTGAAGTGGCTCAAGGCAGCGAGGCCTGCACACCTCTTGTGTTTGAGAGTTTTGATGTTTGTCACATGTAATGTGTTTGAGTTTCTTTCGATCAGCTAAAAACTCTTATTTCTGTTTTCATTTAGAGTAAAGAAGGTGCCCTCTGTGCCCGAGAGCCTGCTGAAGAAGCGGCAGGCCTATGCGGTCATGAAAGCCAAACGTCAGAAGAAGATTTTGGCTATAAAAAAGGTTATTATTCACTGACCCCTTGAGTCAAATTGCTTATCTGCTGCATTATCAGCTGTTGCTACTGCTGATGTGATACAGTACAGAAGTTCACAGCATTTAGAACAAGCATGTTGGTATTTTCTTAGTGTTTTGACCTAAAACATGCTTTTAGTAGTTGATAACAAACCAGTTCTGGGCAGAGTTAAGGGTAAAGTGTACAGTTGTCTGTAACACTAAGTTAGTCTTATACAGGACAAGAGGTTATTGCCTTTGTGAGGGGGAGGTTGATGTATGATCAGAGAATCCTAGAACTTTAAGGGGCTGGAAGAGACCTTAAAGATCATCCAGTTCCAACCTTGTTGCCATGAACAGGGACACCTTCTGCTAGACCAGGTTGCTCAGAGATCCATCCAGCCTGTCTCTGAACATTGTTGGCGCATCTGCAACAGCCTGGGGTAACCTTTTCCAGTGTCTCACCATCCTCGCAATAAAGAATTTCTTCCTTATATCTAACCTGAATTTTCATTCTTTCAATTTGTACCCATTATTCCTCATCACCACAGGTCTGATGAAGAGTCAGGAATTAAACATTGTTTAAGGCAGAGTAGCAGTGCTGTATAACAGCCTGCCAGGTTCTCTGGAGCATGACTGGGGGTTGTTTTGAGCAGTGTGATTCTGATTTGTGTTACTCATGGGCAGTTCTAGAATATAGCATGTTATTTAAAGGTGATTTTTGCATGTTAAAAGGCATTATCTAACTTTCAGCGATTTCCAATTTATTGCAGTACCGCAAGGCACAAAGGAAGCTCATCTATGCAAAAGCCCAGGCTTACCACAAGGAGTACAGACACATGTACAGGCAGGAGATCCGTATGGCCAGGATGGCCCGGAAAGCTGGCAATTACTATGTCCCAGCTGAGCCAAAACTGGCATTTGTGATCAGGATAAGAGGGTAAGGTTGGATACAGGTGTTTTTGTTCAAAAGCACTGAAGTTGGCTTTCCTGTTACCTCTGTTTTGAGGGCTTAAATGCATTAACAAGATAAAGCCTTTAACCAGTGGCTTGAGAAGTTGTTGGCAGGTGTTATATGTGCCATAGGGGTTTGTTTAATTAAGGGCTAAATCGTTTTGTTGTCCACTGTCTTTAGGGATCCCTGATTTTTAAGAAGGCAATGCTGCAAATACATGCAGAGAGTTACTCTTTCTCACCTTTAACTTGACAAAATTACATGCCCCTATTCCCAAACATTCTGCTGAGCTTTTCTTAAAGTGTTTGTTTTGTTCTGTGCTGGTAAAGTGTTACAGAAAACTAAAAAAAAGGTGTGATTGGAGGAATTACATTCAGGAAAGCAGAAGCCTAGTTCTAAATTGTTGGAGTGTAGTACTTAGTTCGTTTGATGGAAATAGATGTTTTAACTCCATACTGAAGTAAATAGGGATAGTAAGTTAATTTATTGAACTTGCTTTATGTAATGCATGAAGTGTGTTTTCACATGGGAACGGTGCTATTGTGTTTTGGAGTCTTTTCAACCTGATACTTAGTGTTTCTGGGATGTTGATAACTCGTACTTTTTCATTTATTCTCCAGTACCAATGGTGTCAGCCCGAAGGTCCGCAAGGTTCTGCAACTTCTTCGCCTGCGGCAGATTTTTAATGGCACCTTTGTAAAACTCAACAAAGCCTCTATCAACATGTTGCGGATTGTTGAACCCTACATTGCCTGGGGGTGAGTGAAAGGCCCAGTTGTACCTAGTCAGGGTGCAATGTTGAGCAGCTTTTGCATTTTGCTGTGCTAGACTTCTCAGTCTTTGAGTTGAAAACATGATTAAGGCAGTGCTTCAGAGGTAGTCGTTGCTAGATGTGATTGCAGTCTCATACTGGTGTTCTTGAGAACTTGGTGTAAGATCTGCTTTTGTATTTACATTTGGGACATGCTGAAATGATCTTAAGTTCTTCTAAGGTATGGAACTCGAAATTAGGGATGTTAGTGTTAACTTGAAGTGTGGCTTGCAAAGCCTTACAATTCTTATTTTTAATACGACTGTTTCAGTTACCCCAACCTGAAGTCTGTGCATGAGCTGATCTACAAGCGTGGTTATGGCAAGATCAACAAGCAGCGCATTGCTCTGACTGACAACCGCCTGATCCAGAAACGCCTTGGTAAATTCTGCTGAGCAAAATGGGAAACCAGCTGGTTGCCTTGGGTGGTCAGTGCTGAGCTGGACATCTGTCCTTAGGTGTCACTGGAGTACAATGGTGTTTGGTCATGATCTCTACTTCTGTCTTAATTGCTTAATACAAAGCAAGCTGGAAGTAACTTCCATCATAAAGTATTGAAAACAGCTTTAAAGAATCAGATTTTAGCTTTTTTAATTTGTAATGTTAAATGTAAACTCCTTGACCTGTAAGGGTTCAGTGGAACATCGAGTAGTAAAAAGTGCTGTAGCATGAAAGAATCATCATAGCTTTGAACTTTCAGACTTTAATATTAGACATTGTGTCTTTGACGTTTGTGATATGGTAAACAGACTCTTTAAACTTGTTGAAAGAAGAGCTGGGTAGTAAAAGTGATCAGTGTATTCAGTAAAAACAAAACAGGTGTTGGGATATGGGCTGCTCCAGGAAGCTGCCTTCTTTTGCAGTCATGCCAGAATGAGTGAAAGTGACCACTTAAGTCTCTCCCCTTTTTTGGCACTTGGTTTGCATTTTGCTTCAAATGAGGCTGTGTCATGCATATTCCATTTCCTGTGCAATAGAAAAACAGATTCTACCGGTACATGTTGTTCCTGATTCTGTTGTAATCCCTTTTTATCGCTGTATTTTATGAGAGTTAACATGTAGCATATTGCTGAAGACTCTGGAAAGACATTAAGGAAACATGCTGTAGCATTATTTAGCAGCCTAACTTGATAGTGCAGTGAGTTTTCCTGAGTTACACATAGCTATGATTTAGGTGTGTTTAATCTAGCTTTTCTTCAAAGAACAGTCTATTTTCCCAAGATGCACTAAGTGCGGATAATTTTTTGTTTTTCCTCACTGCTGGCAGCAAATATTTAACAGTTGAAACTGATGCCTCTTGCCAAATGTGCCAACTAAATGTTGACTTGGCTGCATCTAATCCATTTTAATTGGAAAAGTCAGTCATTCAGTTTCATGACAGAGTGAGTGCTTTCTGACTTCCTGAAGTTTATCAAGATAAGTAGGCATGACAGTAATGATGTGATAATTTTTAGTTTGTTATTGACCAGTGCCTCTGTAGTCTTTCTGAAAACTATGTCTGAATTTTAGGAAAGCTTGGCATCATCTGCATGGAAGATGTGATCCATGAAATTTACACTGTTGGCAAGAACTTCAAAGTGGTGAACAACTTCCTGTGGCCCTTCAAGTTATCCTCTCCTCGGGGTGGAATGAAGAAGAAAACGATCCACTTTGTGGAAGGTGGAGATGCTGGTAACAGAGAAGACCAGATCAACAGACTCATAAGGCGAATGAACTAATGGTGAGATACTGCCCAAGGCAATCAACTGTTGAGCAGGCCGCTGTCATTATTTGTCAGACATTCAAGTTTAATAGATGCTTACTCATTCTTGGGTGGTACCTACAGTATAAAGCTATTTGAACAATACAGTGTTCTGGTTTTATTTTGGAAGTCTTACTAAAGCCTAAACATTTGGGAAGTTAAATTGTCAGTGTAGCTGATACATTTCGGAAATACAAACATTACCAATAACTTGTTTTAAAGATTTATTTGGTTTTATGATAGGAAGCCTTGAGATCTTGACTAAAACTTTCAACCCTTATTAATGACCTGTTATTTTGATGGAAGTCTTGTGATTGCAAGTAAGGTGGTTTTTTTCAGGTTTTTTAGAAAAGCTTGGTAAGGAATGGTCCAGATTTTCAGCTTGGTCAAGCTTCAGAATGATTCATTCAAAGTTTTCATGTGTAGTGACCAAGTTGGTAATTTTGAAAGACTGATTTGCCCATTTGAGTAGTCTGTTCTTTAGAAATGAGAAGGTTTATTAACACTTACAGTGATTTAACAGTAATAGCTGAGTCCTAAGTGTAGGACCTACTCCAAACAATCGGTCTTACCTATTGCTGTCATTCTGCTGTCTCTGCTTTGGTGAGAAGTCTCTGCCATTCAAAGCCAACACTTTTTTCAGAGTTCTTGTACTTCCCTTTGCTTTTTAGACACTAAACTAGCTTTGGTGCTGCCCATATCTTAGTTTCACTCATTTGGTTTGACAGGTATGCTGAAATTTAAGAAAACTTCATCGTGTTAGGGTGTTTACCCAAAATGATTCCTCCAAAGTCAAAATGGTTTTTTTAGTTGGCTTGTTGGGATTTATTTGGTGTGGGCTTTTTGTTGTTTGGTTGGTTTTTGTAGGGTTCTGGTTTTTTCTTTTAGATCAGATGTGCAGTTTACTTAGGAATTTCTAGCTTCAGAGGATTGGTTCATAAAAGTAAAATGAGTAGTGTTGTGACTTTACAGTTCAAAACACGTTGAGTTACATTTGGATGAACTCTCAGAAATTAGTTTCTGAAAGGAAGGTTTTACCTTGCTTTGTTTTGCTGTTTTGGTTTTTGCCTCGCAAGTCTTTAAAAAATACTCTTACAGCAAAGGCACAGCAAACTGGGCTCATTGGGGTCTGCTGTCTGTCCAAGGAGCTAAAGGAGATCTAGGAAATACTTTCCATTTGATTGACAGCGTTTATTCTTAAAGCTTTTTTTGTAGGCTGCTGATTTCTTCAGTTCAAGCTCCTTGCATGTTGTGCTGTTATCTCCCATCTGTGAAGTCAGCAGAGTTTTCAAGCACCAGTTATGTGGCATGTGGAAATTTGAACTTTAGGAAAATAGTTCCTTACTGGGGACCAGTGTTCTTGCAAGGCTTTTAGCTCGGCTATGGGAAGATGTTGGTAACTTTAAAAAGCAGAATTACTGCAACATTTTGTGCCTGGGGTGATGTTAAGTTACTCCCACTACTATTCTTGTAGAAATTTTGCTGCTGGTGGCAGAAACTTGGAAGAAGGCAGATGTGTCCTTGAAGTTAGTGTATAACCAAGGCTGAGGGAAAACTAGTTTAACCTTATGCTTCTGTCTGGTTTCTGAGCATAATGCTGTTTTTAATGGAAACACTGCAGCTTTTTTGTCAGTGTAGGTCCTTTCTCCTCCATCTTCCTGCTAAACATCAGATGTATAACGGTAGTCCTGTTTTCAGGAGCCTTCCTACAGGAGGGAAGCTTATAGTTTGCTATGGCAGTTACTGTAAATGCCTGTGAGGGTTGATATACTTGCAGAGAAACAAGAGATACTCATTCATCTGGATGCTCATGTTTTTCACTGGACTTGTAGCTCAGCATCCCATATAAGTGGCATACATTAGAACTTCATGTTTTAATTTGGTAAGAGACCTTGCAGTTTCTTATTTTATGCTTATAAATAGTTCTTAGGCTTTTCCACCTACGTAACTAAGATAGCTGATTATTCTTGTCTCTTCTACCTTCTTTTCCTGCTGTTGTGAATAGAATGCATTTTTAAAATACAAGTAGCCTACACATAGAAAATAAAAGAATGTTACTGCTGGGGCCATGGGCCAACTGGAGTAGTAGGTTCAGGTGATATACTGGCAGTACTTTCCAGGTAATGTCATTATGAAAGGCTGTGTATTTGAAGAAGAGTATTCCTCTTTCCTATAAGTAGGTAGTTTCCTGCTATTTGTCTTTACTTCTTGCTACTTATTACATAAGCCATAGTCTCAAATGGATTAAAAAAATAGACTTCCAGTACTGATTCCTTTGTATAGATTGGGAGGAAAGAGCATAATATTTGAAAGCAAATGTTGACAATTCAGTATTGGCAACATACTGAATTTCATTAATCTTTTGAGCAAACTTCACAGGAAGTTGTCCCAAGTCTGCTTTCTTGCTTTCATTTTTGTATGTAAACAGTCTCTGAAGTGTGCTTAATAATGAGAGTGGAGCAAAAGTTAGAATATGCACAATGTCTTGGCATGTCTTTAAATATCAAGTATAGGTACCAATTGTTCAAAGTAGAAATGTTTATCCTGTTAGGTCTGGTACTCAAAATCTATTTTCAGTGAAGAGATGTTAATGTAGAAGTTCGTTATTGTGTGTATGACTACTGCAATCTTAAATCCAGTGAAATAAAATGAGTATTTTCAGCCCAAATTATAAACTGTAAAAATGTATTACTTCTTCATGTGGCCAGAATTGTTTTAGATCTTCATGTGCCTAATGATACTTTTTTATTTTTTGCCTTGCAGATAAAGATGCCCAGCTGCAATATTTCGAAGTCTGGTCTGTTAATAAAACAGTCTTGCACAAAACAGTCTGTTGTCTCAATTGGTCTTTCTGTGATACTCTTCTGAAGTGGCAGCATTTGCCAGGTTCACTTTGTAGTCATGTTTCAAAGAGCCATAATTTGAATCAGTAGCATGTAGATACTGCTTAACCTTCATTTGGAGGAAGAAAAATGGGAAGGATTTTTACAGGTGACAGGTTAAGTTTTGAGTTGCAGCAATTAAGTTACTTTTGGTGTAATTAAACATGCAGTAAATGACAAACTGAGCTCCGTGCTGTTGAGTGGGCAGGGTTCCTGCTTGGTTGTAGTGCACTGGAAAGCTGTATGAAAGTCTTTCTATGTAAAGAAGCAGCAAGTGTAAATATTTTCTTATAATTTTAAGACCACAGAATCATAGAATGGCCAAGTTGGAAGGCACCTTAAAGATACACTCAAGTTTCAATGCCCCTGCCATGAACACCTTTCACTAGACCTGGTTGTTCAGAGCTCCATCCAGCTAGGCCTTGAACTAGCCCCTCTAACTTCCAGGAATGGGGCATCTACAACTTCTCTGGGTAACCCTTTCCAGTGCCTCACCACCCTCACAGTAAATAATTTCTTCCTAAAATCTAATCTAAATCTACTCTCTTTCAGTTTGAAGCCATTGCCCCTTGTACTGGCCCTACATGCCCTTGTAAAAAGTCCGTCTCCATCTGTATTGTAGGCTCCCTTTAAGTACTGGAAGGCTGCAGTTAGGTCATCCTGAAGTCTTCCCTTGTCCAGGCTGAACAATCCTGGTTCTTTTAGCCTTTCCTCGTGGGAGTGATGCTCCATCCCCCTAATCTTCCTAATGGCCCTGCTCTGGACTCACTCCAACAGGTTCATGTCTTTCCAGTGCTGGGGACCTCTGAGCTGGATAATTGCTTCCAGCTTTGAACATCTTCAGGTATTTTTTACCAAAGGAAGCATAAAATACTTCACAAAATAGTAAATTTTTCCCCACATTCTAGGTAATCACTCAGTTTAATTACATAATTTGTTTACAGTGTTCTACTGCAGATTCTATAGATGTGAAGAGCACAGGATTCATGAGGATATGTGCAGTTGCTGGTAATGTGTAGGTATAGCAGAGAACAGATTAGAAAGCCAGGGACTGGTAAAACATAACTGCATTCAAACTGCTTTCTCATCTTGCAAGCACTTTACTGGAGAGCCAGGCTGCTGAGGCATTTGGTGGAGCAGATCAATAAGTTGTGTCTGCTCTGACAAATTATTTTTTCAGGTCGGGTACAGGCAAGCTGTTTTAAAATCACCAGTGAAGGATCTCCCTATGAAATTCACTGCCATTGATTTTTGTGCCAATTTCTGCAAAAGCTTATTTCTGCACTTCAGTTTAAATAAAAGTTAACAATGCTTGTTTTTAAATAACATTGGGATTTATGGTGGCAGCTTAACTAGAACTAGTTGAGTGCTTTTGTTTGTAAATGTGTTTAGACATTGGCAAAAGAGATGAATGTCAGTCAGTGGGTCAGTGTTCCCAGCTGCTTGAACAACCAAGTTCTGAAAGCTGAACTGATAATTCCCCTCTTGTGAGTTAAGTTCCAAAATGTAGTAACACAGCTTCTTGTGTCTAATCCAGAAGTACCAACACCTTAGTCCATTTAATCTAACTGCAATAAATGAGAAGTTAGCATTTCCTTACAGCTATTCAGTGCAAGTAATTAGACTACTGATGCATGCTTGAAAGAGGTTTAAGGAGTGAATGAGTTGGAAATGGTGTAAGTATTTCATTAGGCATCTTCATAAAATAAGCTGTTTTACAAGGGAAAAAAGCATTTTCATAGTTACTGAACGAGGGGAAAAGTTTTTTGGTGAAAGTTATAATGATCACTTTTCATAATTAATGGAATTGATTTTGTAAGAGTACAGAATTGCTAATTTCAGTTTAGAATTGCACCAATGAGCAATGAATTTTCCATGTTGGGGGAATGTACCCAAGAAAAGTCTGTTAACTTCAGTATCCGTGTTCATTTGTTTCAGTTGGTAGTTGTCCCCTACTTCCCTACAGCATGTTCAGTTATTTTCCTCTGACACACGTGTTCTAGTATGTTAACAGGAAAGTATTTTGTGAACATAATGAAGCTGTATAAATGGATAGAAGACATTGTGTGATAGGTATAGAGAATAAAATATTAACTCATTAAATTAATCAGTGCTGTAGGACTTTGTTTTTCTGATAAGTGTGCCCATAGGTCCCAGATTTTGTTTAAAGGAGTACATGGACTAAAGCCATGAGTGAGGAGACAGTTAATTTGCTTTTCATGGTACTTAAGCAACTAATTTTTCTTGCCTGCCTCTGAGATCCTCTTTCAGAAAACAGCTGCAAAATGTTAGTACATAGTGTGGAAAGTAATATTAAAGTGTAGTTGTGTTTAAGCCAGTTATTCGGTGTAATTGGTCACCTTTTATAGTAGCACAGCTTTCAGGATTTTTGGTGTTGCTTTCCAGGCATGTCCCATAGTAGGTGTTTACAGAAACAGCTCACAATGTGATAGCTATGGTCAGAATTTGCACTAGAAATGTGGAATGGTCCACTTATTCAATGCATGCATTTTGGAGCATTTATGAGGCAATTTAAGTTAAAAACATAGCAGATAAAGACAATCTCTAAACAAAAAATAATTTAGATCCTTTGTTAATGTTCTATAATAAAGTTCAGGTTCTTGGAAAGAAATTACTTGCTGACTGTCCATAACTGCCAGCTTCTGACACGTTCTGAAATAAAATTTCTGTGAACTCCTCTCCCTTTACAGAATGACCAACATCTTCCTGTTAGTTCCTCAGAACTGAAGCCAGAAGTTTTACCTAATAGCTATTGGAGAAGCAACAGGAGACTGAAATGCTAGCAACTCACAAATTTTGCAGGCATGCTAAGGTTTATATGCTTTCCAGTTAATTAATATGCCTTTCTTTGCTGGTGTCCAGCTCATACAGCCTGTTTCACTATCACCAAGTGTAAAGTCATACATCTGGAAATGGAATGGTGAGCCCATCCCAAGGATCAGTGTTTCGAGAGAAAGTTAGGAGGCATGATGGATAGTCAGCTGAACATAAGCCCCCACTTGGCCAAATGCAATTCTTGGATGCATTAAAAAGGGAATATCAAATGGTATGGGGGAGGCAATACTACTTTTGTTCCAGTAGTGCTTACACTAGTGCCAAATGCAGTATCCAGTTCATGTGCCAAAAATCAAGCACATGCCTTATAATACTCACAGAGCTTACTTTAAAGGCAGACATGGTTACAAAATTAGTATCTACCTATAACTGCCTTCATGAAGTAGTTTGATAATAGAGAATTCTTTGATCTAACAAAGCTGTAATAGGATGAAATGTCTTGAAACTGAATCCAGATAAATGTTGGGCTTTAAGCAAACAATTTTAATGGAACATAATTAGACACTGGAACACTTAACCAGTGGTGTGCCAGATTCTTTGTTCGTGGTAATTTCTAAATAGAAGCTTAGATTTTTCTTTCTTTATATGCCATACTTCTAAGAGATTTGTTGAGGGCAGTGCTGGTGCCTCTCTTGCTCAGCAGAAGTTAATAAATGCAGGCCCTTCAGGTACTTGAGAGATATAAGTTAGAGCCTCGTTTGAAGGTGTCTGGCCACCCAGAGTGACATTCACAATGGTCATGGTGAGTGTTACATGCCTCACAAGGGAACTTGGATTACAAAGTCCAAGTGTAGTGCACAAAGTGCTGTATCACCTAAACCTCAGCATAAACAGGGCTCAAGAGAGACGTGGTAGGATTTCACATACTTCTATGGACTTTGCTGCTTCTGCCTGTTTGGAATGCAGATCTGGCAGCTCTCTCCTGAGAACTGGGATCCATGTGCTGTTTCAAGAATTAAGTAGCGCTTACTGTCCATGTTGAGTCCCTAGCAAGCAGAATGGTGTTTCTGCTTCATACAACAGGTTTGCTTGCACTTAGGCAATGGGTTTGTTCAAACCATTCCGCCCATGTCCCATTTTCTAGAAGATTGTCCTTTCCACAGAAATGTAGGTGAGAAAATCTCAGCATGTTGCTCCTCATTGAAGCTGCACCAAAAGTCTAAGGCAGGGAGATCTCAATTTTAGTTTAGATTAGGAAACTGCAAAGCAGACAGATAAAAATCTGAAAACAGTCAAGCTTAGACGGGAACAAAAATCTTAATCTCTCAAATCTCAGGGAAAATATTCTGCTTAACTAGTTTTGTCAGATCTAAGTTGTAGTGAAAATTTCTTTGTCTTCATAGATATTTGGCATGATTATGTCTACCTTCTTTTGTAAACTTCCCATTCTTGGCATACTTGATTTTTTCTAAAAGCATTTGTACTACACCAGACTGGTCCAGGCATTTGGGATCCTCAAAACATGCAGGTTTAGATGTAAGTAAGCTCTTACATGTTGCAGCTTTTCATGAGTGAAAAGCCTGAAAAATGAAGTACTGAGCTCCTGAAGTGCAAGTGCTAAGAACCAGGAGGTTCAGAAACAATTTTCTACACACAGTTTTTAGTCTGTCTGTAGATGACCACACCAGCCATTTCTAGCCTAACTGGTGAAAACTCAGTACTTGTGGCCTTGGCCATCTTGCAAATAAGAGCAATTTTTCAAAGTCCTGAGCTGTAAACAATATTCCCTGATTTATTTTTCTAAAGACAAAACATCTGCTTTTGCAGGTTTTTGCAGTCTGAATACTGCGAAATATTTCTTAATATAAAATATTAATTGCAGGAAATATCTTTCATGATGAAATAAATAGGTACTTGGTGGAAAACAATGAGAAATAAGGGTGTGTGCAATCATAGGGCCATGGGGTGTATATGGGGAGAAAGTCACATGCAAAGTTAAGTCTGTGGTAGAGAAGGAAAAGGGAGCAGAGGGAGATGTAAGCAGCAGTGTAACTCTTCACTTGCTTAGCGCTGTTTTGGCAGTGCAGAGGGGCTGTAAATCCAGTTTAACTAGCCAGCATGCCACATGCTTTACATGCTTCCCATCCTGAGCTGCTCTGGCAATCAAAGGCGTGTTGAACAACTTAACTAGTCCTTGGAGTCTGCCTAGAGTGTTGGATGTCTCCTGGTGAGTGTGTGCTGCCCAGGCCCTGCAGCACTGTCATGGAGCTCTACCCATGGCACATTTCCACTCTTGCTGCACTTTGTTAGGAGCTGTGCAAGGATTACCTCACTGACAGATCTGATGGCAGCTGTTATCCACAATATTATGCGCTTTACTGCACTATAAAATCCAATTGAAGATTTCAAGTTCTGATCACTCCAAATATCTCATGAATGGAATAACACAGTAGTACCTCATAATTTCAGTGCAATGCATATTTAATTTTTTTATACTGATACTGTATTTCACATCTCATCATAACAAGGCCTCCAAGATAAAAAGAAATAAAATACGACGAGCCAAGACAAGTACAAAAATGGGATTCAAGGAAAGCTCTAAGCATGTCTAGTTTTAGTTTGAAAAAACAGACTTTTTTAAAGCTTCTTTTGCCAGGTATTACTTAACAATTGAACTGTAAGAGAATGTTTAACTAGTAATACTGGCACTTTTTGGTATCAACCCTAATTTTCTAATTTTAAGTACTCTTTTTTTAACCTGACATGCCTTTTAAAAAATTTTGTATTTCCTCCTACTACTTAAATATAGTAGGTGAGGCTTTTCTTTGTTTAAATGGTCTCCTAATATACACATGCACACACACTTTGTAGGAGAAGCCATCAAAATTGAAAGTGCATAATCATGGGATCATAGAATAGTATCCTGACTTGAAGGGAACCACAAGGATTATTGAGTCTGACTCCTGGCCCTGCACAGGACAGCCACAAGAGTCACACCTTGTGCCTGACAGCACAGTCCAAACTCTCCTTGAACTCTGTCAGGCTTGGTGCTGTGACCACTTCCCTGGGAAGCTGTTCCAGTGCCCAACCACCCTCTGGGGAAAGAGCCTTTTCCTAATATCCAAACTAAACCTCCCCCTATGCACATTCATTCTGTACCCTCAGGTCAGCAGAGAGAAGATATCAGTGCCTGAAAATAAATAGTGGGAGACAGCTGAGTTGGTTTTTAGTTAGGCATACCAAGTGTTAATTATGTATTAAAAAGAAATAAACTAGTGATACAGTAGTGTCTAGCTCAGTGACGTTCTTTACTCTAGCAGACTAAAGGAGCCAGCATGTAAATGTTGCATTTAATTATAATAAAAAATGTTGCAGGTGAGGATGGTTTAGCTTTGACTTGACCACAGTGTTAATTGGTAGATGATGTGACTTTTGCTATTATTCTGATTTAGTTTTCATGATTGCTTTGTCCATTTAAAGCCTGGTGGTTCTCTGAAGTTCTGCATGACCTTTGCTGTTTTCGTTCTCGTGATTATGTCTGAAACTCTTGCTCCCAAGCTGGTGGTTTGAGGACGTGAAATATAGAAGACAAAAGGGAAAGAGCACAAAAATCCTTTAATCCTTTTATGAGTTTTTGCATACTGTATAGAACTAAAAATTACCTGGCTAAATGTAGAACAACCCTAGAGAATATGTATTTAGCACAACATTTCCAAACTAGTTTGTTTCCAATACTTTATAGAGAAGGACTGAGCTAACAGCCTTCTAGACTCTCTGTCCCAACATCTGGATTTCTGCTGTCATGGTGTTCATTTCTGTCTGTTCTGTTGGACTGGAATCCCTGGCTATCTCAAATGCAGACTAAATATTTTTAACTACTTGTTCTACTGCTTCCATTTCTGAAGTCTTTCTATGACAGCATTCTTAGCAAACTTTCAAATACTTCAGCACTTATATCAGTACTCTTCCTTTCCTTCTGCTGGGAGAACAGACCTACTCAAACCTGCCAAGGTTTACCTGGCAGACTGGAAGCTGAGCCAAGGCTCAGCCCACAGATACACAAGGGGAATCTAGAGGCTGGGAAGAAGCCTCTGATGAGTATCAGGGAGTCAGTAGCTGTGGCTGGGAATAGGATTTGTGTGAGCTAGTACACTGTGACCAGGGATGGCTCTGAAGCCAGGTGTCTGCAATCACAAACAGGGGAGAGGTTTCTTTGCAAACAGGGTTGGGACTCACCACCCTAAGTCCTGTCCTGGTTTTAGTCTTCTTCAACATGAATCTCTGACTCAGGTTTTCAGAGGTACCTAGAAAGGTAATATCAGTCTGTGCTCTTTGTGCTCAGAATAGTCCAACCCGCATACCTGGGAATCACAGGTATAAGCTGAGTTGGAAAGGACCCTCAAGGATCATCGAGGCCATCTCCTGGCCCTGCACAGCACCATCCTCCAGAGTCACACCATGTGCCTGAGAGCATTGTCCAAACACTTCTTGAACTCTGTCAGGCTGGTGCTGTGACCACTCCCCTAGGGAACTATTCCAGTGCCCAAACACCCTCTGCGTGAAGAGCCGCTTTCTAATATCCAACCTAAACCTCCCCTGACACAACTTCAGGCCATTCCCTTGGGTCTGTCACTCGTCACCACAGAGAAGAGATCAGTGTCCCTTTCTCTTCTCCTCACGAGGAATTTGTAGGCTGCAACTGTCTGTGTGTATTCAGTAATTTTCTGTGACTGAGATGGGTTCAAATTCACATGTATAATTCTGCAGCAAAATTACCTAACTTCTGACAAATTGAGTTTTTGTGAGTAATTGCTATGCTTTCTTTTGAACTCAGCATTACATATGGTTTGAATTATTCTACTGGCTTGAGTATCTTTTGGTCTATAGACATCTATTGTGGATGTTAAATAAATTTAGACTTGATATAAATACAGAGATTCCTTGCCTTGCCAAAATGTGCTTTCTCAGGACAGGCACAGTAGGAGAATTGCAGGAGAAAATTTTTGCTGCTGTAGTTCTGAAGGACTGAGCTTGTAGTAATGCTATAAATAGCAGTTTGGGTACCAATCTGCAAAGGGACCTTTGTCCAGAGCCAGGTCTGAGCCACCAGTTTTCAGCTGGAGCAAGAGTCGGTCTGGACTAGCAGGGGGAAAATATCCCTGGACTACTCACTCTTAGCTGTGTTCTTTTTCATTTATTCAAATGAACAGGACCTTCTTTTGAACATCACTCCACTTGATATTTTTAATTTAAATTGGCTTAATTTCTTACAGGTTTTACCCCTGTGTTTTGTGAAAAGCTGTGGAAAAATCAGGGTATGGGAATGAAATAACATTTTAATTTCTATCCCTTCCTTAACATGTTTTTTTAAACAAGCCCGTTGATTCTTCACTAGACGAATGATACAGATTAACAATTGGTTGTGTTGGGGTAACAAGCCAAGGCCTGAGATAAATCTGCAGAGTTTTTGTTCTGGATGCTGTACTAGCACTTTCTGGAAGACTGTGGTTGTACTGAAGAAACTATAGGCTAAAATAAGTAGAACTTGTAAATCAAGTGATGGCACATACATGTGATCTTTAAAATATAATCTTAGTAAATCATGTTACATTAAAACATTGATACGCAGTTAGATTTAAATCTACTCTTGCTAAATGGCTTGATTACTACTGGTTTTGTTCACTCCCTTGTCACTTTCTTTTTTCTTTCACAAAGAATGCATGATTGAGCAAAAGAGGCTATTTCTGCCTCAATTATACTTTTCAGAATGCAAATTTTGATTCTAGTGTTTAGCGTCTTCTCATGTTTTCAATCTGAGTTTTCCTGAACCAAAATTTTGCAATGGGAATGAACTTTCCCTTGCTTTTGCTCAGAAGTTGAACTTTTGAACTGAATATAATTTTTTTAAAATGATAAGCTCTTACTTCTGAAATAAACCAAATCAATATATTCAATTTTTCTTCCTATATTTTTAATGTGATGTGTTTTAACAGTATAGATAAAAGTGAGTGGGTAACAGTTGTCCTACATGAGAAATGGGCAGAAATTTGTTGGAAAAGTCTGCGTATCCCTGAAGAAAAGCAGGTCTTTTCTCCGTCTGGGAGTCAGGATGATGAAATTCTCCCTCCACAGATTATTTTCCCCAAGGACTCCTGTTACAGAGACATCTGCTCTTTAAGTGCTGAACTCAAACCTGTATATTTGTAGTACAGAAGTGCTATGAGCTGCTTCTGGGTCTTTCAGACCTTCAGGACCTTATCGAGATGCAGAAGTTGATGCTGGTGACAGCTCCATCAGACAGAAAGGCTCCTGCAGTAACATGCTGTGGAAATGTTCCTCCTGGTAACACCCTTGTACAAA
This sequence comes from Lichenostomus cassidix, assembly GCF_008360975.1. NCBI lineage: Eukaryota > Metazoa > Chordata > Aves > Passeriformes > Meliphagidae > Lichenostomus > Lichenostomus cassidix. The sequence goes on along the minus strand of NC_139482.1, from coordinate 119,963,039 downwards.
GTTACACATAGCTGAGGGCTATTGCTCTAGTGTGTTGAAACCATTTTATTTCAAGCGATTGTACTTAAACTGAGATTCAACAATACTACTATTTGTTACATGAAATTTCATTAGAATTGTGTCCAGAGCAGGCCTCAGCTGGGAAGAAAAAATAGCCTCCAGTCCAAAATCTGTCCATTATCCATCTGGAGCCTTCACAAGTGAAGTACAAATCCTGTAATCAATTTATGTTTTTGGATGCTGATGAATATGAAGTATCAAACCGCATGTCAAACTATAACCTCTGACAAAGTTTTGGTCACTTTCTGAAAGTTCACCTGGGAAAAGCAAGGCCCTTTCATGGGGTGTGCATTCTAGGCATGGCTGGGAAAGGCAGGGCAGGTGGTTTAGAAAGAGTAATAACCTAAGCATTAAAAATAGTCATAGGTACTTAACACCACATACCTTTTGGTCACTCACACAAAGCCTGTAGGAACATGGCAGGTGACTGGACCACAGTTAGTTTGTAAATGAATCTCTAGATGGAGCCAAAACTGATCTCATGCCTGACTGTTGCAGACAGAAAAAATATTTTTTATACTGAAGGCCTACAACTATAAGAAATCATTCAATTCCATACCAAATCTTTGTATCCACCTGTAAGTTACTGAGGTACCATACTGATTTTTTTAGGACTTAAAGCCTAAAAAAATTGCAGTGCTAGTAGTCTAAAAAATTGTATATCAGGACATTTTGCTACATATTAATGGCTAATGTCAGAATCCCTTATCTCACAGTCAGTCTGCACCTGTGCATCCATTACAAACATAAAATCAGTATGACAATCTCATGGTGCATCCTGTAATATTTGCCTGCATGTTAATGATTTTCTGAATTGTCAGCCCTGATAGGTGCTAGTCACACATGTTCCCTTTTGGTGTTGTGTTTATGGTTTGACATCTGTTTTGTCTGTCATTTGTGAGCCCAGTGTTTTAGAAAATCATTTACTAGCTATGTCATATGTGCAGGCTTAAGAATCTCAACACTGTTCTTCTCTGTAGCCTCTGCTGATAGTTTAGGACAGAAGAATGCTTAAAACCATCTTTTCCTCGAGAAAAGAAATTGCAGACTGCAAATATAATATTGAGGAAAAATAACGCCTGTCTGGTTTAATATATTATTCTTGATTATTTGCATAATGTAGACCATATAATAATAAAGAAGCTCTTTAAAGTTGTGCTTGCTTTCATTTTTCCCTCATACAACTTCAAAGAAATGTGCGATTTCACAGACTCGAAGTGATAACTGACGTATGTGGAGGAGTAGGAAAGCATCTATGTTAAAACTGACCCAATTAAAACCAACTTGGTTGGTCTTTTTTGCCACAGAACCTCCTCTAGCCTACTGTCTCACTGGAGCTGAAGGTAGCTGAACTGTAGGACATTGCGAGTTTGCACCACATTGGGTTAAGTCTAAGAGAAAACTACAGCTCTGAAATATACAGCTTTTTGCACTGTCTGTGGAAAACTGCTTAGACTGCATGATCTCAGGTTCATGAGACAATTGCAGCCTCACAATTGCTTTCTTCCTCGGCAAAAAGATAAGATACCAGCACTTTCTGTGCTCACAGGTGCTGAAAAATATCCAGTGGAGCAAGCTGAGAACCATGAACTTTGCCTTGCGTGGAACCTTGACTGGCACTAATCCTTGAGAGATTCAAGTAACACTTAGTTGCTCAGTCAAAAGTCCCACACCACATCATTTTATTTCTGACTTCATTGCACAAGATAACTCCTCTTTTCAGAGAGTATTACATGCTGAGTGACCCAGAAACTTTTTGCCCCTAATAGTGGAGGATTTTTGCTCATATCATGGGACTGACTGATGGAAGAACTGCAAGTATATCCGTCACTCTGCAGACTCAGTTTCAGGGCAGCAACTGCCTTTACTCAATGTGTCACTGATGAAAGGTGTCCATTAGACACAAAATTATGGGCACTTTGTCAAGGTAATAAAACCACAGTCTGTTACAGTGATTTATTCCCTATCATAGTGACCCGCAAAGTGAGAATTGGGTAGATCTGGTTAGTGCATGCAGAGAGTGGCTTTGCCATTATCTGCTGTTGAATATGGATAACTGTACTAGGTGATATGGCAGCTCTATTTCTACCATGGCATTCCTCTATGATCCCTGGCAAAGCACTAAGAGCCAGATAAACATTCACAGTGAAACGTCAAAGAATAGAACTTTAATCTCAGAGCAACAATGAAATGTGATTTATGTGAACAAGAGAGTGTGCTCTGCGGTGACAAGGAGCTAACTTTAAAGTAAATGAGAACTTGGATAACTAATAGAGATGAATACTGAAAAATAGTTTGGAAGGAAGCTCATGAAGTCAATCATCTGCTGAAAGTATCGTAACTTCAAAGTTAGGTCAGGCAGTTCAGAGCACTGAGTTTTGAAATTCTCATGGGATGGAAATGATACCGCCTTTCTACATGATACCCAATTATTCTCACACAACTAATTTTCCCTCTTGCAATATGGCAGTTGACTTGTCTTCCTTTATTGTGCTATGTCTGTGTCCATTCTCTAAGCTCTTTTTAGGTACTTTGACATTGCAATTAGAGCCCCCACTTTCTTCTCCCTTAGCATTTTCCATCAGCTAAACAGACCTGGTTCCTTCAGTGTCTCATAATATATCCCCATGGCATGGGGATTGGAGCTAGACGGTCTTTAAGGTCCCTTCCAGTCCAAACCATTCTGTGATTCCAGATTCTATGACACTATAGGCCATCTTCCTGAATTACCTTAGTAGCCCTCTAGATTTCCTTTTGTGTTGGCATATCTATTGGAAGATCCAAAACTGGGCAGCGTACTCCAGATGTAGCTTCATCAGTGCTAGGTAAAGAGGAATAATCCCTTTCTTCAGCTTACTTGCCATGGTCTAGCTAACATTGGTCAGCATGCAGTCAGCCTTCACCATTGCAGGGCTCATGTCCACCAGAAATCGCATCTTTTTTCCTGAAGTGTAGATGGACAACATCCACAGCCTTTCCCTTACCCACTAAGTGCATCATGTGGTGATAGTAGGTCAAGAAGGACCTGCCCTTTAAAAATGGATTCCATTCAGCCCCATAATCTTGTGTGTGTAAGTGATATAGCATGTGGTAGACAATTTTCCCTTGGATTATGGAGGCATCATTCTACTCCCCATTTCTGTCTTCCAGCTCAGACAGCTGAGTACCCTAGACAACTTGTCTTATTATTCCTCTCTCTACAATGTGGGGTTTGGGATCTTGTCTCCCTTTACAAATGTCCTATCTTCTGTTCATCCTCTCTGATGTTACTGCATTCTCAGCTCCTCTGTTGATCCCCCAACTAGTTGCTCACCTGGTGACTTGACCAGGGCCCACTTCCAGCAGCTGACACTGCTTGAATTTGTGAAGCACAGGACTGCAGACTGCCACCTCACACTCATAGCATGATTGCCTCCTCTTTTGACTTGTGTTGGTCTTTATAACATGACTACATGCAGTGTCTTGCCATTGTGTGTCAAAGGGACCTCGGAATTCTGGGGTGTGGCCTCCTGCCCCTTTTCCCTGTGTCTTCTCATCCCCCTAATCTGTTCATAGCCCTTGTCTCTATGCATGAACAGACACTTCTCCTTTCAGAGCTCCTGTATTTTACTGCTAGTATCTAATGACAGTGAGTAAGATCCAGGGATTCTGGGAGAGAAAAGATGCCTCAGTTCATACTACCACGAAGAATTTAATACTACTACGTTTAATGGTTGCAGCTGTATGTTTCCTAATTCTCTATGTACCTGCCCAGACACCTCAGGCTGTTACTTGCAAAACCCTTGAGAACTCCCCACAAGAGTAATGGGACCTGCATTTTTGCGTATTAAGGCCTACTCATTGCAAGTGCCTTGAAGAAACCAGATCCAGCATGCCTCAAATTGGGCAACCAAAACCAGCAGGTATTTTGAAATGTGCCCTTTGTGTGGAACATCCCCTCCTCTACAACAAAGATAAAATATTTCACTTTGTGGAACACATGCACGCACTGCAGTGAGAAAAACTCCTTAGAGAATTCATAGCTCCATCTTCAAAACAATATGTATTAAATCATTTGGAGGGCCACACAGTGAGTATCAAAAGGAAAACAGTACTGGATTATTGTTCATTAAGTGAGCATCGTTCATCCGATGCACCAAAGGAAGCAGGGGTGCTGCTGAATAAAAAGCCTGTGGCTATATAATGACACTACAGTTTATTCTAAGGGTCACTGAAGGAAGAACATGACTTCCATGATATAAACTCTAGTATTAGTATATTATGTGCAAGGCATAGCCTTCCCACCACAGTTATCATAGGAAAGACTGCCTTTTTTGCTGAATGAAGACCAACTCCAGAATGTTTTATACCACTTCCTCAATATACAGCCCAACATTCTGCACTGTTGCTTTTTTAGAGTTACATCACTGATTGTTTAACAGCCTTCCCTGCCCACCACCATTTAACCACTCATTTTTTCATCCTTCATGCATTAATGACCTTAATTTATATCAGGAAGATGATGACAGAGACAAAAACGTAACTAATTAAAAGAAGCCAGTAAGATCATCAGGCTTGTCAGCTGGCTTTCTGGGGATACAATTTGTGACTTTGTGTCACTTCTATGAGGCTGAAAGACTAAACTAATATTTTCTGCCTTGCTGCGAATTTCTGAATGGTTACATTTTCATCATAGTCATCGCCTTTCTCTAATGAGTGTATTTGAGTTATCTATCATGGATAAAGGATGGAAAAAGGAGGTAATTATGACAGTTTGCAAGCTGTGACATATCACACTTAAACACCTCAGCTACCAAAAAGCCAGCATCGCCTTCAGTTGATGATCCTGCTTCTGACTCTTCACCTTCCATGCCATTTACACTGTCATTGTGTATTTAAATTGTACTTAAGTCCCTGTATGCCTTTTCATTCTATTACATTCATACTTGTGGTAAAAAATGCTTTGCTCTCTGCTGACTTGCTAATAACTGCACTTTCTAGGGTCATAAGCTTCACAGAGACAGGGGTAAGGTTGTATCACAGTACCCAGAAGGCTAACTGCTTTGTGACATTGGGGTAGAAGAAATAGTGTTATGCTAGCATATGTCACCAACCTCCTGAGTCTGATGATACAAGGAAATAAGTCATTCTTCACCAGTTCTGGCTAAGTGGTCAGTTCAGTTTAATCCATCAGTGAAGGTGGTTTCAGCTAACCAACTTGACTGTCAAGGGAGTAGGGAGCACCCTTACACATATTGTTGCAGGAATGTGTAGAGGTTGTAACCTCCAGGTGGTGGGCAGTGATAGCCAACTAAGTACACTGCCTCTAGAGCAGAAAGTGGCCAGCTTCCTGAGGACTAATAGCAATGATCCATTGAAGTCAGCCTTTTCTACCAGGAGGAAGCAGAATAAACTCTATTGGGAATAGAAACCCAGTTTAGATTGTGTGGTTTTATTTAATGGTTCCATAACAGGCCCAAGACAGGAACTGAATGAATTTACCGGCTTATGTGAGGTATCCAGCTATTATAAGGAGTACTACCAAGACTCATGAATCCAGGTTTCCTTTAGCACTCAAAATCACAGTGCTGACTCCCTGTTGTATGGGATAAAAGATTCACATACATTTAAGCATCTTTCCAAAACAGAGGAATACTATATTTTGGGACACACACATACAAGTAGGAGAAGTCACTTCCCATCATCTTCATACCACATGTTCCTGGGGAACTCAATATTTGAAATAATTTATTTTCTCCTATCCATGTTTACACAGGAGAAACATAATTAGATGTCAGTATAAAGAAGGCTGTAAGAAAGCAAAACAATCCAGAAAAGCATTAGTAATTCTTCTGTATTTCTTATTTCAAGAAACAAATAACTATTCTTTACTGATGTTGCACCACAGGAAGGGTGCAAGAGCAACAACAGACATCTTGGGCTGATGTCATTGTTTTCCACGACAATAGCTTCTTGAGGTAGTCTCTCTAGCAGTCAGGTCTTATTGCAAGATCTCATCTATTACTGGTGAGAAAGAGAAGAGAACACCCACAGACACTCTCTTCTGGGAAGTGGGCAAAATGATGGTCTGGTTTTTTTCCAACAAATAAACTAACAGCAGCTAGATTTCAGCCCGCTGTAGAGATTTCTCACAGCCAGATTCTCCCTCAGTGGAATCAGGTTAACTCTTTTTGCTTGTTCAGTGTTTTCTTTTAAAAACTGCATTGCTTTTCACAGGAAATGTTTGGTATTTACGAAATCCTTCTTAAAAACAGAAAATATTTTAATTTTGCACGGAGACATGCAATGACCTCTTATTATCTGGAGTAATAAGTGTTCCATTACTCAAATTATGAAGAGAAAAGCTTTGAAAACCTGGTGTCTAAGAGGAAGGTTATGGATAGCAGGACATGGGTGCCTCAGAGTAACTCATACATGGAGGTGGTTTAAGCTGAGCTGATTTTTTTGGTGTTAGTTCTGGCTTAGCATTGCTGCTTGGACATAAGTGTTGCAGAGAAGTCCTCATGGCTCTTCTTCATGCTGCCTAGTATTCAAGGCAATATTTATTATTTTATACAGAGTCCCAGACTAGGACTGGCAGAGTCATTCACACAATGGAGGTCATGAGTAAATAAGCCTTCTGGGAACCTAAACACCAAGGGACATGAGCACAGAGGTCTCTTGCAGAATGACTTTCATCTGAATGTCCAGCAGGGTTGATGCCAAGACTGACCTGTTAAATCCTGACACAACCAAACTGGACTCATGCAGAACCTTTCCGCACTGACAAAGCCAACCTCTGCAGAATCCTTCTCTGGCTGAGAATGGAACCAGCTCAGGGAACAGCCAAGCTAAAGCTGTAACCACAACAGGGCTCAAATCTAGACGTGTGAGGGCTTTAGCAGAAATTATAGCCAGAAACAGGCTGGTTCTTAGTGACACCAGCTCTGCATCTGGAACATGGTTAAAATCCCTACCACAAATAAACCTGATAACCAAAGGCTGAGTTCAGTGATGAGTATTGCATATTTTTATGATGAGCTTTGAAATATTACTCATGTTTCACTGAAGTTCATGTATCTGAAAGTCACAAAGCCAAAATAACTCTCTAGGAGAGACCAGCAAGAGTGACCTGCAGAAATAAGAGACCAGAAAAAGTCATCTGTAGGAACAAGACACGGAGAAGACAGCTTCATACAGATGTGGCTAGAAAGACTGCATACTGCCAAGTCACCTCTGAATTATCTTTGAGTAGAGTCTCTGGGCTGTAGATTAGACACATCATAGACAAGTGTCAGATTGGTTGAAACTACCAGGATTTATTAACTACAGACAAGACTGTACTAGCACAGCTGCACTGCTGTTAAGGCAGGTTTTCAAATGGAAACCAGGTTAATCCCTGGAGCTCCAGACACTCACAAAAATACCCTGCTATTGCCCCATACTGTTCTTTGCAAGAAGTTTCTTTTAAAAAGAGCTCATAAATACAGACTTTACTCAGCTATTTTATATCAACAACACATATCAGCAGAGGCGAAGGAAAGAAATTACCCTGACAGAAAACATTTATGACAGAAGAAAGACAGGCAACAGTATAACAAGGTAGAGGAATTTTATTTTATTTTACTTAATTTTTTTAATGGTGGTAAAGAACAGACTATGAAGCAATTAGAAAGAAATCTAACATTTTTAAAGGTTTTTTGCCTATATATTTCAAAAATATTTCAAGTAATGTTCAATTCAAATGGAAGATGAACAGTTCTTTAAAAAAAGGTTAAAATTAAAACCTTTTTCCAATTAAATAATTCTAATATAAAGAAAACCTGCACAGCTCTAATCTTCAACAGAACACCCCTATCAGGGATGCAAAAGCTGATGTCATTCTCTACTGTTACAAAGACCAAATCAAAGCAGTTCAGGATGGTTTGTCACAAAATCATCATCTAAATACAGTTTCCATAAAGCTCCTCCATCCTGAGTATTCCCTCCCTCCTATTCTAAACTTGGAACAGAAAAATTCAGTTTCTTTTTTTTTCTACCTTTCCTCCTTTCACTCATGCTTCTCTCTCTTTAGTGATATAGTTCACAAGCCTTAAACAGAGCTTTGAAGAGCAATGTATTGCTGTCTTTGTAAAACACTTTCACTGTTTTAGTCATCCAACTAAATCTAAATGCTGTTGCCAATTATTTATTTGGGAATAACTCAAACCAGAATGACTCAGCTCATACATCTGGCACAGATTCAGGAAAACTGATAGGCCGAACTTGATCAGATTTTTATCAGTTAAAATGTACTAAGTTTTTTTAAACAGTAAAAAAATATTGCCTAATAAAGGTCAATGCAAAAGTCCATGTAATGACAAGAAAAAGTTATTTTTGGATATTAATGTATTGTCTATCAATTCTTTATTCTCCTTGTTTAGCAAAAACCAGAAGAGGCATGCCACAGCACTTATGCATGAAACTAGAGCTAGTGCTCTTTAAACAAAAGAATCAGCATGAGAGCTCTGAGCATGTTGTAAAACTAAAATAATTAAAAATGTTGTAGGGATCTTAAATATTTATTTTAAGGCTGAGTCTAATTCTAGCCTTCAGAGACACAAGGCTGTCTACCAAATAAGGCATCAGATTGCTTAGTTTCTTTGAGATAAGCCATTTATTTCAATATTATTTAATGGTAATGCAATCAACCAAAACTTGACATATTTGGAACCAGCTGTTCTAAATTAGGCTCCACAATCTTCCAGATTCCAGCAAGAAAGTCAGGAACAAAATTATGTTATTTTATTTTGGATTTTTTTCCTGTATTTTCTATTATGATTACAGAACAGCAACTATGTAAGTCGAAAACCCACCAGATTTTACTAATGCCAAACCACTCAACCAGCAGCATCAAAAATACCATTTTATGAATCAAACTTGATCTATAAATTGAACCAAACTCTACAAAGCCTCATCGAAATAATTACTCAATAGGCCTTTACAAGAATGAAACAAGTTGGTTCTGCTGAAATGACCAAGAACAAGATCTAGGTTCAGGCCTTGGTAAAGGCTTTGGATCTTTTAGCTATGGGGCCAAGGAAAAGCTTTCCATCTTAGCCAACATGCTAAAGAGATAAGTATTTTCCTAGGTATTCAGGATTTTAAAAGTTGTTCAAGGATAGTTATACAATAGTGCTCAGATATTTTTATCCCAGAAATTCTGGGAAGGATTCCTAGAAAAGTTCTTCATTGTCATGGGGAGCAGCTGAAGAGCCCAGTCCAGGGCAGAATGTTAAGAACAACCAGCTGCAATCACAGCATCAGAACTGCTGGAATGATATCCCAAACAAAGTGAAGACATGGAAGAGGGAAAACAATCTAAGGGGCTGAAGGGAGGGCAGGAAAGAGGGAGCACTGACATCCTGGCTGATTGCTTTAATTCAGATTAAACCTTAGGTACATAGGATCAGGAGCAGCATTAAGCATAAATGATTTTTGCACTCTATTTGATAGAGATGGTAATATCAAATGGAAAGAAATTTTCTCAGGAAGGAGTCTGTCCTCAGGATCCATAAGATTACCTGATTGTAATTAGGTTCAGATTTCTTAGCACACTCCAGGATACTGCAGTTGACCAGCATGATGAAGGGGAGTAAGACTAGATAAATACCCAAAATTTGGAAAAGCCAGAGAAAAATGATAAACAATTCAGCTACAGCAAACAACAGTTCTACCTACCTGAATGAAATATATGAGAAGGGACATACCTTTATTGCAGCAACAGAATAATATCATGGGCCATATATTTGAATATTGCTTACATATTCAAGAGATTTCTGAACCTGTGGAGGTTCATTCTGCAAAGTTGTACATCCAAATCCCAAAAAAGCATTAGTGGAAAACACTAAACAAAAAATATTTGACTTGGACTGGAGCATAGCCTAATGCAGCCATTTACATTTCAGTTGATTTGGATTTTAGCTGTCAAGAGTGTTAGTTTAATCTATTTAAATGCAAGAAAGAGTGAAGAATATGCCTTTCAATTTTAAACACCAGTTTTGAGCACCAGTTCAGCAACCCTATTCAAGTAGTTGGATCCAGACAGACATCTTCTTCAACTAGAATTGTAAAAGCTAACAAAATTTTTGGTAAGGCCTCTGAAAACAGAGTCCTGACCAGATAAAGTAATGATGAACTGACACAAAAGTAGTGGTTTTCTCATTTTATCTTCACTAAACAGAAAAATTAGTTATTGAGGAAATACTCTAGGACAACAGCATAGGGTTCATTAAGCCTACAACATATTAGCAGCACATCAGAACTAAAATGTAATGAAAGCTTGTAGCAATCCAGGCAAGCAGAAAAAGAAATCTTGTCAAAGACTGATATGAGTAAATTTCGACGTGTTAGAGAATGACCATGTCCACCTGGAAGATTCACCCTCTTTGAAACAGAGCCAGATGAAAGTACATGAAAACCTTGAGATACATGAGGCAGTTGACAAAAAATTAAAACAATACCATACAGGTTTTTCAAATTATAAAATCCAGGCCTGGTTAGCCAGTCAATTCCCTTTATTGGCAAAATGTCCTAAGGGTAGTTTTGAAAATCATCCATAAGTATTCCATTTAGCTACACTGCAAGAGGAAAGAAAAATACGTAAAAAGAAAAAAAATACCCCACCAATACCCCACAGCTTTAACAGCTTAGTCATGATGATACTCTGTCAGAGAAGGATAGAACGTTTATGGCCTGATTCCTGAACATATTTCTTTGCAATAATGAGATACAAAACCCAGATTGTATGGATATTTATATAGCAGTTGGCAAGGTATCACAGCATCATTTATGTATGATCATCTTAATTTACATGGTCTTAGCTGCTTCATTCATTTCCATGACCCATAGATGCTGACCTGAAATGTAATAAACATGCTTTCTGACTTTGCAGTAGAACAACTATTTAGGAAGCAAAATGCAACTTCTGTGCAGACAAGACCTAATGATTTTGTCATCACAATTTCTTCTTTTGATAGGAGCTGACATCTAGTTTTTCAGTGAGAAGCAAAAATTTATCTCCTCAACAATAAATTGCCTAACTATAGGCCTTTTAGTCTGCACATTATCTAGTCACTTTAAAAATTCAATCTGTGCCTAGATTTGGGATGTCCTTCAGATCTCCATTCCACAATGATGTTTAATTTTGTACTACTGTGTTTAAAAAACCTAGGTATTTAATTTCCCTTCTAACCTCTGACCATGGTAATATTTAAATGTATGAAGATTGGACTAATTTGCTATTCTTTTCATATCCTCTATGTATCACATCTATGTTACTTCCTGGGTTCTATAAAATAATAATTGTTTAATGTCTTCAGAAATACTACCCCATTTCTAATTCATTCAATAAAAATGCTTAGCATGTTTATCTTTGTCCGATTGTTTTGTAAACGTGTGTGAATTTGGAAAAGGTAGAGCACCTGCAGCTCCTACAGACTTCTTCAGAAATCAGAAGGAAGCTTCATTTTTCCTTCCAAAGACAGATATCCATGCAGTGAAACTTGGCATATTTGTTTCCCCACAATTTGTCACTGTATGTTAAAGGAGATACTAGCATTTTCTTCCTAAGCCATCTAAATTTAGGGTGAAATCTTTGACAGTTCTTAAAAGGTCTGATTGGATTTCAAGACAACTATCACATTTTGTCAAGTTTCTAAGTTGGTTTGCATATCGTGACATTTTCTGCAAATCCTTCAGAGTCTTCTTCAAATTGAAGGAGATGAAGAAGTCACTAAAGAGAATATTTCTTACAAAGTTTTCAGATCAAAGATGCCAATTTCTTGGCAATAAAATGGTTATTTGACATTAGTGTACTACACTTAAGGACTAATTCAGTTTCCAAGCAGCTATCCACAGGCAGCGAACATTTAAAAAGGATATTCACTCATTGCTTTTCTACCCATTTCATCTGAAATACCACCCAGAACCACAAACAGCTACAATCTAAATGGTGCATCAATGGCAAAGTATATATCAAATTAAAAATCAATTTCTCCAGATTTTCCGACTGACTGGTGCTACACATGATTAAGAAAATTCACTAGAGGTTTTATTTGCTTGTTTTGTTTTGTTTTGTTTTTAAATTGTCTGGACATTTGCATCTCTTTGTTTGGAGAACTGGACTGTTGTCCTTACAATAGATTTGAATAAAACACTGGAAAAGGGGGGAAGAGGGGGAGCAGGGAGAGAGCATGGCACCAGTAATTGGAAAACATGGAGGAAGAAATAATCATTAATAATTAGAAATTAGATGATGGATGCCACTCAAAAGCTACACACCAGAAATTGTCTTTTTGTTTGCTCAAGGAGTTTGGTGAGCCATCCAAAGGCCAGGAAGCAAACCAGGAAATAGCAGATTTCTGACTGCACAGTGTCAAGGATCACTTCCACCAGTTTTCGCTGGTGAATTTAGAAGAACATTTGACACTCAAATAACTTTTAGGCAATTGGTGGCTTTTAAAGAGGGCTAGGACAGTACATGTTTCATGCCAGCATGCTGCCCTAGCACATGACAACAGGGGACTTAAAAATTTTGGTTCTCTCTCATCATGCAGGAACTTCATATCAAAAATATTGTATAGTTACTTTGTAGAAAAGTAGGCATCTAGTTATGATCAATTATTAATATCCATTTATTAATATTAATATCCTATTAATATTAATAGGTTAAGAATATTCACAAAAACTAGGTTCAGGCACAGAATGTTGCTTGCGCTAATTGATGAAAAGACAGACACATTTTCATAGTTTAGTTTTAAATTCTACAGACAATTCAAGGCAGAAGACCCTTTTTACCCCCTTAATTCAATTTTTTTTTTGGTGAATATTCCTTTTTTTGTGCGATGATTGAAGCTTTTACTTCTCATTTGAGATTCTAAGAATCCTTCCAGCATGGCTGCAAGGTTTTTTTATTGCATTTTGCATCCAGCTGTGATCTGTAAATCTATTAGAAAGAGTGTCAAATACCCATTGTTTGGTCCTTGAGCAGCACAATTCTTACATTTTTTCTTTGTTCCCATTTTCAGTAGTACTGTCATCTCCAGAGAAAACTTCATAAATACAATCTGTCTTATACAAATAAATTATGTTGAGTTGTGCTTGTTTCCCCAGATACCTTGGGTGTAAAAGGAGAAAACGAAATAAACCCACCTAGCAATTCTTCTCAGCACAGGCTTAAAATACTCAAGGCAGAGACCATCTGCACACAGCCATAAATAGATGGAAGGAACATATTTCATTGGGAGCATTCTCTTACCATCTATGCCATCAGTGTTTTAGCCATCGTTGTGGTAGAGAAACTCAAAGCTCCAAGTTTACTGCAGGATCACACGTACTAGACTTTTTTATGGGAGAAACTATGCCACCCAGTGGAAGTTTAAAATGATAGACTAAAAAGTGCTGAGGGAGAAGAGGGGGAAAAGATTTCCTTGGTATTTCAAAATAAGAAGTGAATTAAATAAATTTATTTAGCTAAACAATTTACCATCAAAAGATTACAAAGTGATATGATGGAACTACTCTGATACCCACAGCTGATTTGACACCAGACCAAAAAAATTCTTCAAGTTAATTAGGACTTCCTAAAGGCAGCTGACCAGGCCTCTGATTGCAGTCCTGTCTGCCATGAGCAGACCTGTTGGAATACGGTGCAGCATCTCCATTACACTGGAGTTTCTCTTCCAAGGAAAATAAAGCTCAGAGTGTGTGTGTGTGTGTGTGTGTGTGTGTGTGTGTGTGTGAGACCAGGGAGAGGGGAGAGAGGGAGAGAGAAGCCTGAGTAGGCCTATTCATTGCTCAACACAGAATGAACATGTTTAGGGCAAGTCTAGACCCAGAGGGACATAGGCACATCCAGGGCCACCAGAAATACCCAATATTTGCTAAAAAGAACAGCAACTAAAAAAACTAAAAAGAAATTTTATAAATAGTGTTATAAAATACAATATGTTTTACATAAACATTAATATTGATGTAAAGACACACAATATACAATATACAAAATTACAAACTTCCATAATATCAAATTATGGTATTTATGAATTGCTTACATTGATAGGGTTTTGATGAAAAATTATTGAGTACCATATTGCACAGGAAGGTAATTTTTGGATTCCAATGGTCAGAAACTCTTAGTTCCCAGAGTAACACACTGAACAATTTTATTCTTTTCTGCCAGTTTACCCACAAGTGTCTCTTCTTTTTCTTGTGTAATTGTCTTGTTTCTTTCCTCTCACACATTTCTACATCCTAATAAAGCTATTTCAGAAAGTCTTCAAAGATATTCAGGCAGAGCTTCATTTAAAGGATCTGTGCAATGGTAGTTAAGGGAAAGCCCCAAACCAGGAACTGTTTATTACATCATGCATAATCAAGTACTTTACAAAATAGTTATTTCTCCTTAGTATGATCTGGGCCTTTCTTTTGTTGCTTTGGTGGATGATTAATCTAGTGCTGAAGTTTGGTATTATGTTTTCAAATTAAACCTTAATATTGAAGAATGAAGTTACAGCAAAGCTGAAGATTGCAAGAGCCAACCTAACACCATCTTAACAGAGTAAGTCCCTAGAACCTTGAGGTAAAGACAGAGGAGCAAATGCTTTGAAAAAATATGAAAATGTAGTTAAAATATTTTCTACAGACAAAATGAAGATAATTAAGTTTGAAGCTTGTGTATTTTATTTTGTCCCATCACTATTGCTTTGTAGGCACTTATGATCACGTTGAGAAAGTCTATTTTGCCAAAGCACTTAAAAAACCTGCCAATAGTTTCCATTTTATTTGGAGATACTTTTCTTTCATTCATGTGTCACTGTACTGGGTCTGGCTCAGATGCTGTTAATTTGCTCCACAGAAGCCCTCATAATGTTTTCCAGTACTGGTAGCTGGAATGGTGTTCATAATAAATTCACATTTATACATTTGAGTCTTCTCCATATTAAATTGCTTTCAAAGTGAATTTCACAGTATTGACTCTCTAATATGCTTAAAGTCACATAAAAATGTGTAAATTCATAGTATTGTAAAAATATCCATTAAATGAATACACACAATTATTATAATCAGGGAAACTATTAGAAAAAAGGAAGAAATGCTGTAGGAGATTGTAACACAAATGATGGTCATTGCAATTATTACAGAATTCTGTTTTAAACAAGAAGCTAATTAAAGTAAGAAAGACTGTTGAAAACATAAATACTATATGTACCTTTCTTATCAAGCCTGTGGCAGGGTTCTTCTGAAAGTAAGTGCAATCTAAAATTCTTGTGGATTTATTTTTCTTGCACCTATAGTTGCATTAAAACAAAAAGTCCTGAAATGAATGTACCGGGTAATAGCACCACACTTAAAAACATAAAATACAAATGAAGTTGTCTGCCTTTTTGGATGTAGCTACTCTGCTTCCTCCAGTGCCCATGGCAGAGTAAGGAGTTCCTGTTTTCTCTCCTGTCTAGTGACGGGAATTCAGTCCTGTACTCCTGTGTCCCCCAGGTATGTGCTGAATCTGTCAGCTAGTCTTAAGCGTGGTGCCAAATAAATAACCATTGTTATTTATAAAACTTCCCCAGAATTTTTGGACATGCCATAAATGTATGTCTGTGCCATAAGGGAGAAATAGTTACTGCAACTTTCTCAGTTGTGATAAGCTTAACTTTCTTTATTTTTCTGGTGGAGTATGTAGGAGATGAAGGATTTTACATGGTGGTCAGTATGGCTCCTTGCCTATATAAAGTTACAACCAATTTCCTAGCCAAATTCCAGGGTGGGAAATTACACTACAGTAAACTGCAGTGATTTCTGTATTGCTAAACAGAGTGTAAAGCCAAACCAAAGATGACAGGATTTTCTATGGTATGTTTTGTATTATCAAAGAATGCACCACCATGGCAATAACAAAAACTATTTTTGTAGGAACTCGTCTTTCCTCACAGCTATTCTGTTGTGTTTTATACAGATTTTTTTCTCACCTTCCCTTTCCAAATTTCTTCCAATCCTTAAGGTGTAGATATACAGCCCAGAAAAAAGGAGATGGACTGGCACTCCTCTAACCTCAGTGAGCCTGTCTAGAGAAATAAACGAAAGCTATTTGTTATTTCTCTCTTGAAGTCCTTACTTTCCTGAAGTAGCCTAATAAGTAATATTCCTTTCCTATATCATAAAAGGTTTATTCCCCCATATGTACTACAAGGTAGACACCTTCAGCTTTCCATCCTCCTTCCCTTCCACCATGCATGCATGCAGTCCTCCTAATACCCAACTTCAAGGATTCTTTCAGCCCCACCTGCAGACCTATCACAGATACATCTCCCCAGCAGAGAATACTCTTTCTGAAAAAGTGGTATGAGAGGACCAGGTTTTTATTTTGATTACTATTATGAAGAAAACATGTGGGAATTCTCTTCGCCATTATTCCCTTTCTACCAAAAGCAGAATGGATGACTTGTATGGGCACACACTTGTCAGCTTTTACAAAGAACAGCTTTGAAGTGTAAACTGTTCTATTGTCTCAGTAGGTGGAAACGGAAACACCAAAGACGAAATCAATATTAGATTACCTAATGTGTAAAATAAGCACATAAAAAAAAGAGGTTTTATGAAGACCATAAGAATTCCTAACATTTTCCCCAGACCTGAAAGATGCACAGGGAAGGAATGTATAAAGGGATAGGAAGCCAGTGTGTCCTGTTTCAAAGGAATGGGTAATAGTGAACTCAGCCTTGAAAGAAAGCTAATGAATAGACAACTGAACAGTTGTTTGCCTGTGAGTTATCTAAACCCTGAACACTCTTGGTAGCAGAACTACAAAGGGTGAGAAGGGCTGAGCTCAACTATTTGGATTTTGTTGGGTAAATGTTATGAGCACAACAGTGGCTTCTTGTTATTGTGAGCATTTAAAGGAAGGAACTGAATCTCTGTGGACAGTGAATGATGGTACTGATGGCACTGGAGAAGTTATTTCACTGCTACATAGAACACACAGGGTGGCATGAATATATCTGATCTATTTTTAAAAAGCTAAGAATATTTCTGCCAAGTAGCAGAAAAGACAGCAAATTAAACCCCAGAGCCTCTCTTTGTGGTAAGTTCCAAACTAGTCAAAGGAATATATGGTATGCCATGTTGGAAATGGTTGCAGAGCACGAGATAATATTTTCCTCTGAAGTACAAGAGATGGGATGACTTGATAGCTCTGGAGTCTCTGGGAAAACTGTGTGTTGCCACACTCTCTTCATTCTGTCTCATGTGAAAGACTGAAGTATATTCTGCTTAAAATTAGTATTGACACATATGGAATATTAGAACCTGATCATAACTAAGATTTTGATATAATAATGAGTTTAACCAACCATTCATGTAATGGGCTGGCAATGCTAATATAGTAATGTGAAAACTTTAAAAATAGCAGGAAATTCAAGTTGTATTAGTAATCTAAAGTAACACTCCTTTGAATTAATTTGCTGAAGTTCTACAATATCCTGGGACTACTGTGCCTTCTGCCATTATTTTCATGCCAAGCTAAATGTCCCTCTGACCAGAGTTGTGTGATCACTTCCTACCTTAATTTCATAACAAAATTGACAAAGTTAACACAAAGCAGTAGGTTTCTGCTAAACTGACTTGTTTTGATCACTCAGGGAGTGATCAGGGAGTGCTCTAATAAGCAATTGAGTGGCAGAATGTGGCAACCTTTAGCAGAGGAGGCAGTGATGCAGCAATTCAGGGTAGGTAATTAATCAGCCAGCACAGATCCTGATTACTAAGGAGAAATTACTTAACATGGAGAAATGGACTCAGAAAAACACAGCACTTGGTTCTTATCACCAGGTTCTCAGGTGGAGCCACAGGACTATGGAACATAAGGAGTTGGAAGGGATCCATAAGGACCACTGAGTTCAACTCCCTGCTCCTCACAGAGCTACCAAAAATTAAACCATATAACTAAAAGCATTAGCCAGATGCTCCTTGAGCTCTGACAGGTTTGGTGCCATGACCACTGCACTGGGGAGCTTGTTCCAGTGACCAAACCCCTCTTGGTGAAGGACTCTTCCATCTGACCTTCCCTTGATGTATCTTCATTCCAATTCCATGTGCCACTGGAGAGAGATCAACACCTCTCCTCCACTGCCTCCCTTGAGGAAGTTGTAGACCGAGAGAAGTTTCTTAAAAGTGACCCATGCTGCAGTTCATAAAAGGACAAATTTAGCCATTTACTTCTTTCATCGTCTGGCTTTAACACAGCACTCCTCCATCTGCTTTGAAATGAAAACACACAAATGATATTCTTGATGCAGTCTTTTCACTCAGATATTTATGACCAGAAATAAACCTCATTTTTGTTCCTAAGATGCCCAAGATGAAAATTATCCTTTTCAAATATGAATTAAAAAAAAAAGAGGGTAGATGTGTACAACTGAAACTTACTGGCTTTTTTTCTAGAAGAACATATCAGATTTCCCTTTGTGCAGACATGTTGGGCTAGGGCTTCTCAAAATCCAGTCTTTCTCAGATTACTTTTAAGTGTGCTGAATTTTTTTTGTCAAACCAATGTATATCAGTAAAATCTAAAAGGAAGGAAAAGGTGTGGGAAGTATGCAAAGAATCAATTGTTCTTCTCCAAATTCACACCCAGAAAATGCTTGTTTACTTGCTTCCTTTTCTCTAGAAATAAAAGACTGGATATGTGTGTCTGCTCCAAAGATGATATGTGATAGCACCAATAAGTGAAATAGACAGACAGAAATTGTTTCACAACACACCATGGGAAGCATGTCAGCCCCTAACAGGCACCCAAATAGGTTCTTCCAAATCCCCATATTTGTTTACTTTGCTTGCCATCCAGCTAATATTTTTTCCCAATGTCTAATGTAATAAATTTTCTCAGTAGTCAGATGATTTGTGGATCACGATTACACAAGAGTGACATTGATGGGTGATATAATTTTGTATTTTTAAACATAAAAATTGATTTATGTTTATTGACTGCTGAAGAAAGGAAGATATTTGACATATTTTAAATGTAAATAAAATTGAACTTACCAATAAAGTTTTCCTTCTACAGCTGAAGCTTTTCTGTTCACCTCTATACTCTGGAAAAGTCACTTGTGTGCCACAAATTCACAAATGAAGAATGATTGTGTATATAATTGCTATGAATACACCATGGGTATGAATGATCTGCATTGATTCAGAACTGCCACAATCCTTCCTTCCCATGAAAATTTTCTGTAATGATGAAGAGTTCTCCCCTGTAAGTACAGATTGTCATTGAAGGCATTCAAGAAAATATTCAGAATACTGGTACATTGGTGTAATAATCCAGAATAAAATGTGAGTTTGCAAAGAATGGTTTTTGTGGTTTCAGCAAAGAATATTAAAAACCTGTCAAAACTAGCTAAAATAATATAAAACTCCCCAATTTTTCTTAAAAGAAAAAATAAGAAAGTCTTCTTACATGGCCACACATTCTGAAAACTTCTGCATATCAGTTTTGTTTCTTTATGAGTAAGAACTTGTCTGGTGCTGACTGGGCTTTATACTGTTTTTACTATAATGACAACATACTGTTCCAGCAAGAACACAGGATTCTTAAAGGCAGGATTACTCTAGTTATCTACTGGGGAAAGAATAGACCAGCCCAGAAAATGGTGATATACCAGCCATTAATGTGATTTTACATCACCCTCAGACATTAAACAAAGAGTTAGAACACTGGCACGGTAATGGAAAATTGTTTAAGTTAATAAAAAGAAAAGCTATTAAAAAACTCATAATGTCAAGAAATTCTTTAAGATTTTAGTGATGGGAAACAGAATCATCTGGTGGAATGCAAACAAATATAAAGCTATAAAGAGATCTGGTCTCCATTACCAAGGCTGTCATGACATCTTGTATTTGTGAGGTGGATCCTTGAAGAAGTCAGGTATCTTCCTCAACATGTGCCTGCCTGAACTGCAGGTACCACCTGGATCAGCTCTATCCCTCTGCAGTGTTCACTCTGCTTTTGATAGAAAGGAGTGTTGCATTTTTAATCATGTTGCCTATGTTACAGAAACTTGCCTCTGACCCACATGCACAGAAACACAGAGCCCTTGCAGCCAGAGATGAGTCAGATCAATTAGGGCTGGACCTTCTCTCGTTATACATTCCAAGTCTGTCTGCACTAATTGCAACACCAAGGATCCACAAAGCAAAGGAAAGCAATGAACAGGGCAGATTTCTGAGGTATACCAAAATCAATGAGCATTCTCAATTCTTTTAATGAGACGTATTTAATCACATTCTTTGAAAAGTTCTGTCATTATTTTCTTGAGGCTTAAAAACTCTACAGGGGGGACAAGAAGTTGTGACAGCAACAGAGGCAGCACTTTCCTCAAGGTTTTAATGTGAATCATGCTCTCCACTTGTTTAATTTTGAAAAAGGCCTCAACAGAACAAATACTATTGTGATTTACTTTTACATGTGAGAATGTCACTGAAAATGGGTCATTACACACACGCCTCCTTACCAATTTAACTTTATAATTGTCTTTAAAAGAAAGGGAAAAAAAAGAGAAAAAGAACAAAAACCCCTTCAACATTACTATATTTTAAATCTAGAAAAGGTGCAGCTACATATGAACTGATAGAGGGAAACCCTTGCTTGGGAGAAAGGAGACAGAATAGTTTCCTATGTCATGGGCCACATAAACAGACTAATCCTAAAACCACACCATCGCTATGCTGGATGGAAATGAAATAGGGGGAACTGGCTGCAGATCCAGGGCAAGGATCTGCAGAGGGGTGGCAAAGAGTGGGGAGCAGCTCAATGTAACATGAAACCTCAGCCTGAGAGACACAGTGCAAAAAAACTTCCAGTAGTGCAGAAAAAGTCTCCTTAAATTTCTAGAATTGTACCACAGCTTTTTGAAAAGGAGATTGCATGAATAAGAGAGAACCTGGAGAGTGTAATAAGCAGATAACCCACTCTATGTTCCCATGAGCTACAGACCAGAGGCAGCATGAAGCTGGGACAGTCCTCCTGTCCCCACGTGAGGTGGGACACAGCAGCAGTGCTGAATCACAGCCCAGAACAGTGACAGTGCCCTTCCAGCCCTCCCCTCATCTGTGATACAGAGCTGCCTCCTGGAACCTGCAGTGCAGTGTAGCCTGAGAAACTCATAAAGCAGTGGTATCTGGCTGTAGCACAACAGAGCCTTCATCCCTGTATGCACTCAAGCCAGAAGTACTGCAGAGAAGGCCAGACTGACACAAGTGGAAGCTAATTAAAAGAGAAGATATTCATTTGCTTTATTAAAATTCACTTATTTCGTGGGAAGTATCAAGCTGTTTACACTACACACCATAATAAAGGACTTACCTCTCAGAAGGAAATTAAGCATCTGGGTGCTAATTTGTTTTGCATATAATTCTTGAAATGCAAAAGACTGTAAAGACAAAATTTAGAAAACTACCTTTAAATATAAGTGGAAAACATTACCCTTAATAATGTTTCAACCAATTTAAATGTTAGTTAGCTTTTAAAGTGAACTCATCATCTGTGCTCTGTCACCAGCTTCAGTGTTCATTTTCCTGAAGATCCTGCTTCCTGTGAACACATTCTATTCTTTCCCAAATGTCCTGTGTTCCCAGTTGCACAGATGATACTCCTTGCTTGATGTGGCCTTTGCTGTGCAGTGTGCTCCATGCCATGGCCAAGCCTCACTGCCTAGTAATGGGCTGGATTTCCAGTCACTCTTACTTCGTTCTCCCATTTCAGTGCTCCAGGACATGTCCTAGGTGGTGAGATGCTGCCAGGCAGCTCGAGTACCTCTCACATGAAGAAAGACTGTCACTGAATTTCCTAAACCTTGTTTTGTTCATTTATTTTGAACTATCTGCCTGGCCTTCAAGCTTAACCCAGAATTCTCTCTGTGTCTAGCATCCTCCCCTGCGTCACCCCAAAGCCTGGTCTTCTATTAGCCAGTATGTTCACCTGGTGGCCCTCATGAATTACCACTTTGGGTCTGAGCTTGCCCTGGGACAGTCCATGAAGGGTTTGGTCCTGATGAGAGCTTTCTTACTCTCCTTTTTCAAAAGCTGCAAGCCAAGATCAAGAACTGTTGTGGGAGGCTGGGATGAAACTGGGTCTGGAGTAAAGGTATCTAAGTGAAAGCTGAGTGTTGTCAGGCTGATGAATTCTGTTGATCTGAGAAAAAATATTAGAGAACAGTTTATACAATTTTAAGCAGGCCCATAATCTGATTTTTTTCATTATTTTCCCCATGTTCAAACATAAAGGGATGTGTACCATCTTACTTATAGATGATGTTCCTACTGTTACAAAGCAGTGCAGAATAAGATCTGAAATTCCAGCTTCCATCTCTTAATTCACAACCTAGTAAAACATGTTGCAGTTTGTGTATAGTTATCTGACCTTAGCTTTTAACTTGCTGTGCATGCTATAGCAGCATTGCTTGCACTTGGGACATTGAGAAGAATTTGAGAGAAATAATCAAAAGCAGGTTCTCATTATAACAAGTAATTACATCATTTCCTCAGATTATATTTCAAAAAAATATCGTAAATTCCTTGTGGGTTTTTTTTTTGTTATATCAGTGTTATGCCTCTGACCCATGAAATATATATTTTTACATTAAACAAGATGTTAATTTTTTCTGGCAATTCTAGGGCCCTTTAGAAGAGGTACCAGCTCCTCCTTTCTCCCTTCTTGAGTCCTAGCCTCAGAAGTTGTCTGCTACAAGATCTTGCCCCAGTAAAATACTTCTGTGTGACTCCAAGACTGCAAGAAAACAAACTCATGCCTACCTGTGTATGACTGTATTTGTTTACTTCAGACACCACCATGAAAAAAGCAATTGGTTAAAAGTTGCTTTTTAGAGAATCGTAGGCTTATCTTGTTTCTTTATAATTGAGTTAGCAAAAAGCCCTCCGACTCTCTGGAATGCTTTTTTCCCCAGGCAGCCACACTTTACTGACTTCAGGTGGGCTCTTACAAAGAAAATTTCTGCCACACAGTTTTGCTTGTGCCTGAGACACTGCTAATTCTGTTGATAGCACATTGATCAAGGATGAGTTATTCACACACTTACAACTGCAACTGCCCTGGCAATCTCCTTAGACAGGAAAAAGCATTACAAAAACATGAATGTGACAAGAAGGGAAAGTTATATGACTACCTTGGTGCTGCTTGCAACACTGAGTATCTAATTGGGTTATCTGCCTCATGGAAGCCACTGAGCCTGCAGGGTGAGCATAAATTTGATACCTAGAGTTAAACAGGGTGAGCACTTTTCCTCTGTGCTGGTAACATCATCATAATGTGATTGTGATAAGGTTCCACAAGCTTCATTGGTTTTTTGGTTTGGGTTTTTTTTTTTTTTTTTGCTTTAACTGGAGAGCTCAGGAAGTGTCCTCAAGGCAACAAGGGTGCCAGAAAGTACAGGGAGAGCAGAAAGGTCCCACTACAGTAGGAGAACTTGCTCCCATTACAGCTTTTCCCTGCACCCTCACCACATTCCCTTGCACCCCTGCTCTCTCTTGACATTTTCAGAACCAAGGGGGTCCTGTGGTGTGTGAGTGCATTCTGAGGGCAGTGTGGAGCCTCACTTTCTGTGAGGTTAGGCTGGATAAAACATGGTAGAACAGATCATGCAGGAGAGTCTCTGGGGAGTACTGGACAATATGGCAAAAGAGAAAAATAAGAAGGAAGATGAAAGGCAAACGTATATATAGGGGAAGAGATAAAAACATTGAATTCTTGGTAAGTTTTAAGCTTTTCCTTCTTCCTCCACATAGTTATCAAATGTGATTTCAAACCAAAATTAATCATCCAAGTTAAAACACCACACAACCAGGGGATCCCACTGAAGCAGTACCATTCCTCACCTGATTTTTACTGAAGCATCATCTTGTAATTCTCTGCTTTATTAATTTTATACTATGGACTGATTATGTACCTCCTGAAACCAAATACCAATAGACACTATAAATGTTGCTAGAAATTTTTGTAACAGTTGCACTTGGAAAAACATTCCAACTTCAGATGGAGCTGGGCAAACAAATCTCTTGAAAAGTTTATAAATGGGGTTCTGGAATACTGAACAAATACATGGATAAAATTATGGAATGTAAAGCACAGTCCCTGTGTGTTGCCTCATTGTGGCAAGCAGGTAGTTCTCTATTTGGAAATTATTAGGAAGGCCTGCCTTCCCATGTAAATGATCCTTACAAGTTCCTTTTGAACAATAATACATTTAGTATAAGAATTCAGACTCTGGAGTTACTGAACTTTATGAGCTTGGCTTGGTTTCACTATGGAACTTTTAGCTTAGAGCATTTCAGTGTTCTGGCTTTGTAAACACATGTGAACAAACTTGCCAAAAATAAAAGTGAGATGCCCCTCTGTTGTTTTTTGGGTTTTGTTGGGTTTTTTTTCTTTTATATTATTTTCTATCATTAAGTGTTTCAAGAATCTTCCTGCCATAGCAACAAAAGAAAAAGACTCACTTATTAGATTTTATATGCCACAGAGGGGAAATAAAGCCAAACAAGCATTACGCTGCACATCAAACCATGCACATATCCAGCACATTAAATTGGAGGAAAAAAAAAATCTAATAAAGCTGGATTCTGTCTCATGAAACAGAGAAGCAAAATTGTTGGAGATACTGCCCAGATATTCAGATTCAGCCATCCAAGGCTGTCCCTGGGAGGCCTATGCAGTCAAACAGGACAGCTATCCAGAATACTAGTGTGTAAGAAAAATGCTGAATGCATGAAGAAATAGGTCTTATATGAAAGTCTGAAAAAAGGTGGGTTTATTCTCCTCAAGAAAAGTCTTCCAAGAGTTTTTTCCATAAATAAGAAGCTTATTCAGCAGCCTTTATGCCATTCTTCCCAGCAATTGCAGTCTCACTATGTGAACAGAGGTATGTAAGTATCACTTACATTATGTACTGAAACAAATGTGGGTGGACCCCCATAGTTTTGTCAGTCAGGCTTCACAAGGAGGTTGGGAAAAGCACTAGGCACAAAAAATTGCAGGAAAATAATTTCTTCCCCAAGATGCTCTAAAAATGCTAGGAAAGGCATTTAAATGCAAGGAAATAAAAGGTTTAGTTGATTTTAATGTCAGTTTTTCAGTTTGCAATGTGCCTTAAACCTGCAAGACCATTAGATTTGTTTCTCCTGCTGTAATGGTTGAGATTAATTTTCACTAATTACTAGCTTCTCTAGTCAGCTCCTGTAGTCTTCTCCTCAACATCACTGTAATCTTCCACTGCTTCTTCATTTAGCAACTAATTTGAGTTACAAAGACCTAGTTCCAATTTTAAAAGGAACCTTACGTAGTCATCAGTGGGAAGAATGAGATTTCATGGAAAGATTTATAAGAAGGAGGAATCTTTTCACATTTGCCCACAGGTCACAAGCTTTCTTTATTAAAACTGGGGATAATAATAGCTATCATCCACCTTTCAGGTGAATAGCTAATAACTAGTATCTAACTGCTGAAATAAAGAATGCCTTCAGAAGCTTCTGTTAGTAGTATTCAGCTGAAGAAAAAAGAGTCTTCAGTGTGAGACATTAAAGAGCATAAAAATCTCACAGAAAGTGAACACAGGTCTGTGTTACTGGGAAAATGAAGCAGGGGACTAATGAGTGAGGACCTGATGTACTGAGAGATCAAGTGCTCTCCATGAAGCCAGCATGAGCATTAGACACTTAATATATTTTACAGTCAAGTCCAACCATTTTATTTATAAGAATTAGAAGCAATAGCATGTGGGAGGTGAAGAACAACTCCATTAGTAAAGATAGATGTCTTTGTTACTAAAACCTTAAGACACCAGAGTTAAACTTTCAATCATCTGAAATATGATGAACACACTGACAACTTGCTATCTCTCCCAGTGGCTTAAGGGTGGAGGTGGATGCCTTTTCTCTACTTTCAGAAATGCATTGAACAGCTTTTTAAAAAAGATGGATATTCAGTACTTGGCAGGATAAGACACATTTCTAGATGCTTGAAAAGTTTGAAATTTCTAGTGAACATTGATGTCTTCCATGCCACAAGGGTTCTAACACTAATGTCACTCTAAATATGATTCTTGTATTGTGTCCTGTGACCACTCATCATTGATTTAAATGCTAGTAAAGCATCTGTGTCTGGGTTCACAACCTAATGTTAACTTAATGTGGTTAATTTAAATCTATCAACATGCAGCAGCTAAAAGTAAGGTTTCAGTACTTTTGTATTACTGATATCAGTAGAGAGAAATAGGGTACACATGGGGAGTGCTACATGTATGAGATGTTAAGTTAAACACATAGTTCTAGAAACCACAGTGATTTTTCAGGTTGAAGAGTGATGAAAATGTAAGCAGGTGGCTGCTTTGATGTTTGTGTTTCAGGGTACATTTTATTCTCAGTTTTTCCCAAATCATATATCACATGCAAGGCTCAGCAGAGTCACAGCCAATACCAGTTTTCTTACAGTGCTCTGTTTCCCAGAACAGCATTGATAGCTAATTGGGTTGTGGGGAATCAGGTATGGGTGAAAGCCATTCACACCTATGCCCTAAGAAAGATGCTACCAAAGTCAAACTACGTGGTAAAGTATAAGAAATTTGTAAGAAAAGGTTGCAAACAAGAGCAATTGTCACAGGCCAGCCTCTCCTTGTCTCGTTGCAAGCCTGGTAAGAGGGAGAGCAATCACAGCGTCTCTTTTGGTGTGACTTTCAACAGAAGGAGGTGCTTACATTCCATTTCAGTTTTAGCTTTCAGTAGTTCAGTTAATGCAAATTATCAAGTGGGGAGACTGACATAAGAAGTGAAGGAAGCTGACTGTGGAAGAAATTCAACCTCTTATGGTAACTAAGGATGTAGCCAGCATTATTCAGTGTCAGGATACGTACGTTGTTACACATCAGGTCAGATTTCTGGCACAATTTTTCTTCACAGGTGGTTTGAGACATCAAAGGGAGCTGCTGCAGATTTATTTCCACTGAAAACAGGGCAGTTTGCCCTGCCAGTTCCATGCTGGCCTGACTTACTGACATATGCTGCCCAATTGTTAGCCACACATGTTGTAGACATGCTTGAGCTACTCCAAATCTTTTAGGAATCCTCCTAAAAACCTGCTGGAATACCAAAATAAAAATAAATAAATAAGACAAGTTTTCAAAGTAGCAACAGCTATACAATGGATCTAGTTTGTCCTGAATAAGTGACAGCAAGATTGTGCTTAAGACTCAGGAGTGTACAGCAAGTATTGAAGACTTGCAGACTCATTTTCATGTTTGTCAGCAGTTGCACACATTCATTGACTGCACTGAAAATGTTTTGATAAGTAACAGCCTGAGAGTGGGAGTAAAGGGTTTGTAATCTTATATACATCAATTATTAATTATGAATGGCAGCTTAGCTTGCATGTTTTAGTTAACTCCTCTATGCCTGCCTGTCATGATGATACAGTCACAGGCTTAATTTGTTTAGATATACGTAGATTTTAATAAACAGTAGGTGGATGCTTTTAGGTGAAAAAGATGCCCATGAGTGCCAAGCACTTAATAAACTGCAGGTGTTTTACAAACAATGTGTGCAGATCACATTTCAGGGATCAGAAGTAGCATAAATCCTGATGTTTTTGAACTTCTCCTTGGAAGACTGCAGTGGAATTACCCACATGAACATAAAACTGAGAACCAAATAACTGTGGCAGTCATGCTCCAGAGAGCATAAAGCATCAGTAATAACCCAACTAGTTTTGACATGCCAGTCTGTCAGTCTGATGGTACTTTTTAAACTCCAGTATATCTTTCAAGGCAAGAACAAACCACAAAGGAAGTTAAAATGTTTCACTTTGGAAACATTGAGGAAAACTTGGTCTTCATTTTTGTTTTTGTTTACTAAGATAGAAAAGAACATTTTTCAAGTTACTTAGTGGTCTCTGCTGAACATGGAAAAAAGTATTACAGATCTCAGTCCAAGCCCTACTCAACTTAATGATTTCTGTAACCACATTGAACAACCAAAAAAAAAAAAAAAGAAGAGTTGCATTGCTTAGTATTTACATTTGGTTCAGATCAACCCTTCAGAATTCTTTGGAAAATTTATCAGTCTGATAATATGCCCATCTTTCAGCATGCTGGCAGAAAACAAGGGAAAAAAAAGATTATTCTGCTCCTTCCTTGGGAAAAAAAGGCAAGGTGAAAAAAAGTTACTCATTCCTTCCTAATGAACCTTTTTTCCTTGGGCCAAGTGAGTAAATAGAACCATACAAAGACAACCAATTTTCAAGGACTGAGCAGTGTAAATGTGCAGAGAATAAGCACACAGGTTGGTCATTGGCTTACCCATGGATATGTACAATTTGAAGAACTCAATATTCCCTTGATACTGCCATTAATTGGTTGTGATGATAATTTTTGCACAGGCCTGAAATTTGTTTAGGTATCCCATTTGCGGCAATGCCTGCAGGATTTATCATCTCTGAATCTTACTTATACTCTCACACTAAACAGGCAATCTTACATTCATGCTGTGAGGTCCATTTAAACCTGAGTTTATTCATTGCACTGATTATGTGATGCTGTTGCAGCTCCTTCACATTTTTGGCACTTGCCTGGACAGATGCAGTGAATTCAGCTGCACTTTAAGGGTGGAATCACACTTCATCAGTACCCATTTTTATGTTTGTTCATTTTATTTACCATATGCAAAACCAGTGTGGCCCAGCTGTCAGCACACAAGTCAGATCTGGGTAACTGGATGCTTCCCTCTGGTCCACTGCCTGCTCTGAAGAGCCAGAAGAAGAGAGCTTTCTGGTTTCTTCTCTCAAGATGCTTCTTATTGTGCTTGTGAGTATGTGTTGTGTCCATGAATGAAGAAGGGGATCTGCTTTGAAATTTTTCTCCAGCTGCATGTCAATGCAGGTCTGGCTTCAGAGCCATGGGCTACAAATGGTACATGACTGGCCCACAATGGTGTCCTCGAGCCCAGGGGGTTGGACTGTACTTGGTGAGAGGAACCATTGAATTCCAATCTATCCAATCTAGAAATGCTCAGGCACTGACTTGGGAAGCTGTGTTTTCTCTTTCTGAAAGAAAAGTGCTCCCCAGTCTCTGCTAGAGAGACAGACAGTCCTCCAAATTTTGACAAATCTCATCTGATACCTTTATTTTCTCTTATTCAAGATCTGGTTGCTTTCTAATATCTTTCCCTTTACCAGTGGGGCCATTCTTATCTGTTAGTCTGTCAGTGACCTGCTCCCCTGCCTTCCCCAGAGGTGCATAGGTGAGTGCATTTTCTTCCCTGTGTAGGAACAGATCCAGTGGAAATTATCAAAGATCCCACACTTCCTGTTACATGACCTCCACTCTGCCCTTCCCTGTCCATTCTATACAGAAGAAGCAGAAGTCTCTCTCCTTGCTTACAACCCTTTATTAGCATTACTATTTTTATTTGTTCCCCTTTGTCTTCACCAAAGACAGTCTGTGAAGTTTGCTCCTTCTCCTTGTGCTTCAGCATAAGGAAATTCCAGAAAGTCAGTATGTACATTTTGTCCATACAACAGGTACCTCACTACCTTTTCCCATCCTTTTCTTCCCAGTCCTGCTATATCCTTTCATACCAGTTTTCTAGCCCTGTGTTTGGTGCTGGTCTTTGTCAGAGACAGCAGGGTGAACTACATTAGTCATGGTGAATTCCACGATGAGGCAATTCCATGTTTCTTTTGAACATTTTTTTTTATTATTTATGGGAGACTAATTTTTTTCCAGTGGAGGTGCTCCTATATGGTGAGTTCAGAGTTACTGATAATAGTTTTGCTATTTATAGCTATAGATGGCTTAGAAGTGGGTCCAGAATGAAAGAAGTTTGCAGAAAACTTGAAAACCAAAGAACAAAAATTATATTTGTGTTTGGGTCCAATCCTAGAGAAAGCTCCCAATAAGCTCACCTGTACAAGGAATGAAAGATTATCCCCAATGAAGTTTTATAGGAAGTCTAACCCCACCCAGAAAAAGAAAGTGTTTCCAGTCTTTGTTTCATATAATTATTTCTATCTGTGCTCTAGAACATGTGTGTTTCGTATGACTACAGTATATTCAGTCTTACTTTAAACAGTGATAAGTATATTTATAGATCTGTGTAAAACAAAATATTACTAGCATGTCAGCATTTGGTTGATCTTCACATTCTTGGCTTCAGAGTGCTTTAAAATAAAACACACACACAAAGCAGAGTTGTTTTTTTGGCTCTGGTTTCCTCATTTTTGCCCACAACAGACCTGGCAGATGTGGGATAGCTGGAATGTGCATATCTAACAATTCTCTTCTGTGCCATCATTTGAAGCTGTAGGAGTGCAGCTATTTGGCTGTAGCATGAAACAGAGTGATGAATGTGATGAAATACAGATTTCATTTATAACCAGGGGATAAATACTGTTCAGGTCACGAACACAGATTAGTGCTTGGGGACAAAAACTCATGAAGAACTTATTTTTCAAGGTGGAGGTAGGGGTACAGAACTACAGCAATTAAACTGAAATGACTAGGTAGTTACTGAGAGTATATAAAAATAAATACAAAACAGGAACCACAAAAGGATGTAAGTTTCTTAATTGCTCTGGCCTTGTGACAGCCTTGCTGGAGAGTCATAGTCTGATTAATCATGATAACAGATAAACTGGACTGCTTCACAGGAGATTTTATATTCATAGTTTTGTGGAGAAGTTTAAATTTGTTTCAGAGGCCTCATATCCAAGATAAACCCAAAACAGAAAAGAAATCAGATAGCTGTAAAAATGAGTTATGAACCAAGACTTTCTCATATGACTATTAAGTCTTGATCAGTTTATAACAGATCAAAGAAAGTTCTTCCCAGTGTAGGCAGGACTGTTATAGAAGAAATTGTGCTCTTATCAGAGCCAAATCCTTACCCTGAATTCAGATGTAGATGCAAGCTTGATAAATGTATCTGTTTTTAAAGATGACTGCTCACAAATATATATTTGAGCAAAGGTGTTTCAAAGATGGGTTTGTGGCATTTAATGCCCTGCATCTGTGCACTGGATCAACTTAAAAAAATAAGGCTAAAAAGATACAGTCTATATAAGGTTCAAAAGCCCAAAAAACCTCCCTATTATTTTAGGAATAGTAGGGTATCCTGCATTTTTTATGACAGTGAGTTCATGGGAGTTTTTCTTTGTTAAGAATATCAGCACTGAATAGAGAGATCTGACAGGTCAGAGGGAAACACCCATTACCACTGAGGTCAAAACCACTGAGGTTAAAAACAAACCTGGTTTTCCGTCTGTGTCTTGCTTTTTTTAACAGCTCAATTATTTCTTCCAACAGGCTATATCTGTACAGTATTTTCCTTAGAAAAGCGCTCAGTGGCTGGCAAGTCGGTGAAATTACAGCTATCCAAGTTCAGAAGCACGGAAAGAGGAAATGTTTTCTGAAGAACTTTTACTGTATCCAATGTATTTCAAAAAGGGTGTGCCTGAACGGAAAGTCTTTCATGTGAGAGAACAACCTGATTGTGTGAGGTCCTTCTTGAAGATGTCCAGGTGGGGAATAGGCTTGGCAGCTCATACCGGAATGATATGACCAGCAAACCTGGGAAACAGAGATTTTCCTTCCACGCTGGAAAGTTTAGACATTGTTTTGCCTCTAGTCAAAAATTTAGTTGATCTGGGAGGGAAAGAGAGCAAACTTTCACTGTGAGTGTGTGGATGTGGGTTGAGAGCAGAAGGCAATAAGAAGTGGAGGATTCAGCCTGCTCTGAAATTTCCTGCAGCTTTGGGCTCTGTGTGTGTCTGTGGGGGGATATTGTTTATCCCAGTCACATTCAGAGCAGTCTAACAGCTTCATCAGTCTCACTGGTCCCTTTGCCTGAGACAGCTCTTCTATCAGGGACAGTAGCCACAGGCCACCATTCTGAGAGCTGTTCCCTTTGTGCAGGGAAAATTCTCTAAAGACAGGTCCCACTAGTATTATGGGCCATTTTCACACTCCAGAGATCATCAGAATATGCAGAAATAGTATGACTTTGACTTATAAAAAGAAAGTTATCGAAAGCAGGAAGTCATGGAATCTTGCTATTTGAATATAACAAAGTGCAAGAATTACATGGGCTGAAGGAAATCTGTTGGATGCTAATTTCTCTACTGGCTTTGGTGGAGTTAGTCCAGCTTTTAACTGAGCAGTGTCCAACATCTGGCAAATTTTTTCAGAATTTGTCTAATCAGATCCATTAGAATTTGCTGTTTTCAACAACTGAGACCTTAAACCATTTCCCCACAGTCATCAGATTCAGGTTCCGTAAGTAGGGAGTGAAGACATCGCTTGTTCTACAATGTCACAAATTCCCATGGGGAAATATATGTCTTTTAGAGTTTTTTCTTCAATTCCTTACACTATCCTATGACCTGTGCTCCACAGCCCAATAGTTCGACATGTATTTGTTGCATGACTCCTGAGCCTGAGATTTTTTAATCACCTAACAAGGATGGCTGTCCTCCTCCAAAACAACTCAAAACAATCCAATCCGATTGTTTGGCTTTGCCAGAGTGCTGAGCCAGCAGGTTGTTTGAGTGCCAAGAGTCAACGAAGCCAAAAATCAGGGTCAAAAGTTGCTATTAGTTGGCACATAACTCTGGCAGGCTTTACAGAATACCCTGATTAAAGCACTTGTTAAACCTTGACTGAATTGTTTTCCCCGTATTTATAAATAGAGTTTTGTCAGATTTCACTTTTTACTCTCCACATGCTTTTGTAAAGAAGTCTGTGATCAGGATGATGGAATGGCCACCTGAAGCAAATAGCAGGATGTCAGCCATACCAGGGGGATTTGTGTCATTTTACATTATTACCTGTCTGGTGACAGGTGCTATCTCCGGCATTACCCAAGATGGTTTATTTGCAAGGTCAGCTGGGCGCTGCTGCAATCACCGCTGCAGCTGCTGCTGCATCGACTGCAAAGAACCACCAGATGGTGCAAGGAAATAATTCATAGAATCGTAGCTTTATCGCGTGGTTCGCGTTGAAAGGCACCTTAAAGATCGTCTAGTTCCAACCTCTCTGCCACTAGACAGAGCTGCTCAAAGCCCCATCCAACCTGGACCTGAATCAGCATCAGATGGAAAGTTTCCAGCTGGCCTTTTCCAGCCTGGGCCAGGGCTCAGCCACTGCTTGGTGAAGCTTCACCTCAGTTTTGGTGGAGATAGAAGCCAGCTCCAACTGAGGGAAAACCAGATGTGACTTTGTGAATTTACATTAACCCAGCAGACTTGTAGCTAAGATTAGGTTTGCTTTCAGGGGTTTAGATGAAAAATTCAGATACTGACACAAGGAAGAGCAATTGACTCAAATTTTTTTGAGATTTAAATGGAATTCATTGTCTGTTGAAGTGTGGAAAGTGGGGTAACAAAAGTACAGTCCAGCTGTGTTTGGTCATCTTTCAAAGTTCAAATCCACAGTGAATCCAGGATTAATTGATGGATGAAGGTTTTGCATCCAAAAGGTGAAAAACCTGCTGATTTTTCAGGTCTTGTGCAGTTTCTACTTCCTTGGGCTTAATCTGGAAAAAATCTGGCAAATGCATTTTTTGTAGTTTGTGCTTGGCCCAAACTCAAAAGTTTGGAGTGAAGTTTCATTCCTTAGGTGTAAGTCCAGCCTCTCATCTAGGCATTTGGCATTTGGCTTTTAGGTGCTATTTGGACCTATAACTGATCCAAATATGATAGAACACAGCTGAGCATGTGCCATTCAGTCACAAGGGGAGGTAATCCAATAGTATGTGTCTTCAGAGCCTTCCTGGTGAACCAGAACACCATTAAAAGTATCATTGATAATGCCTGTCTTTAGAATGTCTTAAATACTTTATTATTTACCTCGTGTGTTTTACATTTGGATTTTTTACCTGTGTGATGGGCTAGGACTGCACTTCATTATGTGTCCTTGGTGGGGAATGTTTTCCTTGTGCATGGGGAAGTACAGCATTATGAGCACTTATTGTTGCAGGAGAGGGAAGTAACTGAAATCCACTTGTTGCCTGTGATCAAATCTTAACTTTCTAAACTTGTTGAACATCATTTTAATTCTCATACTTGTTAGAATTTGAAAGGTACAGAGCCCTTTTTGTAAATAAAAGAAGATGAGTCCTTGTACAGATAATGGTCATTATCTTATCAAATTTGTGTAATAATTGGCCTGTTGTGAAGGCTCCTTTATAGGGCATCTTGGAATAGTTACAGATAATGCAATGACAGCAGCATTTACCATGATAATACTATGTTTCTGTATCACAGAATGCAGAAACTAAAGGTGTAGCCTGAAAAAACTCACGCAGGATTGTCCACTCTACCAAAACAGACATCTCTGATATGGAACAGCAACATGAATTGTAGTGAGGATTAGGCTAGCTATGGAGATCTTGTGCTATTGTAATACAGGGTTTTATGGACCAAGGGTCAGAAAAAAGACCATCACTGGAATGAAAAAGAAGCCTAGGGAGCAGATGACTTCCAAAGCTTTAGGTGGCTAATTTCATTATACTCTTTCTTTGCCCAGTGGAGAAAGACAGGCCCTGCATGGCTTTGGATTGCTCCCCACAGGGTCTGTACCTCTTCCTGACTCATGTGGATGTCAAAGTTTTGACTTTTTTTGGCACCCTAGTAAGGGTCCTTGGCTGGCATGGATACCTCCAATGATGCACATTTTCTTCTGTATTTGGTGTGATGCAAAAATAGGGAGTACAAGCTATCTCTTTTGGGAATAGTCTTCTTTCCTTTTCTTTAGAAAGAAAATCTCTTGAATTACATTTAATTAGGACTTTTTTCCCTAGAATTTTGCAAGGCAAACGTTCATGATGAAACCAGCTAAAAATCCTTTTCCTATGAGAGTTTACTCCACATAAGAATGTTGTGGTGGATAATACCACCTCAGGAACTGCTGGGGAGCCGAGTGGTTCCAGTACAGCAGGGCTTCACTGGTGGGAGACATCCTAGTCTCCCCCCTGGAGAACACGATGGTCCCTCCCCAAATTATGTAAATCCCCCCAGCTGTAACCTAACCCCTGATTCCATCCCTTCCTTCTCCCCATTGGTTGTGGTGCTCCCCCCGCCTCCTCTCCCCTGACCCTCCAGCTATCCCTATAAATATAGACATCTAGGGTCTCCTCTTCCTCTTTCACCTTGGAACCCTTCAGAATAAACCTCTGGAACCTCCAGCTGACTGAGCGCTCTGAGTTCTTTGTCTTTGGTAACGCACGAGTTATCCAACTCCGTGGGTGAGTGAGAATATGTGCCTTACACCGGCACGGGTGTGAGAAGGGTCTTTCTGTACAGCACCAGAGCAGTGCTGGCTAGAGTGATCTCTCGATAGCTTAGAGACACTTTTGGTAAACGCAGAGGCCTGGTTCCACCCCTCCTCCCCCTCCGCGTTACAAGAATATTTTTTTTCCATCTTTTCTTTAATAGTTTATTCAGATAAAAATTTCCCTGCCTCCCTTGGAAAAACTGTAGGGCGATCAGAAGCCATTATAGCATAGCCTGGACTTTGCCTGTATTGGTAGCATTTTACTGATTTATACTCTTCCAATAATTAAACCCACTTTCCATGCACATTGATTGCAGTATTATAAAAAACTCACAAGTTGAGAAATCTGAGCAGAAATTACCCTTGTATCTGACTTGTGATATCTAAAGGATATAGTTCAATTATCATAATTTGTATAGCAAATTATAGGTATAAAAGTGCTTGGGTAATTAAAAGAATAAGAAATCAAGGCAGCTGCTTGTAAGATTCCACATTTTGAAAAAAGAGATTAAATTTGTGGGATAAATTAGTCCCTCAAAATAATGTCTTAAGCCCTAGTCTTTAGAAAGTTTCTGTCCACTTAGATCTTTCAATTGGCTCAGCCCTGGGTAGAAACTCCAAAAATCCTGGATGTAAAACTTCTCTTTGCATTATTATTAGCATCTGGCTTATGTCCCACATGACAAAAATCTCAGAATGAAAGGCTTAAGTTTGCACTAGAACTATATTCAAAAGGGTGAGATGAAAGGCACTTGAAAAATTACTTTTAGTTACATTACTTACTCATGTCTTTAAGGAGAACAAGAAAGACAGAATCATGACAGACTAAGGATCCAAAGGTCCTTATAGAATTAACAACTGACAGGTGTTTTATCATGAACATCCTTCTTTTCTTACTTCTCTGGAAGTAAGTGTGGAAGGAGTGTCTTGGATCAAGATCAATTTTGCAGAAAAATTAAGTCACTCAGCAGTATAGCCAGAGAGATTTTAGAATTGGCTCAAGCTAGGCAAATTGTCAAACATTAAGGTGTTTGGTGGGGTTAGTATTTTATAGTGTCTGTGCCTGAATCTGTATGGGGAGCTTAGTCCCACAAGGACTACCTCTGCTCTATCTTTCAGGGAAGACCTGCCTATGTTCCTCAGCCCTTCTTGCCAGGTGACTCCAAAGTGTGATGGATGAATGTCCATCTGGTGCCTGACACAAACTCTGGCTGTCAGAGGCATCCCAGCTTCTTCTATGCACAGACTAAATGTCTGAACAGAGGGAACATTCTGAGGGGTTGAATGGATATTAAGCTCTTGAGTGGTATCTTGAATGGGTATTAAGCTTACTGTATGAAATGCTGACTGCAAACAAAAGATTAACCACTCTAAAATGTCAACACAAAATTATTTATTTTTCACTATCAAAGTGCAAACAGTCTTCCTGTAAAAGAAAGACTGACCTTACCATTATCGTAAGGTGATCACTCTCTCAGGGACCAGAGCCTTTTGGCTGTAGTTCCTGCCTCCCAGTGCTCAAGGACTGCAGTGATCTCAGGGTATCTGTACTTTTATGTTTACTGCTTCTTCTTCATTGTTTAATAAGCAGCAGAGATACATTCCAAGACTTTTTCTTCTATACCACAAACAGCACTTAAACACTACAAGATGGATTCTCAGCTGGCATGTTACCTCACAGAATTCTGCAGGACCATGTTGATTCACATTTCCTGAGGATACAGAGGGCTTACTGGAAATACTTTGCAGAAGGAAGGATTGTTTCCTAAGCTTTTCAGTTTAAATCACTCAGCCCCAAGAATCCTTTGACTGGACTATATTATCTTATAAAAAAGTATATTCTAATAAAAAAATGCTATGTAATCCTGTTAAAAGTTATCCCCTGTAACTCCACCCAGCTGGGATGTACAACCTCAGAGGAATTCAGGAACTGCTGTCAGTATCTACCAAACCTACAAATGAAGTAAAGAAAGAGAACTGGTGAAAATGCCCAAAGAATTGACTTAAAGTCAGCTGCCTGTCGAGAAATATTCAAAACCACAGATGATTCTATTTCTTAAGGCCCAGCTCACCTCCTGTTCTGGAATGAAGCAAAGCGACAAAGGCACCAGGACTGTGTTAATATATTTTTTGCTTTTAAAGAAGCTATTCCCACTCCCCAGTTTATATAACATGTAATCAGATAACCTCAAATAGGATAGCATGATTTAATAAAGTTGTGACTACTCGCAGTGGTTATAAAGGAAAAATTCTGAAGAACTTCTTAACAGAGAAATACTATGCTAGCAAAGAAACTTCCCTGACTGCTCAATCGTTATTTCTTGCCTAAGCAATACGGTGGCTCCCTGTAAATTGTTTGGCCTGTCAGAACCACTGTAAGGTTGATAACAATGTAAGAGCAGTGTGCCTGCAGAATGCAGGGAGAATGTTTGTGCCTGGTGTTAAAGAGCCACAGTCTGTATGATCTGGCTGAAGAGCAATGGCCTTGCAAAGGTACAGATGGTTCAACCCTCAGCACAATGTAAGAGACAGAGTTGCAGGAGACAGCTGGCTCACAGGGGATTGATGTTGTCAATACGATTAAGAAAAAGTGATGCCATTGATAAAACCAAGAAATAGCAATACCACTGAAATAAAAGATGGGTAATCCTTTGAAGACCCGAGAGAGAGATCTGAAAGATAAAGGACACCTATGGGTGTTCTCCATGTGAAAATGAAAGGAGCACCCAAGTGCTCAGAAGAGCAGTCTGTCTCCACTCCCCAGGGATTTGGTTAGCCACCAGACAGCACGATGGGCTGCTGAGACTGGTGAATTGTAGAGATTAACTGAGCATATGTTTGTTCCTGCAAGCAGTTTTAGCTATGAAGAGGCTCTTCCCCACCTAATGATCTTGCATATTCAGGATACAATATCTACTAATGTTAAGAACTGTTGGTGCACATAATTGCATTCAAAGCCAATATTGTGTCTTGGCGTTATGCACGCATCTCTCTTCTTCATGGTAAAATCCCTTTCATCACAGTTACTTTCAGGCCTTTTGCCTATGAAACTGCAAAGATTATAACCTGAGTGTTTAATTTTTGCTAAATGCTAACCTCAATAATTTCACTGAAGGACAATGCAATATTTGACATATATGCGTTTTGTGATTGGACTGGAACATTATTAAAAATATATTAGGTTTTTTCCATAGAATCACAGAATATAATGAGTTGGAAGGGATCATCAAAGTCCATCAAAGTCCAACTCCTGGCCCTGCCCAGAATCACAAGAATCGCACCATGTGTCTGAGAGCATTGTCCAAATTTCTTGAACTCTGTCAGGTTTGGTGCTGTGACCACTTCCCTGGGGAGCTGTTCCAGTGCCCAACCACCCTCTGGGTGAAGAACCTTTTCCTAATATCCAGCCTAAAGCTTCCCTGCCACAACTTCAGGCCACTCCCTCGAGTTCTGTCACTGCTTGCCAGAGAGAAGAGATCAGTGTCTGCCCCTCCTCTTTACCTTGTGAGGAAATGTAGAGAAAAGATGTCACAACTGATAGTTTGTGTCTCTTACTGAGACAATACCTACCTGTAGCTACCACTGTTTAAAAATTATTTTGGAAATAAACACGGGCTCTTTCTCCCTGTCCTCTCACCTGTCATAAACCTCATGGCTATGTCACTGTAGCACTGCATCCCAGCTGACAGACAGGGTATTTTAGGGATGGCTTGGGGATGCATTTAGCACAGCCACATAACTCTCGTTCAGTAGGTAGTGTGAGCTCATGCCCATCCTCAAAGCTTTGTGCAGATATTCTTTCTGTTGTATTTCTCTAAGCCCAAGAAAAAAGTAGAATTGTGAACATTGCTTAAGACAGGAACAAACTTGAAGATCTTAAGGGCTAATCTTATCCCCCCTGGTATCTCTGAATCTGACCCAAGTCCTTTTTAAGGTAACATTTCTCAAAAAATATGCTATTCCGATAGCTAGTTCATCTTACATGACTTTGTCAAATCATGTTTCCATCCTTTGAGATCAGATCTGTTGGTCAGAGCCTGATGCTAAACATGCCAAGGTTGTAGGTTTGATCTGTGTATGGGCCATTTACTAAGGACTTAGACTTGATGGTCTTTGTAGGTCCCTTCCAACTCAGAATAATCTGTGACTCTGTGATTCATGTAATGTGAAATAAATGGCTGCATGTTGAAGAGCAAGGAACTCCCATTTAATGCAACTTAGACACATGGGAATAAAGGTGCCCCAGTTCAGCAGCATTTAACCTCCTCTAAAAACATCACTGTAGCCTCCCACTCCTTCCCGTAGGAAGGATATTTCACTGTTTGCAGTGTTCCACACACACAAGTGTAAGTGAATGAGACCAACTCTTCCTCTGCCTGACTTTTGCTTAATTGTAGGCAATTTTAAATGCAAGACATAAAATTTTTAAAATGTATTCAAAAAGGTTTATTTGAGCAGTAATAGCACAATTGAAAATTCAAACACGTTTCAATATTGCATTTCAGGAAAACTTTTAAGCACCATTTTACTGAGTAATAGCTAAATCTTTATCTTTGCTGATGCATATTCTACCTGAAAGCAATTGGTAGGTCCTTTTCAGATAAACATTTTGGCAGTTAATGTTGTATTGCAGTATTTTTATTAGCACTGAATGAACCTCTCAACACACTTCGACAAGTAAATGAGGAAGGAATCCTTAAACTTATCTGTGCAAGTAATACCCATAACATATTGCAAACAAAAATTATTTTATGTGTAGCTGAACAAATGAAGCTTAGTTTCCTATAGAGCTGTACATTACATGTCTTCATTCCCTCAGTCCCCTCTCCTCACTGCAGTATAATCAGCTCCTTTGTTATCTGCTTTCTCTTTAACTGAACAAGAAGAAGCAGAGTGCATTGATCAAATGGAGGCTGCACCAGAGTAGAAACACGACTATGTTAAAACTGTCTTTCCTTGTTAGGGGGATTATTTTGGTCTTTCTATTCATCTTCTGATTTCCCCAGAGTTTACAGATACCAAATGTATTGAAGTTTTCACTCCCTCTTCAAACATACTTTTAGT
The DNA here is from genome assembly GCF_008360975.1 of Lichenostomus cassidix. Lineage (NCBI taxonomy): Eukaryota > Metazoa > Chordata > Aves > Passeriformes > Meliphagidae > Lichenostomus > Lichenostomus cassidix. The sequence continues at coordinate 119,922,573 of NC_139482.1, read as the reverse complement.
TTTTCAAATATATGTAAAATCTCCATCTCTTTGTCAAATGTCTTACCAAAATATACCTCAAAATTGTCAGAAATGTTCTCCTCAGTTATTTGTGTTACTGTGCAATGCTGGAAAAACACATTTCAACATTTAACGCCTCTGTCTGAAACATTTGGAAGACTTCTACCCACTTTTTATTTTCAAACCAAAATTGGCAGAAGTATATTCCTACTGTTCAATGAAAATGTAATTAAAATTAAATGCAGTGTCAATGCAATATGTTCAAGAATTTATGGCAGCAAAATTACTAATTCTTTGGCCATAGTTTTGTGATTACATCAGCTTCAGCCTGGCCAAAGTCCAGCAGGACTGCCCCATAAAAGTGAGTTTAGAACTGCAGCTGGGAAACCCTCCGTGATTCCTTGTCATTTTCAAACATTAACAAGTGTGTTTTGCCACTTTTCTTTTAAGCTTTCCAAACTGATTTTCAGGATACTGGGGGAGCCTTCTGCTGCTGGCAGAGCAAGACAGAAATGGATGTATTTTGAGGAGGAAGCAGACATTGGTCCCCTGTGATGCCCTAGGAATGACTAGGGCTATGGAAAACATGCCAGAAACCTGCTGGGAAGAAAGTGGGCTATTGCAAGGTCCTCTCTGAGCTGGACTGAGCACTTCTTTCCAAAGGTCTGCTGCACCACTAGCATCAAACACAGTTGGAATGTTTTGCCCATTTCTAATTCTTGCAGGAACCATTCACTGTTGTTGGAAGGTATTTGCCTCTGGGCTAAGAGCATTCATGCATATCAACTGGGTCCAGGACACTTTGGCACAAAAAAAAATATGCCAGAATAAGGTTGGAAAAAAGATGTTAATTGCTGTCCTGCAGAGAAATAGCAATATTATTGGTGCATGGAAATATATTTCAAGAGATGGTCTGGAATCTCATTGGCAGCCGATTTGAGGAGGGATCATGCTGGATTTTTTCTTCATATGAAGGGCATCTGTTAAATACAACATGAACTCTCAGCTCCAAATTCCTTCATACTAATGGCGGTCTAGAGTTAACTACACAGACTTCTGAATCTGGCTTATGGAGCTTAATCAAAAGAGCTGCATAGCTCTTCTCATGCATTTAAGGAGATAGCATTATAAATGGAGTGAAGGTAAAAGTGGGTCCCAACTTTGGCACCCTTCTTCCATTCCTCTATTTTCAGTCTCAGAATTAAAGCCTTCAAACGCTTCCTTGCATGGACAAATCAATTAATAGAAAAACAGATCTTTCAGTGCAGGCAACCATAAAACTAAAATGACTTGACTTTACCAGGAAAAGACATAAAAATGGGCAACAGCCTGGAAAAGCCTCAATATCATACCACATATGGTGTAAACTGATAAAATTAACATAGGTGATCTACAGATAATGTCAACAGTAAAACTGCATATGCTGAAGGCCTCCAAAGTTTAAATAAATATTTTGAGTAAATGTTATGAAAACCTCTAATCTTTCATGAGCAACTGTTCCAAGAAGGTTAAACGAAATATAGTTTATTTATATGAATCCCATTCTGATCTTTAGTAAAAATAAAGTACAGTCTGTGTTGGATTGAATGATATTGCACACCCAGCAGGACAGAGCAGAAATCTCGTTCATCTCAGAGGTATGTCCAGCCTGTGGAAACAAGAGATATTGACCTCCCAGGAAAGCAAGATGTATTTTGTTCAACATGTTCCAGTTTTACAGGCTCCAGAGTGCTTAAAAATGCAGGTTTGATTGATTCTTCTGTAGGAGGAAATCCAATTCAGTTTATTGCCTCTAAGAAAGCTATAAAAAGCCAAAGGGAACGGAACATGTTCTGAAACACTGTGTTGAGGGAGCAAGGTGGAGCTGGAATTCTGAAGCAGATCCATGCTGTTTCTGGGGCTGATGGACCTAATGAATCTTCAGTGGGGACAGAGACAAGAAGAGGTTTCAGGCCCTGTAACTGAGAAAATATTTCTTGAGAAACTACAGGAGCAAAGTTTCTTTCTTCATCTCCCACCTTCCCAAGAAGTCTTTCTCTCACACAAAATACCCAGTCACCCTCCTGTGCCTCTCCACTTATGGTGCATGTGTGGCTAAAGGAAAAGCATGGAGGAGGCTGAAATGTAGGGTAGAGAGAGGGGTTCCTTATCAAGGGAGCGACAGAAATCCTACAGTGCCAGTGAGCAGTGAGGAGAGCCCCAGATGGATGTCCTCGCTGTACTCTGTGCTGGGGAAGGGCAAGGCAAAGGAGGAGGAGGAGGAGGAGGAGGAGGAGGAGGAGGAGGAGGAGGAGGAGGAGGCTTTTTGGCAGCTGGGGATGGACTTGCTAAGGCTCAGGAGGCAGTGCCTCTGCAATCAGGGAGCAAGGGCCAGCCTTGCTGCTTTGAGAGTCTTTCCAGGATTTCAGCTCGGGCTCTGGAGAAGCTCCTGGTGGGATGGATGCAGAGATGGCTGAAGCTTCTCTATCACTGCTCCTCTCCACCCCTGCTGCTCCAGACTTCATTTGTGACTGACTGTAAGTCCTGCTGTATTTTATATATAAATTAACAAATTCCTGAAAAGTTCTGGGCCAAGGTTTCCATAACCCCTGGCTTCAAGTGGAAATGGTCCTTTCAATGGTCCACCAATGCATGTGGGTTGTTATTGATGGCTTGGGAAGTGGGATAAGGCCTTGATACTGTAATTTCAAGACATTCTGAGGTGTTGCAGAGGTGAGGACAATGTAGGAAGCAAAAGCAGATGCTGGGACCATGGAGAGGGCGGAACTGCCTCCCTCAGGTGGGTCTTGTGCCATTCATTATCTGTTTGAGAGAACAAGACCATTTTGTTCCCCTGGAAATGCTTTTTTTATAGATCCAAACCATGGCAAAGAAAGCAGGTGGAGTCAAGGCTGAATGATCCACACTTTCCATTCTTGATTTTTAAAGGCCAAAAATCTGAAATCACAACAGAGTCACAACGGTCAGGTTTTTATTTAAATGGACATCTTCAGTTTCATAAATCAATTTGCTTTTGGGCTGATACTACATGTGTTGAGTTTCAGATAATGACTGAGTTAAAGTCCCTGAATTAAACAAATAATACAGAACCACGAATATGTAGCAATTTTTGTAGCAATTTTTACTTCATAGAAATGAAAAAAAAATTGCATTTGATTAATAAGTTTTGGTTTGGTTGCATAACTGCATCATTAACTTTTCTTTGTGTTCATTTAGTATAAATTAAGTGACAGCAAAAAACTGTCTCATGACAGCCATGTAAAATGCTCCAACAACAGTTTATCCATTTACTGGATAAACAAATTGCTCTTTGGATTTTTGTGCTGCATAATTTATGGGGAATACTTAAATACAGAAACCAAATAAACCTGTATTCGTTGCCAGGCTGTGGGTTGCTCTATAAACAGGTGAAACTGAAGGGGAAAAAAAAGTGGAGAATGTTCAAAATATTGGCTTTTCACTTTTGGCTTGTGTTTATAACTGTTTTGTTCATGATTCAGTTTTTAAAACCTGAATGCGAAGCAGCCTGTGAACTGCACATTGTCTTTTATAATATCATAAATACATTTGAAATAATAATAAAATAAAATAATTTCTGAGGATTTCCCCCAGTATTAATATTTCACTGACTAAGTTTGCCACAGGTAGCATAGGATTCTCTTTTATTTATCTGCATTGTTACATATGATATTCCCAGATGATTCACTGAATATGGAAATTTTACTTTCATGTGAAGTATCTTTGACAGGACAGGCAGCAATATTTAGTTTTTGGAAAGCTAGTAGTTTCAAAAAACTTCCTTGTAGTATTTACAGATTACCAGTCTTGATGACCTAAGGTTTAAAAGAATATTGAACTGAAACAAAGAAAAAATATCAACAACTTCGGTATTACTTAAACATCATGTTTCCCTTGACAGAAACAAAATTTCATTCATCTGCACCATTTCCTTCCATTTTTATTAGCTTGGAGTCAGTGCTCTAAGTCCCAGTCCTACTTTTTTCAATTTGATAGGTCACACTGAAAACTGATAAAAGATGCTCATGTTTTCTTGCTACATTTGCAGTGCTGCCAACTGCAAACTTAAAGAAAACAAGGATATAATCCCCATAGCATATAAATGGTGTAAAAGTCATGAAGAAGAAAAAGAAAAGTGGGTTATTCGTAGTTGACTTGGGACTTTTCAGCCCTGAAACTATAATTGTCTCACATTCTGCATCCTTCGTCTGCAAGTTAAGAAGACAGAAGCTTTGCTTTGAATGCAAGGGCAGAGTCCCATGAAATAGAAAAGTTTTCGTTTTCTTTCAGCTGGAATCTTGAGGCTTTAAGAAAACACATAAGTAGTGAGACTTGTGATGAAATTGTGAGAGCTGGCAACACCTCAGTCAAGCTTGTTCTTCATTTCCAATTGAAGCTGAAAGGAAAAATGCCAAAACCATACTTCTGGTGCAAAAAGTGATAAACCAGCAGGAAACAGTCTTGCCCAGTCAGCTTTTTCCCTGAAATGAAAGACGAACATCTTGTAAAAGGTCTGCTCAGAGTTCCAGTGAAGTCAAATTACAAAATCAGCTCTCACTGACTCCAGCGTTAAAATAGTTTGCTCACTTAAGGAGTTCTTCAAGGGAAGAGAGGGTACTCTGCTACCAAAATGAAATTCAGATATTCTTCTGCTTGATAAGCCTGTAGTCCTTCAGAAGCTGGCAGACAGAGATAGATATTTATCTTATTCCCTCCTTACCAATATGAATTTCTGCTACTGGATTTGCTGCAAAATACTGAAAAGGTATACTGAATACTGTGCTTCTGTTTATTTTTAACAGAAGCTGAATTTATCAAGCTAAGTTAAATGTTTAATAGAAGTTGAAGTGAGTTCAATTGGGTAAGGGGTATAATAGTGTAAGTTTAAGGGTAAATATGTCACCATGATGAACAGCATGTAAAGCTGTATACTCATTATCTTTAAAACTTTATGGCAACGCTAGTGCCAAGTCATATTCAGCATCACAACATGCTTTTTCAAGGTGATTTCTTAATCCGGTTCAAGACCAAGTTGCCATCAAAAATGACTGTGCAATCATCTGTGCTTCAGTTCTGTGCCTACCATGTCTTTCTCATTAGCACTGGCTATTATGCAATCTTAGAATTGTTGGATCAGCTTGCATAGTTGCCTGAAAATAACCTCTTTTTTTTTTTTTTTTTTTTTATTTTTTAGCATGGGTAATATTTAGCTTAATCAGCAAGCTGATTTGGCTCTCTCTTCAGCCCAAATAGCAGACATGGGGTCAGCAGTGGCATTGGAAAGGCAGGACTAGCCTTTCCACAAAAGCACTGTCTTAGAAAAAGCTCAGGCTATCCTTTAGATTGGATGTTACGAGTTTGTTCAGGGTAACGAGGTCTGTCTCATTCTAACTGTGCTGCCTTTTCACCACCCTGCACATTAGGAAGCCCTTCCAACCTGTGCAAACTGGGCTTCAAAATCAGGGGAGGTCAACTGATATTTCTCCATTGACAGTGTGTTCTGTTTGCTTTCTGCAGGTGTAGATCACTCCATCATGTGCTAAGCAGAAAGCCCAAGGTTTTAATTTTTCTTCCTTATGACTGTTTTACTAAAGTAAAAACTAATGTAATAATTTTACATAATCATAATAAAAAGTTGTTTGTATACTACCAGAGTACAGAACTTCAAATTTTCATTTATATCTATGATATTTTAAATGATTATTTACTCTGCTTTACTTCCCCCTGCCTAAATCAAATTAATTTTATGCTAAAGACATGATTTCTATTAGGAAGCAAAGTAACAGGCTGAAATAGCTACCAACACATGGTTTTGTTACTTACTGTAGCAAGGAGTTGAATGTACTTCATTGAAAATCTTAAGCCATTATTTTAAGAGTTTCCACATTCCAAAGAAAATTCCCCACTACCTTGCTTGAGACCAAACAAAAAAAATCAGTGCTTGAAAAATTTAGGATGGAGAAAATTCTACAATATAACATGAAACTCTTTTGTGGAACACACCAGGGCGTTGATCTGTTACTCCAAGCAAATGCCTAATGAGTAGTGCTATGTCTTTTACTTTGCCACTGTAAGGGAACAAAATTGCTTCAGTGAAGTCAAAATTAACTGTATACTGTGACATATCAAGCCCAGATATACAACTGTCTGATGCAAGTAAACAAATACACAGCAGTTCGGAATTACTAGAGGGGAAAACATTTTTCTCATCAGAAAGCAATCATATGCTTGATAACAACTGAGCAATTAAAATTTGATTAAGAAGAGAGTTGTATTTAAAATTATAAAGTAATACTAGTCTAACAGGACATCCAGAGATCATCTGGCCCAAAGCATGGCCAGCTTCAAAGTTACCTCAGGTTGCTGAGGTCTCGTCCAAACAAATTTTGTGTATCTCAAAAGATGGTGGTGACAACACAGCCTCTTTGGACAATCACTTCCAGTGTTTTTTTCTAACTGTGAAGAATGTGTCTGTTCTTCCCCAGAGATTCAGTCCATAAAAGAAAGGATTGCACGAAGCATTAGAACCAAAGAGGGGAGCACGTGTGCTGGGCAGGATGCTGGAGGGACAGGTGGCACCAGAAACAAGGGGCAGATGGCTCCCAGAGCTGTGAGGTCGTTTGGGTCACTTGCTGAGTGGTAGCAGTGGGAACACTAGTGCTGTGCAGAACTGGAGGATGATGTCTGGGTCCATAAATAATACAAAAATAGCTGGTAGTTTTTGCTTCTGCTCTTTTGAAGGTGAAGATCTTCTGTCTGAGGTCACTTCATCTTGAGGGCAAAATGGTAAGTAGGCATTTCTGTAGCTCACACTGACATGAAGGTTGTGTAAAATGTTTGCATAGCCAGTTTCAACCTTTATAAAACCCCCTGTAAATTTGGATTGACTGATAGAAAAAGGCCATTTACAGTATTCTCCCAAGCAGGGAAATCCTGTAGGGCCATCCAAAGTGTGATGAGGCTGGACAAATTGCTCCAGGGAGCTGCAATACTTCCTTTATTGTCAGACTTCAGGCTCTTCAAGCTCTCCAACACTGCATCAGCTGTTGCAGAGATCTATCCCAGACCCTGTGCTGCAGCAGCAGCAGCACTATGGACCTGAGATTCTCTGCTGGTTGGCAGCTTCATTTTTACAACCGATAATAATTCAGTCCTACTAACAAACATGCTGTCTCCTTGCCTTAGGGCACAGCCAGAAGTTGGAATTGCCTTGTGCTATGTTTTCTCTGTGTCCTCCACAGAGCCATATATTACTCATTCAGGGGATCAGTTTAATCCCACTGCTTTAACTGAGCTGTGCAGGGCAATATTGGACTTACACTTTTAAATCTGATGATGTATAAAGAAGTTGAACATAATTTTTTGGGTTTTTTTCTATTAAATTCCTCACTGAGTGCCTGTTGATTTCAATAGAGTAGTACAAGTGATGAATCTGCTTTTTATGTACAGCAAGTCCTATTCTGTAGACAAATCTGTTTAAGGAAAGTGCTCACCACTTGTTTTATCAAGAAACTTCCAAAGAGAGTGTGAATTGATTTGTAAGAAGGTCAAGAACCAAGTAACACAACAAATTAACATTTCCTCCTTTCCTTTAAAAGTTTGCAGAAATGCTTGCTGAAAATACCCCCTTTAAGAAATTGGGGTTTTTATCTCTAGAAAAACTGCAGCAAAAATTGCTTAAAGCCTTGTGTTTAGCAGCACAATCAGATGCTGCCTGTGGCATAACTTCCAAAGTTCCAAACCCATTTCTTTTCCCCATAAACAATCAAGTTCCATTTTGTTTGAAATATTTTATATCCTGTGCTAAAGCACTCAGCTCATGCACTCATTTAAACATGTACACACAGGAATGTGCTGGGAGATTTTTTTCCTCTGGGGCCAAGAAAAGGCAATGGTGGAGACTAAATCTGAAGTTGGTGATGGAGATTCAAAGGTTACTGGATAAGCTCTGAGCCTCTGTGTGAACGTCCTAGATCAACTGAAGATGTGTCCAGGCCTATAAGGTTCCTAGAAACTTTAAAACCTCTGTGGATTAGGGAAACCATTCCCACAGCTTACTTGGGCCCATGGGCAAACACTGTCATCTCAAAATTAGATAACTTATGGGGCATTACAAGCAGTCTAGAGGCTCTAGGCTATTTCCTTCTGACAGCGTAATTTGGTCCTCGTGGGGTATTAGATGATTATTTTGATTTCATTACTAGCTTTACCTTCATCATCAGTCTTTGCAGAATAAGAAAATGAAACAGATTAGTTTTGTATTTATTAGTTGGTGCCCCTATAATTTTAGAAGATAGTTAATTTTGGCAGAAGACATACTCTATTCCAGAAATTACATCCAGTCATGAAACATGGTTTTCTGTTAAGCCTGAACAAAAATAAACAAGAGACAAAACCAGATGTAATTCTGCTAACAGTTCGGATAATCTTTCCCAGTAGTTAGCATGAGAGAAATAGAAATGAGTATTAACAATCCTAATACAACAATAACTGCAAATATAGCCCAGTGTTGAACTTCAGGTCAAGCAGGATTAGTGAAATGAAAGAAAAAACAAGTAGGCTAAGAAAAATAGAACAAAATTTACCAACTAAAACTATACCCAATTTGGAAAAAGCCATTGTGTGTGAGCCTGTTTGTAAAACTGATGCACTAACTTCCTCAGGCAAACTGATGATTATATTTTTCAATTTCAAGTACTCTGATCACTTACCTGGGAGAAAATGTTTGTTGGAACTTGCTGTATTTCTTCCAGACTTTTAATTATCCTACCAGGATGCAATTTACAGCCAGCATTTCAGGGTGAGTCTTGGAGGTGTGGTTCCCTTTAACATTAATGATGTGTGCATGCTGTGAAGATAGCCATAATCCCTTTGTAGATTAAACATTTGGTGCCTGTCAAACATTTTCCTAATGCTGTAAATCTGAAGACATTCCAAATGGGTGTAGGGCTTTCTTTTTTTTCCCATATGAGTGACTGCAGTATTTTTGATTGCTTTGGATGAACAAAAAGATCTCTCCGAGACTGGTGTTGTCTGCCAGAAAGAATTGTTATGAATGGGTAACCTTGTTGATGTAGGTGTTCAGGATCTTCAAAAGTCACCCTAAAGGGCATCTACACTATATTCTCATTGGAGCTAATGAAGTTAAAGTGTATAAAAGCTTACAAATTTGAGTTCTTTAATTTAATTTAAATTCACTCCCAGGTTGCTGGTGGCCCATTCTGCATTGATATACATTCAGTCTGCAGGAGGACAGTTCTGTGAGTTTCATGAGTGGTGGATAAAGCCAGAATGTGATCCCATGAGAAAAGTAATTGCTCTGCTTTCTGAGATACAAGCTTCTCTGTGCACTAAGTGCAGTGTATCTAGTTTTGCTCTCCATGGATATATCTGTAGCTGAACACAAAACTGATGTAAAAAATTTCAGCATCAAATTTGTAGACATTCTATGCTGCTCTACAACCAAATTAATGCACAGATAATTGGACAAAGAATTGATAAACATATTTCAGACAGAGAGGCCCTACTGCAGGCATCCTCTTCCCTGGAGACCTCTCCTTTGTAGCTAAGCCAATATTGGAATCCAGAGAGAGAGAGAAATACAACTGAAGTACTCACATATTCAAGCCAGATAGCAAAATTGCACATTTAAGAGAAAGATAAAAACAAATCAAGACACAAGACACAATGTAGCCCTAAAATAATTAATCTTTTTATATATTATTCAATGACACATATGATATGTACATTTAAACCCAGCGATACTGAGATAAATTCAGGGCCATGGATCAGTGGGTTTTCCAGGTGGGAAAAGCCCTCACACTTTTTGGCACTGGCTGGTGAAATGTCTGTTGTGCTTCATCTGCAACAGGCGAAGCTGAGCTGTCTCCTTTGGAGTTCCATGCTCTATCTGCCCTAACTACACATTCACCCCAACAGAACATAAAGCCTAGGCACATTTATCAGCTCTATCTTCTTCCAACTATGCAGTGGTAGTAACTAAGCTCTGGATTCTCTTCATAAGCAGGGAGAATCAAGGAGTCAGTTGCTACCATCTTAGAATCCATCTGAAGTATCCTTGAAGGAAATGAATAGTCACACATTTGCATCCAAATTGCAACCTGCTGTTGTGTGATATAAAGAATAAATGTTTTAAAAATGGCACAATAATAAATTTTTCTTGGGGAGCATTTGGCTCAGGCTGCGTAAACTGTGTATGCCCTTTAGCACTGTTCAATATTTTATGAACCTTCTGTACACTCTGGGTAATCTCCATTTTAGGTGACAAAGATGTACCTAGGCTGCATGTACACCAGGCCAGGCTTGGTGTTATCACTACTGAAGGAAGAGCAAAAATAGATGAACCCATTCTGAGTTCAGAGTTTGAACTGGAGCCAAATTCAATACCCTGGTAGAAAAAGTTTATTTCTAACTCTTTGTCCCCATATGGCACTTTCACTCCCTCACCTCTTCCTGCTGCCATTGGGAAGAAGGCTCCTCTAAATCACTTTAATTTGAAAAATCTTTTCGAAAAAGGGAGAGGCCATGCAGCTATTACACATCAGGAAGAAACCCAGATTAATTCAAGGCTATTTTATGAAGTGTAGAGCACTCAAAAAATTTCTGAGCATGTGAATTAGGCAAGACATGGAAAGGCAGATCTCCATGTAAAATAATGTATTTCCATGTAAGTTTCATGGAGTGATGCCACCCAAGACTTGGGATTGAACTCTTACTTAAATCTTATATTATTTGTCTTTAAAACAATGCACAGTGTTTTGTAAGTGGAACTGCAAAGCACTCAAGAATATTTACATTGCAGCAGGAGGGACTTTCGATTCTGTGATCCCTGCTCATGCCTGCACTCCTAGTTAGTGTTTGTACAAATAAGGACATAGCTCAAAAGAAGGAAGCACATAATAGTCCTCTCAGTGAGGAAAGTGCTAAGAAAACACTAACCTACTCCCAGGCCCTTCATGTCCAGCTCCCTGTGAGTCCAGGAGAGGCCACTTACCTGTGCAAAGACAGCCTTCAAAGAAGGAGATGGGAAAGTACCAGCTGAAAATTCATTCAGGGTCTCTGCAGAAATTTTTTCCCAATCCAGCTGGCTGCCTCCAGCTGAATTTCCCACGTCACAAACCCATTAGGTGCTGCATGGGCAGTGAGTGCCCATGGCTGTTGGGGCAGTGCCTGGACACACCATAGACAGAAGCAGCCAGGTGGAGGAGGTGGTAGGAGGGAGTTTGGCAGGTGATGGAGCTCCAAGGACACCTGCAGGGAATCTCCTGAAAGAAGCCTTGAAGGTATTGGTGGTAATGGAAGGATCTTCCTAGACTAGATCATCTTCCTGATACAAGCCTGCGAGGTCAACTGGTTTTTTGGCTGATGAGGCTCATTTTTTACCACATGTATGTACTGTGGTTCTGTGGCAGCTTAGTCAAAGGCTATTGCTATCAAGATAGATTTGAACACAAGGAAAAAAGTGGTAACAGTTGGACCAACTGCATATTTCTGAGCTTCTCCCTCCTGCAGAGGCACCTACACATCTCCTGAGGACCTTCAGGTCCTGGCCCTGGTACCTGCAGGCAGAAAAGGATACTGCAGTCCCATGGTATTGAAAGAACAGAGTTAGCCATGGCAGATCTAAAGCAGGTTCTCCAGCCAAGCCAAGCTCTGAGGCTCATCCCCTCACTCCCTCTTTTCTCTGTTATGCAGCCCTGCCCCATTTTGGCTGAAGGTCACTAGTGCATTACAGCAGGTTTGGTAGTTATGCTGCTGGAAGGATCCAAGGATGGGAGGCTGAAAACACAGCTGGACACATATGAAGACACAGCTATTGGGATTATTGTAGGATCTGGTGACCTCTCCATTAATTCTGGTCTCTAAACCAATGGTCTTTCTGCAGAGGTCAGTGCATCTAATGGAATATTTTAGGGACTCATAACCTGAAAAAGGTTGAAAATGCCTGCTACTTTAAAGTAGAGCTACTTTAACTGCAAGTCATCTGCCTCTGCAGGGGAATTATCTGGTGAAGTGTTTGCATTGCACAGATGACAGGTGACTGGGGATAATATTTTTTCCTTTCTTTCTGAAATACCTAGTTTCTTTTAATGAAAATACTATCAGTACTCATTTAATATATGCAGCTGAGACAGATTCTAAATTTGACATGTTTTGCTTTTCTGGTGTTGGATAAACTTTCACAGGTGTATTTAACAACATGAGTAATATTTGTCCTTTTAAAATGTGTAAGTCTGTATATTGGAGTGACTTATTTTGGTAGATTTTGTGGGTAATTTTGATAAATATATATGCTTCTTTTTAATTAGGCAAAATCAAAGAATGCAGTAGTAATTGGAGTACAGGAGGCACTTGGTTCTTCGCAAGAACTCCTAATTTCCTGTGGGCTCCCATTATGGATAATACTTCCACACAGATAAGCTCTCCCCTGGTAATGGAGCCCTCATCACATCAGAGGAATTTAATGGTTGACTAGTGTGGGGCTGGACTTTGGGCAGCCATGAAGAAAATGGTCAAGACTGAGTGTGATTTGAGATTCTGGAGGGAACTGATATGGCAGGGCTTCACATCTTGCCTCTCAGCTGAGACTTTGCATATGGAACAGTCTTTTTTCTATTTCTTCCAGGCTGAATCAGTGGGTCACAAAATTTCACTGCACCTTTACCTGCACAGTGCATACAGAGGTGTGTATGCATGTGGGTAGAACTCAGTGCAGCTACAATCTGTCTACAATGCAGGGACTTTAGGATCTCTTAGAGCTGACTAGATGAGTTAAATAGAGGTGCCTTATTAAAAGTCACATTTGCCTAAGTCATCATCTGACTGAAAAGTTTTATTCCCTCAACAAGATGTGCATGGAATTTGTATGGAAAAAAAAATTCAGAATGCTCTAGATGCTACAGATTCTAGCTGTGTGTGGTTTAGAGTATTCCTCTGCAGCATGAGAGCCAAAATCTGCCCTGTGCACTGACACAACTACATTCACTTACAAGAAGTGACATGGCTGTAACTAATTGAACTAAGCAGGCAAACTTTCACTGCACACAGCCAAAGATAAACTGGCTCCAAATATTTTCCCCTGAAAATATTTTCATGGTACCTGGCCTCATTTTAGCCTGAACAATACATTTTTGTCTCCAGACACTAAAAATAGTTCATGTACTAATTAAAAAAAAACAAGCTGTGACAGAAAACAATAAAGGCAAGGAAATGGGAGAGCATTTTTACATAGCCAGCAGCTTTCCTGGCACCATTGCTAGCTATGAAGAGGGTTATTAGCAAGCCCAGAATTATATAAACAGTTCCCTCTGCCAGCCAGTGTACATCAGAATCATAATTTACTTTCAAATTGTTCAAGTCAGCAGAATCCATCTTTTCATCAGTCCAGTGGAAAGATTGGCAGAGGTTTTCAAAAGTGGGATTATGATCAGAAAAAAATTACTCTTTCTCTCAACAGTTCAGTGCCCTGATTTCATAAACTCATAGCTATTCCTGCTTTCTTCATTGACAGAAATGTGTGTTTATTCCTGCTAGCAGAGCATGCTCATAAGCAGCAGGAGGGGGAGCTGCATTCTTCTCTTCAAAATGCACCATCATCAAAATCATCCAACAACTCCAAGATGAAGAAACTTTGCTACCAGGTGTGAAAACTGAGAAAGAAAGAAATTGACTGAGTTTTGAACTATACTAATACTGATTATAGTTTAAAACAGCAGGGAAAACCTGATCTGGATTTAATGAGAAATAAAGAGTCTTAGCCACTTTTTGGATGAATTTAAATAGTGAATTTGAGGATGAGCTATTAGTCTCTTTGGCATAATATACTGATGACAAAGGAGCTGACTGGGCCCAAATCAGGGCTCAAGTTTGCTCTGGATGTGGCAGGATAACGTGGCTGCTCAGAGGCAGTGCATGGAGAGGCTGGTGGCTGCAGTGTGCAGCTCAGAGTGAGGGGGCTGAGCCTCAGAGCCCTCCGGCACACCGGGAGGCCCCAGTTCGGTAAATCCTGCAAGATTGCACAACATGGAACAACTGAACAGTCCTATGGTGTATTATGTGCCTTGGGTTATGCAAGTGCTTAAGTGTTTTGCTGGATAGGTGCCCTAATCCCTCAGTATCGTTCTATCCTATCTTTAAAACTGTAATAACGATTCCTGCAGTGGGAAGGAAAGTAATTGATTTAGTCATGATTGCAGAAAAGAGGAGGTCTGTAAATACTAAAGAAAATAACCCCAAAGCAGGGGAAACAGGAAAGTATGTGGAATAACATCCTGGAATGCTTATTTTGTAGGAGGCAGTTCTGTTTCACAAAGTGTTAAACCGCCACCCTCTCTTACTCTGGCTGATCATGTGCCTTTAAAATGTAAAACTACCTGGTAAACCTGCAGGAAGATAGCTAACAAACAGGAGTCAAGTGGACTGAGTTCTTCACACCTAATGAATAGATGCCTTCACATCTGAGCACAGCCTTTGAAAGCAAGAGTGTCCTATTTGGCCTGAAGAACCAGAACAGATTGTCTGAATAACAGGCTGACTTTCCAGGATCAGGAGTTAGAAACCACATTGCTCTGTGCATCACTGGTCCTTCAAATACAGCCAGGTACTCAGCATATTCCCCTGTGAGTGAGCCCTGAGGGAATATTGCTCTCAACATTAGTAAGACAAATGAAAATTGGAGCAACATCAGTAACACTTAGAGGTTATATAGCATATGGAATGAAGATAAAAAAGTAAATGAGAAAATGTATAATGGAATACTATTACTCCATAAGCCAGAGGCTGTTAATTCAGTCACAAGATGTAGTCGTAGCCTAATAGAGTAAGGGGAATGCTCTACCATGTGCACCAGCTGAGCCAATGTCATCTTTAACTGCTGCTGGTGGAAACAATCCTGCAGCCTTCTGCCCGTTCTGCCCTGCTTTACCTCCCCTTCCTCATGCCGGTTCAGGTGCTCCATTTCATTTTGGCTCCCTGAATCTGAAAATGAGAAATTCAGGGAAAAGGAAGGAAAAGCATGTTTTCTAGTCCTGATATGCTTAGACTGGACATACAGATTTGCCTGACTTTTTCTGTATGGAAGCTTGACAGCAGCTCTGTGCTCATCTCACTACTTGGGATATTTCTTCAGTGATTTATGGGGAGGATGAAGGCCTTTAAAAATCAGTTTAAAATATCCTGATAGATAGCTCTTCTATATTTCCATTTACTTCTCCAATTCAAGCAATTTTGTGCATCATTACCAACCCCAACCAAAATCAATGGTTGAATTGAGATGCAATGAGCCAGTGCATCTCCCATGACCCATGACAAGCTTGTGCCTGACAGGACTGCCAAGGCCAAGTGGATGCACAGCAAATGACCTCCCTCAAATACAGCCAGGTATTCAGCCTGCTCTCTTTATGAGTGATTTGATGTAGAACAGCTCGAGCTAGTCATTGAAAGAGCATCATGCTTTCTGTATAACATCATGGGCCACAAAGCTATAGAAACCTTCTTTCATGTATCCTATCCTCTACTGTGTTTTTATACTGGTTGATCATTAGTGAAGATAAATTACTCCTCATTTCTCTTACATATAAACTGTTGCTATTGTTTTAAGCTGTCAGCTACACTAGCAAACACCATGAGTCAGTTATTCACCTTAGCAGGGATTATTTCTTATCAGGAGAAAGTCTACTTTTTCAGAACAGTGGGAACAAGGGCCTTGTATGACAAATCAAGTTGTAGCTGACTGGGGGGCTCTCAGGAAGCATAGCCCTGTGTAGCAGGATAGAGACAGCCTGTAGCCTTTGTAGTCACATCAGTCACCATGCTGTCTCAATGTAAAATGCAAGCAAATTGCTTTTGGAGAGGTATTTCTCTCAAATAAGTAAAGCTGTGTGCAAACATGAGTCTGAAAGAAAAAGAAATGCCCTGCAGGATTTTTGAAGTCTCCTCAGTTTGATGCCATTGAATTAACCTCCTAGCAGCAAAGAAAAATTAGCTCTATTTGAGCAAGTTTTAACCTTCCAGAGAGTTTGTTCGTGGGAAGGTGTGGGCACATGGAATGCTGCTGGCTGACAGATAATATATTTGAAAAATGACTTTGAAGTTGAGTTGAATAGACCTTATATCAGGTACTCAAAATCACTATGGCTGCAAGTTGAACTTGAAAAAATAAGAAAGGTATTTTACTATCAAACATAGATTTGTACCGAGGCTGAAGCTTTTCCCACCTGCAGGTTCTCTCAGTCTTCTACCTAGTATTATGGGTAGATGTGTGCGACAGGAATGGACAGAGAGTAGAAGCTTGGCTCTGCTTTAAGTTCTTTATACAGAGAAAGTATAAACAAACATGGTAAATAATAATGCTGGTAAACAACAGAGACCAGTTCTCATTCTAATTTACTGTTTGAACACACTTGGCTCAGTTTTGTCTTTGCGGTATTTTAAAGCAGGGAGAACTCCATGTAAGGCGATGAGGACACTTGGGTTGGAAATAAAACAATGGAACAAGACTCATTGGAATTGTGTACATGTTTGAAAAATCAGTTGAAAAAAACCTTCCACAGTCTTGGTTTCTCTTCCCCTCTTAACATATAATGCTGCAGTTATACATTTTAGTTTGGGAATCTGAGTTTAGAGTTTCCAAAGCTAAAATAGGGCAGAAATGGAGAAAAAAATGGCTGACAACTTGAGCTCAGTCATGGTTTTCAAAATCTCAGAGCCAACAGCAACACCTGTTTTTGAGAGGACTACAATACAGTCCTTAGATTTCTCCTCACCTCTGGGATTAAGAAGTATTTTGGCATGAAGTGCACATGTGGAACAGATGCCTGATGACCTCTGCTCCATGCAATGCTCCTCTGTGGCTTACAAGAAAGAGCAAGGACTCTGCACTTTCCTTAAGCTTACCTACACAAGCATTTTAAATCTCTGCTTCTTTTGTAAAGTAATTTGCCTGACAAAAAGATAACCAACAACAGGGTACTGAGCACCACCAACTTTCTGAGGACCATCTCATGTCAGACTAGCAAGAAATCTCTGCCTGTTTTGCTGGAATTGCTTGTAAGGGTTTCAATGCTGAATCACTGCCCGAGAACACATCACTGTGTTTCTTTGTCCTTAGTTACTTAGCTCTACTTTAATAGAAAGGAACTAAACTGAAAGTTAATAAACCAAAGTATTTGCTGGAACAAACAGGGTGAGCTTGTTCTCTAATCAAGATTCTCTTGTTCCTGGTTGCTCTGAAGAACCTGCTTTACTATATCTAGTAGAAATTATAACATTTTTCATTTGGTTTTCTGTTACTAGACTATTGCAGACATATGTTCTTGGTTTATTTTCTGTAAACATATCCACTAAGAGAAAGCCCCTCTTTGACCTGTTCTGGACTCATACAAGTTTTACTGACTTATCCTTTCAGCATAAGTCATCTTCACACTATTTATCCACCTACAAAGGTAGTTTCTACTACTATTTGTTAATATTTTGCCTTTCAGGTGAAGCACAGGAATACAATAAAGGAAAGGAAAACATAAAGAGGCATTCTTTCTCTCACACTGCTTTGATCAAGATGGGCTCCAAGTCTTGTTCTCCTCTCACTCACCCCAAGAACTCCCCCAACATTTGCTATACAGGGTTCAAGTTTTAGGCTGGCAATATGCCAGGAAGTTCATTAGTGGCACACTGGATAACAGTGCAGACCCAATCCTCAGGCATTTAGACAATATTTTAACAGTAATGTTTGATGGTTAGAAGAAATTAAACTCTGTCTGGCCTGAGCTGCCTCAGGGGGTCCAAGTACCCACATGTAGTAGATAATATAACAAACTGTTACCTCCCTCATAGGCAGCTTTGGGAGACCAGATGTCTCGTGCTTTAGTAGCTATCTGCAAATTGAAGTGTGCAAAGCTAACATATTTTTGCAGTCACCTCACTACTTACTTTTGGGATTTGACTTTTGGCTAAAATTATCAGGTTCCATTAATCCTGAAAACCTCTTAGCACTGAAGTGAACTGAAAACCAGAATCGAAACCTTTTGTTACTAAGAAGTTACTTGGGAATCCATCTCGATCCATCTTGCTTTTCTTGTGCACCTGCAAGTACAACTTCTTTTGTTTGTTCTGGAAACACATTAAAAAAATAAAACCACCAAAAAACCACAACAACAACAAAAAACATAACACATGCAAATGCTGCAGGGCATGTGTGACATGCCCTGAAATGAGAAAGAGCCCATACCAATAAAGCATAGCTAGTGGCCCTAGGTCATTCCCATCCACTGGGCTGTGTGGAAATGGCTGAGGATGCTCTGGGGCAACTTTATGGGTCACTGTGATGTGAGTCACCACTGGACAGGGCATGGCTAAGCTGTTCACAGCTGTACAAGGCACTGCTGGTTGAGACACTGCTGTGCAGGTCGGTCCTGTGCAGGACATGGCTGTGTGACACTGCTGTGAAGGACATCGCTCTGTGGCTCATCACTGCATGGGACACTGCTGTGCAGGACATGGCTCTGTGGGAGGGACATCACCGTAAGAGACATTGCTATGGGGGGTCACTGGAGTGTGGGACACTGCTGAGTGGGACATTGCTGTAAGAGTTATCACCATGTGGAGACACTGCCGTGGGAGGACGTTGCAGATCATCACCCTGTGAGTCCCTGCGGTGTGGGACATGGCACTGTGGATCACGACATGCAGGACATCTCTGTGCAGGACATCACTATGAGGGTCATACCCGTGGGAGTCCCGCAGTGTGGGACATGGCTGTGTAGGTTCCTGCTGTGCAGGACATCCTGATACAGAACATCGCTGTGCGGGACATCGCCAGGTGGGTGCGGCCATGCGGATCCCGCGGGAAACACCCACCGCCTGGCAGGACACCCCCGGGGACACGTACCCAACCCATCTCCCGCTCCCCGCACCCCGAAGCTTTGCCGTGGCAGCTGTGCCGCTGCCCGGAGCCTTCGGGGCTGGGAGCGGGGGCGGCCGCTGCAGGGCAGGGCAGGGCAGGGCAGGGCAGGGCAGGGCAGGGCAGGGCAGGGCAGGGCAGGAGCGCTCCGGCCGCCCCCCGCCCCCGCCGCCCGCCCAGCCCGCCCCGCTCCGCTCCGCCGGGTGCGGCGGCGGCCGCAGCGCGCAGCGGTGGCGGGACGGGACCCGCACGTCGGGGCAGTGTGGCGGTGGCCGGCGTGGCGGTGATGGGCGGCACGGCGCTGTCCGGAGCGCTGTGGCTGGGGCTGCTGTGGGCCGGGAGCGGGGCCGGGGGCAGCTGCCAGGGAAAGTGCTGCCAGGGCCGGGATGCTGCCTGTGTCGGCGAGGGATGGAGGGAGGGAGGCGGCTACGGGACCTGCTACTGCGACGGAGGCTGCCGGCGAGCCGGGGACTGCTGCCACGACCACAGCCAGGCGTGCCCGGGTAGGTGCGTCCGGCCCGGCCCTGGCGAGGGGCGCGGGTGGAGGGCGGCAGGCTGGGACCCCGCGGCCCCGGCCCGAGCTCGGGGACAGGGAGCTGCCTGCCAGCCTGCCAGCCTGCCAGCCTGCCAGCCTGCCTGCCTGCCTGCCGGGGCTGCGGTGGGGCTCCGCTGGGCTTCAGAGCTGCTGCTGCGGTCCTGGGCTCAGGGCTGCGAGGGGCAGATTCTTCCCTCCCCAGCCCCGGGGCGAGGACATGAGCCGGGACTAGGCTGGGGCAGCGCCAGGCTCAGGAACGGGGACAGAGACTTTTCTCTCCCTAGCGAGAAAAGGTTTCCAGATCAGCTGTCGTACCGTGACAGTATGAAGTTATTTTACCTCTAAAATATTATGTTACTCACTTTTCGCTCAGGCAAGTCCCAAAACCAAATTGATTGCAGGGGGGATGTCCGATTACAGAGACAGCAGGGAGATTAATTTAGCACCGCCCGTGTCTCTCAGCTGATTCCTCACATCCTGACAAACAAATATCAATGAAATAATTGAGGAAATCCCCACGGAGAGGTTTTGTCTAGGAGCATGAGTCCACAAGAATTTGCTGTGAAGGCAAAGGCTTTAAAGTAAGCATAAGAGCATGAGTGAGAGGGGAAGGTCTGACCTCCCAGTGGGCAGCGGCGAGGAGGGGAAAGTAGCCCAGTTCTACAAAACTCAGTATCTGCTTTGTAGGTATTCACAGCTCCTCTTTCTGTGGGATTTCTACCCTTTGCAGTCTTCACAATTTGACTGACCTCTCTGTGCCTGGGATGCAGGACACAGACCTTGCTTTGCAGGTGCAGAACTAGTACTCAGTCAGCCTAATGTCTCTTCCCAGCTGGCTGGACGCATGCCAGCCTACAGGCAAAAAGTCATGAGCCTCTGCTGCACAGTCCTGCTAATTAGGGTGTATTTAGCAGGCTCAGTGCCATGCTGACATAGCCACATAGCTTTGGGACCCAAGTTGGCTTACAGCTGCCCGGGTTGGGAAGGAGGAGTACAACTGTTGGATGGTGTAGAACCATCCTAAGGGATGTAAAGCTGCACAGAAGAACTCAGCAGAGCAGAGCTATGACCCGAGGTCTCCAGATGAAACGTGGTCAGCTCTCCCACAGCTAAATAATCTCCCCAGAGTAACAGAAGGGAAAAAAATGCACCACAAGGTCTGACAGGAGGTAGCATTCTTAATATTAGCATTTTTAAAATACATTGTTCTGTCATTCAGTAAAGTAGAGGGAGAACTGGCAAGATCCTTGTCGTACAGACACAGCATATCGCCTCTTCATTAAATCAAATTATTTTTAATACTCAAGCATAAAAAGAGAGAGCTGATAAACACGCACAGTGTTAGCATTAGAACACAGCTGTAATCCTTTAGAAGCAGCTCAAACTTGTGCTTGAAAAGTTCTAGTTTAAACATTTTCTTTACCATGACTTCTGATATGACTTCTGGCACCTGATGATGCCCTGCTGTTACTGAGATGCTATTTTTTGTCTGAGGCTCAGTGGTGATTGCCTCAAAAATGTGTGTTGGTACAAGCACACCACACTTGTACCCCGCGTGGGCAGTGTGTGCCCTAGACCCAGGCAGGAAGATGGGATTCTCCCTGCAGCCTCCCTGTGTCTCTGCCTCTCCTGCACCAGCTGGAATTTGACAGTCTCTGGTGGCCCAGTTCAGGGAGCTAAACACGCAGGGGACTATTTCTGTTTCTCTATTGCCCGTTTCTGCCTGGTTTGAGTCCCTGCGCTGCCTCGCAGCCCAGTTGTGTGAGCACCAATGCAAACACAGAGGGAACAGCACATTTTGCATTGGTGTGTGCAGCATGGAAGGGTAGAATTTTGGCACTCTGACAAGGTGGTCCTAGAACTCATACATCCAAAAACTACAAAATGTATACATTTCAAAAAATTTACAGGAATTCATTCTTTTAAAGGCAAATGATCATATACACTCTCTATGGCAAGCAGTCATAAAGTGATACTCTGTATACACAGAAATTCTAAATAGTCCCAATGGAAGTTTATATCAATTTACACAAGTATGGCTGAAAATTTTGAAGTCTTTTTTGTTCCTGTTGGATGTTAAGGTCTCCCCATTGATTATTCTTGCTAAAATCTGTCTAAGTGTTTAATGACAACAAGTGTGTTAATTGTCATAGTTGGCATAGTTTTGAATATGTTTTGAATATGGAGTTCAAAACTTTAAAATGGAAATGTGAAGAAAGATGATCAATGTTTCTTGTGCTACAGCTTGTTTGTCATCTTGTTCGCAACTCAGGATTTCAGCACGTGCAGAAATGACATTTCATCCTTTGGGAAAAGTGTAAAGTGCCTCAAGTATAAGTAATCAAGAGATGTGTTAGGACTAATACAAAAACAATGCTCCAAATTAAAAGAAACCATTGAAAGAGTGAACATCCTGAAGCTGCCAGTGGCAGGGTAAATTGTCATGCCTAAAAATCATTGCAGGTCTGGTGCTTTATAAATAGATGGCTCAGCAGAAGTCCATGGACTGTTGAACCCAAGTTCAAGAGTTTTTAAATAAATTTCCTTATAGTTCTAACAAAGAAGAATATTTTTTAATAAATGAAGAATATTTTTTAAGAAAGAATATTTTTGTACACAGAGAGCATTTTAAATAGGAGCCACTGTCCGGTGAGAAAGCTTGAGAAAGGGATCAGCTCGCCATTTGAATTGAAGTGGTTACTCTGAGAAAATCCAGACATCCTCATATGTTACAATATATGTTGTACAATGAACATACTACAATCCTCCTTTTTTCTTTTTCCAGAGATGGGGAAAAATTAAATAGAGTTTGACACAGAAACAAGGATCAGTGTTTCATAGTACTGCAAATGGAAGACAAAGTACTGACTGCTCAAACTGTATTTCCCAAGATAGCAATGTAATTTTTCTGTGTATTTTTGAAATTTCAAATGTCACATTAGCTTCCACGTTTTGGCAAGGATCTGAGAACAAATCCCATCTTTCATTTTCCTTTGACTTGCATCCTCCTCATTGTTTCAATGAATCACCATTTAACATCTTTGTGTTAAATAAGCTGAACAAAGAGCATCACAGAGAGGGATCCATAAAGATAAAGCTATGGGTCCCTGATACTTCTTTTCATGTTTCAAGAGATGGCACCATTCCTTTTATGTCAGTTCTAGGACCCCATCCTCTGTGCTTGAGGAATTTGACATCTTTCCAACAAGGCACAGAATTGATCTACCCTCCCATAATAGTTGTTGGGTACTGACTGCAAGAGTGACATTATTATCCCACTGCCTAAATTCCATTCTAGCAACCCAATATTCTTATTTTTCCACATGACTAGGGCAATTCATCCTTCTTATTCTAAATCTTGAGGACCATAAAATTACCATGTATTGCTGCAAATGACCAATATTAACTGTCAGCTTGGTTTAATTCCAGTAAGACATGAAGTCATCGCTTTATTTGTTATGCAGTTACTCAGTCCCTTTGGGAGTTTTTTTCATGGAAAATGTGATGTTAGACTTGATATTATCTGCTTATGAAGGTGCTAATATGGGATTAAAGTTCTGTGGAAATTCTTATGCAGGTCATTCATGCAGCCAGCTTGGAAGAGAGTCAATAGATAAGGAAACAAGCTAGAGGGACACTTACTGTCCTTTGGCTACTTGGGTAGAACTAAGATGAGTGTTCAGGCATTCAAGACTGTGCTCTTACCATTAAATGAAGGGGGTCAAGGAGACTGTTTTCCGACCTTGCAGCTAGGTGGCAAAGACTGTGAGGTCCATACTGCATTTAGCACTTTTCCTGGCTTACCCATGATAGAGTCTAAGACATTTTTACTGTCATTGGTTTTCTTTTCTAGTTCACAATTCTTGGAATAAACAGTCTGAGGTTGTGTCATGTCCCTTGGGGTACCTAGAGGTGTCTGAGGGCAGTGCCTAGTGCTGCATGTGGCAAAGGGAACTTCTTTTCTGTTGCTTTCCAGCACTGTTCTACAAATCATACTCAGAAGCTGTCTGGGAGGTGTGTATCAGTAAGTAGAGGAAAACACCAGAGAAGACTAATTGTTGAGCAGAATGGACAACTGGCGGCTCAATACCCAGGGCAGCTCTGTGGTTCTGTTTCATGGAAATTCCTTAGAGTGTGGGATGCAGTATCATCAGCCACAATACAGCTGGTGCTGTCAGGACACTCAAAAGTGGGAGAGTTTGGTCAGAACACCTGGTGCACAGTGAGAACAGAGGAAGGGAATTTTAGTAGTGTGGTAAGGACATCTGCCAAGTAGCCTCTTTCAGAGGTTTTATCTGCTTTATGACATTGGTAGTGGTCCAAGAAATTAGAGATGTAGTGACAGAGCAAACACTGCTATTTCTATGTTTTATGAGAAGAGTCACAAACCCCAAGGAGATTGTCACATTCTACTCTTTCTTCCCAATGTCTTGTACTGGCAGAATCCCAGAGGGCATAAAATATTATCCTGAAAGACTAGTTTGGTCCCATCACTTTCTTGCAATACTGATACAAAAATATAACTAGTGGTTAAGCTGTAAAGCTTCTTGGGGATTTAAACTGTAATCAGGAAATATGGAAAAAAAATTGAAAGCATGTGATATCTTCCATTACAAGCCAGTGAGAAACAGTACACATGGGAAGGGAAAAAGTTGTATTTAACTAGATAATGAGAAGCATGACTCAAAACAATCCAGAACTAATTTAAGATGGCCCAACCATTGATCATGTGTATTTTGCACCATTCTCTAACCTGGAGCACCTAGCAGGTGGCCTCCAGGAAAAGAGGCTATTGGGAATGGACCACCATTCAGATTAGAAGTCCTTGTAGGCCGCAAATTGAGGATGGCTCGTGTAGGGAAATGATTGTTTATCCTCAGAGAATTCTTCCTCTTGATGGATGCCCAATGTGTGAGCCATTTTTCTTATCTGCTCTTTCACTGCTCTGCCTGCCGAGGCTGTGTAGATGAAGTTCCCAGGTGGAGGTGTTGTGTTTGTTCCACCAGTGAGCACCCAGAAATCATTCTCCTCCAGTCCCTTGGGGCTCAGCATGCAGTATGGTTTTGAAAAGTTGTAGTATTCATTCTAACTGCTAAAGGGGAAATTGTTAGGCCATACAGTTTTCAAAACCTGGGACTTGATGTTCCTGGAGATGAGGGTGAGGAAAGCAGTTACATGGAGATGTGAAATGGCTGTGTGTTTTTTACAGCATATTGTTTCAATGGACAAATAAAGTGAAGACTTCTGTGTTATGTAGCTTCTTACTCAGGAATAATGTATCTGTACCTGATTTTTTATTTTAGGAATGATGCTGCAAAACCTTTCCTTCCTCTGCCTGAGGGAAATGAAGTTTCTTATGATTATAATAATGGTACTTTCCCCATAATTTTTGATTAATTTCAGATGAAGTTTGGGATTCATGAGAACTGAAATTCAAATATCCAGTGGACTATTCTATAGTTGGGAATGTGCAGGGCCTGGGTTAAAACAGGGAAACAAAGCTGTGGCAGTGGATATATTCCAATGTGGAGAAAAAAGTTAGAAATTGATCAGAGAAGAATCAAGTGTGCTGCTACTTAATGTTTGAGCCTTTAAACAAAATCTGGTGGTGTAGGAACTGCCAAGGCAGGTCAGACCATTCTGGTGTAGATAACCCATGAGCTGGTCTCCTGTGAGGCTAATGCTTTATGATTCAGAAGAGGGTACAGAAGAACCCCACAGCTGTAGTGAAAGGTTTCAATGAGGGGCTGTTTCTTTGTGGACAAGGGATGGAATGCGAAGCCAACCATTGCAGGTGGGTTTGAATTTTCAGTTTATGCAAACTCCTGGAAGAGCATTTAAACCCACATAAATACAATCAGAAGAGGGGAGGTAAAAAACCCCAAACCAAACAGAAGAACTCCTCAATATAATCTTATCTCAAGCTTTTGAGAGCAATTAGGATAAAACAGAAATCTTGACTCTTCTAACAATGTTTTAATACTGCTTTGCAGCTATTCCCTGTGTTGTGGGGGAGTGGAGTCATTGGAGTGGCTGTGCAGAGCAGTGCCATCCTGGGCTGAGGATACGTAGGCGCTACGTACAACAGGAACCTAAAAATGGTGGGGAAGCGTGTCCAGCTCTGGAGGAGAAGGCTGGCTGCCTGGAATACCTGACTTACCAGGGGGAGGACTGTGGCCATGAACATGGTATTCTCTCTTTGATGTCTCTGTACTTTGTGTCCATCACAGTTATCATAAATGTTACTGATGTCAATGAACAGCAAAAAAACCCCTACCCAACGAAAAACTCCATCAATCTACAGTTAGCTGGTTAAAAATATAATTTAAAACTTTACTTTCTACTGCTATATTGCTTTTTATTCAAAATTTTTTTCCTACTCTGGCTTTTCTTAATTTCTATTAAGCAAACTAAGCTGCATGCATTCCTTCAGTTGGATATATGTATGAAATTATTTCCGTGCAAAGTTAGAACACAAATTCAGTTTGAAACAGGAAACAGTACTCCCTGTGGGATTCCAGTACATCTTATTTCTTCATAGACTAGATGGCATGCATTTTTAGATGCTTTTCCTCTGAATAAAGAGAGAGCTTAGCTGTAGGGAATGGGGTTGAGGTCCAGTGTTGCCAACACTTTACCACTTTTTCAATAAAGTGAGCCAGCATCATCATCCACAAGCTCCTGATTCATTCACCATTACAGTAATTCAAATATGACTCAGCTGTGCCTTGCTGTTTTACTGTAACTGTTTTCTTCCTCAGTTCCTGCTTTCATAACTACCTCTGAATACGGTAAAGAAAGAAAAAGACAAGCAGCATCTTCTCTCTGGCCTTCAGACAAAGAAGCAGCAGGGTAATCTATTTATCATATGCATGTGGGTCATCTTGTTCAATAGAAAACAGCTGGCTACGGAGAAAAATGTAATTAAATTTGCAATAATTAAACAATAAGCCATGGAGCCATAGCTTGTACTGGTTTTCTCTCCTGCATTTTATTTGCATGTTCTAGATGTTGTTTTTTATTAGTTGCTAATTGTCCTGAATTAGAAACTGGAATTATGGCAAATCTGATGATAGCTGCTTTTGAAAGCTAACAGTAAACTGCTAAAATAAATCTGAATGTATCCCAAGTGTAAGTCTGAGAAATTAGATGTAGGTCTCAAAGCAA
This sequence comes from Lichenostomus cassidix, assembly GCF_008360975.1. NCBI lineage: Eukaryota > Metazoa > Chordata > Aves > Passeriformes > Meliphagidae > Lichenostomus > Lichenostomus cassidix. Next base: position 119,895,937 of record NC_139482.1, on the reverse strand, counting down.
AGTGGCCTGAATGTGATTGGTCTCAAGAGACCTTTTTTGTTTTTTAAACTAATTGACACGAGCCGCAAAACATTTTCTTTGGTTACCAGTAGAGATGGTTATGAAGTTTAAATTAGGCTATTACTGGGTCTGTAATGCTCATAATGCTTTGTCCTGGGCTATTTTCCCTAGAACAATGAAGCGTCTCTTTTCCATTTTCTCTTTCAGCAGCATAAAAGAAAAAATATGGGTTACCAAGATCTGTTTTTCAAAATAATTTAAGAATTCAGAACACTACCAGAAAGTGAGATTATACATAAAGCACTCAACTGGGGCATAGAATGAGAAATAGTTTAAATAATGCTTTTAAGAATCCATTGATTAGGTTAGGGTCAGAAAGAAATTTGTTAGCAGTGATAATTTGCACTTCACAACCATCACCCTGACGATATGTAAGTACATATGAAGAGTCTACTTAGCTCATGCTTTATCTATCACAGTTTGGTGCTTTTCCTTCTGAGCAGATACTGTGTGGAGTTCAGAACAGAATCTCTTTCACACCACTGTGCTTCGGAGACGCGTCCGTACGCCCGCTGGATGCAGTACCTGCGCGAGGGACACACGGTGTGCGTCGCCTGCCAGCCCCCGGCTATGAACGCAGACACGCAGCGCTGCTCCGGAGATGGCCATAATGCAGATGGGTAAAGAGAACCATTTCATCTGCCTCTTCTGCAGCAAAACCCAGTACAGCAGTTAAAACTTCTCATTAAAAGCTGCATTTATTACACCTAAAAAATAGAACAACTCGTATTGTTTGTAGAGCTCAGGTTTACCCTTTCAGTTGTCACAGAGAACACTTTTAAAACCTAGATAAAATTGGGAAGTAATTTCAATATAAGAGTTTAATGCTTTGCATGCTTTATTCACTACTTTGAAGGAATGATGGAACTTCAGTAGTGGAAGAGGACTTTTTACACCTATGGGCACTTTTACTTAAAAATGGTACTTCCTGCCATAGTGCAAATCTGATTGCAGGTTTAAAAATGGGTACTCCCCTCAAACTTATATACCTGGTTTTTAGAAAAATAATTGTGAAAGTACACATTTATTATTCAGAATGGATTTTTATTTAATCCGTAAATTTATTAATATGCAAACTGTACAACCAAACAAACCTGTATAACCAGCTATTCAATGCACCATCTTGGATACTAAGGAATATAATGTCTGCTCCAGAAAGCATTTTAAGAGCTAGGTGAGTTAATTGAAGTCTGATATGATTAAACAAGTCTAATCTTCTGACATTTTACACAATACAATCCAGTAACATGAAATACACAGCTTTTAGTCTTCTAATTTCTTACTTATTGTCACATTTCAGAGACAAAATCTTACATTGGGAAGCAATTGGCAATTCTCAGTGCCAAGGAACCTGGAAGAAGATCCGGCAACTGGAACAGTGCTCCTGTCCCCTGGTGCATAGTTTTATTTTCACATAAACATTGAAAAAAGCCTTTAAAATGGCAACAACAACAATAATAAGAAAATTAACACCAAGAAACCTGCATATTTCTGCTGCATTTTCTGGAACCTTAACAAATTTTAAATGAGTTGGAACTTTGGCAGGAGCATTTCAAGAAACTCTCTCTGCCTTAATACAAAATGCTAAGACTGATCTCTGTATTAGAACTCTAGAAGCATGTTCCCATGTTTCTCTCTTGTAATTAAAGAGCTAATGTTTTTAACCACAGTAGTTGCTTTTCCTAAAGTTCTTGATCTTTACTGGCCACAGCCCTGTCTACAGGCACTGTTCCTACTCAGTAGTGAGTGAGCCAGCCAAACGTTAAGTCTGAGAATAGTTACTGTCAATATTTAGTAGCAAGGGTGAATAAAGATGAATCTTTGAGAACTAAAACTGGTTTCAGTTTAGGTCTTTTGTTCTTCTCCAGTATTATCTAGACAATTTTTTACACTGCAACTACATAAGTACTCTTCCTCTGCACTGCAGTTTTCACACTCAGCCACCTTCACGAAGACATATACCTAGTCAGAATTGTTAAGGAATTGGTCTCCTCAGAACTTCATGTTACTAATACAGAGTGTAGCTTTTCTGGTAGATGAACATAAACAAGACTTTGTGACTAAGGCCTTGGCGAAGTGAAAAAAAAAATTACTTATTACTAGTCAAAAATGCTCATCTACAATAATTAACATAGAAAACTGCAACGTGTAAGCACTAGCAAAACTGCTATGCAGGTAGCTCACATCCTTGGCTTGTAACCTATTATCACCTTGAATTGAACTGTTACAGCACTTAAGTGGTTGCATCCTGCACTTTTTCACTTGTCAGATACCTGCTATGACTTCTTGAATTGTTGGCTTAGAGCTGCTCTAGCCTTCACTGCTGAAGGACAAAGCTTGAATATTATTGAGATCCTGAAATTCACGAAGTTTGCTAAAAAAGAAATTATGCATTAAGGCTGAGAAAATTTCCTTTAAAGACATGCAGCATCTCCATGCAACATAAAGACTCCTGCTTGCCACTGTTTCTAGCAGCTGCAAGAAGAAACCATAACATCTCTTGGCAAGAATGCAGAAGGTGATCTGGTTAAGGTCCACAGTTAACAGTGTGTTGTGAAACAAACCTTTGAACTGTATTTTACCATTTTATCTTAAAGAAAGCAGGCCTCCAAAACAGAAAGCAGAGAGATTATCTTAATACTTTAACATTTCAGCCTTGAAGAATATGTTTTCCTTTGTAATGGGGAAAATTATCTCAGAGAGCTTTGTTTTATTATGACCAATTTGGACAGGTGCTTTCTCTTTTAAGGTTCTTGAGAAAATTAAAACCTTAGCCAAGAAAAAAGGTACATAAAACATCTGAATTGAAGGGATTTCACTTTTAAAAGAATGCTGTATATAGTTCAAGTCACTAGGTTCACAGCAGTTTGACAGTTGAGAGCATGAGTTTTCTGAGATTGTGGAAATCTCTTCCAAAGGATCTGAAACTAGACAGACCGGATGGTGCCATCATCCATCTGTTCCAGTGTGCCATGAGCAGGACATTTGCAGTGGCCAGCAGATACCTTGATAGTGACCCCTAGCAAAGTTTATCTTTGCTTGCTGTCACTGCAGACAGTGGAGAGCACGGATGTGTCCCAGGAGCTGTGCTATCAGTGACAGTGTGGACTCGCTAGTGAGCCCCACTTTGGCCATTTGTTTTTGAGCTTTCCCTTTCCTGGTGGTCTGGACAACATCACTTGTCAAGACAAGATAGGTGGCACAAGATAACCAAGAGATGTTAAGTGCTAGTAGACTATTCCTTTCCATGTAAAAACAAACAAACAAAACAGTACCTTTGTTACTTGCAAATACAAAATTATATGAATTTACACATTTTTAACTGCAGCAAAAAACCTCAACAAACCACCAGCTCACAAAACTAGCAATACTAATACATGCATACTTTTTGGTATAACTTACAGAGATGACAAGTCTGACCAAATTTTCAAAGTGAAGCAAAACAAATTAGAATGGGCTACATGGCAGGAAGCAAAATGATAAAAGGTCAGTCTGACAGGTGATACAGATCTTTAAAAACACAGAACACTTGACTTTGTATTAGCCTCCCTCAAGCTAAAGATGTTGCCAGTCAGATCTAATATCCCTACTTTCATAACAGACCTTTAATCACTGCAACCATTTTTACATTTCAGAATCTAGGTAATCTATTATTGCATGTAGCTAAAAGGCCAGACTTAAATGTGAAGTCATCATTACCTAAGCAAGTGAGCTTACATGAATGTTTTATACCAAACACTATTCTGTTCCATGTTTTAGGACAGCAACCCTGCTGGATATTGAAACTAAAATAAGATGTTATTCTGAAAAGCTAGAGTAGGCTCTTATATAGGGAAAGGTCAAGAAGAGTTGGTTGCTGTAGTCCAAATCAGCCTTATTTGATCTTGCTCAATGTTCTCCACCGGTCTTTCAACATGACACTTGTTCGCTCGTTGAAGTCACCGTTGGCCAAAATTTTAGCCCAGTTACCCACTCCAAACTTCTTTACTCCTATTTTCAGCTCCACGTCTTCTTTGTCAGTCCATCGCTAAGGCAAGAACAGAGAAAACACTGAATATATGAACCGAGAAAGGTATAAACAGAAGAATTAATCTTATAGCAAATATGAAAGCAAGTTTTCATACAGCTCTCTAATTATTACAGAGTACAGATGTCAGAGGGTTTTTTTTTTGGAGCACTATATCTAGAAACTAGAGATAAATAAGAATTGTAAATGGCTGAATCAGAAGGCCTAAAATTTGGTGGAATAAAGGAAAGGTTGGTTTACCAGAGTATGTAAAAATATCTCCTCCTATAAGTAACAGATCACTTCCAGCTATCAGATGGACAAATGGTGTTGGCTATAAAGTGGAAGGGAACATTAGAGAATCATGTTATGGCTCATCTTTACATCTGAAGCCTTCAAAATTGTGAAGAACTGGGCAGAAAAGGAAATACAAGTGCAAAGGCACAGCCTCAACTTAAAGCCACCTAGCAGATCTGATGAGTGCAAGGAAACGTGAATTACTGGGGAACAAACATCATTTAACTCTGTAAATAATGTACCTAGTAGAAATGTAAATCTTATGGGTGCTGTCAGTACACAAATGCATACCCTCCTGCTTGAGCACAAGGAAGGGTGAGCAGGAACACCCAGCTAGTATTGACTGTCAGTGGCACAAGAAGTCGATGTGTTAAATCCCACATCCATGGAGACAGGAAGAAAAAAATAAATTTATCTCTTAATAACACGGAATCCTTATGGGATCTTTAAAACATTCTGCTCTTGTAAGAAACCTCAATTCGGTCTCTGGGAATGGGTCAGGTGACAATTTTGAGTGCTATTCTGCATAGGTCCACCCTTCCACTGAATTTAAGCTTCTAAAAGTTGCAGCAGCACTCAGACATGAAAGATAGGGGGGTGTCTCTGAGGGGGAAGGAGCTTAGATAACATTCAGCCTCAAAACTGTATCAGATGAAAACTGTATCCTGGTTATTGTCCAAAAAGGGAAAATGTGGAATCTACAAAAAGTGCAAGCTGAGGTGTATAAAGACCAAACTTCACATTTTAAAGCTGGATTTATTCCAGCCTAATGAAAGTATCAGTGCCTCTTCAGTAAACTATGATCACTGACAAACCACAATAAGCAGTGAAGAATTACAAGTAATAATAGTTCAACTGTATTTCTAAACAGTTAGGAACCTAAACCATCTGAAAAGTAGTCTACCCTTTATCAAAAATACTTCCTTTTCCCAATTCTTCCTGTTCCACAGATCTTTTGCAACATTAGCAGTGAATAGCTTTTTTTTTTTACTATTATTAAAAGGCCAGAGATTCCATTGGAATCATGTAGTGCATCTCATTTCAGAGCATGCCAGAAAACTTTCCTAAATAAAATCTTTATTCAAGTAACACAGTTATGCTTGACCTATAGCACCAGATAATTCAAATACTTCCATCAACAGAGACAATCACAACCCTTGTTACTTGCAATGATTAATTATATTTGCTGTTAAAAGGGCTGTTTTTAGCTTGTTTTGGTTTTTAATTGTCTATATTGAGCTTTTTTAAAAAATAAATTTCTTCAGTTTATTGTATAAACGCGGGGCCTGCTTTGCAGGTAAATCAGGGACTGACTAATTTTCTTTTCACTGAGGAACTGCACAGAGCAGTAACTTGCCCCCTGCCCCACTGACTGACAAGCTGTCTGTTCCCTCTGGGACAGAATTTATGTATATTCCAGCTCTGCACTGTTACAGGACTGGTCGAAAGCCTGGACATAATGCAGCACTACACTTGAGCTCACATCAACACAGTGCCTGGTCCACATCAATGTGACATCTGGCCAGCTCAGAACACCAGCAGAGCAAGCTTGGGTTTGCCAGGCACAATGTGGAGACACTGCCTCATGTATGTAAAGATCTTGTTACTCCTTAGAGTCAGTTCTGCTCCAGTAACTTGTCTTCTTTTATGCATTATGGGACTCTGCTCTGAGTTTTCTCCTTTAGCTTTAAATATAGGGATTTTTCTTCCATACAAGTCTGACTAAATTCTTAACACCCAGATTTTCAGACACATTATTAAATTTAAATAAATTGTTATCCAGGTTTTAGACAACTCCAAGGACTTGCCATATACTTAACTGGATATAAAACAGAGTACAAACAGTTCCCTAAATTCTGTGACACTTGCATCTGCTAATTTAGGAATGAGAAAATAAAGGACGCTTCCTTTCAATAGCACTGCAGATTGTTCTATGCAGCTAACTGAAAACACTGCAATGAAAGGCTGAAAATGGGCACTGAACCATTGCAATGAAATGCCATTTACAAAACAAGAGCAAACAATGCCAACATTGAATGAGGGACTACATGGAAAAGGAAGTTCTAGAAGTCAACAGCTCTGACATTCATTGCATTCTTTCATGCATGAGGACAATTTTATAACCCAGATGATTAAGCAGAGGAGCAGATTTATTGTTTAAAAGGCCAATTATCATTGCTTTCTCTAAAACATTTATGAGATGTTTCAGTGGCAGGGTGTAAAGCATAAATATCACAGAGGCAGCAAATGCCTACAACATTTTTAAGCGTTGAAAGAAACACAGTTCTGAATCTCAAGTTCCATTCAAGTTCTTTTAAAATTTTCAATGCCACTGTCAGATGCAGTTCTCCACAAATTCAGTCTTTATATTTCAATTTAAGTTTAACTATAACAACGTAATTAAGCAAACATCAATTTTTTTCTAATAAGATGAGTGTGTAAACCCTAGACCTAGACACAGTGCTTGTAGGTGACCCATAACAGACTAGCTCAGCATAAAAATATGCAAGTACAAAGCTCTCATTAGCTCTGTGTCAACTGTGGTTCAAATAGTTTAAATCTTGATGTTGAAAACAAGCTTGATGGAAGTGTTCATGCTTACCAGCAACTGGCTAACAAGGTACCTATCCCAGTGTATGCTGGAATAAAGTAATTATGTTTTCAAAGACAAAAAGCAAATCCAGTAAGTGCTGCTTCTTTTTTCTTTTTTTTTTTTTTTGGGCACTGATTGTATCTGCAGCTTTTAAAGAGGCTACCAGTGATGTAACTATTCCTGGCATTTGTGAGAAAGTGAAAAACTGTGTACAGGGGCTTAAACCTTGAGGACAGATAAGGTCTCACGGGACCTCAAGCAACTTGAGGACAGCATGTAACTGAAGATTTAACAAGTAGTTCAACTTCATTAAAAATGTTTAAAGAACTAGGAATAAGTACAACTCTCCTCAAGAGCAACCTGGAAAAAAACCATAAGCAGATTTGGTCTTCCCTGTTATACCAAAAATGAAACACCAAAATGAACACCACAAAAATGAAACAGCTCACATCAGAATGGATGTGTGATGATAAATTGCGCTGTTATCTAAACAGAAAGACTCCACATTGCTTCCTAAGAAATATTATGAAGAGGAATCCAACAGTGGCAATACATTTATTTAATATTAATTTCTTCAGTTATGATAAAATGCTGAACACTTATGAAGGAAAATTTGCTATAAACAAAAATTAGCTTGAAAGAGTTCATGCCAACATCAAATCAACTTCAAATTGCATTCTATTACGGCATACACTTCTGTGCTTCCCACCAATAGGGAATTCTAGCCTTACTGAAGACAGTAGGATTATCTTAAAAGTAATTCAATGAAGTAGGCTGGCCCATGAAGGGAACACAAAGGACCATTTGAAATGTAGCATTATAAGAAGATCCTACTATTTGGTTTATAAAAACTAGAGTAGCTTCCCAAGTATGTTTTTACAGCAGATAAAAGTATTGAATTATAAAATTGCTAAATCTTCAACCTTCTAAGCTGGAAAACAAGTTGCCTCTGATATTTGCCCAAAATTCTCGCAGGCAAATGACATCCTGAATTCTTTAATCCAAACTGTGGAAAGAATTTTTTAATTTCAAACTAAGCTTTGGTAACAGTGTATTTCATCAAATAAAAGGCTTGGAAGCATTAGCAACAATATTCGAGACTGCAAAAATATATTTTATTTCCTGTCTTTAAAAAGAAAAGGACTGTAAGAATTTCAAGGACTGTAGCACTTGAATAATCTACAGAATCTTAAAACTGGGCACTAGATTTAAAATTTAGGTTGAATAAAGGTGAAAAAAATATTCTGTGTAGCGCAGATTAATTTTATCTCCATTTAGAAAAGAGAAAAGGTACAAACCTGTCTTTTTCGGCTACAAGCCAAAGGAACTCCACTTTCCCTCACATTTTGCAGGTTGTTAAGACCTAGAAGACAGTTAATATACATCCAGAACGATGAGGAGTCACCATCAAGACAGCAGTTTTGCATTCTAACATTTACACATGACAAGAATGTACACTATTTTGATATGCTTTGGCAGATAGAGAAAATTTCAGTGTCTGTTTACATATAAATATACTTCTACATATGAATACCCATGAATCTTGCCATAGTCCAAGGACCTCCAAATATAGGCTATTCAGAAAAATCCACTGTATTTTCTATACAATAGAGCTCACAGAAGAATTATATTACAAACATGTAAAAACCAGTACATAATAATAAGACACTTCATTTTGGTAGAAACATTTTTACTATATGCACTACGCTCATTTTACACAGTGAGAATGGGAAGTAAGAGCAATCAGAGCTATGATTCTTTGTATACAAATTTCATCATTGCCAAGTACATGTCTTGAATGCTTGCCACAGTTAAAACCTGATACATCTTAAGAGTTTATCCATCCATGTACAACATGGCCACATGCAGGAACTACATCATTTCCCTGTGGTAAGAGGGTGCTATTGGTCTCAAAAACTTACTCATAAGTATTATATTATCCATGTTGTTAAGTTTTTAAGAAGTAATACCAGAAAATGCACAAACATCCTAACTTCGTGCACTTTACACTTGGTTTTTCCAATCAGCTAACCTCTTTAGTTCCTTCCCAGTCAAGTTACCTGGACAGAATTCAGAAAGAAATGAATTTCAGTACTCCTCTATTAGCTCTCTTTTGCACAGAATACTTTAAGTCCCATAAACCAAACAAGCAAACCAGGAAATAGTGAATGATTTTGCGAAATTAATTGCTAGAGAACCTTAAGCCATGTCACAGCTTCCTAAATATGGCAATCAGCAAACCTGCATTTGTACAGAAACCACACACAACTTGGAGTGTTTCTTTCCATTTTTGTATTAATTGAATCACATAGCAGTTAGAGGAAAGTGTTTAACATGACCGTTTTGAAAGTGTAAAAATAAACTAATACTCACTCTGAAGAGCTCTGCTCTCTTTGGGTTTCTGTCCTGAATGACTCCTGCAAAGAACACAGATGTGAAGTAAAAATACAAAGAATTTAATGAAAAGTCTCTGACCAAGAGCAACAACAATTTTTTTACCTTACTGTGCGTTTTTTAATGTTTCCAGGTGACTGAGTTGGAATACACTGCTCCTCTTCCGCCAACCTTAAAAAAATGACAAAATTTATTTTCTAGGCAGCAGCTTGCCATTTGTATGATTCAACAATATTTACAGGAAAGAAAATTCTAACACTTCTCTACAGAAGCAATGGCATAAAATCACTAACTGCATCAATGCATTCACCCTGTTAACTTTGCTTCCTGGAGAGTGAAAAAAGAATCAAAATCCACTGAGTTGGAAAGGATCCACAAGGATCATCAAGTTCAGTTTTTAGCCCTGCACAGACATCCCCAAGAGTAACACCATGTGCCCAAGACCATTGTGCAAATGCTTCTTGAACTCTGTCAGGTTTGGTGCTGTGACCACTTCCTTGGGTAGCCTGTTCCCAAGACACTACACATTTAAGTTGAAGATATGAGGCATTGAGCTGCCTTTGCAAAAAAAACCCAACAAAAAAAAACTTTATGACTTGTCAGTCCACAGTCAATTTCCTTAACTGATGTAAAATATTCCTAGTACAAAAATGAAGAAATACAGACTCTATCCCAGCTAAAGACTGCAGCTTATTCTCCCCGAAAACAAGTTGTGATAAATTTAGAATATTAGCATTTTCCAGAAAATCCATGTAATTATTCTTAAGGTTTGTGCTGCCAGAATCATGAAGCAACGTAACTATTTCCCTTCACACTAGTATCATTAAGAGGTAAGCTGTAAGGAAAATGTAACTGACTGTTTCCATTTCCTTATTCTTTTACTTCTTGAGATAATCTATAGCCTGAAATTATTATTAGAGAGCTAAAAGGAGCTCAGTCAAGCATTAAAAAGCAAAGTCTTTTCTATGCTTTTATTATAGACTGACAGCTGAAAATTGTGCAACCTCACAAATAATTAAACTTAATGACAAGCTATTTGATGCCAAAAGTAACAACCACAGAAGAGCACAAATTAAAAAAAAATAGGGAATATGCTTGTAGCTAATTTTCTATTGGACAGCAGTTTGGAATTTAACATCCCTCCTTCTACCTTCTCCTTGTTCTACAAGTTTCATGTTACTATCCAAGCACATCCCTTAACAGTATAATACTTAACACAAACCTTTGTTTTGTTTCCAAATCACTTTTGTCATTTTCATTGACTTCCACACATTGGTTTTGCAATGCTATTGCTCCCAATCCTTTAGACTCCACATATTTTGTGGCTTCCTGTGAGAAATGGAATCAATACCTTAAAATTAAAGCCAAGCAGTACCTAGACAGCAGTTTAGGCTAGGATTAGTATTAGACTAGGATTAATACTTGCTATTAGGACTAACACTGCTTATTTCACAGACATTTCATATTAACATTAAAATAAGTAGTTTTAAAACAATTCTAGCATGTTAATTTGAAATCCATAAAGACTTTTATCAACTAATAACTTGAAGAAATTTTAGTCATAGCTGGGATTGATATTTATATGGACACAAAGAAATACAATCAATACTTGCATAATGAGTGAATTTATAAATGTGTGAAGTACATTGCAGAGCTTAACTAAGACTGCAAATACTATCAAAGTACTCCAAAGTCTGTTTTTGGTAACAAGGTTAGAAACTAAAAACTGACAGGTCTCAAGTTTATCTAGTTCTCTAGCACTAGGGAGGAAAAAGCAGAAATGTAACACTTTCAAAAATGTCTAATCAGATCTTAGGCTTGCAATATAACCTTTTTTGCACTGTCAAAAAATATTTCTAGCATCCAGCTTAAACTTTTAGCCACAAACTAAGATTATTTCTCCTTCATTGCCAAGAGAAGGATGTAGTAGTTCATTACTCTTTCCAGAGTACCTAAAAGGGGTCTACTACACTGAATAAAGATGGGTCAAACTTCTTAGCAGGGCCTGTAGTGATCAGACAAGGGTTAATGGTTTGAAACTAAAAGAGGTGAAATTTAGACTAGATATAAAGAAGATTTCTTTTTTCTTTTTTTTTTTTAATTTTGAGAGTGGCAAAACATGGAACAGGTTGCCCAGCAAGGTGATTGATGCCCAATCCCTAGAAACCTTCAAGGCCAGGTTGAATGGGGCTCTAAGCAACCTGATCTAATTTAAGATGTCCCTGCTAAATGCAAGGGGGTTGGACAGGACTACCTTTAAAGGTTCCTTCCAATCCAAACTATTCTATGATTCTACTTCTACATCTGGCACTACATGAAAAAGAGACATTAACAGTTAAAGTCAGAGTGTTCTCCTGTAGACGATGCAGGGTACACTCTTGGGAAACCACTGTGTGCTATACAGAAGTGGGAATTCTTCACAAAGCTGTCTCCTCCATGTGCCAGAGTAAATGTTCAAAGTAAGATTTGCAATGTGGGTGCAGGCAGTAAAACAGATGTGCAGGCAGTGGGGGTGCAAGGGTGCAACGACAGAGGGCCTAAGCATGCTAGTATGGAGTTCTGGGCCTTTTCCAACACCTCCAAGCTCTCACCTCCTCTTCAAAGAAATAGCCTTGAAAAATAAACTTGAAAACTAACAGTCAAGTGAAACCATTAAAAGGTATTTCTTGTACTGTATTTTGAATGTATTTATTAACTTGTCTATTCTTTCGGGTAAGAAAATGAAAAAACACAGAGGAACTTCAGGATTGTTTATTTAAAAGTTGCTTCTTATTACCTTTAGACGTCTGTGCTTTTGTAATTGAATAATTCAATATTCTTTTATATGAAGTAAACATAAGAGAAATTCTTTACAATCCTCCTGAAGATGAACTGCAGAAGGAACGTTGTTCTTGCCAATTTTAAGTCATTTTTGAGCAAGACTGTTTGTAAGAACATTTGTATTTACAGGAAAACAGCAATAATAATTTTCTAGCTCCTAACTCCTCTGATATTCCTAAAGCTTTTAGCCAAATTAACAGGTCTTGGTTTTTTATTTTTAGGATTAGAAGTCACATAGGCTTAAATAAAATAAGCATTAAATGTACAGCCACATTTTTTAAGGAGTTCCATATTAAAACTGCTTCTCTTGAACAGATCTTGTTTTAATTATGCTACTTTCCTATTTTTCTAATCAAAACAGTTGTGGGAAAAACATTAATGGAAGATATTTTAGAGGAGTCTTGTTCCTACTAACTTTCTCCAAGACACATTAATTAGAACGAACAGGTTGAATATAAGACAATTCAAAGGAAAGTAAAGTTTCCTTTTCATCTAATAACTGACTGTTGCCTAAACAAATCCCTTGAAAGGATAAATCTATTTAATTATATCAAGTAACTTTTTTCAAAGGTTTTGAAAATACTTTCAACATACCTGTATTAAGAAGTTATTCTCATTTTCTTTCATGAAACTTTCAACATAAGACTTGATTTTACTTATCAAAAGACTGTAACTGAAGCTTTGGAGAAGAGGAACATATGGATCCTTGGTTTTAATTACAGTTGCCAGCTTCACCCTTAAAGGCTAAGAAAAGCACATCTTTATACAACACGAATCCTGCAGTAAACTTGATACCTATGCTAAACAGGAAATACAGAAAGCTAAATGTGATGATTACATAGTTTCCTTAATATTCTTATACAACTTTGTGCTGCAGTTTAAAAGGGTTCTAAACTCAAATAGTCTTAATACCAGGCATTTATCTCATGTGCCCAGTAAATGGTAAAGTGTAACTGGCTAGAGATCCCCATTTTTATTTCCTTTATGACTAACACTGAAGGCAGGGTTGTCAAAGGAGGAAAAACACCCAGAGAAAGACACTGATGACGTGGTTCCCTCTTCTTATTTGCTGCCTCAAAAAGAGTGCCATTGAAAGGGGTGTACAGTGTTCAGGAAAAGGACTACTTAGTACAGCATCATTAAAGATACATCAACACCAATAATCCAAAATTCACACTTTGTCTTCCATTTACTCTGAATTTCACAGAAGCCAATATAGCCAGGAGAATTATCTTCTGTGTATACGCTGCATTTTTATTTATGCATTTGAGTATTATTATCACAGTCTACACGTTCCAAACATCCAAATCCTCTGAATGAAAGTATATTTGAAGAGGAAGATATACACTGGCTATCAATTACATAGAGCATGTGTCCTAGTATACCAGCTCAAGATACAGGCAGCTTTTAAACTTCTTTTCTTTTTGCCTGCAGCCCTTCTTTTGCTCTTTTCTCCACCCCAGCAAATTCAGGTGTGTGCACTAACTATTATATTAAAGAGATATTTACTCAGACTTGCAACCTTCTGAATGATGCAGTCAACTTCAAACCAGGAGGTGACCTGACTCACGCTGTCTTCCAGGCAGAGGCATAATAGCATTCAGTCTGTGCAGAAGCTAATGAGACTTCCTTCCCTCGGATGCTTTGGTACATAGAACACTAATCATCAGAGGTGACAGTCCATGGCATCAGAAATCAGCAATCTCGCTGTTAGGAGTTACAATGTCTCTACCAGCATGCTGACACTGTCTTTGCTCTGAGAAAACAGCACTATCAAATTCCCAGAATTTGTAGTGCCATCTCACTCCTCATATGAAGTGGGAGAGGGGATGAAGAACAACTGCTGCTAGAAACATTTTACTCCCACAAATTACCCAGTATTTCTATCAATCTCCTAGCCACAAATTTCGTTTTATATTTTAAAGTGCCACAGGTGTGAAAAGTGACTGTGTAGACAATAATGAGATTGAAGCTACGAAGGTAGGATTTGCTAGCTTTGGAAACCCACTCCCCTCTTTCTCCTCTGAAAATCAAGAGCTTTTAATGCAAGTTAAGCAAGTTACTACCTTATCTGATTCAGAGTCTGTAAACAGCCTTTCAAGAACTTCAGCAGCTTCCTTGAAATATCCTTTTTCCATATGGACTGCTACAATCTACAAGAAATATAATTACAAGATCTGCTGAAATACTTTGCACCTGAGATTCAGAAAAAAACAAGAGAAGTAAAAACTCTAGTTTTCTAAGACTCCAAGAATTCAGATGATTATATATTTAAGGGTCACCAACACTAATGTACTTCTAACAGTTCTGAAATTAGTTTTGAAATTTATTTCCTTTTTTTTTTTTTTGCAGTTGGCAGCTTTTGAAACAAATTTGAACTGGTACAAACAGGAATCATATGAGATAGAAAAAGGTCTCTTGTTTACTCTGTATTAAAACTGAAAATTCAGTTTAGTCTGCTAATAGCCCAAGCTTTTCATAAAAGGGGCTTTGTTTTAGCACGATAGAATCATAGAATCTTTAAGGTCTTTTTATCAGGTCATCAAAACCCATCAAGTCCAACCATCAACCTAGCACTCACCACCACGTTTCACCATTAAACCATGTCCTGAAGTGTTTTTTCCAAACACTTCCAGGGATAGTGTCTCCACCACCTTCCTGGGCAGTCCGTTCCAACGTTTTGCAACCCTTTGTGTAAGTTTTTTCTAATACTCAATCTAAATCTTCCCTGGCACAACCTGAGGCCATTTCCTCTCCTGCTGTCACTAGTCACCTGGGAGAAGAAACCAACGCCCATCTGGCTACAGTCTCCTTTCAGGCAGTTTAAGAGAGCGATAATGTTTCCCCACCCTCCTTTTCTCCAGACTAATCACTCCCAGCTTGTTTAGCTGCTCCTTGTAAGGGTTGTGCTCCACTCTTCATCAACTCTGTTGCCCTTCCCTGGACACTTTGCAGCACCTCAATGTCTTTCTTGTCCTGAGGGGCCCAGAACTGAACACAGCATTTGAGTACAGGGTACAGGGAGATAATCACTGAGTACAGGGAGATAATCACTGCCCTGGTCCTGCTGGCCACACTATTCCTGATCCAAGCCAGGATTCCATTGGCCTTCTTGGCCACCTGGGCACACACTGGCTCATGTTCAGCTGCTGTCAACCAGCACCCCCACGTCCTTTCCTGCCAGGCAGCTTTCCAGCTACTCATTCCCAATGAATAGGTAGCATCCTGAAGCATTATGAGTAAGTCACACAGACCTGAATTTGAATCAAACGACGAATATCTTCATGAAGTTTTCCCAGTTTAATTTCTTCCCTTTCAAGTAAAGTCCAGAAAGACAGAGCAGATTCCAAAGGTGAAATTCTCTTATCATTTTCAAACTGCAATCCTTAGAAGGGGAAAAAGCCAAAGTATTTATAAAACGTAAAGGATAAAGTTAAACAGATTACATTATTTATATGCAATAAGGTAATATGTATTCCAATTTCAATTCCTTTTTCCTCAAATTTTAGGTGTGTTTAAGAAATCTAAAGCAACTGCCTTTTCAGAGAGACTGGTTTTTTCTACCCCTGCTAATAACATTACTGTTGCATTTTCAGGAGATATGAGTCAGCTAATTACTGTTCACTTAAAATGCCACTTAAAATAGTGCTAAGCTCAGCATTAGGTATTTGGGCTGGCATTAATAATACATTAAACTTAGCATCAGATATCACAACATTTGATACCGATGCTCTTAATTTTGTAAAATAATCACCATTACATGTTGATTTTTTTTTCCTGAGTCTACCACTATTTGCACGTCTTAACTTTTAGTTGTATTTGAATTGCTTAAAACGAGAGGGAAATTCAAACAGCTCTAAACAGGAGTCACTGAAAAAGCAAAAGCAACCTCCCACACCAGTGTACTGCTGTGCCAACTCCAAGGTTTGTGCAATTTCCATTAAATAGGATCAGTGACCAGCTCTGGCAGAAATCTAGCCTAGCCAAATAATCATCCCCTCAACACACCTAAACAGTTTCCCAGTGTGGTCATTGCACACCTGCACAATGAGCGTGCCCATGGAACATGCAGGAGAAGCTGGCAGGTACACAAATGCTTCCTTCCCATGGCACTGCCAACTTAGTTCAAGATGTTTGCTGAACTACAGCCTCACTTATGCCTTCATTTTATGACACCAGCAGAATCTCTTTCAATAACTTATTTCTTTCATTATTTTTCAGATATAAGGTAAACAATTTACACAATACTGAAGAAATAAGAACTACTTTATACCCACTACAGTAAGTCAAACAGTGACATTTCAAACAGAATACTGTGCATTTATACACGTAACTATTGTGTATAAATGCATTATGTGCATATTAAATGAATTATGTGCATAGATACACAACTAAAACAAACCCCACATGTTTCTCTAATTATTGTCATGTCAATCAACTAGCATGACACTTCATATTAAATTTGTTTTAATGCTGTAAAACCATAGTGTTTAGCTCTTAGACAGCTGACATCTGAAACAGACTACTCTGTGTGATCAGCAAAGATCAAATATTTTAGTAACTAGAAAATAACAGAAAAGCTACCATATATTAGCTTTCAATGTACATTGTACAGCTACACCTGATGTAAAACCTATTACACACATTCAATCTTCCTCACTACACAGGTAATTTTCTACACTCTTAAGATAAAACCACACAATGAAGTCATATTCTCAAGTATTACATACGATAATATAACTTTAAAACATTATCACAAAACTTTCATAATTTGTATATGATGAACTATTTTAAATATTAGAATTTGATTCTCAAGCTAAACTAAATCAAGATGACTTATACCTCACAAGCAACATAGGGAATTTAATTGTATAAAAAAATAGACTTTGTGGCACTGCTAGGCTAGAAAACACTTTTTTCTTCCATGCTTATGCTTTCAAGACTGTTTCTAAAGTCTTAAAATTCCAATGAGTTTTATCAAGCAGTAAAAAACAAAGTTAAAGTCTTCCAGAAACTCAAACAAAATCATCTTGGCTAAACCAAGAAGTTGCAAATGCAGCTAAACAGAAGATATGGTAGTGAACAAGTGCCTCAAGGACTTGCTGCCAGCTGAGTCTTACAGTCTTCTGTAGGAAACATGGGCAGATATCCTTTTCATCCATATTCTCATTCCTGCTGTCTGTCCTACTTTAACCTATAGAGTTACATGTGCAGAAAGGAACACACATCCTGAGTTTTGAACTTCCAAGTATTGCTCACTAAGAGCTAGTCAGTCCTCTCCAGTGTATCTCTTTTGGTGATACTACCCTGACAAAAAAGGCTGGTAATTTAAGAAGTATATAGTCATTAAACCTCCATACAGCTAAGTCAGCCAGCACAGAGTAACAGCAGTCCTGCAGACAGCTCACTCACATATGGAATGAAGACAGTCCAAAATATGGAGTTCATTCAATTCACGTTATATATAAAGATATCTATATTAAAAAAAATAGATACGTACAGTAAAGGGCACGTGAAAGCATATCTAATACACGTCTGTACAAGTTCATGCAAATATTTAAAAAAAGTGAAAAAAAGAATCTGAATATTTACCAAGGTTCTTTCCTTGTGCAACTCTTATCAAAAGCTGACAGAGATACACCGTTTTTTTCTGATGTGGAGGTATTTGGGAGAGACCATTAATAAGAGCTGGAAAAGAAGAGAAAAATTAAGTCAGTCTTGCTCCAGTACTGCCACAGTGTGGCTAGACGTATACTAGACACTGTGTTATCAGATTTCACTAAATTTCTAACTCCTTAAGAATCCAGTGAAGCACATTAACTTAAGACTGTTCCATACTAAAAGAACTTAAATAATATTTAAGAGCTTGACCAGAAGAAGATATCCTTTTCTGAGGAAGCAGTGGAATTAATCACAGGCTTATATTAACCCAATTCAAAGACCACAGTATCGAATTTAGGTTTTGTTTTGGTAAGGAGCTTACTACAAAAGACGGCTGTCTGCTCCAGAGAACACTTCTGTGAAATGCCCACAAATTAGGAGCCATAGGCAGACCGGTAACACTTGCATGCTTGCTATAGCAACTTACAGAACTAAAGCAATAGAAGCTACAAGGAAAACTTACTCAGAAATATTAATTTACTAGGGAAATCCGCCTTGCAAGGATGGAAGGTCACAAGGATTATTACACATCTTAAAATGGGAGCTATCATGAGTTTATTCCTATCATGTGGGTTACTGTGAGTTCCTTATGATAATGTGCTGTATATAATAATTCATCTTCACGGCATAATACAGAGCATTCAAAATGAAAAGTGGATCACGGAATAGCTGGGGTTGGAAGGAGCCTCTGGCTATCACCTGGAAGCACTGCCTTTCTGCACTTGCTTCAGTTTGAATTGGCCTTCCTGTTGACAGCCAATCGTTGTTTCAGTAGGGTCTCACTTAGACATATGCAAGAGTAATAGGTCTGTATTTCTATGAAAAAAACCGCACCACTTTTCTATTGCAATCTTATGACCGTGCTTAGCTTTTCCCGAACTTTTACAATACTGACTTTATGTGAGAAACGTCCTCTCACTACTTAAAATTTTGAAAGGATTTATTCACTCATTTTCATAGTACAAACGACGATAAGAGGCTTAAAATGGCTGTCTGCTGTTACACAGAGCGAAGTGCAGCACTGGGTGCTTAGCCTCCCGTGGGGGGTAGCCAGAGGCACACCTTCTGGCTAGGGGGATACAGTTTTTATAACCCCAACCCTGCCGCCTCCAGGTGCTCCGATGGACTCGTGGTCTTCAGTCCTCCTTGGCTCGTCCTTTCTAGGGTCTCCTGATAGTTTAGCTGCTTGCCCAGCTCTCCTCTTTCTTAACTATAACATTTAAGTTAGCCACAACATATTAACAATTAGACATAACAAACCTATAGAGATAGGCATAACATATACACAACTATTAACAGATACTTAATAAAGCTTTACGAAAGCCAACTCCGTGACTTCATTTATAACAAACACCACTGACAGTATCTCTGTCTTCCCAGCTATACAAAACTTCTGAACAATTCTCCTGCTGAGTTGCAGTCCCAAGGCCAAACACCGAGAAGCAAAAAAAAAAAAAAAAAAATCTTGCAGCCCCCCCATTCAATGCGCTTAATTAAGCTATCTTTAGATTTCTTATCTCTTTCCATAGCCTATATCAATCTACTCACTAATCATTCTTCACACCATTGTATTCC
Organism: Lichenostomus cassidix; assembly: GCF_008360975.1. NCBI lineage: Eukaryota > Metazoa > Chordata > Aves > Passeriformes > Meliphagidae > Lichenostomus > Lichenostomus cassidix. Next base: position 119,876,531 of record NC_139482.1, on the reverse strand, counting down.
ATTCTTTGCAGAAGTTCGAACCAATACTGCTACATTCACTTGAATCAAGAACATACACACAGACAAAATGTCCCCCAGAGCGCTAACCTGGTATCCTCAGGCAAACTACTTCTTACAGAAGAAAACATCATAAATCCATCAAATTTATCTGGGACGTAGCCATTTACTTCTGGTTCTCAACTACTCTCAGTCTTAATGTTATTTCTGCTTTTAAATATATGTTTTTCCATTCAAAACCCAGTCACCCGACTTCATCTCATTTCAGCCAGACTCCAGGTCCTTGAGCTCTTTCTGGCACTGCTGTATTGCCACAGTGTGCGAGTGCTGCAGACACCCCTCAAGCCCTCGACAGGCTCCCGGGTAGCCCGGCGATCTCCCGACGGCCCCGGAAGAGCTGAGCAACCCCCCCGAGCGGCTGCTCATGACCGCGGTGGGCAGCGGGCTGCGAGTGCTTCAGCACTCCCGCCGTTCGGCGTGCCGGGAGGCAGCTGCTCCTCAGGCCCCGCCGCCCCGGGAGCGGCTGTGCGAGAGCGCCGAGCGCCGCGCAACACCCCGAAACCTCTCCTCACCCTGCGCTACGTCCCTCCACCGCCGGAACTCCGCGCCGCCCCGCTCCGCGAAGTGCCGGCACAGGCAGGAGCAGGCGAACTCCAGCATCCACTCGGCACCCACAGCCTCCACGGCCGCCGGCGGGGCCGAGCTGACGGAGCTGCTGACGGAGCAGCTGCCATCGCCGCGCGCCGCCATCTTCAAACCGCGCGCTAACGGCTGCCGGCCCCGAACCGCCCCGCGCTCCCAGCGCCGCAGCCAATCAGCGCTGGTGCCCCGCCATCTCCCCACACAGCCAATCAGCATGGCTCTCCGGCCTGGCCCCGCCCCATTCTCTGAGCCGCAACCAATCAGCGCGGCCTCCCCGCCCGGCCCCGGCTGTCGTCACCGCGCGCTTGTTTTGTTCCGCGAATTCTTGCTGTGCTGGAGGCCTCGAAGCAGGGGCAGTGAGTGCGTGCTGTGGGGCGGGCGGTGTTGTCAGTGGAGTCATGGCGTTGGCTTTCGTAAAGGGTTATGAGGTTTTTGTTATGGTTATTTGTTAATGCTTGTGTATATGTTATGGCTACCTCTATAGGTTTGTTATGTCTAATTGTTAATTTGTTGTGGCTAACTTAAATGTTATGGTTAAAACAGGAGAGCTGGGCAAGCAGCTAAGCTGTCAGGAGACCCTAGAAAGGACGAGCCCATCGGAGCACCTGGAGGCGGCGGGGTTGGGGGTTATAAAAACTATCCCCAAGCCAGGTGTGCCTCTGGCTACCCCCATGGGTGGCTAAGCACCCAGCGCTGCACTTCGCTCTGTGTAACAGCAGACAGCCATTCTAAGCCTCTTATCGTCGTTTGTACTATGAAAATGAGTGAATAAACTCTTTCAAAGTTTAAGTAGTGAGAGGACATTTCTCACACTCAAGGAGGAAGAAGGTAGTCTGTGAAGGGCTGAATTTATTGCAAACGTTTAAGGGCAGAACAGTTTTCCTCTCAGAGTCGCCATGGAGGGTGAAGCAATGTTCTGGTAGGTCTGGTGAAAGGCTTTCATCTGAGCTTTACTTCGCTTCAGGGAGGAGCAGTGAGCAGTGTGGTATCAGGATGAATGAACTGATGGGCCTTTACTGCCTTTTACTCTTGTGCTCATGCTAAATTTGCGCCCACAGCAATCTTGCTGTGGCATAAATAAATTGAGGTCAAAGAGAAAAGAAAACGTCATTTAACTTAAAAGAATCATCTATTTAGATAGATATTAACAAAATGCAAGATTTAAGTTTGCACTTTGAAAGACTTAATATAAGGCAATAGATGTAAGCTTGTATTGTAGTGAGCTTTCAGATGTGTTTTTGCCTATCTACAGTAACAACTTCGAGGACACGAGTTCTTCAGAGTAGACAAATTGCTCACATTTGCCACGGTGCTTGGTGGTCCTAAGGGATAGTGGCAAGCCTGAAACTGTGACCAGCTTTATCATGCTGCTGCTAATCTCAGGAATCAAAATTCTCAGTGGTTGACATGAACCAACTAGATGTATAAAATGAGATTATTATGCATTAATGTTTAATTGAGCAGCCATTTTGTGAACTTTGTAGTAGAGACTGACCTGTGGAAGGTGGAACAGAGCTTGAAATTACCATGAAAATAGCAGAACCTCTATTGCTGAATGTAACCTCTGCTCAGGATTAACAAAACCATCTCTTACCATCCCTGTATTCAGCACAAATCCAAAACACAGCTCCACACCAGCTGCTGTGAAGAAAACTGACTCTGGCCCAACAAAAACCAGCACAGCACCCAGCCCTGGGTGTCTTTTAGGAGCTCGTAATATCGTCTGTGGACATATGGATTTCATACTGCTTATCTCTCCCCTTGACAATAGAAGGAGCCTCAAAAAGTATTTCGGAAAAGATGCCTCTCTTGTAGGTAATTTGAGGTCAGATGAGTCTTACACTGGGTGAGCTTGCAGCAGCATGAGAAATGGTACTCTAATGTGGCAAAGAACATGTTTTTATTCTTATGAATGAGGTGTAAAATCACAGTAGGTCAGTTTAATTCCTAAGCCAGTTTTTTTCTTTCTCTTGCAGGTGTTTCTGCCAGTTCTGTCTGTGATGGTGGTGGCAGTATTTTTCTGCCCAGTTTTAGCTTCTGTGACCTGGCCTCCAAACATGCAACATGTTTATGCTTTCCTGTTTATGCAGGCAAGTCTTAATGTTTATCTGACTTTTATAAATTTTAAATTGCACTTTGCATTTCTTGATAAGATTACTTGCCACTTAGAGCTCCTGTTAGAAATCTCTCCTGCTGATGGATCTGCTAAGGGCAAATGTGAATAATACTTAATCCCAGTACTTCTAAAACCTAACAGGGGATTTTGTTTAACTGAGAGTGTAAAAGGTACAAGTTAGATCTTAGGTGTGATATATAGGTGTGCATATGTGTATATATATATGAAAGTACATACGTTGTGTATCTATATACATGTATAGATATATATGCACATATATGCATGTATATGCATAAGCAGAGAGTTAGTATGTATGTATTTTTGTCTCTGTGTGTATACATACCTATATATAAATAACATACTTAACAGCATCATTATATAAATATACTTTTGGTCTCCAAACTTGTCTGGATTATTCTTGGTTCATGTTAGCTCATTTGTTAAACCTTCCCGTTTTAAAGGCTTTATTCTTCTGTTCATCTGACACATTTTTTGGTTGGAATTTATTTTTAATAAGAGTATTTTAGGAATGTGATTAAATTGACAGATGCTTTTTAATCCCCAAAAAACTGTACATTTGAGCATTTTAGCTATTGTAGAACAACGCATACAAATTCAGTGCGAAATCTTACAAAGCATCAAATAGGGCAATAAGAATTATTTACCCCCTTCATCACAGCAACAGTACTAAAAAAAAAGTGGGTTAATGTAAAGTAATTGTTTGAATCTTAGAATTAATATCACTTTAGGCCTGGTTTTCTTTTTGACATCACTGGGAAGTAAGAGGCTCCTCCCCCCATTTTTATTTTGTATATGAAAGCAAGATAAATAAATTCTTTTTTCTTTTGACAATTGGGCCTTATTAACTTAATGGAATATTTAATCTTAAAAGCAAAGAACCATTACACAAGAAACATCACATAATTAGGTGATTAGTCTATTAATATATGCTCCTGTGTTTATAACTGCAATAGAAATACATGTGTAAAGCAGTTTTGCAAATTTGTTGATGAAAGCTCAACAACACAACCAGTAGATGGCCCCAGCCTAACGTTTCCCTTATACTGTGGTGCTCTGGTTTGCTGCAAGTTGGATTGGTGAAACAGTTTTTGCTAGAATATTCAATGCACTGATATATCAAAAATTAGCCATCAGAATAATAAATAAAGACTTTAGGTGTAGCTACCCAAAGTATAGGGTACTCTTCAATAAAGCTGGGAACCAACTGAATGTTTAAGGAGATTTGACTTTGTGCTGGGACAAATCCCCCCAAATGAAAACAAGTATACGAAGAAAGTGCCTTTTCTCACAGGTGGTGATGCACAAAGAATACAAAATTGAAGTAAAATTTAGACCATTTAAAATGCTGTAGTGAGTAAAGTCCATGCAAGTGAGGAGCTGAGCTGGAAATTGGATCCTGCTGGAAGAAAGAAAAGAATCAGTGTGTATTTTCACTCAATATTGCATTGGAAAAAAACGTTTCTCTTGCTATTTACATTTTTAAAAAATCACAAGAAATAATGGAGTTTTATAGGAGTAATATTTTAAGAACTGAGTTCTACTGAGTAATAAAAGGAAGAAAGGATTTTACTGTGACCAAAGCACCAACCAGGGATTTGTAAATGCAGGTGTGATGCCTGGCAATGCCACAGAGTTTCAACTGATCTTTATCAAGTAATTTATTTAAGCCCATATTTTAATATGTAAGTAAAAGTGAAAGACAGAAGAAAAAAAATGTATGTGACAATAATATTGTACTGTAGACCAGATGGTTAGAAAAAACAAGCATCAGGGGGAAGTTGCTCCATTGGATGTGTAATTTCTTAGATCTGCTTGAGCTTGTTTATACACTAATTCCATAAGCTTCTGGGTACCTAGTGAATACATGTGCCAGAGTATGTTTGGGTAATTGGAGCATGTATCTGTTAAGAATACAAACTTTGAATTTAGAGGTTTAGCAGTTTTAACATATTAGGGAATTCAAAAGACCCAGTTAAGTATAATATGAAATGAAGTGCATCTAGGTATCCATTTATTCTGTATTTTAGACGGAAACAAAGGAAGTATAGCCAAAATTATTCACTGTCTTTGGATGCCTAAGATGAAGTATCTTGGACCTGATTTTTCATAGTAATTCATAAGTTTAGACTGCCTGTAGTCCTCTAGAATTAAGTTCCAAGAATACTAAAAGAGGAAAGAAGGACAAGTTATCTCAGTCACTTTGGTTTCGATGAAGAGCAGGTATCACAAAACTCAACTTCTGACTAACTGTGGATAGCTGCATTTTCTTTAAGATCGAAATTACAACTTTGAGATTTTAAGATTTCACAACCTAAGTTGGGAGGATTTGAAATGGGCTATAGAAAATGAGGAAAACAGAATGACAATTTAAAAAAATTGTGATTTAAATTATTCCAGTGTGGTCTTGTGTATTTTACAGAGAAAGAGAAGTTTGAATTTTTCTGGGCAATATTCAAATTTCCTTAATCTGGCAACCCTTCTGCAAGTGCTTTCTCATTCACTCTATCAGACTACACTTCCACAGCAAATGAGGGATTGGCTACCTCACGTTTAGCGTCTTCTTCAACATAAACTGTTCACTTACTCCCAGATTCAAGTGAATGGGGATCTTCTGAAAAAATACTCCTATTAAATGACCTGCAGTTTGAAAAGGTACTCATACAGTGGAGCTGAATTAGCATTATAACAGCAATCTGTGATATTTCTGATCTCCTGAATGAGTCACGGATGTTCTCTTAATGCAGCCTCTCTTTTGCCTGAGTTTTTTTAGAATGTGAAATCACAAAGAAGCAAATACAGAATTAAATTTATAAAGATTTCTTATTGTTTCTGGATCATTACAGATTTTCAAACACTAATTGTAAAGGACAGAATTCAATATTATAACTAGTATTAACTATTGTAGCCAAGGGCAATTCAGTATTTTAATATTACAGCTTGTTTCAGTGACACTAGTGGGTCTCAGTTGCTTTCCTACTCGAACAAACCTCAGAAAATACTCTATAGAAGTGGGACTGTTTTAGTACTAGAATACATCAGACATTCATTTAAATTTTTAATTCATTTTTTAAACTTTGACTTAATAATTCTTGTAATTCATACTTGCATATTTCATAAGTTCAACCGCACACCAAAAAAATTTGGATTTTTTTTTCAATACTGTGGTGTTTTGACTACTCCTGAGCAATACAAACTGTCACTTTTCTTTTTTGCTTTAGTGAACTGCCTTATCTCAAGCTACTAGTTGTTTCCCATCTTATTTTCTCTCCCCTGTCATCCTGAGAATGATAGAATGGCTTGGTGGGCACCTGGCATCCAGTCAAAGTCAACCTACTATGTAATCCTATCAAGCTGTCTTCACATTATATTTTCTGTAATACTGCTTGCTTAAAGGATGAAGAAAATTGGGATTTAGAGCTTCTGTTGAAGCTGTAGATTTTATCATGCAGAGCTACTAAAATGAGCCTTATTAGCAAGCCTTTGTGCTATGGCATAAAATTGGCTAGGGACTTTCTTTTGAGAGCAGAACATGTTGTTGCTCCTGGCAGCAAGTGGTAAATGCATGCAGTGTTTGGGCTGAGACCTCCTTACATGCCACTACGTGTACAGTAAATCTTTATTGTGAGGGTGAAGAGGTTGTCCAGAGAGCTGTGGATGCCTGCCTGTGGAGGTGTTAAGGCCAGGCTGAATGGGGCTGGGAGCAACCTGGCCTAGTGGAAGGTGTCCCTATCCATGGCAGAGGATTTGAACGAGATGGTCGCTAAAGGTCCCTGTTAGCCCAAACCATTCTGTGATTGTCAAGTTTTGGGTCTCAGGTTGTCCAGAGAACCTGTGGATGCCCTACCTGTGGAAGTGTTAAGGCCAGGCTGAATGAGGCTGGGAGCCACCTGGCCTAGTGGAAGTTGTCCCTGTCCGTGGCATTGGTGTTGAACTAGATGGTCGCTAAAGGTCCCTTTTAGCCCAAACCTTTTTGTGATTCTGTGTTTGTCAAGTTTTGGGTATCAGGTGCCCTCCACAGTAGACTCCCACCAAGGACTTGGGGGTTGATCAAGCTTGGAACTTTGCGGGCACTGCCAAGCAACCTTGCAAACGTTCCATAAACGTTCCATTTCAGTTAGTCAGGTAGTGTCTCCTGCTTGTGGCTTACTTTAAGATTTACAGTTCAAAGACTGTGCATGGGAGGATGTGTTTGTCAGGTGCTTCATGTGTAAAGATTTTGGGGACAGCCAATGTTTAAATAAGCCGCCGGTGTCATCATTTTCAGATTGCCAGTTGGAGAAAGATCTTCACGCCAGAATATCTTTTATGTGTGGGCTGGTTCTTGTGAACTAAAGTGATCGCTTCACGTTGTGGCTTTCAGTAGATTTAACTTGCCCTCTAAATTGATCTTCTTGGCACCAGAAGTGCCTTCCTGTTTAATTAACTTTTCTTTCATGCTTACAAATAATTTTATGATGTCCTATTAAGAAACGGCAGAAAGTTGGATGCAGGCAAAGTGAAGCAGTCCTAGTATTTCTGCCTGTGTGTCTGTGAATTAATTCTCTTTGGGAAGCCCATACTGACATTGTTTTCTGAAAGGTTTTCAATGTATATCAGCAGAGATATTTTTTTTTCCCCCTAGCATATATAGTCATAGAAAATCAGCATGAGACTGTAATTCTAGTTAAGAGAAGAATAAACAACCTGTTGTCTGAGGATGGCTGTGAACTAAAAATGACTTAATGCTATCATGTGGAGCAACTTAAGTTCTATGAAAAACTGCCATAATTTTGTCATCTTCCTGTGATCTTCAGAATTGTCTTTCTTCCAACTAAATTAGATTCTTTTTGTACTGTGTTCAGCAAGATAAAAAAATAACCTGAAACCAATATATATTTGCAAATCCTCAAACACTTGTTTTCACATTTTTCTATTAAAAAAGTAAACATTTGACCTACTTTTTAGGTAGTATTGAAAAACTTGACTAAGCGTCAATGACTCTTGCTTTGTGCATGCTATATTCATGCTGACTATGTGTGTTGTTTTCAGTGGGGTTTTTTTTGTATTTGCCTTTCTTTGCTCTTACATGTCAACTTTGTATCTTAGTATTGCAGAAGCAGTCCTGCAAAAGAAATGGATGACGTGGAGACGCCGCCTAAACAGCAAAGAACGGTAGACCATGGAGGGTTGCACAGCACAGAAGAAGTGGATACTAATGTAATTTACTATTTTTTTACATAAAGGGCATCTCACATAAAGAAATTATTTAGTTATAATTTTAATTTAGCTGTGAAAAACTTTCTCCAAAGCATAGTGTAGTCTAAACTAGTATTTTTTTCTTGCTCTCTAATTATAATTTAACATCTTACTATTACAGTCATGCCAGAGCTACGTTCCTAGGTGGAGGAAATATCTTCTTCAGAAGACATGAAAGAGCAGGGATATGCTGAAACACATCTTATACTATGCTTGCTGAATTGCCTTATGATTTCTGAATGGACAAAAAATAAAAACCCCAGCTTTTTACAAATAGCTGTCTCAGGGCTTGGGTTTTCATTCAAATCTTACTAAAAACTGAACTCACTGATTCCTGCTTTATCTGTGTTTGTTCTTGTGCCAGCCCTGCCTGCGAACTCAAGTAGTCCCCTCTCCCAAGAGGAACTCATGTTAAAATGATAGACACTGATCAATCATATTTCTTCTGTCTTGGTTTTGCTCTGTTAAATCAAGTTTGTCCACTGTCCTCTTAAATGTCAGGCACTTTGTTTTTTAAACATGTCCATAGCCTGCTTTCATAGTTGTTTTTGGTCAGATATGAATTAATTTGTGCTTTGTTTCAACCAGAATTGACCATGGTACTTTGTAAGTCATCTCTCAAATGCCAGTACATTGGGTTTTTTTTCTACTAGGAATTGCTTTGTCCTGGGCTTTACCACACTTTTGGATAATAACCTGTGACTAATTGATACACTTAGTTTTGTATTTGGCCAAATGTTTAACTTTCACATCTACTAAACCCTATTTTAGAGTAGAAATCCTTGTTATTAATCCTGGGTTCTAGAGTGGTGGTCCTATTCACTCCTCCTGTACATTAATTTAGTATTTTGCGATATGGAGTGCCTTGAAAATGATACTATAAGGCACCAGATATGCCCACAGTTTTTCTTCATGTTTGTGTCTGATTTTTCCTGTTTCTTTTAATTAGGAAAGCCTAGATTTGGAAACAACTGATGAAGAAACAACTGACACTTCAGGTAGCATTGTAGGCTAGCTTTGTTTTAAAGGCTAGGTTCTGTTTTAAATTTCTCTCGATTCTGTTCTAAATTTCTTTGATTATGCCCTAGCTAAAAGCTTTTTCTTAAGCAATTGAGATGGACTGAACTCCTGGGTTCAGTCAGTTCAGTTCAATTTTTAATCTATTGGGAGATCTGTGTTGCTCTTGACATTACAAGCCATAGCTACTGACTCTGGGGCTGTACTGGTGAAGAGCTCACAGGTGTTTAGAGGAAAAAGTCCCCAAACCCAGTGTTTTTCCAACACATGTGCATGAGAAAAGGCTATGGACAGACAGGTGGGAATACCTGTCATGTAGTGCATTTTGAATACATCATTATTTGCAACAGTCCTTAAGGAATTTACCGTTATGTGCAGTAATTTCATCAGAATGAAGTGAAACAAAAGGAAAAAAGCTTTGCTTTGTTGAGTGCTATCAGGAAACATTGGAAAGTAAGTTATAGGCACATTTTCTCTTAAGAGCTAATTTCTTGCATGGAAGCAAGATTTTTTAAAATGCAAATACATACACTCAGCTTTAAATTTCTTACCTTCATTCCACCAGTAAATTTTCTTAGATGTCTGTATCCTAAGCACATTCTGTTTTTTCCCATCTGTGATCCTTATTGTTTTTCAGTTAAAAAAAAGGATCTGTCTAGTCTTGAAAGAATAATAATTAAAGAATTTATGCTTTTATTCATGTGTTTTACAGTTCTCCTTAAAAATCAGGTGTGCTTTTTCACTTCTACTGTGCACTGATTAACCCCTGCCTGCCTTGAAACTTTCTCTGAACTTATAGATGGCTGATACACATCTTATTTTCTGCCTCTTTGACTATCCTACTTTATCTTAAACTTTCTTGTGACATTATTCTAAATTCTTTGCTTTCAACAGAACCTAGAAAATCTGAGACAGATTTTTCAGTTCCATCTTCATCTGTCAAAGAGAGAGATTCATGCAAAGCGACTAAAAGGTTTGTGTATAGTTAAGTGATAGTTCTTCTTTCTCAATAGTGCTGTCACATGACTCAATAATGCTTACAAGAGGTTTAGGACTGGTGGCAACTACAGATGAATAGTATGGTTATTACTGTGGTAGTCTGAGACTACAAAGAAAACAAAGTCTGTCAGGGGGAGGCCATCCTTTTTACTAGCCATCAGATTTTATTTGAAAATGTAGTATTTATGGTCACTGATAAGGTGATGATGAGGGTTGTGGCTGAGATTGTGTAACTGAAATTCATTTGTTCTGGAACTGAAGTCAGAATCTCCCTTTGAAAACCTTAGACTATTTAATCTTGAGAGATGTAGATTATTTTCTTAAAATCAATTTAGTTAGAGGGAGAGCCTGTATGGAATTTTCAATAGATTTTTTTAAATCACTCAAACACTGATTCTGATGTTTCTTTGGAATCAGTTCATATTTCTGTATGAAACTATCCTTAAACAAGAAAAATGTTAAATGAAAATGTAAATTATGAATTGCAATAATAATGACAAAGGGGTGTCATATCATGTAAACAGTTAGAGCATGGAGAGTGCCTTCCTTTGCTTGATAGGAATACTTTGTTTAGCATCCTTGAAAGCAGACAATTATGGAAGGAAGGGGGTTTGAAGTCAACTTTTAAAATAAGTTTAAAATGTTGATGTTTCACTGAGTGGCTACATAATGCTAAGTGAAACTTAATTTGTGTGTCTGAGAGAGAGAGACTGGGCAAAACGAGTAACTTGGTTAAAAAATGTATTTGCATGCTAGTGAAACACTTTACCTTCCTAAGAAAAATCAAATATTGCTGTCACAAGGAAAATCACATAATATACTTTGAAATCAGATTAATAAAAAGTCCAATGATATGAAAACTTACTAGATTTCAAAGTAAACTCTGAGACAGTGTTCACGTAAATTTTGGTATTACCTAGCGTGCATTTAAATTTTTTACTTACTTGTTTGAATGTTTGCAGACAGAGATGTGGAGTCTCCACAAGTGATTCCATTTCCACTTCTGATGATGATGATGAGGATTTTGAAATACCGAAGAAGAAGAGAAATATAAGAAGGTTAATGAAATTGGAGAATAGGGGAGGGGGGAGTCTACCTGGGAGGACTTTGCATACGCCTAACTGTGAAGTGCTGCCATCTTCATCATGTACCCTTTTTAAATTGTAGCAATATTTAATAATTCCTGTTGGTATTAACACCTGTAAATGGAGTTTCTGAAACAGGATTTTTAGAATTGACTTTTAAAAAGAAATTTGATTTCTAGGTGGGAATGTGGGGAGAGGTAGAGATACACACTTTGAAGTATTTTCTTGATGTAAAATTTTACTGCTTCTGTGCTTTACTGTTGTTTTTTCAGAAAGAAAGTCACCATAAAAGAAAATGCTATAAGTAGGGGAAATAGGTTTTGTTACTTAACAAATGCTCTAGAAATATTAATCTAGTAACAGTTTAACAAATGAGTTTTCAGTGTGACATCTTTCAGATATGTATCTTCTGGCACACACAATCCAAAGTCCTCAGGAAGGTCCAGGAGTAGTGTGCAGCCTTTATAGTGTTAATCCCCACTGAAATAAGTATTCTCTTGGGCGGTAACTTTTTGAAGGTAATAGCTAAAACTATTTGAAAGATGTCAGTGTGTTTGGGAAGGGGAGGAATTCTTCCATCATATTAATCAAGGTCAGTCCGTGGTCTCCACAGATGGAATAATTGTTCTAAATTTGCATTCCTATATATGCTATGTTGACTAGCTTGAATATTTGTAAGTGCTGAGAGCTGTTAAAATAATAACTCAGTTTTATATCTGGAGTGACCATTTTTCTTTATTTGCTCATAGCCACTAAATGTAAAAAGTTGGAATGAATATTTAACTATTTGGGAAGTTCATGCTGATTTATAAGGTCTTTTGCATTTACTTGCTATCATTAGAAAAATCAAAAATCTTCCACCTGCATGGTAAGTTAGAAAGGACCTTTTTTCCTCATTAATTTAAATCAGATCTATCTGTTCAGCTTTCAGAAAGGTGCCTTAACAGGAGTTGACAAGGATATCATGAAAGCTGGAGGAAGTCTGGCTGGTGTAGAGCAAATGCAAATAGATGGTTCAGTAAGTATTTTTGATTCATCGTGGCAGTGAGATATTCACAGTATTTATGAAAGCTTCCAATAATGGGCCATCTACAAGTCCCTGGGTTTATAGTTTTCTCTCAAGCAATCCAGCTTCTCATGGAAGCTTATTGAAGTTGCAGCTTTCTCTAACATATGCGTTCTGTTGACTTTAGGTACAATTTGATGGTGTGGGTGGTCTTTCTGACCACATTTCATCTTTAAAAGAGATGATCATTTTTCCATTGCTTTATCCCGAAATCTTTGAGAGATTGAAAATTGAACCTCCAAGGTAACATACACTGTTTAAAACTTTAAGTTCTAATTTACCTATTTTCAGGAGAATTCAACTGGGGCATCAGTATGTTTTTGTGCTTCAAAATTCTCAGCAGTGTTGATTTTATTTTAACAGTCGTGAAATGTAATTTTAAAAAAATGGATAGAATCCAGTATATATGTAGGTCCAAAGATTTACTGTGGTGAGTTCATCCTTTCAAAGTGACTTGCCTTTCAAAGGTGATGTTGGAGATTTTTTCTTTAAAGCTCTATATGTAAGTGAACTTGATTACTTTGTAAGCAGGAAGTAGTTTCTACTAGTAGTCAAATGTTTGTTTAATGAAAGTCCAGTTGTCTCTGCCACCAACTCTTTTTTTTTTCTCCAAGTTCTGAAGTATCAGTTTTACAACTGATAGGAAGCACAACTAGAAACTTGCAAGTGTTTCTTGTGCTGGAGCTAAAATAAGCATCTGTCCTGTTTTTACACAGCTAAGTGCCTTCTGTGCTACAAAAAAAAAAATCAGTGATTTAATTTGTAGCTTTATATATTCTTGGTCAATGAAACTCATTGCATATTGAACTAGGACCTAAAATTCCTTGCTTTCAGTAACTTTAAAAATATTCCAAAATAGAAAGAAATTATTTCTGTGCTTTGCTTCTTTATTAAGTGAAATTCTTTTTTGAAGCAGCAACGTATTGGCATTTCTAGTTGATGTAAATGCAGAAATGAAGAATCTTCAGCTTCGGAATACTTCCTTTGTCACCAGCAATGGGAAACCAATTCCAGAAACTCAAAGCTTTTTAAGGGAGAATTGAATGTTTTACTATAAAATCTCGCCTTATGTGAAAACAAGAATGAATATGCAGTGCATCATGGAAAAATAAACTCGTGATTCCTAAGTTAGCCTAGTCTCAGATTCTGCATTGGAAGTTTGTTCTTGTTTGGCTCCAACCACTCCTGCTGGATTGTCAGAAGTTTTGAAAGTGTCCTTTTGGGATGCTGCAAACTCTTCTCAAGGTTTTGTATTTCTGCATTATCCTCTTTGCTAATTTTGTTTGCTGCCTTGTAGAACCATGTAGGAACACTTTTGACTTTTCTCACACTTCAGCTGTTACTGCTATCTTATCCATGAGGTGTTTTGTTTTGGAGAGCAGAGTTGTGTATTTTAAGGATGGGGGCTGTAATAGGTGCTTTTCCATGCTGTTTTTTTCTTATGTGAATTTTTTTTTTTTTTTTAATTCCAGAGGCTGTCTATTCTATGGTCCACCAGGGACTGGAAAGACGCTACTTGCTCGTGCACTTGCTAATGAATGCAGTCAAGGTGACGTGAAAGTAACATTTTTTATGAGAAAAGGTGCTGAATGCCTGAATAAATGGATAGGAGAATCTGAACGACAGCTTCGTTTATTATTTGAGCAGGTAAGGTTGAAGTGGGCCATATGTGCTGTCTGAGTTGTAAATAATTTTTGATGGTTGTCAAGAACGCACTCTTTTTTCATGTTTTGTCAGCTCCTTCTACTGAGATGGGATTGCCACTGTTTCCTTTATCAGTGGAGTTTCAGGAGCTTGAAATATTGAGACATACTGGGAAAGATTAGTAAAGCAAGCTGATGCCTTAGGATTTTAGCTTTGATATTTTTCATGTATCTGTGATCCTGTAATTCTTTTAGTGTATGGCTCTGGACTCCATGTAGGGTGCTAAGCTGCTGTTCTCTCATTTTTAGACAAAATGATTCCTTTCTAAGCTCAAAATTCAAGGACACCTTACTGTCTCAGGCCCCAAGATATGTAAACAACAGTAAACGGGGGAGAGCAAACTTGAAGTAACTGACTTCATTACCTAAAGCTGTAATTGGAAGATTAAACCCTGATATGCAAATGGACAAAACTTATGAAGTATGAAAAACCTGTGACCCATTGTCCATTTTGGGTGTATAGCCCTTGGGTGGGCTGTGACTGCCCTCAATGCACCTGAAGACCCTTCAATAAATATAACTGCTTTTTATTCCCTTAACTTTGTCTAGTGTCTGTTTTAGGTAAGCCTGTCAAGGCACCAAACAAGAAAATCCCACCAAGAACCATTACTACCACCCCCAAAATTCAAAACTCCCACCTACACTCCCAAACCACCCCCCCCCAAACAACAAACCAAACAACCTCCCAAAAAGTCACAAAAAATGTTTCAAGAAGCAAGAGGTAGTGGCTTTAGATCAGAGGGAAAGAGATGCAGGCTGAAAGCATAGTTGTTTAAATTGGTAACAGAGGTCTGCTTCCTGAACCTGTAACTTAGTTAAGTCCTGTCTATTCTTGTGGTTGCCAGATAGATGTGAAAACTACTGGTATGGTTTGTTTCTTGTCACCCAGTCTCAGTGGGTTGACATAAGCTGCTGTCTTCTGTTACTCGTGCCACTTTACTCTGTTAGCTCAATTAGCAGAGTCTGAAAAATCTAGTTCGTGCCTTTCCAACCATGATGTTTTCCAAGCATTTTCACTTTCAAATAGTGCTCTTTTCCTGATGTCAATATTCCTGTGTTTTCATTGTAGGCCTACCAGATGCGACCTTCAATTATTTTTTTTGACGAGATTGATGCTCTTGCTCCTGTACGGTCCGATAAACAAGACCAAATTCATAGGTAGGATATGTTTTGTATCTACACAGAAGCTGCTTGATCTTTGTGAAAAAAAGATGGCAACTTAACTTCAAGTGACACATTCATTTTTTCCTGAAAGTTAGTAATTCGGTGCAAATGAATCTTAGATGATTTTTGAATGGCAATTGAAAACAATTTTCTGAGCTTGGCACAGGTCTGTGATACCAGCACAAGGTCTGTGATACCTTATCTGTATTTTGTTATGTCCTAAAATGAGTGTTTTGCTAAATAGCATCTCATCAATAAAAACTTGTACTTTTCGGGTGGTCATTGAAGAAGGTTATTTGTAACTGAAGAAAATTTACTAAATTGGTAAGTGAAAATCCTATTTTTCTGTTAGCTCTGTTGTGGGGACACTTCTGGCACTTATGGATGGCTTAGACAGCAGAGGAGAAGTTGTGGTAATAGGAGCCACCAACAGACCAGATTCTATAGATCCTGCTCTGCGAAGACCTGGGCGCTTTGAACGAGAATTCCGCTTCAGTTTGCCAAACAAAGAGGTCAGAACTTTTACTCAACCTTAGTGCTTATGTGACAAAGTCCATTTTTATAACTCACCTCTGTAACAAGGCAGTATTGCAGAGCAGTGCAACTCTCCATCTGTACTGTATGGCTTGCACAAAAGAGGGATATCTGGAGACATTTCATTGTGCTGTGCAGGACAGACCTGGCACTGAATATATGTGATTAGGGTGATTTCAACAAGTAGTTAGTTCTCTAATTAGTTTTGGCTCACTGTGCCTGGTGAAGAAAGTGGGATGATGAAAGTAACTGAAATGTTTAAGAATGAATGTATGAATTAGTTATAAACTACTTCTATAGCATCTTGAAAGTGAAAGAAATGGTGAGAGAATTCCTCCTTAGCAGCAAAAACTTTGATCGGGGCTGGTGCTGGTGCAAATTAAGCATGTTAGGATCTTACCAGGAGTTATTGACAGGGACTTGGACAAAGATGTGAAGGATACTGCACTGGTGCAGGGCTTGAGAAGCTTCTAGTTCAGTCACAATAGCTAACCAATATAAAAACGGGTATATAGCAACCAAAAAATACTGAAGCGGGGGAGATAGCATGCAAAACTGGAGACCTCTTTTTGTGTTTTCTCTCTGACTATCTCTGATATTTCTTGTCACTTCTTGGAAAAAAGGATAAAATGAGTTATTGGATTGACAGCTAGTAAAAGTCCACAGACATTTTTCTTGAGTTTTTGTCTGCTCTCAGGAACAGGAGATGAGAAGCCATTAAAAAGATCTAATACATGATTCCCTACTGTGGTAGAATTCTAGAAATCTGCCGTAATTGATCTGTGTACCAAGAAATACTTAATGAAATTTTGCTGAATTTGAGAGAATTTTCTTTGATGAAAAATCTCCCTTTGTAGATAAGAATTTTACTGTGATTTTTTTCTTCAGAATCATTAGGTCTCACACTTGGGAAAACTGATTTTTATTGAATATGTAAATGCCTTTTACTTTACTGCAGCCCCCAGCAAGAGTTTAGTGTAACAAGTTGAGAATTATTAAATTTCCTGGTTGAAGAAGCAGACAGCATATTATTAACTAACCTTTAAAATACTAAAAGGTTTAGCAGATAAGCATTTGTATTAATATAAGAGGTTTTGTGGGTTTGTACTGTCATTGCTCTAAGAGAAGACTCAGGACAAACTAAAACGCAACTGTTTTCAGGCAAGAAAAGAAATTTTCAAAATTCACACACGAGACTGGAACCCGAGGCCATCGGACAGTTTACTTGATGAGCTGGCTGAAGAATGTGTAGGTGAGTTTGAACTTGTGACTTGAGTCCTAGGAAACCTGAGCTTGTACCAGGCAGTATTAGAGCTCTCCTACCTTGCTGCAGAGAGAGGCAGCTGGCATGCATTGGGAGCAAAGTTAGGTGCTGCTTTTAGTTTTCTTTTTGTCTCTCAGAACATTGAATGGGTTTGGGACATCTTTCCCAGGAGCAAAGTTTTGACCAGCAGGCTGCTACATAAGTACAGGATATCAGGCTGTGAGCCATGTAACAGAACTTTTCTGCTGTGCAGTAACTCTTTTAACTGTCTCTTAACCTGGTAATTTTTGGCTGTGTACAGAGTTTTTCAGTGTTGCACTTTAGAAATACTGGCCTTGAATTCTGTTTTGTCTGAGAGTGCCATAACCCTCGATTCTTGTTTTGTTTATTAGGATACTGTGGTGCTGATATTAAAGCCTTGTGTGCTGAAACTGGTCTCTGTGCTTTGCGGCATCGCTATCCTCAGCTATATGAAAGCAGAGAGAGACTGCAGATAAACATGGATTCAATTAAAATAAAAGCAAATGATTTTTCCACTGCCATGCAGAAGACTGTTCCAGCTTCACAGAGGGCTGTGCCTTCCCCTGGGCGGGCACTACCAACTATTTTAAAGCCACTGTTAGAAAGCACACTGGAAAGGATTTTACAAACCTTGCAGAGAGTATTTCCCCATGCAGAGCTTGCGCTAAAGAAGGACCAACAGCAAGGTATAACATCTACATCCACTTGTTTAAAAATCTGCCAAGGCAAAACTTGCGATTCATGCAATCAACATGCACAAACCTCTCAGTCATAATGGGGGCACAATTTTATACTTGATGTGTACACAGAGCAGGGTGGGAGCTGTGAGTGACTCTCAATAGCAGTCAAGAACCATGTGTTCTTTGCTGGAGCACTCTCTTTCTCACAGTGGCTCACATCACACTTATTATTTGCAGAGATAAATCTAAGGTTTAGAGTATTAGCACATCTTTTCAAATAAATGTTCAAAGCAGGAGAAAGGTTTTTCAGGTGTCTGGGAGCTACAGAAGTTGTTCCTAACCATCTTTATTCTAAAGAAAAAATCATACAAGTTTTTGCCAACAGAGAGATAATACCTGATGCAAATCATGGGACAAAGGACAGCTTTGTAGAGACTTGTGCAATCTCCTTTGATTTATGGTAGAATGAACTCTTCAGAAAATAACATTCAAATGATGAAATACAAGAGAAGTGTTTCCCAGCACTGATTTTGAAGGCAAGAGAGAGATACAGACTATATAGGAAAGTTAACAAACCTCTTTTTAAATCCTATTTCAGGAAATTTTGTGATTGACAGTGATGAGGAATCACCATCAATCTCTGAAGAGAAGCCAACTCATAAAATGCCTAATGGCAAAAAGGTAGAATTCCGCACTTTTAGCAGGTATGTTTGTCCCTGTTATGGTTCAATTTTTAAGATGGCTGAGTCTGTAAACTGTTTTGGTGTGAGGGATGCTACATGAAGGAGTTAAGAGTATGTGTGTGTGGGGCGACACATAAGTGTGAAGATACAACTGGTTACTGCTGTTCTCACTGCATACACTGCCCTGACCCATCAAACTGAACTGTTGTGTAGGTATTTGACTGGACAGCCTCCCTGTGGAATTTAGGAGTTGTTACCCCAGACAAAAGAATAGTAGACGTGCTGGGGACTTGCAGGATTTCTCAGCAGAAGCAGAGTACCAGTTTGTGAGAAAGTAGACTTTGATAGTGTTCCTGTTCACAGACCAGCTTATTATTTTGTGGAACAGGGAGAGTATTTACAAAAACATATGCAAAAGAAAAACTTTAAAGTATGTTTTCTTATACATCACTCAGTTTTAAACTTCTTTTCTTCTTGTTGCTGTAGAAATCCTCGTGACCAGCCAACATCTTACAGGCCACGGTTCTTACTAATTGAAGAGCCAGGATCTGGGCAAGCTTCTGATTTGGCAGCTGCAGTAATACATTCCCTGGAAAAGTTTCCAATTTATTCACTAGACACACCAACTTTGTTTGCTAGCGCATCACCAGATGAACTATGTGTACAGGTAGCTTTTGTTCTCGTTAGTCTCATAGGATTAGTGTATAAACTAGTGAAGCAAGTGAAATTCATTGTTAGTGGAAGTGGCCTGATTTAAATGTGCTGTTACGTTTTCTTCTGTCTGAAAATCCACTTTTCTGATGGAATGATAGCAAGTAAGGCTGCTCTACATAGCCATGTTTTCCATTTGAAATGTAACAGGGGGAATGTTATTAGCAGCTCAGGAAGATGGGAAGTGTTGCTAATAAACCCGTCTCTGTGACAAGAAGTCGTGCTGGTCTCAATTGGTATTTAGAAAGTTGTTTGTATTGCTTCTTAAGACTCTGTGCTACCAGTAGATGGCTCTGCATCAACCTGATGGCATGTAATGAACATTCTGTAGCCTTTTTTTTACATTATATCTGTAGGACAACCAAGGTTTTGAGGAAAATAATTTTTTTGTTTGTTTGGTTTTTTTTCACATACACATATTCAGTTTTTACTGTTGCAGTACATGCTGCAAAAGCACTAAAATTCATGGAATACTTAGATTTGTATAGTGTTGAGTTTTCATTAACTAGGAAAAGGAAATATAAGCAGATTAGTGCTGTTTTACTTTGTTACTTTTAAGCAGGAAATCTATTTTGTTTCTTGGCATCACTGCATTAAAATATTTTGATATCTAGTAGCAGCATTTGAGAGCTGTACAAGTCAGGACAGACTGGATACTCATTTATCCCATAGGAGGAACAAGTCCTTTTTAGATTGTTAATCTGAAATGGTGCACGGAGAATTTTGTCGTGTGAAAGGACTGTTCTTCCCTCATGCAGTAGATGCATATTGTCTTCTGTGATTGAGGCGCCATCTGTAGGCAGTGTCTTGTGGTTTTCCATCATCTGGTCTGATGGGTGCTTTGGTAATGAGAGGCTGTGAGTGATTTAGCTCTTCAGACAGTCTAAGGACTACACACCTCTTATAAAATGTGCTTGAAGTTATGGATTATAGCCAGGCTTCTCGTGCTGTGTTAGCCCTCATCTTTTCACATAGACCTTTGTGTGTTCAGACTGTGCTCCAGCCTGAGCTGGGTGTGTGTCCCCTCTGAACTGAAAATGGTGTAGCTGCAGTGTGTAGTGATTTTTCCAGGAAAGCACATCTTGCTGAAGGGTGAGATTTGGTTTTTTTTCAGGCACACCACTACATCAGCTGAGTTCTTAGGCTCTTTAGGAGTTACCTGATACCTAAGTAGTTTTGAAAACAGGTAGAGATTCAGGTCTGTTCCTGTCTGCATGGCAGTGTCTATATTTGAGTCAAAGTGAAAATTTCACCTGATTGTTAAGGAGTAATTTATGAGTTTGTCTTGATGTCTTGCCTTTATGCCTCTCATTTCATAAGATAGTTTGACTGATATGTAGTTATTTAGTAGCATTTTCTACATGATGTAGTTTTCTTATCCAAGGTTTCATTTTACCAGTTGATGCGTGAAGCTCAAAGAACAGCACCAAGTATCGTTTATGTCCCACAAATCCCTTCCTGGTGGGAGACTGTTGGACCTACACTGAGATCTGTTTTTACAACACTGCTGCAGAACATCCCAAGGTTTACTCCAGTTTTACTCCTTGCAACATCTGATGTGCCACTCAGAGAACTCCCAGAAGAGGTATTTCAGTCGATACTTTTCTTCCTTTGTTATTCAATTTCTTGTTAATTTACAACTCCCTGATGCACTGGAGTTCTGTGCCACTCTTAAGCAAATTCATACATATGACTCAGGCACCCAAACCCAGTCCCTTAAAACTTGCTTAGACAAACAACTTGCTTAGACAAAACAAAAAAGCATTTTCTGAGTAGGCATTGAGTTTGAACTTTTTCTCCCTTCTCACATACTCAAGCTTATTAGACAGATGTATGGACTTGGTGTATGGTTTTGGTGGCTACAAGATAGTTAGGTGTGTCCTGAGTGAAGACTACATGGTTGCTAGGAAAAAGACTGTTTTTCTGAAAACATTTTTACTGAAAAAACAGAGGTATTTTTACTGAAAAACTACAGAGGTCCCACTGTTATTGATGGAATGTAATTTCAAATTTATATTGTTTTTTAAAAATTTCAATTGCTTCCTCCATCTGGGTGAAAATTCAGCAAATTAGAAAATTAAGTTCCAGTTTCTGTTTAAGCACTTGGAAGTAAATTTTTAGGTGTATTCTTTAACAAAATTCATTAAGAGGACATGCTGAGCTTTGTAGACATGTGAGACTGTGCATTAAAGAAAGCTGTTCAAAATGTGAATGTACTGCTCTGATTATTTTGTCTCAGTAACAGAAGTTTTTGTATTGTTAATAAGTGCCTTCTAAAATAAGAATTGAAATTCCTTCCATGGTTTCTGGTAGTAGAAATGAGAGAATGGAATACAGCTTGGAAGATTATTTAGATTAATTAAAAATAAAATTAGAGGAATCCCAAACACCTTGCTAAAAAGCCAGCACTTGTCTGCTGATTCTTGCCATTTTCCCTCTTGGATCTATAGTTGCCATATAGATCCAAGCCAAAGGACAGCAAGGCAGGTAAATACAAAATTAGCAGCCTTGAGGATGGGGAATCCTCAGTCACCCCTTTCTCAATTGTTTATCATACAGTTTCTTCCAGGAGCTCAAAATCTAGAAGGTGCTCCTTTAGAGAAGGTATTTTAATTTGCCATGCTATAAAAACCTAGTCTTTCAAGGCCAAGAAGATAACTTTTCATTGATAGTCTTATCCAGATGAGTATTCAGTTTAATTCATCTTTTTTGGAACAGAATACAGGAAATTTGTGTGGCCTTGTATAGCTGAAGTATCTTTTCTCTTCCTGCTTTAGATAAAAGCATTGTTTAATAATGAATATGAAGAAGTTTTCAGAATCCCGCGTCCTACCGGCGCTGAAAGAAGAGTTTTTTTTGAGGACTTAATTATGAAGCAAGCTGCTCAACCTCCTGTAGTAAAAAACAACACTGGTGAGGAGGATATTCTACATATAAAACTTTGCTAACCCTAGGTTAACAGCTAATACACTATTTGCTTTGGGGATAATTTTCTATCAGTCATTTTTCATGTGCTTGTATATGAGTACCATCAATTAACTACAAATTTCTGATTAATTTAAGCTTGCCAGCCTTTGGAAGTGCTGCCTGTAGCACCACCACCCAAGCCTCGAAAGCTGACAGAGGAAGAAATAAGACAGGTGGTAGAGCAGGAAGAGGACACATTGCGTGAACTTAGGATTTACTTAAGAGATGTGACTCAAAGACTTGTTGTTGACAAACGTTTCAGAGCATTTACAAAGCCCATTCACCCAGAGGAGGTTAGTGTTGACTTATAATACCATTATAGTTGTGTGTATAATTCATAATTCCTCTGTGTTTCTCTTTCTTGGTGTTTGTGTGCTCTTTCTAGGAAGGTTTATATTTGGTGTTAGGACTGTACTACTCTGAGTTTCCAAGATGAAGGAAATTAATTTTGCTTTTACTTGACTTCTTGAGGCTCTCAAATGTTTGTTGTTTGAGTATTCACTGAATGTCCTATGTTCTTTCTAAAATGTCTTTAAAACTTTAGAATATTTCAGTTAAAAGGGACCTACAAGGATGATCTAGTCTAAGTGCCAGTTACAACAAATGGCAACACAATTTGCCCATTAAAAGGTTTGGATACCTAGATGTGTTACAGTACTAAAAAGCAGAGAGATGACTTTCTTTGTATTTATGAACAGTACCTATAGGGCTGTTTTAATAAAGTCTAAAGCTCTTTGATTAACTGTCAATAGTTTTTGTGAGAACAGGAGTAGAAGCAGCAGTTTGCCAAATAAATTTTCTGATGCTATTCTCAGTTTCATCTGGGGCTTTCCTCAGTATATAATCAACTATAAGGGCTGCATATTTTCTTTTCTCCCATACACTTCCCGTTAAATTTATTGAATTATTCTAAGCCAGAGGCATATACTTCAAAGTCAGTTGAAATTTTAAAATAGTTTTACATTGCAGCAAAGTCCCATTCCCTTAAGCTTCCACTGACTTGTCTTTTCCTTTCCTTGTAGTTTCCAAGATGTGAATAACTTATAAAAACATAGATGTCCTCATCTAAACTAGTGATTAGGCTCCTTTTATGCTCTGAGTAAAGAAATGGGCATCCCTGGGTCCAGTTATCTCATTGTAGAGTAGATGCTTAGGACAGGTGCTTCAAAATTACAAATACTGCAGACTTCTGCTTGCAGCCAACAACAAAGAGAATCCAAGGTGACTTTACTGAGAAAGGTTTCTCCGCTGTGATTTTCTGAAAGGAAATTAAATTAATCCTGCCAGTTCCCTTCTCTGCTCCATACATGCTTCTGACCACCCTGCTTCTTTGTTCCCCCCTGTCCTGGTCTGTGTCTTCAAAGACATCTGAAATAGCTTTTCAATTTTCAAGAAACTAGCTGGTCAATATCTGCATCTTTGAGCGTGTTATAAATATTTGGGGATCTCAAGTCCTTTATTTGACTTTATGAAAAGAATTAATCTTTGTACCTTAAATCTCTGAGCATGTATATTTAATTTGTAGGATACTATTAAACAGCCCATGGACCTCACGACGGTTCTCTCCAAGATTGACATGCACCAGTACCTAACTGCAAGAGATTTTCTAAAGGACATCGATCTAATCCGTACCAATGCTTTTAAATACAAGCCAAATAAAGGGAACGGAGGTGAGGGTGTGTTTTTTATCCCTAATCTGGAAAAATTTTAAATATATAAATTGATAAATTTCATCTGTGGACAGTAGATGTGGGATTAGATAATTTTAAACAGCCCCAGAGAATATTGCTTGCTAGGTTGTAAATGTTTTAGCATTAGATAAATTAGTTGGGTATGGGATTGTAATACATGTGTTGATTGGTAACTTGTACTTTTTCTTAAATAATTAACTTTTCTGTTGTTATGCTGAAAATGCTGATTGAGATAACCTTTCAGAATCTGCCTATGAAAAAAGAAAAGTCATTCTAAGTAACCAAAGTAAAGAATTTCACTGACTGGTGGAAAATGCTCAGTTCTGACTGTAAAATTTCAGATCAACTCCTGAGGCACAAAGCTTGTACTTTGAGTGATACTGCATATTCCATAGTGAGGCATGAAATGGACAAAGATTTTGAACAACGTTGCCAAAAAATTAAAGAATCCCGTAAGGAAAGAGGTATGTTTTTTGATGCTGAGAATTTTAAGACTTATCTCATGCTTTGTAACCAGCCGCACAAGACACAATTCTTTGCTCTGTGGGGTGTAAGAGAGCAGACCCAAGGTGTAATGAAAATTGGAAGATGCCAGCAGCACCTGTGGATGCCTCTACCCCCTGCTCTAATGGCAAGTTGTGTTTTATTCAGACTTTCTTGGAGAAGGTGCTAAAGTCACTGCTACCTTCTCTGTTCCTGTGGCCTAACAGCAGGTTCCTGTGATGCTTGGTTCTTCATTCCAGAGGCATTAAATTTTTCATTATGCTGCTTCAAAATGTGGGGTAAATTCTGAGGTCATTTATTCAGTGTAGTTGTGAAGTGCAGTGGCTGCTTGGCGTTGTAAGAGCCTGGCCTTGTTGGTCCAACTGACATTTAATGGCACATACATCTTGAAGTTCAGAACATTGTCTGTGGCTGTTCTGAATATTCATCTATTTTTTAGTTACATGAAACAGTGTTTGCCCCTTCCCTGCCTATAATATATAATTATTATATATATTATAGGGAACTGATCTCATTAACTTCCAACATTTTCTCTGGACACATGTAGGGAGATGGTACTGAAGCTCCTGTGGTTATTTTTCTTGCAAGATGCTGCTGCTCAGTTTTGAAGAGAGAACTTTTTTGAGAGTGTTTTGGATTACTTTTTTTTTTTGTATCTCTTTGTAGATAAGTCAAAAAGAAAATGCAAAATGAGGGAAGACTCTTCAAGTATCGCAGCAAAGAAGAAGAATGTTCCGTCTGTATCCTCCCAGGCTACTCCTGTGGAAAAACACGAAAAAGTACCACAAGTACAACAAAAAACTGGGGCAGCAAATGAAAGTGAGAGAGTGACTCTTGTGGCTAAATCACCTACTAAAGAAAAGAGTGTCGTGCTTCCTGAATGTTCAGACCGAAGAGATGAGAGTAAAATGCTGGATTTCCAAAAAGCCAGAACTTCTGACGTTGGGAGTTCAAATGGTAAGTGAAAGGTCAAATAGGTATTAGGTCCTTTCTATTCTTGAGGAGGACTACACTATTTATTAGGTTTTAGCCTTCTTGAATTTCATTCTATTACTTCTTTTGTGTCTCTCTCAAATCAACACACAGTGTTTCTTGCATAATGATGCTGCTCCTCTGTTTATGCTGGCTAAAGTCATGATTTTCTGCAGTGGCTGTGTTTTCTTGATTGTGTGTTTTGTTTTTCAAATGGTACCGAATTGTACAAGTATCTTCCCAGTAACTGTACTGCTGTACTTTAAACAGCATGGACCCAGAGACTCATGTGGAATGGAAGAATTATGTCCTAATGTTTGAAATGTAAGATGTGTGGATGTCTTTCCTAACCTGAAATACATTTTTTCTCACTGTGTTCGGTTTTAGTTTAACTTCAGGTTTACTGTGCAGTGCTGTAGTGGCAGCATGAATATTTTTTCTTGGTTTTACCCTGCCTTTTTTGTCTAGTGCTTTTTTTCATGTCTGAGTTTGTAGTTTTTATGGACCAGCTCTGGAAAGATAGAAGTCAAGCATTTTTCGGTAAAAAAAAAAAAAAAGGTAACACTTTTGTCTCTCTTATTGCAGAGGGCTACTGTTTTCCAGGTACAGGATACTTCACTGACACTATATTCCAGATAAAGACAAATCCTGACTTAAAACATGTGTGTGATTCCAGATTCACGAGCACATCCTACAATTTGTGGGGGACATTCTGCGGTGGATGAGCAACCGCGAGTATGTGACAGCAAAGAAAAGAAAATTCAGACACAGCAAGTGTCTGTGAATTACTCTGAGCTCAGTGTAAGTCTAATTTCAGTTTTGTTAATACTGAAGTAGGACGTTTTCTTGCTGCCTGTATGGTTTTAAATTAAGTCAGTTGTTAGCCAATGCCAATTCCAACAATTCATGAGAGGGATATATAGCTTGTGAAATAACTTAACCTGTAATGACTGTTGTTTCCACAGCTGGCATAGATGGCTGCTTTTGCTTTTGCTGAACTGAATTTCAGGAGAATGTGTTCTCTTTCTAAGTTTCAATGTAAAAGGACTTAAATTTTAATTTATCTCACTGACAACCTGCTCCTGCTGTTGGTTAGCAGGTTTTATGATGGACTAGGGAGATGGGTGTTTTGGTTCGCTGTTTGCATGTTTTCATTAATTAGGAACTAGAAAAAGACCTTTGTTTTTAGCTTTGATGACTGTAAACCTGAAATTAGGAGGTTGACCTCAAGATCATCCTGGATAAAATACTAACTCCTGCTTTTTTTGAATGCTTTCAGAATTCAATGTTAGAATTTTGCATCCATACAATTACAGTGTTACAAGATTTTTCTAGTCCCCTGTAGGAGAGTTGTTACCCTAGGGTACAGCTGGGGAAAGGATCAAACATGGGCTTAGCTGCAGGGGGAAAAAGAGGTCCCTTTGCATGAACTGGAGAGGGTAGAAGAAGGACCTGCCCTTTGGGGGATATAGCCATGTGGAAAATTCAGGAAATTGCTAGGTTGAAGTCCTGGAGGTTGGTCAAAACAGAGGGAGCTGCTGTTTACCTGCCCTGATGAGAAAGGAAGTATTAATTGGTTGTTTTCCCGTGTGTGGGGAGAATGGAACCAGAGGGAAATCGCCTTTGGTGGAGGGGCTTGCCACCACAATTTCTGTCATATTTTTAAGTGTTGATCAAAATTGTAGAGGTTAAATTAGCTTTCTAACACGGCTTCCTAAGGAAGTAAATTTCAGGGGGTTGTGTTGTTCATGTCTGCCTGTGTATTTTAAGAAGCCACATAGGTTTTTCTAGAATCAGGGTGCTAATAGCATGTAACCTGAAGTTACTGCCTCCTGACTGGAGAAATGGTAGGGTTGAGCCCTTACAGATATTTCAGCTCATGCGTGTTTCAGCTGTGAGGAGAGAGCTTACAGTCATGAAACACATCTTTTAGAAGACTTGTTTCCTTAACATGGGTGTCACTGGAACTCACTGCTTGTACCAGAGAGCCCCTCCAAAAGGGAGCTGCTTGGTTTTTTATGGGTTTTTGTTTGGTTGATTTTGTTTGTTTGTTTTTTTTGGGTTTCTTTTGCATGTGTGTTCACTTACTTGCTTGATATTAGGCGTAGAACTCAAATCTTGCAGTAACTGATCTGAGGGAGGCAGAGTCTGAGGGCAAGCAGTTGTGAGGCAGTAATATTTTTGTTTGGTGTGGCTGCTCTCTTCAGCTACATCTTCCCACAATACTCAGCTACTGAACAGCCCCAGCAGTGCTGCCACTAGCTTGTTAGTGTTGCTTTCCCAGACATTACCACATTCACATCTTTGGTAACACAAGGAACTGTGTGAGAGATTGGTAATTTCCTACAGACTACTCTGGTAGTTCATCCGCTCTTGAGTTGAAAAGTAAGAGCTGACTTAGTCACAGTACAGATTCAGATAATGGGTAGAGGTAAGACTGTAAGGATGCTTTTGTTTCCATCTGGCACAGCTATATATGGAAGATCTGCAGCCTTGTTTCCAAAAACACATTTACCAAGGCTTTATATTGCATATCTAATGAAGTGCAACCATGACTTTCATGTGGCAGCTACTCTGTGACAGGGTGGATAGTGTCATTCCCCACTGTTCTAGAAGCAGTTGATTGGCAGTTATGATCCCTGATGTTATATAGTGATGAGTAAGAAAATATTGTCTGAAATACAAGCCTTTTCTCTGATGTATGGAATATTAATTTGCTTCCTCCAATTAAATCTTGTGAAAAATTTAATCAGTTTTCTGAAGTGCCACTTTTATTTAGCACTATAAGAAAGTAGGATGTATCCTGTGCTATTCTGAACTGTACTTTCCATTTTTTTGCTTCAGCTAGTGCTGGATTCGGTCATTATGGCAACAGAGAATGTCAGCATATCTCGCATGGAAAGACTCTATGCTCTTCTTTGCCAGTGCATTTACCGACATCGAGAAGATAATGACAAAACTGAATTAGTGAAGGTAAATTCTTGCCTCATAGCCCTTTCTGTCACATATGTGTGTGTGTGTTATGCATATGTATGTGTGCACTGTGAACATCACACTTATTTGGCATTACTCTTTACTGCTTAGTTGCCTGTTTCACAAGACTTATATTTCAGTCTGGAAGAAATTTATCCATGTTGCAAAACCGTTGTTGTATGTGGCAAAATTGTTGGCAGTTTTAGCAGGAAAGGGCTTGAAGACAGTGGGTTCACTCACTCAGGCTTTTCAAACCAGTTAACCTCAGTCTGTCAATAGTCTTCTCCAGAAGCCTTTCAGGGGTGGGAGTTTGTGAAAGGAGAGTGTTTTTCTCAGTGTGTTGCTTCCTCTTCCTCCCCTTGCAGGCAGGTACACATGGTAATGCTTATATAGTGGTCATTCCATTGAAAAGAAATTAAGAATGAAACATAACAAGAATTTGAGACTTTTTTCTAGTCTTGCTAGACTTACTCTTTAACTAGCATGGCTCAAGCATCTTTAATTTGAGAAATGGGGAGTTTTCTGCCTATGACAGTTTGATGCTAATGAGTCAAATTCTCCAATCTCTGCCTCTAAGAGAGGATTTCTGAGTTGTCAGAACTGGGCAGAAACCTTCCACAGGCACCCATGGTCCCAGCTGGGTATTCCCAGTATTGAGTATATTCAGATAGGTTGGATATTCAATCTTCAGATTCAAGATCCTTGAATCCATTTGTCCTTCAGATGCTTGTGCCTGAAAATAGATAAAATTCTTTATGCCTCTCAATCTGCCTTAGAGCAAGCCTTTTCTCTTTGGCCCTGGTCATCTCAATCTCTTCTTCCACAGCTGATAAAGAGGATAGACTGTTCTGATTGTGCAGGGCATTCCTGAAAAATGCACCCTTCTCTCATCTAGCGTAATGATGTTGTTTAGCATGAAAAGGGACCTGTTTATGTTATCTCAGTGATTGTGAGCTTTTGTGGCTGAACCTGACTTTTTGTTTATTTTCTACTTCTATCTTTAGCTATAAAATATCTCCTCCTCAGTGTACCTGCATGAGTTGGTCAGGAGGCACCTGTGCTGTATGAAGAGAGAGACTTTAACAAATACTTAATCAGAGTGCCGAAAATAACAGTTCCAGCTTTTAGCTGTGGCTCTTTGGGAGCTGCTTCTTTTGTCGTTGTTGAAACCATCATTGATAAATATCCATGGTCCCATAATACAGTTTCCTTCAGTCTCTCTAGCCTACTCTATATTTTGGGTGCCTAAGTGTTTGTTTGAAGCTAATGGATCTAGAAAGATGTGGTGGTGGTAGCACACATATTGGCTAAATGTTACTAACACCTGTGTGTCTGAAGAGATCCTTGATTCTTTTAATGAGGAAACAAACAGGGTTCTCTAGCTTGCATTCACACTGTGGCTCCTAATTTGTCTTTTTTTCCTTATTAGGCAATGAAGAAAGAAATTGCAACGTTACGTTACCTGTGATACTTGACTTCAGCACATTCTAATGTTGATGTACTGCTCCCAAATAGATAAATTATGTTTAACTTCTCAGTAATTGCAGCAGCTGTAGAACAAAGAATAGAAGAAAGAAACTTCTTTCACCATATGAAGGAAACCAGACATAACCTTGAGTCTGACTGGATCATCCCCTTGCACACTGAGTGAAAGAACCTGTTTCAAGATAACAATGTTTTCTTTCCATGGAAACAGCATGAAATTCTTCTAAAGCGTGTTGATTCTGACTCCTGATGTTGTCACAGAGCTTCCAGTCATTTTTGTCACTGTAAGGCATGGGAACAAATTTTTTTTTCCTCCAACTTAGTATCTAGTGAAGAGTGCTGGAAGGTTCTGGGTTCTGCACCTTGGATGCAGCAGCTTTGTTTGTGTGTACAGACTAGGGAATGAGGGGCTGGAAAGCAGTGCCACAGAAAGGGACTTGGAGGTCCTGGTTGATGGCTGAGTAAGAGCCAGCAGTGCCCTGGCAGCCAGGAGGGCCAACCCTGTCCTGAGGTGCATCAGGCACAGCATCACCAGCTGGGCAAGGGAGGGGATTGTCCTGCTCTGCTCTGAGCTGGGGCAGCCTCACCTCCAGTGCTGTGTGCAGTTTTGGGCACCAAAATATAGAAAAGACATTAAACTATTAGAGAATATCCAGAGGAGGGCAATGAAGATGGTGAAGGGCCTTGAGGAGAAGCTGTGTGGGGAGTGGCTGAGGTCAGTTGGTCTGTTCAGCCTGGAGGAGACTGAGGGGAGGCCTCATTGCAATTACAACTTCCTTGTGAGGGGAAGAGGAGGGGCAGACACTGATCTCTATGGTGACCACTGACAGGACCCAAGAGAATGGAATGAAGCTGTGTCTGGGGAGGTTTAGTTGGATATTAGAAGAAGTTTCTTCACTCAGAGGGTGGTTGGGCACTGGAGCAGCTCTCCAGGGAAATGGTCACAGCACCATGCCTGACAGAGTTCAAGAAGAGTTTGGACAACACTGTGATGCATGTGGTGGGGTCCTAGAAATAGATATGGGGATATGGGGATATGAAGGATATGAGTATAGCACGTGGGTAGGCTGAACTTTAAATGGGCCTGACAGAACTCCCTGCTGGAATGCAGAGCTTCTTTAGCAGGCCTAACAGACTATGAAGTTCATAGCCTGCAACAGTGTTAGATTAAGTAGTTTTTTATATATATCCTGGAAAATATGCTGAGATCCAGTGTCATTTCTTACCACTGTTTACCTCACTTAATCACTGTTTTGCACTGTCACTGTAAATGTGTTTTGCACATTCTAGTACCTCAGGAGTTTCAGTCACCCAAACATTCTCCATTGTTTTGTTTTGCTTTTTTTTCCCCACAAACACTACAAATTGCAGAGGTTTCCTTGTTCTGAAGGTTACCTTTCCTTTTACATCTCTGCACAAATTGGTTACCTATTATTTTCATCTTGTCTCAACTAGAATCAAGAATCCTATTAAAAATACTTATCAGAGAAGCTAGGAAGGTGGAAAGAGAAGTCATGCATTGAAAACCCCAAGGTACATTATCAAAGTTTTTGCAGTGTTAGTCCGGTTTAGCCCTTTAGTTGTCTTTTCTTCCTAAAAGGCACACTTTCAAAGCTGGTGAACATTTTCTGGTGTGTTGTATTATAGTCTTTTGTTGCATAACAGAGCTGCTCCTTGGCTCACAAACTGTAATTCCTCCTAAGTGTTACAGCACAAGTTCTTTTTTAAAAAAAAAATCTTACTAGCAGTGCTAAGCCAGCAGACAAATTGAACCAGGAGACTTTAGAATGAGATATATTAAAATTCTCACAACCATGAAACATACATTTAGTTACAATAGAGGTTATATAGTATTATATGCAGTTACTTTGGAACAAAGGTGAAGGAGATGGTTTAATACTCTTGGTACATGTGTAATCAGCTAAAATGCTGCTCTCCTATAATATACTTTTTCACATTAGTCAATGGTAATAGTTATGAGATGTTGAATGATGGAAAAATCAAAGTAATAGAACCTCAAAAGTTCTTATAAAATAATATTACTGAAATTATTCATCATATATAGAAATACAGGACAGACCAGGCTTATGGTAGAATTCTGACTAAAAGAAAAGATTTTGACAATCACATCTGTCTAGAAATAACTTGACAGTAACTTTCCATTTGGGGAAGGATTTTACTTTTGAGTATGCTAAGATTATGCAAGGATAATACCATGTAGACATTGCACAGATTCATGGGTGTTGTTCCTGAGCCAATCATACAGAAGCAATTAGATGCAGTAAATTTCTGAGAAGGCAAAATATATGGGTGAGGCTGGTCTGCAATAGAAAATAGTTGAAGTTCTGCAACTGCATTCTGTCTTTCCTTGATCCTCTGGGCATGCATCTGCTGGGGTTTCAAACAGTTTAGACTTTCCAAAAGTGGCAAGGCTGAATCAATGACTCCCTTGTCTCATTTGCAGGCCATGTGAGTGCTGGGGAATTCTCATGGTGAGCTCTAAACCCAACATTTCTGTATTTCAACAGCCTCTTTTGGAGAGCTGGAGGTTTCTGTCAAAGCACATGGCCCCTTTGTGAATATTGTTGCGTCCAAGGGGACCGATTTCCTTACAGAACCCTGATTATTGGGAAAGGAAGAATTTTATGATTAATTACCTAGAGAAAGTAAAAGAGAAAATGAGTCTTATTTCCTGGGACCTGATTAAGGGCAGGGTATTATCCAACATACATATTCCCATTTTGCCTTTTGTAACAGATTACTTGATTCAGTATTAAAGATTTCATCTGCATTCCTGTAAATAAATGAATTTTATGGAATAATATGAAAAAGCAATTTAAAAATAAATGAAACACTGAATTTCTCCTGTTGAGAGTACTATTGGTACTTGTAAGATATTTGGATGATTTCTGAAGCTTAGACTATGGATCTCTTTGTATGCTTTAAATACTAGAGACTTGAATGGCTCATTAAGCTAATATATGTATGAAAGAATAAAGGCTGCATTATTCTTAGTTAATGAAATGCAGTTTTAGAGACAAATGTATTACAATATTCAATATTATGAACTCAGAAGGGTCTCTTCCCCTTTGCTGAGATTAATTCATACACAGAAAAGGAACTGATAGGTATTTTATTCTGTCCCAGCTGAAGAGCTGCATATGAGACTTGAGTTAAAGACAATATGGTTGCTACATAATCAAGAGCTGTGTTCATTGGCACATTCACATCACTGAATGTCAAGCCACTGTTTTGCTCTAGTGTCTGGGACTCCCTCTAGAAAGAAGAATTGTAAATTGGAATGGTGTGTAGTACTGACTGTCATCCATCTTGCTTGCTACCAGAAGCAAATACTTCTGACAGTTTGACTTTACTTGATGTCTCTTCTTATAACCAGGGAGATGCTCTTACAGCCCTTATGTAAAACTCCTGATGAAATTATATGGAATTCTCCTTGTCTAAGATCACAGAATCATAGAATGGCTTGGATTGGAAGGGACCTTAAAGAACATCTAGTTGCAACCCCCCTGTCATGTGCAACAACACCACTAACTAGGCCAGGTTGCTCAAAGCCCCACCTACCTTGGTGTTGAACAATTCCAGGGATGGGGAGTCCACAGCTTCCCTGGGCAACCTGTGCCAGGCCTCGTGACACTCACAGTGAAGTTTCTTCCTGATGTCTCATCTAAGCCTACCCACCTTCAGTTTACAGCCATTCCCCCTTGTCCTAGCACTACATGCCCTCGGGAAAAGTCCATCTCCAGGTCTCTGGTGGACACCTTTGGGTACTTGATGGCTTCTATAAAGTGTCCTTAGAGCCTTCTCTTCTCCAGGCTGAAGAACCCCAACTCTCCCAACCTGTCTTCAGAGGAGAGGTGCTCCAGCCCTCTGATCAATCATGCATTTAAGAAAATTAAACAAATCCGTACTGTTTACATGCTTTAATGAATTTAAATTATATTTATGGTTTACCTTTTATGTGAATGAAAATTTTCTGATAAAGATACTCAGAAAGAGTCCCTAAATTACTGGCCAAATATTTATATCTCTGGTATACTGAGTAATGAGTGACATTTGGCACTGTTTTCTGTGGAGTTACGTCTGAGATACACACTTGCAGCTTAGGTAACTATATTTCTATAAAATGATCATTAGAGGCCTCTCAGAAAGTCTGCTTGTTTAGAAGTAATTATTTATTTATGTGTTTGTTTTTTCGCTAAATGTGCCAGACACTAGGAACTAACAGCTTTACAACTGTTCCCAGTGTGAAAGCAAGGTCTTGGAAATATGATTCTCTGGCTCTACTGATTAGCTGAGCATTGAATGTATTAAGCAAACTAGAAGAAAGAGGATGAACTTGCAACAATGTTAAATACTGTGAAAATACTACAGAGAGATGCACTTTCTTGCATAACTGTAGAAGTGTCAGAGAAGATCAGTTGTTGTGAACACCAGAAAATCTGAGATTCATTTGAATGGGTGAAACTAAATCTGGTGCTGTTTTCAACCCAACATTCCAAATGAAAAGGAAATAATTTACTGTTGTTCAAAAATGGGAGGTTGGTAGATTTCATTAGATTTCTAATGCTGTGTAAATAGCTATTGTGACAGACAATACCTCTCAACACATTCACAATAGAAAAGTAGTTTGCCTTGATCACTCATCACAATGAATGTCAAATTAATTTACAACATCAGTATACTCCTGGAATTGCAATTCTATTCATTGTGAGCTTTTGATACAGTGGTGAGTCCCTGAGTTTTAATTCTGCAGAAGTCATGACTAGAAATTCCAAGGAAACAAATATGCTGATGATCCAAAAGTCAATTTCATTGTTAACTGGGGGGAAACACTGAAGTGAAATGGTACTCACAGAAAGCAGAAGTAGTTGAATATTTATGTAGTGGTGTCTGTTTGAATCTTTTTCTTCTTTATTAATTTTGTGGGTGAGAATGAGGTCTCAGACATAAAAAACAGTAGCTTGTCTTTTCTGTTATTTTTAACAAATTTTTTACGCTATAAAATGGATTTTTTTCTGTATATACTAAGGTCTTTATTTCTTTTGCTTACTGGGAATCTTATTTTGTCCTCCCCAAGAAATGTGAGTAACTTTTGACTTAGTTTTGAAATATGTAATAGAAAGGTTGGAGCTTTTCTCCCATCTTGCAAGGTAAACATATGGAACCTGAAGTTATTAAACAGGATTTGCTTCTGTGCTTCTGATGAGAAGGGTGGTCAGGCAAGCAAGAGTGGCTGGTAATTAAACTAGTAGTTGTATTGTTGCTGCTCTAGGAAGCTTCCTCTTTTGGAGATGCAACTGCTTATACTAGAATGAAATAATTCCAGTCTTTGTATGTTTTAATTTACTGCCAGCTATAAAAGCCTCATAACAATCCCAGTGGTGTGCTGGTGTTAACACTTCCATTTTTCTGTGTGCATGGAAAATGATGTCCTGGATATGTGACTTACTTTGTTTCAAGTATGAATTAGAGTTGTGAGAACTGTGAGATCTTTCTGCTGTGCCTTGGTGAACTGAGAAATCTGTAGATTGTATCACATATGCAAAGTGTTGCAGAGTTTTGGTTTGCAGACTATGGTGCTAAGACAGTGCCACATTCCATATGTGCTCTGTGCATGTGTGGGTGTTTTATTTATATATATATATGTATGAAGAGTCACTTGCTCAAGTGGTCAGCAGACTTGCCACTGGAGGATGAGTCACAGGGATAAGATGTTTGTGTTACCCTGGTAAAGGATCAAAGAACTGAAAACCTAGTTCCTTTCTAAGAATGGTACAATTATGCCAGCCTCTTTATATATTTTAATGAAATTATTAAATCAAAACCAATGGTAGTATATACAGACAATTTCTTGAGTGGCTGCGAGAATGAATTCTACTTCTTTCTGGATCTGTGTTTTGTCATTGGATGCATTAGTGTTTAATAAGTTAGGAACATTTCCTGCAGCTGGGGTGTTCATAGTGGCTCTTTTAACTGTGGATGGTCCAGAGTCTAATTGGACTAAAGTTCACTTTGAGCTCTTTTCCATAATGAATGCATTAAATTGCAGAAGTACCTGAAGAAACTTTTTAAACTTTCATAGCATGGATGTGAATAATGTACTGATACTACAATGTTGAAAGCTCGCCTCTTGCCATCTAGTAGAAACAAATTGTTGTGGGAAGATATTTTGAAGAATAATGGCAAATTGCCATTTGAAAACTGCAGCATCAGAGAACAAATAATAAAAATAGATTTCTTTTGCAAAGTAAAGCAATAGTTTCATTAGTAGTTTTAATAACAGTGAATGACAACATAACTCAACCTGAATGTTTTACAGTAGGAACACCTAAATGGTAATTTAGCAGTGATTCATTATAAATTCTTGCTGTGCTGATTTCCAGTGTGGGAAAGATGATAATCTGTAGAATGCATGAGAATGAAAGGTGAGAAATAACAAATCAAACTTATTTATAATAACTTAAAAATGTTATTGAATGGCACTGTTCCTTCTGGTGCCATACACTTGGTATGTCTTTATTTTCTGCAAATAAGACATACAGTTATGGTAGTTCAAGATTACTAAGTACTTCTTAAGACCAAAAATGTTTTTTTAGCAGCATTGAGTAAACTCTTGTTCCCTCTGGGCCCCCTGATGTTAGCTAACAAAACTGCAGACAGTTTTTCCTCATCATCTGATTAATAGTGTCTGTTTTTCACTCAGTAAAATTTGCATTCAGAGAGTCAGCAGAAACATGGTTTAAGACTATACAGTAAGTTAAGGTTTAACATGATATCCTGAATATTTAGGTTGTTTACTTTCCTTATATTTACATCTAGAAATGCTAGTGATTTTTTTTCTCTGAATAGATTATGGTAGGGTACTTTCTGTGCTAACCTACTTCTATCTCAGTATTTTGTCAATGTGATCTCTACTGACCCGCTCTATTTCTGGTCAGCCAAGAATATTTATTTCTTTAGGACCTAATCCCAACCACATATCACAGTTGCAGGTTATCATAAAATACTTTTCCTGCATTCTAGCTGCACTTGTATTCAGCCATAGGTAAGATTGCACCAGTAAAATAGTGGAGATTTTCTGTGTTGAATTTTCTCACTAGCATCGAGTCAGTTCCTTTCTTAGACTGCTTTGGATCTTGGATGAGATGCTGGGGTTCTGGACATTGTTTTTTTTTTTTTAAATATGCTTCACAAGAAAGAATAGAGGAAGAGGAGAAGATGGGAAAAGATGAAATAGCTAGAACAGAAAGATTTCCTGAGCTCATGGCATGATTGAAGAGATGTTGAGCTAGGAACTACAGTGGTGTATCTTGGTCCCTTGACTGACCAGTGCTTTTTGCAAAATGCTCCCACTTTTTTTCTCCTATGTGATTTAGTCTCCTTTCTGCGCAACCAAAATCTGAAGAGGCCCAGATCTTGCTGCAGGATGGAATGTGCACATAGAACTGTAGCTTTGCAAACACTTTTGGGTACCATGATTAGATGTGAGGGCTTCAGACTGCTTGGTTATTGAATAATATATAACCCCCCAATTCTTTCCTTAAAATGCAATTATCCAGATCAATGCCAAGAAGAAGAGGTTCAGACAAGCAATAAGAAGGATGTTTTGTTTTGGTTTTTTTTTAAGGAAAAAGGAATTTGAGAATGTGTTTGAGTTAGAATAGAAAGACAGAACAAATTTGGATTTTTGTACAGTGCTGCATATTCATAGAGGGAACCCTTGGATTAAAAGCAGAAAGTTCTGCAGTGCAGTGAATGGTGTATTAAGACATACATAGCACAGTGAGGTTGTGAAAGCATCTCTATGCTCATAAAAACTGTAATCAACATGGTCACCAAATGGGCACACTTGGACTTTCATTTTTATTCATTGCAGTGCTATTCAGATGTTGAAATTAAAAAATAGCTTTCTAATTTGAACATAACAGAATTATATTCCTTATTTTCTGAATGGTAGAGTTGCTCTATTATAGGTGGATTTGCAGCAAAACTTTGCCTGTGAAAAAAAACCCTGTTATTTTCGTGACTTATCTTAAAGGAGTAAAATAATTTCCACTGTAACTTAAATTTTCTTGTACAGTTTTAAGCTGGACAAGAGATTGGTTTATCCACTACACCTGAATATTAGGCTGAGGTACCTAGATTTGACTAGCCAAAACAGGCTGCCAAATCTTTCCATGCTTCTGTTTTCTATCCTGCAGGCAATACTGTTTACTCACCCTTGTAAAGTCATTTGAGGCTTTGTATCTATGACAGTGAGAGTAGCAATTAGCAGTAATTCTGAACAGAGAGGGAAGAAAAAGGCTTAGAATCACTACATTTAATTAGAAAAAAAAGGATTCTGACTTTATTTGCATAGCCAAGTGATTTATTTCTGTACACATTGTCAGAGATCCCTGTATAATTTTTTTTAGTAATGACATCTAAAGACACTATGGATAATTGTTTTGATATATATGCAATGTTCAATGTAAAGCGGTTTCATGAAGAGAACTGAAATGAGACACAGATGATTCATTTACACATTTATTTACTATCCTGCTTATTCTATCAGACTGAAATGGAGAACAATGCATTTATTTTACAGACATTTGACATAAATTAAACAGATATTTTGATGTTGAACAATTGTACAGACTACAACATGCATATTAATATGTAGATTGGTGCAGCAGTACTTGATCAGCAAAATCTAGTATGACAAAAATAATAACCACATTTCCTTTTTTATGAAGTTAAAATGCAGCTGATATGGAGACATTGATACGAATACCACTAAATGTGAGAAGTTATTAGTCTAATGAAATCAAATGGTTAGTTGAAAAAATAAAGCTATTGTCAAAGTTTTATCTACAGAAAGAAACTAAATCAAAATGTTTCTAACAAATACAATAATAATGAAAAAAAGCATGTTTGATGCAATTACCATTGCAAAATGCCCTATTATTCCCCTGCCCCACCCCCAAATACAAACAATGCATGAAGCAAAAGCAGCATATTCTCCCACAAAATGTCTGGGGCATTTTGTAAAGGCAGATGAATGAGATTAGACAAGACTTATCACATATGCTTTTATCTCCTAGTGACAGTACTTTTAAAGAAAGATACGTTATTAATAGAGCAATGTATGATGAAATGTTGCTAAATCTGTAAAACTGAACAATAGTGAAGACACTACTATCGCCCCAAGAGAACTTGAAAAAATACTGTTGTGCTTTTTTTGTTTGCAGCATTCAGAGCATTCACAGAGGAATACAAAGTAAAGTTCATTAAACTCCATAAAACTAATAATAGTCATGCTACTGTATCTATGAAACTAACACAGTAATGACGTATAAACATGAATAAGTACATATTTAATTAGATATTTACAGTGAACTTAAAGCAATAGGCTATGTATTCAATGCTCAGCTTCTTTGTACACTAATCCCTCCATGTTTCAGCTTATCAGCATGGCTCCTTTGATTTTTGAAAGAGTTGTACAAGTAAAACTCAGCAGAACTCTGAAAATTTAGAGATATGAATCCAGAATTCTGCATCCTAGCAGAAGTACCCATGATTGTCCCCAACAGTAGGTTTATTTTTTTTTTTTAATGTATTTTGTAATGTATTAGAAACTGTTCTTTTTGCCTAACGCTATCATATATTGCTTCATCCTTCAGTGTTATACGGGCAGAATTCCCACTGGTTCTGCTTAAGGACTTCAAGAACAGGCATAAATGTTTTGTGTTCGGAACCTTCACAGAGAGATGCTATCTGAGCAAAACTTAGAGCAAAAATATCACTATAAGACTTATGTCCTCCACCTTGAAATCGTTAAAAGAAGTAAGATAGGAACAGGCTTTTTGTTCCTTGTGTTACTGTACAAATATGTCCCAGACATCAGAGCAACTAAGCACACAATCAAAACCCTACCAATTTCTCAATTCAAATAAATTTCAGCTGGTAGTCTGAATAGGAAGGTATCTAGACATGGCAGATCAGTACAAAATAGTCAAGCTGGGCTTCTGATCCTCCATCACTCTACAGAAATTTGCTTTTATTCATATATAATTTATATACTCAGTATAAAGCAAGAGTTACTGTTAAGTGAAATAAAGCACAGCTGGTGCCCTCATGGAAGTTTTCTGGTTCAGCTTCATCTAAAAGTAGTCCAGTTTGCATGGTGCAGGGTTGCTCGGTGTGAGCCAAAGCATGAGAAGTGGGGGTAGCTGAGAGATTCATGTCAAGAGAGCTCTCCTGATTTCCTCTAAGATGCTAGTGGGAACATAGCCATAGACATCCAGTTTCAGAAGTGTACATTACTCCTGCTGATGCTAAATATGTATTTAAATAGTTATTTGAGTTAAA
Source organism: Lichenostomus cassidix (assembly GCF_008360975.1). NCBI lineage: Eukaryota > Metazoa > Chordata > Aves > Passeriformes > Meliphagidae > Lichenostomus > Lichenostomus cassidix. Next base: position 119,836,630 of record NC_139482.1, on the reverse strand, counting down.
AAATTACCCTAATGAAATTAATTACACAGACTGCTCTTAGATTCATGGTTTATGTTGATCACAGGATTACAATCAATGTCTAAGTTAATGCCTGGTCACCATTCTGTTTGGTTGATAATTACAGGAACCTTATCTTTTTTAGATTAAGTATTAGCTAATTCCATGGGTTTTATCTACTTTTAAGTAAAAAGAGCAGTAATATATTTGTATGCTACTTCCTTGCTCCACAGTCATATTCATCAGGATCTATGTCATAAGTGTCATAAAAGAAAATTAAATAACAATCAATAATAATAATACAGGACTCTAAAGTATCATTGGAATTTTGGAAGAAATCTCCATTTTACTAGAAGGTAATATTTCCTAAATATCTTAACATTTTAGAAAAATACTGTTTAAACCTGCAACAAAAGAAATACAGAGACAAATACATTACCCCACCTGCAGATATTCCATGGTGTATGATCAGTGAACAAGAAACCATCACACAATCCAAATAAAATTTTGTCTCTCTTTTTTGCCTGCCAGTAGCCTAACCTTCCTTTGTTAAGGAAACTGATAGAGGACCTGCAAAGAGTTTGGCTCCCAGAACACCTGATCTGTTTTAGATAGCATTTCAGCTGGAGTTTAAGCTGAGTACCACTACAAAACCAGACTGGACAAGAGACAAATATTCACACTTAGACTGATGGCTCTTTTAATAGCATTTACCATTCAACTGCTTTTAGAAAGGTTCTTGCAAGAACACTGAAAGCTTTTGCGTGAATGATGGGGACAATGTGGGAACACTGGAGAATTCAGAGCACTTTACAACTAGAAAACAGGGAGAAGTGACACTCAGTTCTTGTTCCTTGGCTCAAATTCAAATTCATCTGGCCATTTCCACCACACTACCAAAGCACTTTCCTGACAAACAAAACACACCCATCATCTTGTTGGGTGGGTTGCCTTTTGACCACTCCCAAGAAGAAAAGGTTGATATCTGGGGGGCAATGGGAAGAGATGCAAAGATCAGTAAAGACAGAGATAATAAGATACATATGGTATCTTATTTTTCAGGAAAGTCTTCTGAAAAATGATTACAGATCAGATGTTCATGTGGCAGGTGAGTTGGTACTAGCATCACTGAACCTGTTGGTTCTAGGTTAAAAATGATGATGGAGTAGAAGTGGAATGAAATCTTTTGCTATCGGCATTTTTACCTCATTTTGTGTGAGCAAGGATTATTTTACATATGTTTTATTATCTCTCTTTTTATATAGTACACTAAAACATGTCTTGTTTACTTACAGTTTTCTGCCCTTCTTTCCCCTTTGTTGTATTTGCATTTCTTGCTTGAGCTGTGCTGGCTACTTTGAAAAAAAAAGACATATTTGTTGCATTTTTTTGTTTATAAAATACGTTTGCATGATCAAAATATTTATCCTCTATCCAAGTGATTCAAAAATTATTTGAATGAAAAAGCAAGTCAGTTAAGTCCTGGATATTTTTACCAGTCTGACTGTATTTAAAATAGGGCTTCAAAGACAACAGGCCTTTGTATTGAACTGCGGTTTAGAGAGGAGGTTGAAGCAGCTAATTAAATAACTTGAAGGTAAACCAATTAAATAACTTGAAGGAAACAGAAGCTCAGTCAACATGTAGGGGAAGAGCTCTACTTTTAAAAGAACTCACTGTTTTTCAAGGAATACAAATACATTGCCCAGTATTACCTATTAGGAAATGATTCCCGAAGCCAATTGTTATTTTGATTGGTGAATGTTAAGAGGCAAAAATACAACTGTCTGTACACACTTTGGGTCACATAATAGTGTGCTACAAGGCTCTTCATGTCCGTTGCTCTAGTGTTAGATCAGATATCACCTCTCTAATATCACTAATGTTTGAATTTTGAGACCAATTTGTGAAGTGAGGACACAGTGCATTAGATTGCTGCAATAGCACAGAGGCTTCTATATTCTGTAAATGTAGCATTAAAAGGCCTTTCGTGTTTTCATTTAAAAAAGTGTATTTTGTATAAATTCGGTAGTGCAAAAACTTCCTACACCATGTTACATTCTTTACATTATATACTTTCCCTGTAAACAGCTTTCCTGTAGGAACTTCCTTTGCAGTTTGTGCGATATATTATTCCCTCCCAGCCCCCCACCCAAATTTGGATTAATGTGACTTTTTCTCAAAAACTCTTCTAATAACTCTGTGAACATTTTCTAAATATATGCATTTGGTTTCATCATTGAAAAGGAATTAAAACTTTGATTCAGGATTCTGCAGTTAGTAAAAAATATAAAAAATAGATTAATTGCAAAGCTATCTCCCTGAACATTCTTCATTTTCCAGTGATATGAGGAGTCAGACCCCTTTCATGTGCAGAAAGGAGTCACTTCTCCCTAAGACTCCTTGAGTTGCTTTGAAATTGCACAGCTGGCATTAGAGACTGACTCCAGAACTCAGACACATTCTCCCCTTACTGTGGTGAATGGGTAATAAGTCTGAAATGGCTTCAAAATTTTAGAAAACCAGAAAAATATAGTTGCGTAATTTCGCATAATTTGCTGCATATCAACTCATGATGAATGAAGTGATCCTGGCCTGCATTTCTTGCACCTGCTGTATTGGATAGAAAGCTAGATCCAGTCCTGCAACTGCTCAAGTAGATGTTTTAATCAGGAATTATGCGAGTTAGGTATTCAGAAGTGGATCCTGTGTAAGCATTCAAGACTGGAAAAACCATGTCCAAACCTGTGCTTCTGAAAATAGTTTTCAGCATAGTCAAAAGTAGATAACAAAATTATACCAAAAGCACTTCTAAAGCTTAATAATTTTCCTTCCAGTATTTAAAAAAAATAAAGCATCTTTTAATAAAGTGAATTGCATTTCTTTTACTTTCAAAATAAATGTGCTTCTCTGAAAACACTTAAAATACAGCAGCAAATAAGGGCCTGGTCTTTCATCTGATTGATATACTTAAAGCTCCTGCTGACTTTCATCAAGAGGGAGGAACTATTGTCTTTCTCACTTATATTTCAGTCAGTCCCTTTTTCCACTAGATTCCCATTGGTTTCAGGGGAAATTCATCTGGACAAGGATTGAGGCCTTGACTTCACCCCTTTTGAATTTTTAGTGATTTTAATAGGGCAGAATCAGGTTTGTGTAAAGTTTAGCTCAGGAGAGCTTAAGGAATCAAATCTCTGTTCCTGCACAATATTCCCTATGGCTGGACTCCTCTCTTTCCATCAAGTGGCATTGGTCTAAGGGGGTTTTCCAAAGCATTAGGGCCACCTGGGAGAAAAAGCACACAGAAGGAACATGACACAGACCTCAGTCTCACCAGAACAACATCATTGTCTTGAATGGGAATTTTCTGTGGATCCAGAGCATGGGACCAGGTCCCATTTGGTCTTAATTTGGACTTCAATAGTTCACTAGGATGTAAAGGCAGATCGAACAGGCCCATGTGATTTCATAAAACTGCACATAGAAAATACAAACCAACACTTCAGGCATATAAAAATTGACTGGCATTTAGTTTTAGTCACCGAAAATATCTAGAAACTAAAAAATAAATGTAGAAGATTAATGACTATAAAATATTAAAGAGCTAAATTTTGGGACAGTGCGACACAACATGATTGAAAAGTGTTACGCAGAATGCCACATAAATACATAAAACTGAATGCAGCAACAAGTTGAAATGAACTGCAATTAAAGACAAAAAAAAATATTTTATTTTGAGAATTAATGACCAGACATTGTTTGAAAAAAAAAAGACATATTCTTGGTTATTCGAATGCCTGAAGAGACACCTCAATATTATCTTGTTACAGAAATAAGAAAACTTATGGAAATAGAGAAAATTTAAAAAAGAAAAACCCAAATGATTGTGCTATACTCATTGTTTGCCCCAGCCACCAGGATCAATATTTTGGGGCTCTTCAAACTTGCCTCTTTCCTATGGGCCAGGCTTGAGTGAGATCTGTGGCATTAGCCCACCCATTTCAAGCAAAGGGCAATGTTGCAACAAAAATACTTGTTCCTTTACATTAAATGCGTGAGGTGCCTGGTTGTTACTTATTTAAGTGACAGAAAAAGACATGAGTAAAAATTAACCTAGGTGCACTATGGTAAGTAGAAACCTGCTGTTCCAAACTATGCCTTGGTCAGTCTAAAGTACTTCTAAGTCTTCCTAAAAAAAAAAAGAAAAGGAACACTTTTTAGGACATGCCTGTGTAACTGCATATATTTGCTTATAATTAGAGTTCATGAATTGGATATATTATTTTTTATGATTTAAGGAATTAAAGCAATCTATAAGCTTTTTTAGAAAAATGCAGCATAGGATGCTATGGATGCCGGATAAAATAAAAACCAGCTTTTTTGAGACAGTCTTTAGATGGGTACTTTGTAATGAAGGCTTTGGTTCAGCATCTTTCTTTTACAAAGCTGGAGAAATCAGAGAAATTAAAGATGCTTTGGCAGTTGTCAGTGGAGTGATTGACATTTGCTTTTATTCCTTTATTTAAGTATAGTGGAAAGCCTGTACTCCATTTCACAACAGCTATGGAAGGATGGGTTGAGGCAAAGTTGGTGAGTCAAGTGATACCTTTTGTTAGTCCAAATGATTGAGCTGAAAAACACAGACAAGCTTTGGGGTATGGAAGACCTGAGGCAAATCACATGTACTTGAAACATTTTTTCTCCAGCTATATGGTTTATGATAACAAAAGATACCACTTTCCCCTACAAACCTTGTCTCTTATGTCCTTACACTGTAACAGCTTCAACAACATTGCCATTACTGAAGTATGAGCACTGCATGGAGAACGAAAGGTAAGAGATCAAAGATCATGTAGAAGCAAATAGTATTAAATCAAAGGAAAAATAAGAATGTGGGAATTTATTTTTTAATATGAAGTTATACTCTAAGAGGTTGAAAACTTTTGGGTGTATCTGTATAGCCATTTGGCACTATTTATTGCCACAGAAATAACTATGATTTTTTAAATTTTAAAATGGAACTTAGTTTCTCAGTTATGAATTGTTGGCAATTTTCTATAAAAATAGCAAATGCTTCAAGTTCTGGTCATTAAATCTTTGCTTTTCCTCACAGGATCATTAATTAAACTGACAAATGCAATAACTGAAGTTATGCAAATAAAAAAAAAAAAATCATGATTTACAGCACAGAAAAACTAAAATACTTAAGTCCTTAATTAACAGATATACTCAGGAGCTTTTTAACAGAAAGCAAGATACGTAAGATGCTTTAAGTAGAAGTTGCAATTTTGCAACATAAGTCTGTACAAAACCTCCAGGCAGCACGCTGTGAAGGAAGTACCTGTGTCCCAGGAAATGCTTTTTCCATAAATCCTTGTTAACAGTAGCTTTCCCCCCAACCCCAAACTATTTACAAGTATATGCATTTTGCAAGCTCAAAGCACCTTGTTTCACATCTTTATGAATGCATGCATTGACATTTCATCCTTTCATGTGCAAATTCTAAAATTCTTTGTAACTCAGGAAAAAAAAAAGTTAAAAGAGTTCAAAACCTGTCTACAATCATAAGTGAAAGGATCAAAAATGTCAGATGTTGCAGAACACTGGCTCCTAACAGAGCTCTCTTTATTGTATTCACCATTCTTCAGTAATTTTTTCCCTGTTTTTTTCAGTTTGTTACAAAAAGCAGTCTTTTTTTTTTTTTAATTAAACAGTATTTAAACTAAACAACTCTTCATGCCATGCAAAAATAACATTTTATGCACTTTTGTTGAGGCTTTCGATGTTTTAGTTCATAGGCATTACTAACTGTGTTTTAAGAAAAAGTATTTTTATTGCTTCTGTAACTAGTCACATGCTAGTTTCACGTGTGGGACAATAACCAGTTTCTCCTGGACTTGAATGAATCTCTGGAGCAAATAAATGGTTTTCCATTTTGTGAGCTTCTTGGTTACTGTCTGGCTTTACCTCACCCACAGCATGGTAAATGTCTTGAGTACAGTTGTGGCTCATGCTTTTGGGTGAAGAGCTGATCTGTGGCTCCCCTGTTAAATTGTTGCCATCACTGTGTTTATCCCCACAGCAATTTGTCTTGATATCCTGTTTTTTCTCATGTTTCATACCATGTAGCTCCATAAACTCTTCTTCTTCTCCAGTGTCTATTTCAGTGAAGCTTCTCCTCTCTTTTGAAGAGTAAGTGAAACTTTTTTGTTTGGGAAAGAGAGGGGATGATTTTTTAATAGGTCCCTGACAAAGTGCAGATGCATCAGCAGGTCGTTCACCTTGGGGGGAATTTTCTTCCAAGAGAATGGTGCTGATGTGCTGAGGGGTGGCCTGCATGAAATCTGCTCCTGCTGTCACTGGCAGTGGCCTTGCAGTGCTTGGTGGAGTTTGTGGAGCGCCACCTCTATTGTCTTTGAAATTAACTTTAAGTGATCTAGATTTTAATGGGTTGCTACCTTTCAGGGAACTTTTGGGGCTTTCCATGGCAGTGTCAAAATGAAAATGACCATGTGAAACAGTCTGGGATCCACTGCCGTCACTGATAACAGCTCTGTTGATTGGATTATAGTCAAAGGTGACATCAGTTGGAGAAAATCCTCTGTCTTTTGCAAATGGTATAAACTGAGAACTTCTTGCTCTTTGGTTTTCTTCCAGATTAACAGCATCAGTTGGAAATCTCATTTGCAGGTGAGAGCCAGGAAACAGAGAGAGGGGAGACCTCTCTGTTTCTGTGAAGTCAGTTGCACAACTGGCAAAACTGTCGATACTGGATGTGCTTCTCATGTCCATTACGATGTCCGCAGGCCCAGTTGGCAATGGGTCTCTCTGACCTATAACTTCTTCCATTTCTATTTCTTCTTCATACATGGGTGGCTTTGCTGACTGGTCTTGGTAACCAGCATTAAGATTAGGCTGAGACTGAGTTTTAGTGATTTCATTATACAGCATCTCCAGTTTTTGGGCACTGAGGTGCTGTGGGCTAGAGGATGCTGCAGCATTGTTTAATTGCTCATGGGAGTCTTGTTGACTAACTTCTTGGTACTTGTTCTCGTAAGATTTGTTTGAGCTTGTTTCAGACATTGTCCTTCTGGCCCATTTCCACCGGCTTGGGGACAGGTGGCTGTCATCAAGTGTCTCCTTTGGATTGAGTGGTTCTCCAAGCTTTCCTGAATCTACTGCCACATCTATCATTTCCATACTGCGAGCGAAGGCATCTTTCAGATTCATGGAGACAATACTGCCATTTCTTTTAGCTCGCTCAAGTGCTTCTCTCCTCTTAATTGCCTTCTCCTGTCTTTTCTGCTCCTTATAAAACTCTGAGAAATTGTTCACAATAATTGGTATGGGCAGGGCTATGACCAGCACTCCAGCGATACAGCAAAGTCCTCCAACTATTTTACCTAACAAGGTCTTAGGATAAATGTCACCATATCCTACAGTAGTCATAGTGATTGTTGCCCACCAGAATGATGCAGGAATACTTGTAAATTTTGTAGCATCCTCATCTTTTTCAGCAAAGAACACAAGACTTGAAAATATCATTATTCCCATGGCTAAAAATAATATCAACAAGCCCAATTCATTGTAACTCCGCCTGAGCGTAAAGCCTAAAGACTGAAGACCTGTTGAATGTCTGGCGAGCTTAAGAATCCTTAGGATCCTCATAATTCGAAATATCTGAACCACACGTCTGACGTTTTGGAACTGCAGGACACTTTTATTGGACTCCGTGAGGAAAATGGTGACATAGTATGGCAGGATAGCCAGCAAGTCAATGACATTTAATGGGCCTTTGAAGAACTTCCACTTATTTGGAGAGGACAGAAAACGCAAAAGATACTCCATGGTAAACCAAGCAATGCACACAGCTTCAACGTGTGCTAGCTGAGGGTTGTCGTTTGGCTGCCCAAATTCATCTATTTCTTGAAGCTCCGGCAGTGTGTTGAGAGACAGAGCAATAGTGGACAGTACGATGAACAAAATGGACACAATGGCCAAAATCTGTAAAAAAAAAAGAACAATGTTTTGGTTAGACTGATACAAGCGTACTTGTCAGGGTTTGATTAAATCCTTTAAAATGTACATGTGCCAAATAAACACAGAATGGTGGAAGCTGTTTTGGCTGCTGCCAATATCATTTTGAATTCTGCACAGAGAGAAAACACTAGACTCATCTTAGACATGGTCAATTCCTGATTGCTTTACTGTCTGCAGTAAACCCATTCATTTCAGAAGGCAAGCTACAACTGGTCTTACCATTTAAAAATTATAATAGGAGGTGATATTTATTATTGCAAGTCACCAAGTGAAGGATATATAGTTCCCGCTAATGTGCAGAACATTATAAATTTTCTGCATTAAGTATAACTATGTAAAACTTTACACAGTGTGGAGAATTGATTGGGGGATACCATGTGTAAGATGGTAATTCAGTATTACATACTGCACACTTTCCTAGACAAGCATAAATTTATGAGCTGAAAGTCAAAGTTGAGAAGAATAAACAGGAAGCATGTTCAGGAGACTAGTCCTGCTGAATTTTCATGTCTAGACAAATTTCAGATGCTACAAGAATTGAAGTTATTAGTCCTGAATTAGGCTGAGAGCAAGATATTAAAAAGTAAGCAGTATGAAGGTGAATTGAGTTTCTCATAATTATTAAAAGCTGTTAGTAGACAAAGGCTTCCAAGAAATAAACCTTTCCTTTCTGTCTAAAGAGATAGGTTTTCTAATAAATTTCATCACTCATTTTCATAGAATCATAGAATCACAGAATCAATTACAGAAACATGGAATCATAGAAACATTAAGGCTGAAAGAGATCTCCAAGACCATCAAATCCAATGTTTGACTGAACACCACCATGCCAACTAAACTATAGCACTAAGTGCCCCACCAGTTGTTTCTTGAACACTGGTTTTACCAGAAAGTTTAGTTAATTATACACTAAGGAATATGAGCAGCTTTGAGACAGCATGCAAAGTGTTAAAGTGATACAAAAATTAGTATAACACTTGGAAAAAAATACATTGTTTTGGTTGGAAGTCCTAATTAAATCCAGGTTTTTATTAGAAATACTAAAAAACTTTTCTCCTGTTTTAAAGCTCAGTTTAAGCTCATTCATAAAAGCATTTACTTTCATTTCTCAGAAATGGTGCTGTTAAGTCCATTTGGTGATGCTCCAAGGACACACTAAGTCTGAAAAAATTGCTGTAACACCCAAGAAGAGTGAAATGCAGCTAAGAAGAATACAAGTGTGAAGAATATATGCAGAGAGACTGGTCACACAGTGGAGATAATGGCTCTAGAGACAGAAAGGCCACCTCACTGCAGCTCAGAGAAAAATAGCAGTAAACTTGCTTCATCTATGGGTTACCAAGCAGATATTAAGCTCTCTAAGCACAAACTGAAATTGCTCATAGTGTAAGGTGTGTATTTGACATCATGTTGTACTTATGTACTATCTCTGGCCTTTTCCTGCTACTAATAGTACAAAACAGGTATCTATTCTGTAGGTACCTTTCATATTCTAAAGTATTGAAACATATTTATTTGTATTTATTTGTATTTTTGTGGGGTTTTTTTTTGTTTGTTGGTTTGTTTTGGTTTTGGTTTTTGTAACTGCATTTATTGGAGAAATAAGATCTATTCACTTCTCCTGCCAAGTGAGTTGTGGACCATCTGTCTTCGTCCTTCATACAGCCCATTCAGAAAATATCCTTAGGGTAATCTATCCTATTTACTTGGGCTATACACTTCTTTAAAACTTCTGCTATCAACACCAGCAAAAGAAGGCAATCTTAGTAAAGAATGAGGGCAATAACAGTGCATCTGTAGGCAGGGCTGATTAATGAAGTTTGTAGCTAGGACTGAGGCAGACAAAAGGCAACACTGTAAGAGAGCAATAACTACCTTTCAAACTGTGAAACCTGCCTGTATCAGATTTCACTGTAATAAAGCTGGAAGCTTAAATAAGGTGTTCTAGGTTATCCACTTCACCCAAATGACTGTGAAATAGCTAATGCAGGCTAGAGTTCTCTAAAGTACTCAATAACATAATTACACTTTCAGAATTTACAGAACAAATGAACAAGGCACAGGTTTGAATTGTTGAGCTTGCAGTTTCTGTCAAGCTGATGGAGCCTCATTGGGGCCAGCATCAGAATGTAAATAACAGGATTGGAAAAAGCTGTATAATACCAGGACCCAATTATTTTACATACATTGTTCTTTAAAAAAACCACCCAAAAAACCCCCTGTAAGAATGTATCTGCCCAACTGTCATCAAACTGATTTTAATTAGGAGACACTGCCATTTCAGTCTGTCATAAGTAATTTATTTTATGCTTAAATGTTCACCAGCATACAAAAGATCCTAGAAAAGTGAATAGCACCCCCTCTTATAGCATGTGACAATGCTAAAACTCCATGCATTTTATAGGTCTTGGGCACAAAACTTTCCTGTTCAGAGTTGCCACCCAGGGTGTTTTATTGAAAACAAGCATCTATCTGTTTGTTCCAGCCACTCATTCAAATACTGGTAACACACAAGCCTGAACTATGCCAGCTTTTAAAATAAAATATACAGTATAGCAAGCCTGGAATATTCAGTGTTTTATTCATATAATATATAAGCATGAGCCTGTTCTTGGTGAAAAAAAATTAGAGCCAAGTAAAGTAGTTTGGTTTCTTCTAATGTAAGAATTTCAAGCTTTTATTTGTTTGGGACTTTGTTGTGTAATTAAAGCAGTGCATCATTCCACACACAGTATGTTTTAATTATTGCAATTGATTCGATTTCACAACTCATTAGGAAAAAAAATGCCAGGGGAAAACTCAGAAGAACAAGAGCAACTATGAGAAAAAGAAGACCAAAAAAGACCTCCCTATTCTGAGTCTACATAAAGAACACTTTGCAGATAGTACCTTGCTGTTAAATTCTCACAGAACAGATGTAAATTGTTTTAACAGAAGTACAGACTTTATAAGAAAGACCTGCAGCAATTTGCTAGGCTGGCTATGCTAATACAGAAGAGCAAAAATCCACCACTGGCTGAATCTTTCCTAGCAGAGCTTCCTGTTTATTACGTATGTTTCTGAAACTGTATTCTGGACTGAAATTCCTGGAAAGCTTGCGTACCTCAAGTAATTAACCTTGAATGACCACAGTTCTTGACATACTATTTCAACCTGCATTTAAACAATAATCTGTTAAATGACAGATTCTGGCAGGTTTTGTCATTGAGCTATGATACTACAAAAGCACATAAAAATCCGAATTCTCTTAAACTTTAAAAATATTTCCTTATATACAGGAAAAATTTTCTAAAAGTGTGGACCAATTAAAATTTCTTTCTTATGGGCTGGATATGAGGCATTTGAATCTGTTGATGATGCAATGAATAGTAAAACACTTCTTGAGTTAATGATGCATTCTTAACAGCCCCCCCAGATGCTATTGTTTCTAATTTTTGAGGGGCCAGGACTGGTAGCAATCTTCTGAAAATGTAATTGTTTCCCAGTATTAAATTACCACTAAAAAGTGGCTTTTTTTCCTGTGCAACATCTCATTGCTTTTTATTGCCAGCAGTGTGAGGAATTCTGCATAAAACGGGAATAAAACTAAGGTAAAAAATAAAGGTGTAATGGAATAGCTGTCAAATTGCTTCTTGCTATTCTACAACAACTGATATGACATGTGAAATGATATGATATGTGAAAAGGTTTTTGACCTAACTCATGTGCCAGTGTAATTTTTATGTACAGAAGAGAAAAAGTATGCATCAGGTTCACACTAAAATACAGCTGCCAAGGGGAGGTTCAGTTGAGCCCTACTGATCAGCCAGTACAGTATGTTTAATTAATATAGATTTCAATCTGAAAGCAGGTGAGACTGTATTAGCAATGGCAATTCCTTAGTCTTCTTTTGATGAGAGTAGGATCTAGGGTAGAATCTAGAGCATTTAAATAATAGACAGCAATACAGTCTCATACTTTTCAAACTTCTAGCTTCTGGAGCCACTGAAAATTATCAGGCATATTCTTCTCTTCCTGCATTTAAATGTATGATATTCTCTTCACAAAAGGTTCCCTGGCAGTACCTTTAGCTCTGCCTTTAGAAAATCTCAGAAAAAATTGCTGTTCAGCTTTCAAAAGTCTTCTGGAGAATTGTATCAAATTTCTTGGGCACTTAGCTATATATTCTCAGAAGCATCTGCTCCTGGGAAAGAGGTGTTTTGATCTAGATTTGAGCAGCTAGATAGCTGGAGTTGGTCTAGGTTATTCAGATCAACCTGAGAGCTACCAAGTGCTGCAGCCTGCAGGCCACGCGGTATCTTGCATGGAAGTGTCCTCAGCTTGCAGCACAGAGCTCCCAGCTCTGGCCAGACAAGACTCACAGCCACACTGGCAGCAGAAGAAAGTGAGATCATGGACATTTTCATTTCTCTGAGGGAGTAAGCTCCTGAAAGTGGAAGACATATTGATAGGCTTGATGAGAATTTATAGCAGTTAGTTTACATCAGCAGCATCCTTTACTGTCAGGGGTCTTCACATTGTGATACTGGGTTTGCAGCTGAATGGACAAAAAGTCTTGCTCAGTAAGAGAGCTGTCCTGTAGATCTGTCTAAATCTGTGTGCATTATGTTCTCGACATCTGGGACTATCCAAATGCACATTGGAGAAGCAAAGACAACACTAGAAATGAGTCACTTTCCAACTGTAACTATTACCACAGGAGGAATCTCAAGATTAGTCAGGACACCAGTCTGTAGATATTTAGGAGAAGGGGCCATTATTATGTTCTTCTGTGATGCAAAGAAGAAGAACAAGGTCATGATACAGCATCTTGCTCCCCAGTTGCAATGTTTCCCTCTGTTTTGTTTCTGGGACTTCCCAGTTACAAGCATCACCTCTTGCTTCTGACCCACAATTCTACATTGTGCTGCTTTGCAGAGGGGACTGTACTCAACTCACACCTGGAATTCTGCACTCCCAACATATATCAGTGTGCCACAGATCACATTGTGAACAGTCTGACAGAAGTCTATTACTTTGAATCTAAGGTTTTAACAGACCACACTGAAAAAGTTCAACAAAAGGCAGGGTGTTTTGCTACTAGTAACAGGGTATGTCCTTTACTGGTTAATGTTTTTTTTTCACATAGGGTCCTTGGCCAAGGGACATGAAAAAGGAGACAAATAGAAACAAATCCTAAGTGGATTTGCTCCAAACTGGAGCACAGTGGAGTTAAGGCAAGCCTTAAGCATGCCAATTCTAACCAGTCTCAACAGTCCTGCCGAAAATTATCAAGTACATGTTTGCAAATGTTTCTTGTCTTAATTGATGGAAAAAAAAGTTTCCAGTTACTAAAATAGTTTAAATTTTGAAAAAGAAGAGAGGGGAATAATTCAACAGAATAACATAAATTTAGTGCAGCTTACAGCTCTATCACTGTTGCCCTTTCAGGAACACATCTGACAATAGCTTTGACAGCATGTGTAATCACTGGACAGCTTCTCTCTGCTGCTCTTGATCTCCCTTCTTGATGACATTGTTTAGAATTCTGACCTTTCATTTCCCCTTTTTCCTAGATTAGTATTATTATTAATATTTTTGAGGACTTGATTTGAATGTTCTTCATTGCTCTTTCAGGGATATTCATTATGCCTAACATTAACCACATATCTGAGGGCTAAACTCTCATTGTTGTATTCATCTGGTGTCTAAGTGATACACAGTCTTTTCTTTTTGTCTCTTTGCACTGGGATCACTATCAGTTAAAAAGCTGAGTTTAAAAATACTCATTTAGAAGGTTTTCACTAAAGATTTCATGACTAGTTCCATAAACACTCCTATCATATTTTTAGATATGAGAATTGTCTACTAGTTCATTAGTTGATGAGAAAGCTTCAGTTTAGTGTGACAGACAAGTTCCCATGAAGACAGTGAATTCAAGTGCTTCTAGATGTTTATTCATGGTTCCATGAAGTTCAGTGGTGACTTTACCAGGGATGTGCTGTCCTACCAAGATCACCCAGACTAGGAAGCAACATGTGGGACCACTTTTGTTACTGTAATGTGGTGTCCTTCGTAGAGGGTGTCTGTCCAGACCTGGTGTTTCTGTCTGAGTAGGTTCAAGGCAGGTAGGAGATTTCTGCCCACCAATTCCAGTATGCAAGGCAGACTAGTGATGAGAACATCTGCAGGAACATAAAGATTGTAGTCATAGTGGAAGGGGTGATTACAGGTAGTTAAAGCTGAGATTTTGCCACTAGGTAACTCAAACTTCTTAAAGCACAGTATTAGCCAAACAAGATGTCAAAATACCTTGATACCTTGAAACTGGCTAAGGTAGGTTTACCTGACCTGAAAACTGCATCTGTTTTGGCAAAACCTTCACTTCAGAAGCTCAGTCATAAAGCCTTTCTCTGTATCTGATATACTTCCTGCTTGAGAGCACTACATAAATTCAATTTTTTCATAAAGCCTTTCCACCACTTTGTGCTGACCTTCCTGCTCCATGGACAAAGATTTGCCTCAGAAGACAAAGTATCTCAGACAGAATAAATCTACCTATGAAAGGATCCTTTGTTCTTTGACATTAGCATGTATCCTTCTGGTTTAAAGTAACGGTAATAAAATGCATCTCTCCTGCATTGTTACAGGTAAATTATTGGCTTTTGTATTTATGCTATTAGGATAACAGTAATAGAACACACCCCTCCTTCATTCTGGGGTGAAGCTAACTCCATTTACTTCATGACTTAATTATTGCCTTAGGGAAGGGTGGCCCTGGGGTTTGTACCACCTAGAATTTCAGCACAGGAAATTAGTGAAACATGGGTTTGAGGATTTGATTATGGCTGAATATTGAGGTGGTTTGGTATAAGGCGACTTAGTGGGTACTATGGCAAATGAGGACCCTGGAAATGGACTGAGTCTCGGTGAATCTGAAATCAAGAACCATTAAAGTCTCCTAGAACACTAGGGGCACATTAGGCACATGGCAGAAAACTAAGCAAAACACTGCAAACATTTGCAGGATGTATTTACTAAATATTGCAACCAAAAAGTGATTTTGGAGACCAGAGAAATTGCAATATGCACAAGTAATAGACAATAGATTGCAAATGTGACTATCAGCTTGATCTTTAGCACAGCCCTGAAGAAACCTGCTGTGATTCATTATGGCAAAAGCTGAGGTTAATACTGGGGGCATCTGTTAGACTGGCAAAGATGGAGACTTCAAGTAGTTACAGATGAAGACAGTCTTCATAGTTTGGGAAGAGACATATGTATTCGATTCAGCATCAGTGGAGACAACATTGAATACTGAATCAGCACAGAGCTAATGAAAATTATTTTTTAAACAGATTAAGATCCATATTGAGTCAGATCTAATATTTTTCTGCTGTTGTTGAACAGCAAAAAGCTATTTCAGCTGGAGACATGAAAAAAATTATTTCATGATATATAGCAAACTGTCCCCTAGGAATTAATGTGGAAGACACGGCAGATCCAGAGTAAATGTAGGTGAATTGCTCTGTTTTTTTCACTAGGAGTTGGATAAGACCATAAATTTGACTGTCATGTTATTGACAGAAATGGAGCTACTACCTGCTTGAAATGATAGTGTGGTTAGTTTAATCAATTAAATAATTTAATGTAAGGTAGTTTACAGTGAAAATAAAAAGTGTATCTAGCTGATGCTTTCTTTGCTCTATAACAATGTGAGAGATTTAACTTCCCCTTACAGATGGTCACAAGAAATTAATTGAAAGAGTCATGTTAAAGGTTTTAGTTATATATATAACATTTTGACCTCCTACATATGATTTCTAAATGGAACAATTTGCTTATGTGTGCAAGAAAAGTCAGTTACATTTATCAAAACTGAATGAAATGTCTTTAATAAAGCCCCTTCTTGTCCTCGTTCTGAAGTTTTCTAAGTCTTTGGCATATTTCTTACATTTAAGCTGTGTTTTGCACTAGCTGTCTAATTTTTGGGCAGTGAAAGCTGAGTATCATTACTTAAAAGAATGCACTAGACTCTTCAAAATTTGCATTGAAGTCACGACAAGGAGCTTGCAGTTACCAACCCTTTTGCATAGCAGACCTCATGCAAGATCTGTTCTGTGGTACTTCCACAAAAAAAAAAAAAAAAATTTGGCTTCATGACATGAATTTCATTAAAACAACAAAACCAAAACAGAAACAAAACTGAAAAACGCCACAACAAAACAGCCCAAGGGCTGGAGCTCGGCGGGAGCTGTCCCCCGGCCGGTGCTGAATGCCATCGTGGTGCATCCACACCCACTGTGAACCACTTTATTCTGTCACCTTACTGACATGAAGGTATGCAAAGTATACAGTCTAAAAAGACAAGTCATGGAAAATAAAGATAGCTCTGGCATAATATTTGTTTCTTGGAAAAAAAAACCGGTGAAGGAGGCAAGGATCTCACCAGAGGTGAGGTATTTCTTTTTGCAGCTTGCCATTTAGTAAGTTGTTCGTAACACACAGCAAATCATGGTGGAGATAAACAAGGAGTTATGTAAAATCAAACCCCAACTGTTTAGCTCTAAGGAGTTTAGACTAGGCTGTTGAATGGATTTAATAGGGGAAATCAGCACACCTGATATACAGATTTATTCTGATGCTATCTATTCTGATGTTAACATTCAACTTAAAGCAGAAAGCTGGATGAAACTGATTTTTAAAAAGTGGAAACTGGAAATTAAATTTCTTAGCTCTCACTGCTTCTATTTGCAATTTTGGTTTAATGGAATTTGCTTGCACCTGGGACCTCAGGTTATTAACCAGGACTGTACACTTGAGTCTAATTTGCTGACAAATATACTAAGAGTTTTGTTTAAACTATTCTCATTCTATCATCTTCTTACCATTGACTAAGACTGTTTTTTAGTCATAGAATACGAGTAGGGGTGGCCTTCCTGAAGGCATATGTTATCTATCAGATACTCAGACTTACTTGAAATTATGACAGGCAAAAAATTCAGATGTAATATTTATTCACACTTTAATTTTCCTATCTTGGCTTCATGTCAATTTCTATATAATTTTCAGAACTGCAGCTCTATATAAAACATCTATGCTAATCTATGGTTTTATATAAAGGTTATGCCAGTATTTGCCACACTTGTAGAATTGGAGAAATTGTTAGGAAATGAATGCAGCCTGTTGTCTTTTTTTGCAATAGAGTGGTTAAAGGTCTGCATATCAGACCTAACTATCATAACTATCATTTTGTTATGTCACTCTAGGATTACTTTTGAAACTCATCTGTAATACTGCAGTTTCAAACCCTTACTAAGGTGTGATGTATGCTGTAACACAGACACAGAGTATCAATGCTCTTCAACAAATATGTAAATGTCCTCACATCACATTTAGGAAAGTCAAATTGTAATTGAATACAGATCTTTTTCACAAAATATATTATCTATTATTAAAATAAAATTAAAAGGTACTGCTCATGCTGCTGTGAGCTCAGACTAATAGGATAGAATATGAGAAAATGCCTGTAAATTATGTGAACCTTCCAGTTTAGGGCTGTAATTCATACTCTGCTTTTAGCACAAATACCTCAGACAGGTGCTGAACAGAGTGTTCAAGGAATGTCTGTTTTATTCCAAACTATGAACCGGAAGGAAGAAGGGCTGAATATTCCCTGCACTACAGAAAGACTGGTTTTGTTCTGACACAAATAAATGCCTATTATGCTTATGGTCTATTCCACTTAGGGTCTATCTATATTACACGGCTTGGTTTTGTTCTCAGAAAATCAAAGGGAGGTTTGCTGCTGCCTTTAGCCAGACCACACCAGTGAAGTTTGAATATTTTAGTCAGTTTTATTGTGGAGCAAAGGAGGGCAGTCTGACACGCCTTGGTCGGATGTTCTGCAAAAGTTTTGATATTTTTCCTATTTCGCATTTTAACCAGTAGATGTCTCTGTTTTATCATGCAGTTGTTGACAAGGACACACTATTTCTGTTGTCACAACACATACTTAGTAAGAAAACCATTTGTTTCTCATGGAATGAATACACGTGAATGCAAAAATGCAGACTTAATGCTCTCAGCATACCCTGTCCAACCTAAGCCCCCAGAAGCTTTGGTGAGAGCTCTGGCTGCTAAGCAATTTTGAAAATCATCTTTATGGAAATGTCCCATAGGATTTTAAGAGGACAAAAGGGGAATTGGTGAGATTCTATGGATATTCATCTAAAAAATGTAATAAATTTAGTACAGCTTTCTTTATCCCATGGGAAGGCTCTCAGAAGCAGCTTACAAAACAGAAGGGAGTATTTGATTTCTACCCAATGCCTCAGGAAATTCCAAGTTGTGATAGATGAATTATCTTCTCTGCTTCACAATTGTGTAAGATTCTATTATTTCTACATCTTTAGGTATCAAGAATAGTAATGTAGATTATTTGAAACTCTTGCATATAACTGAAAACATCATTGTGATACAATCCTATTCAGACATCTGTGTTTTACAAATTTGAAAAAAAAATAGGATATATACAGTTTTTCTAAAATCTCTCTGGAAGAGATCAGCAACTCTAAAAATGATATTAAAGTTCTATTATTTTAAATACATTAAAAAAAATTGAAGATATATTATTTCAGAACTTATAACTTCCTGAACTTTAGTAATTGTCTAAGAATGTGACAGGTTTCTATCAGTTGTTTCCTGCCTTAGTCTTATTCTCCTAAGGCAGTAGTCCACACATGTAAAAATTTAGGAGCTATTTTTTCTTTTTTTAATCTCTGTTTTCCTGGGTATCTTTATATTTGAGATCCTGGATTAGGTCATGAGAGAGAAAAAATACTGGACTGGATCTACTCTGATCCTGAACTGAATCAGAACTTTTTGTTTGTGGGTTGCTCCATCCTCAGATGCTCCCTTGTAGAAATTCCTACAGAAACTGTTTGGACCTGTTGTGCCACATACTTTTTGAAGTAAAAAAGCATATTATCCTAGAGAAGAAAAATGTTGCCTATTTTAGATGGCAGCTGTTCCCACATGAACAAGCAGTATGTTGGGGCTTTTTTGTTTCCCATTGAGACCCAAGACAACGTTGGAAACAGAACTTCTCCAGCTGGATGAAGTGTGCTGCCTCAAGTACAAATATATGTTACAGACTTCCCCTGTGTGTTCACACCTCCACACACTGTGGCTGTTTCCCCTACTGCCAAGTGGAGCCATAGGTGAGCTATTTTTCAGCCCACATTTATGCTCCAAATGCACTGTGACGAGAGGCATAGATGGCTGGTCGGAGTCATCAGTCCCATGTCACTCGTTCCACCAGGGTGGCCATTCCCAGGAGCCAAGCAGAACACTAAGTAGCAGAAACATCAGGCCTTACCCTGAAATGGTTTATTATTAAATACAGCTTTCCCCCAAATGTCTGAACAATGAGGAGTTGATTGTAGGACGGAACGTAAGTGTTGACTAGCTGCAAAAGAAGGACCAAATTGTCTACCAAATCTTCCTGGTTGTCAAACTGATGGCCAGGCCACAGAAGCCCCACAGGTTTACATGGCTGCAGCTACACAGCAGAGTTTCTACAGCTCAATCAGGCTTAAGACAAGAAACAAACCTGGAAATAAATTTGTCAGGTACAAACAGCTATAATGCAGCTATCTGTAGCAAGGTTATGGACAATAAAATTCATCTTCAAAGAACCCTTGAACGTGGAACAAATACATTACACTCTGGCTATGCCTCAGGAAGTATCTTTCATAGCCAACAATTTCATAATACATATATTTTTTTTTCTTTTAACTGCCAGCACCTGGCAATTTATGATAAAGACTTGGAACAGAGTCTTTGGGGCATTTAAAATTGCTTCTATCTACACACTGATTACATATACTTCTACTTGTGGAAAGCCACACAAACACCCCATTCCCCACCAAAAACCTCAAAAATTTGCCGGAAGGGCAATGTGATTCTTTATTTTGCATGATCTTTATGATTAGGGATAGAACTGCATGAGTGATTAAAGAAGAAAATGGTTTGTGTTATTATTCAGTCTGAAGTGCTAATCAAAACAAAATAAATAGTTTTGAAAAATCTCTTACTGTGGAATGTATATGACAAAAGCGTGTGGCTTTTAGTAATTACACTAATGGCAGTACTGGAAGAAAACAGCATAATTCAGATATCAACTGGAATAAACTGGAATATATGTAATATTACTCTATACTGTTATATATGTTTTCTCTGAGATGTAAACATACAGGTATGGTCTTTAAAAAGGATTATTAATTATTGATCTTGCAGATTATAACTGCTTCTACTTTATTCAGGTTTCTTTATGTCCAATTATTTTTCTGCAAGCTGTATAATGAGAAACACATTTTTATGGGAAAATACCTGGTTTACTGTACCTAGAAGCTCACTGACACTGAAGTATTTCACTGCTATTAACAGAAACACAGCAATGGCACCATGGCTGAGGTTTGTTTCTTTCAAAATGATTTATCTTAGTAGTCATGGAAGAGCACGCTCCTGTAATTGTCCTCTGCTCCTTTGAAGGATATGAAGTGGGACAGAGGTGATTTGTTGACTTTAGTACAATACATTTGACATTATAACAGAAAAGTTAATGTCAGCCTGAAAGGAAATACCTGGCAATACTGCTTTTGCTGTCATGCAAGATGGAGAAATGGATGTGATGTGGAGATTAAGGAGTCAAAGCACAGGAATATTTGAGGTGCTTTGCAAAATTTGGGATCTTGACTTCTGAACTGAATTTTCAGCATCTGAGAAAACACTCCTCTTCTTTGAGCTCCTCTTTATATTACAGAACCTTATCCTTTTGAAATATTTCCATTGAGACAGAAAATGAGAACCTAGTTTGACATGAAATAGGATTTAGAATTATGAGACTATATTAACTCACAATGATTGAAGGAAATACACCATCTGCCATCAGCCCCTAATATCACCATTTATAGATACATTTCTGCTCAAACAATTACCTCCCTGCTTCATTTCCATATCCTGGTTCACTTCCAGGTTCTTTCTAGAGGCACATAATCATCTCTGTGTGAGATGAGATCAATATTCTTGATAATATACTCCAGGAGAGTAATATGGACAGAACAGTGAAGTCTAAAAGCAGGAACAAGGATGTTTAGATGAGATTTGTGCATGACCTCCACCTCTGCACAAGTGCCCCTACTGACAATTCCAAAATGGGAGGGACTTTTGAGTATCCTGTCTACGTGCTTGGACTGAGCCAGAACAGACATTTTCATCACTATCACCAGCATGCTTTCAAATGTACCTTTTATAGCCACAATTTGACACTGCATCTGATTTACAAGAGAAAGCACTCATATAGCAACTGTACGATGGTACTGTACATATCTAATGCATCTATTGGGGGAAGTCTGCTATATGTATCTCAACAAGATAAACAGTAATTTCTATGGATTTTTATCTGCAGGAGGCTTGTTTCAGAGCAGCATGATTTGGGTAAGAGATTCCCCTAAAGGCATGTGAAATCGTAAAGGAGGAATAGTTTCCAAATCTCTCTCAGTGGAAATCAGAGAGCCAAACAGTAAAATGGTGCCAATAAAGAAAGTGAGGAACAGATGTACTTTCATTGTCTGATCCTTCCACTTACAGTTAGTCTTTCAATATGATGAACACCATTGCTAACATCAAAATGTGCAAATAAAGTTGCACTGGAAGTGTTAAACATCAGCAGTTAGTGGGGTCACTAGTTTTACACTGAATCTGAAAGCTGGGATGAAAGGGCTCATGTTTTTTACCTTTACATCAAAAGAAAACATGTTTCCTCTGAAACATCCTCTCAAAAGGAAAAGCTGCTGTCCCCACTCCATTACAGCATTGGTCTTTGATTAAAATTCATTTAGTTTCTAACTTTGTAGCTGGAAAGAAAAGCAATATTTATTTTGGAGTAGCCAATTGCCTTTGATTTTGACAAATGACTTAAATTATTTGCTTATCAGATTTACTTTAGGAATGAATTGTGTATTTTTTACAGAGGGTGTTACAATTCCTACAGAATTTCATCAATTTTCCATTAGTGTGCCAGTCTTAGGCAATAATTACTAAAGCAGAGGCATCATATTAACCTCTTGATACCAGAAGTTGGAATTAGCATATTAGCACTTAAACAATGTAAACATTGGCCCACTGGTGACAAGGGATTAAACTGTAGCATGCTGTGTCTGCTGGGAATGAATTCAGTATACCTGCCCTAGCATATTTTCTGCAGTGCACAAATCCTTATCCAGATGCACAGAACTCAGTTGGAATATCCTCGCAACTTCAGGAGCCAAATGCTCATGTAAAGCAGGAGTCAGGAATTAAAATCATACCTCAGTCTGATGCATCTCAAAGCAGCTCAAATGAATGAGCCTTCAGCTTTTCTTACATTTTCTTTTTCTGCACTTTATACAGTAATTATGGAGAATTTTTGCAGAGAAGACGTTTGTGCATATTGCCAGCAAACATTTCTGATCAGTAATTTATACAAAAAGATATGCTTCAGAATCTGATCACCACAGTAATCCTAGATGTAGGAACCGTATTGTTTTGTACCAAAATATTAAAAAATTGACATAGTAGAATTATAGCAGCAGCAATACAATTTTGAACACAAATTCAGTGACTGAATGATTATTTTTTCAGTGAGATATCTGGCTCAACAGCTATCATGCATTTTTTCTTCCTGTAATATTTAGACATAAGAGGAAAACAGAAAAGAAAAAAGAAAAGAAAAAAAGAAAAGAAAAGAAAAGAAAAGAAAAGAAAAGAAAAGAAAAGAAAAGGAGAAAAGAAAAGAAAAGAAAAACATATAGCCATAGATGCTTTATATAAGATTTTCTATTATTTATTAAGCATATCAGAAGTTTTACAGGAATAATGTTATGAAAGGGATTTGTTGTTCTGCATTATTATTGCCTCAAGACCTGATGACCTGTGAGTTATCAAAACTTGCAGGTAGGTCTTGAAATTGAAACCCAGGTGGCATTTCTAGATATGAGCTGTTTAATTTTCAAGAGGTTCAATGGCAAGAGCTCCTGGGGAAGGCTGTGGAAGATCAGGCCTATGGCCTCACATTTCCTAGCTATAAATTTCATGTTGTATAAAACTTCTACATAAAAACTACTGTATAATGTCAGCTTTACATTGGTCTTACAAGGATCAATTAATTAGGTAATTCAATAAACTTTCAGAGATCAGTTCCCATTTAAATCACAGCATCTTTCTGTCTCTTTCTTTTGCAGGAATGAAAGATGGGGAGAGTTATTGTTGGTCAGGTACAGCCACACAGGCATTCCGTGTTTGCTGGCCATAGTCTAAGGACCTGCATTGATATTCTTATTATCAATTTTTAAATGATTCTGGAAACAATACCACAGTGGGCCAACAGTCAACACTAACCACAAATGTGCTGCCTCTCTGAAGTGCTGGTTTGCATGACATGACTTTGTGGTGTCAGATAACTTGTTTTCCTTATAATTAAATCACTTGCTACCATTTACATTCCATTGTTTGAAGAATGCAGTTCCCTTTGAAGTGGGTTCTTCACAGACAATTGGCAGACTCTTATCTGCATCCAGATTAATCTTGATACCAAATGAACACAAAAAGTAAAATGGAAAGACAGGAAGACAGGGACACTGTACCAACTGAAGTACTACATTTAATGTACTTTATATGTTTTTTGTTTGAGTTTCTTTACAGGAAATGGGGGCCTTTATGAGATCAGGGCATTATGTAGCAACAAGTGCTCTTTAGATGGTTAAAAATATAATTTATTATTTTCTATGATCATTTAGTTTTGCATATCATTTATATATGTAAGAACTTTTTACAACAGTAAAAAAGGCAAAAAACCCCTTAGATTAAATGAGAATTGTGTTATCACATTGATGATAATTTTCATTTCCTCATAGTGAAATAAATACAATCCTCAAAGATAAGGGCAAAATTTGAGATGAGTAAACTGTTCTAGAGGTCCAGACTTTTTATAGCTCAGTTGCTTGGAGTAGCTTATATTAATTCTGTTCACGTTCTCCCACATCTCTAACAGATATCATATAGTATTTCCAACAAATCATTGCATTTCCCTTCCTTTCCATCCTGAAAGACATTTGTTTGTGGAAGTTCTGCCAAAATGATGAAAACATGACTAATGTATTTATTTTATACATCCATGCCAGAAAAAATTTGCAAGTATCTTATTTGAAGAAAAGTCTATTAGGAAACTTGAAATGAAAAAGTCCTTTTTCTTTGCTCTCTACTAGTCTGCAAAGTGGAAAGACTGACATTATTAATTATTCTCACTGTACCACCTTTTCACTATATTTTTAAAGTACATTACAATTCCTATTTGCCAATTTATAAGCTTCCACTTCAGCAATTTAAATGAAGAAATAACCTTTATGTGCATGTATCTGTGGTTATCTATCTTAACTACAGAATCTGCAAAAGCAGAAACCTTAATTACCTTAATGCAATCAGGAAGGGAACTTCTGAGTCCTTTCAATACAAATGCCCTATTAATGGCTTTTCCAGCTGATCTACAGAATGCAGAGTTAAAACATATGAGAACAGCTGATATGCTGATAGACAAGAGGTCAAATCTTTACAGGGTCACATATGTTACTGCTGAAAGCTTAAGCAATTGCTTGCACGCATGGTTATTTATAGTATTGAGTGAACCAACAGTATTGGTATCTGATCCATACCTTGGATAGATAAACCAAACTGAATGCCAACTCAGGGAACAGATGTCCATGAAACTCATCTGGTTGACAGATGCCATGAAGTTTATTAAATATTAATGGCCACTTAAGCAGATTTTGTCTGCTACTTTTTCTCTGGAGCAGTCACAAAATCCCAAATTTTCTGGACTGCATTATAGTCTGTGAAATATGCTACTTCAAGGTCTAGGGAAGGTTGCCTCTCAAGCACTTTCATCAAGAAACTTCTTTCTGTATCCCCCCACAGGTGTGGAAGTTATCTCTCACTTGGAACATGACTTATATTGCTTTCCCTTTAGCACATTTTTAAGTCTGATTATCCTTCTTTAAAAATGGTTCTTGGATGCAAACATATGCAATGAATACAGCAGTGAGACAACAACACATTGCGACAATAAAACAACAGTAAAAATAATACGTCTAGTTTATGAATAGTAGTAAAATCCCTTTGCTTGGATCAGGGGTTCTTAAACTGTTTAACACTAAACTGCCATGAAAGATACACAAATACGGCCTAGGAAGGCAATAGCTTCCTTCTGAGCAGAAATACAACTAGGAACCACTCTTGTTGCTCTCAGCATTACCACAGAGATGATACAAGAGAAAAATAACGTCGGGGACTTCTGGAACCCTTTGTATTTTGCAACAGATGAAACTACGCAGCTCAGAACAATGAGCAGCATCTCTTCAGGACACATGCAGGAGGCTGTGCAGCAAAGAAGCAGAAACTTTACATATAGTGAGCCACTTCACATAGCAGATTATGTGGTAGCCTCTCATAATGGAATTCCCCCAGTGTGAGCTTAATTTTAAGAGATATCTGCTTACAATTGTAAGGGATAATATTTTGCAGGAACATTTGAATCTCAAGTAAGAGACTGGAGTATTGGCTGTGACTACCTACAATTACCATTTGAACTCTCTTACAAAAATACAATTCCAGACCTCCACAGCTGCTCATATATTCATGTACTGTACAGATGAGGAGGACAACCATATCTGCTCAGACTATCTAACTTTCACAGACTTTTAGATACTTTGGGTAGTCTAAAATGTACAAAGGGTACTTCTAAAACAGACAGAAGAACATTGTCTCAAGATTATAGTCTCTGAAGTCACCAAATCTCAGATTTACTCAATGCTGCCATTTACAAATCTCTAGATTTCATGAAAGCAGCAGATGGCAAAAATGCATTTCTAACTCATTTATGTTCCATTTAGTGGGATGAATTCTTTTTGCTCTCCTCATAAGTATCCTTCCAATACAATTCTAATGTTATTTCCTAAAGCTCAAATGGGTTATGAAGTTGGGGTTTTTTTCTCCGTTTCATTTTGTATGGTTTTTGAAATGACAAAGAAATAAAGCTTCAATTACATTTCAAACGCAACACCTGTCAGCATTCACATATATTAGACATGTACACACATATGTTCACATACACACAGATACCTACATATATGTATTTGCAAGTATGTACACTCATACGTGGAGAGATTTCTGTTAAATATCTACAAATGTGAAAGACAAAGGCTTAATTTAGGAGCATTTAGGGTTGCAGGCTACATTGCTGGCATAGTGCTAAATTCAATTTACTAAACCCTTTATGCAATGTTTTATTACACAAAAAATTGTAGATATGCCAAAAGTAACAAAGCGGATTGGTGTGGAAGATTTAACAAATTTATGTCGCTCTGGAAGCCTGAATCAAACACGATATTCCTGGAGCTTAATTTGGATTGCTGGTGCTTTTTAAAGTAATTAAGAGCATACAGTTAGGAGTCATTTGAACCAGGCTAGGAATACTCATGGAAAAACACAGTTTGTTGCATATTTTTCTGCACTTTGTCATTAAGGGTTCCTTTCTTTTTTTTAGTGCATACTGCTCTGTCCAAGACTTTCCATATATCAGTTCTCAGTTCCCACTGATTTCTGCAAGAACTGCACCAATGGAGAGTGGCAAGAAAGCAAGCTCAAAAATAACAATGGAAGTGCTTACACACCATGGTAAAACATGGGCTACGAGGATTTAAGGCAGATACTTGTGTAACAAGTGCATACAAAGTGATTTTTTGTTCATTCAATGTGATTAAATACCTGGAACACCCTTCCTCAGGGTTCTTTGTGGCTTTTTTTCTTTTCTTTAATCAATTCACAGTATTTCCTGATTTGCTTCACCAACCTTATATCATTTCAACAGTTCTCTTTGTGAGTAAGATGAAATGGAGAACATCTAACACAGCCAGTTCAGTTCCAAATTCAGTTACACAGAAATGTTTTTAATGTAATATTGTACTGTGATATATATCCATTTAAGCAAAGCACTAATAGACACAAGAGAAAAAAGAAAAGAATGAAAGTATTACTGGACCTTACACTAGACCTTCAGAAAAAAAAGCAAAATGAAAGCCTCTCTAGACTGACCTGTATATTAGAAGAGTTAACCACATAGCACAGATATGTCAAAATTAGGAGTATCTACAGAATACTAAATGAATCCTGGAAATACTTCACCAGTGATTTAATGTTCATTATGTATCATAAATATTGATCACTAGAACAGAGAGGCAAGGATTTACTGAGGAAAATTTTGAGAGAAATTAAAATTAATAAATATTTCCTCCATGCCTTTTCTTCTGTTTTAATGGGAAAAGTATTTTGTTTAGAAACCAAAATGTGTAAGGTATCCATTACAAATCTGAAGACTTTTATTTAGAGGGAAAAGCTTTTCTAAACAAATTTCAAGCAGTAAATTTCTGATTGTCTCCATTGCAAACTACAAATTGAGCCTCGTTCAGGCACAAAAAGAAGAGTGCCCATCTTCCCTCTGCTCTGATTTTAGTGGGATGATATTGTAATAGCACTTTTAAATGAGTTCATTAAAGTTAAGGGTGTGAGGTTTAGGTGGAATGAATCTGAATTCTGATGTTCATCATATTCCCTGATACTTCATAAAATCAGTAATTTGCGTATGATTCTGTAAGGAAGTTGAGATTAAATAGTAAGCACTGCATATTAACCTTCTCTTAACATGTGCATAATATAATGTAATACAATACAGACTAATATGTATGGTAGTATGTCTGGGAAGGGTAAAGTTAATTTTTTAGCTACAAGAGAATTCTGTATTGTTCAGTGAGGTATCCTCAGGTGCAGTGGATTCTACTAGTACTTCCTTCCCAAAATACTATTTACAACCCTTTGAGCCTGTCAGTTCAGACAGTTTTCAGACCACTTCACTGCTCACTTACCTAACTTGTATTTAATCAATTTCTCTGAGAGAATGTTATAACAGAGAGATTCAAAAGCCTTATTAACATTCACTAATCTCCTCACATCCACTAAGAGTGCCATGTTATTACAGAAAGGTATGAGGTTAGTTAAGCATGATTCTCCCATTTGTAAATCCATCTCTCAGTCACCTTCATGTCTTTAATATAGCTGGAATCAGCTTCCAGGATGATTTGTTCCACAACCTTCCCAGGGACTGAGGTGTGGCTGACCAGTCTATTTTCTCCTTGCCCTTTCTGAAGATACGAGTGACATTTCCTCTCTTCCAGTTCACATTAGCTGCTCCTGATCCCAACTTTTCAAAGGTAACTGAGTGGGCTTGTGGTGGTATCACCTGACCCCTCATAATTTGTGAGTTTATCCCATCACATCCCACCAATTTGTGGATGCCCAGTTTGTTTAAATGTTTCTTAATCCAATTCTCCTCCACGGAGGGCAAATTCTTCTTGTCCCAGAACTTCCCAGGGCTTTCACAGATCTTGTGATTGCTGATGGTTGATCTTATTAGTAAAGACCCTCTGTCCTGACTCAGGCTGCAGCTTCAATGCTGCTAATGAGAACTGTATAATCTTACAGTAGCCACGGATGGGTTAGAAACAATTTTCTTTGACATTTGAGTTCAATGCTTGCTTTTTTAAAACAGCTGCTGGCCAGAAAAGCCTCATTTTTCCCTACCAGCAGAGATCTGCATGTAGAAGTCCATTCATTGTGGTGAATATGTGGGACTAGAAACCTCAGGACATGCAGCAGTTTTGAAGGAGTAGCTCTTTGGTGAACCTAATCACATGCCACTACTTCAATGCTCCTAGTCATGAACTAACCAGGTTAAAACTAGCACTTTCTGTACATGCAAAAATACCTTCTATTTTTTTTCCCAGAATTCCGCCAATAAACAGATAAAAGGCACAGAGTGGCTCATAAATAAATATTATAACCCACAGAAAGCAGTCGCCATAATTTTTTGGTTTTACTGCTGAAAAATTTCCATTCTGAAGACCAGTTTTATGTTCCATATAGAAGAACATCTTGTTACCACAAAGTACTGAAAGTCACACATTCTGACTTGTTAGATATGGCAGAAATTGATCTTAGTCCAGAAAGTAAAATGCCATGGCAAAATTACCATAACTATAAATTGCATTTGAAGACCACTATTTCTTTTTTTGTGTGTGTATTAAGTGGTAACGTAGACAATAAATTCAAACATACATTGGAATGAAACAATTCAACAAACGAGGAACAATTGAAAGGGTTTCCTAGAACTGAGAATGGCCAGAGTGACAATAATAATGAAACACAATTCTAATTAAAAGAATACTTGGGAAATAACTCATAGTTTGGGATTTTCTGAGACTATTTTGCAGTTTTTTCCATGCTGTACTAGCCTGATTGCTAACAAATTTTCTCTTTTACAGATACATTTCTCTCATTGTTGTTACCTGAAAACTGTAAGGAGAATATATTATATCAGGCAAGGAGAACTTCCTTTGCCAGAAAATACCTCCCATTTGTTTAGAGCTTTTATAAGTTTAAACAAAAGAACAAACTCATAACATAACAAACTTTTGCATGCTTATTTTAATGTTTTATTGATATGGTAGAAATAAATCACTGAGAGGCAAACCTCAAAAGATTTAGAGGCCACATCCAAAAGGACACTTAGAAAGTTGCAAGGAAATCAACTGAAAGCAGACATTTCCAGCGGCAGGGAGGCAGGGATGCAGAGGAACTGTGCTGACAGTGCCTGCACAGCGGGGTTCCCTGAGTACAAAGGCACAGAAGGAAGGAATTGGGCACTAGGCTTCTGCACAGTCACAGAAAGCTTTTCCCTTTCAGCCCTGCTGTCCAGCGACTGTGGTTAATGCCAGCAGATAACAGCTACTAATGCGGCCTGGGATGAGCAGAGGGATTGACTGTGTTTGCTGAAGGGCAGAGACAAATATGAGCCAGGAACAGTTGAGGCTTAAAAGAGAAAAAAATAGCAGGAAAAATGCTGGGGCAGAAAGATGGCATCTTTTAGAAAAATATGCTATTTTTCTCTGAGATACAAACAGAAGACCTGTTAGGAAAACTGGGGGCTTGGTTACAGTACCCAGTTTTTGAAGCAGGGCTAAAAGCTACTTGCTTACCACTGTATTCACTAAACAGCTCCATTTAGCAAGTACGTGTTAGCAAAATATATAACTAACATTTCTGAACTGCCATTGGTGCAATATGATATTTCCCCAAAGCATATGGACTTGGAAATGATCTTCCTTGCCATTGGCTGGAGCAAGTGCTTAATTTTCTGATCCTTTGGATATATTTACATTGTAGGACTGTCACTCTACAGCCCCTACCTAAAGCCCCAAGGTCATTAATCCTCTCTATGAAAGATATAAAGCTACTGGAATAGAACACTATCACCAGACAAATTACAGTATATTTCTGACCTTGTGTCTTAAATATTTATCATTGCTGTAAGTAGATTTGTGGGGCTGCTCTTTTGGAGAATATGAAGAAAGCTGCAATGAAGGGAAGCTTGTCACTTATTCTATTAATAAATAGGGCACTTCAAGATCCATCAATCTGATGCCTTCCCAAAGCAATAAATTCAGCTTCAAAAGAAAAAAAAAAACTTCAACCTTCTGTTGTAGTTTTAATTTGTCATTATTGTATGTGTATGTTTGGTTTGATGGTTTAAAATCAAATTCTTAGGGACAAAATTTGGCAAAAATATGAAAAAATTACCTTTACAAAACATAATACTGAGCTTCACTTTGAAATCTATGTCATTATTCTCACATCTATTTCCAGACTTTATTAGGGTGTGTGGTAGAGAAATCCCATCAAATCAAATCAGAAGTTTTGAAGAAAGGTTTTTCACAGTTGTCATTTATCCTGCCTGGTTTTGACTCTGTTTCAAATAACAAGGAGAAAACACCCTAATCCTTCAGTGAAAACACCCTCACCTTTCTCTTAGGTCCTTCTTTCAAAAATAGGAGGTATCGAATACTTTCATGCCCTATCATACACCTCAGATATGAAATACAACTCTGTCATAGACAATGCACTGCAACACTGAAGAGGTCAGTGCTCATGGGAAGGAAGCAGTAAATTAACTAGAGACAATATAGGTTTTTTGTTTTGTTTGTTTGGGGATTTTTGGGTGGTTTTTACTTTGGCTTTTTTGTTTGGTTGGTTTGGTTTTTGTTTTTTTCTTTTTTTTTCTTTTTTCCTTTTTCTGTTTCTCTTTCTCCTTCTTTTTCTTTTCTTTTTTTCCCCCAAAGGAATTGTCCAAAAGAAAGCAGAGGAAAGGGTTGCATGAACTCTATGAGATGTTGTCTTGTCTGTGTTGAATGACAAACTCTTTAAATAATCAGAAAGCTTCCTCATAAGCTTCATAGCAATTCAGATGCTTATTTGAAGCACATGGTTAATATTTTCCACAAAATGGGAAGGGAAGGGAAGGGAAGGGAAGGGAAGGGAAGGGAAGGGAAGGGAAGGGAAGGGAAGGGAAGGGAAGGGAAGGGAAGGGAAGGGAAGGGAAGGGAAGATGATGTTGGGCAGATAGTGAACAATGGGTGCAATGGATAGCATATGTGTGTGTGCATGTGGCTTGGTGAGACTACTGATGGGATCTGGAGCAAGAGCAGACAATAAATATTTGATTTTTTAAAATAGTCTATTGTGGTTACAAGCCAAAATGAGAAGTCCTGAATGAGTATGTTTCCTCAGGCTTTTGCCTAATGATCAGGCTTGCCTATGTATAATGTCAGTGCACATGCACAGTTCACATTCCTGCAATGGCAGCTTCCTTTTCAGCCAGAAAGTCTGTACAGAGTGGCAGGTAGTGTTTAATGCAACCAGTGGTCCTGTGACGGTCTGGAGCTAAAGCTTGACTGTCTACAAACATGTGACACAAGAGAAAAAAACTGAAATGGCACATTACTACTCACACAAAAGAGATATTTACTTCGTATGATTTACATGTAACTGATAGAAGTGTGTCGTATTTTGGTAGACCACACAAATCAAACAGATCTTCCTGTTTGTCTTTAAATAATGTAGTAATAACAGTCCTAACATAGGACACTAAATTTCAGAGATTATCTTTGTTCTTTAATAGCTTGCCCATTTGCTGGCATCAGACTTTGTTTCCTCCAGGCTTGAACTAAGCACACCTGCAGCAAGCAGTTAGTTGCCAAACTGATGAGCTACGTTTTTCACTTCTTCCAGAATCAGAAGCATCATCCTCTATAGTAAAATACAATGACAAATTCCTACCCTTCAGGTCTTTTGAGTATTCCGTTGGATGGTTCCCTCCAATGCTGAGAAGTATGCACAAGCACATTAGCCAACACATTTTGGTATGTGTTTGTGTAAAAAAGTAGTCCATAAGCTATATATTATTGGGCACTGACACCAGTGAAACTCTTGTCCTCCTCTACTCTGTTCTCCTGTGTTTTACCAAGTGTACTATGCTTCATTACAATTTTAGTCTCTTCAGATCAGCAGCTGACCTTTTCCTTTGTTATGGAAAACTCCATGCATATTCCTGGAGCTATTAATAAAACGATTAATAAAAATAAAACAATAAAACAAACGATTAATAAAAATCACCTAGTCCCTAGCTGCTGCACACAGAAACTCTCCATACTAAATTTTCTAAAATCATAATCTGCCCCTAGGTATTTAGTACTGTGAATAGCCAATGATCAGGCTATAACCTGGATAAGTTCAGTGGAAGGATGCATTTTAAGCAGTTCAGAGTAAATACATAAATACCTTAATTTCCAGAATTGTCAAATAGAAAACAGTGTCTGTACAGAAACCTTGTTTCACCTCTCTCTCTACCTCTGTTCTTTTATGTTCTCTTTCTTGAAGTTTTAAAGTTCAGCCTCATATCCATGATCTGTTGGTTTTAATGCCTCATTACCTAATGCATGACATTTAATAAACTAATCACCTAATAAAGCCTAAAAATGGTTCTGTTCTAAACTACTGTTGAAGAAACATCAGACGGTTTGTCATCCTGTACCAGGAAAGAATGAGTAAGTGCTAAAAGTGGCTTCACATCCTTTCTATATATAGAAATCCTATTACAATTACCCTTAACTGTCCTTTGCCTTGCTGTAGTAGTTTCCCCTGTGTCCTCTGTACCTCCATAAGTAAATACAATAAGATGCCAGGGTTTGTCTCTGTGTATAAAAAGAAGAGGCAGTCCTGATCCACTTCTAGTGTATAGCTAATTTCCAAGCAAATGTGTACTATCCTCATTCTCATCTTCACCTTTGTTTCACAGTTTGCATGTGCAGTAACAGTTCTAGATGTTGCACCTATCTTCACAATTTGAGAATTAAACTGTTTTTCAGAGTATCTTCCATTGCCACATCTTGTGTTTGGAGTTCAAAATATTCAGAAAAGAGCCAGGCAGCATTAATAGCTTCAGGAAGCAAATCTATGCAGAATTCATGTCCTGCATAAGGAATGAAGGTGGATTTTAGTGAAGGACCTGCCACAGATGGATAATGGTTATAATAATCATCTGTGCATCTAATCACTTTTTTAGCAGTTCTTTAAAAGGTTTCTTTGTTAATGAAGTTTTTTCTTCCCGTTGCTGTCAGTTCAGAGCCTGTTTCTTTCCTTCTGAAGATTAATGGTCAGTTAACTGCTCACGGCTGAGCAAGGCTCATTAAAGAAATATTCTCTAATCATCTACAACACTGCCAGTCTCTCCTTATTCTAAGCATATCATTTTGTGGAAACAGGATCAGAGATTAATTGAGTCAATTAGCAGCTAGATTTGCAGACTGTTTGGGAGACCTAAGATTTCCCACTTACCGTATTGATTTGTGTGCAAAATGGCATCTAATTTTCCACACTTCTAGGACTGGCAGGCATCCAGTCAGTTATTTTTCTATCCTAATGGCTAAGAACATATCATGTGATCATTACCAATAAGTTGCATTTCTTTAACCTTCCTTCTAAATGCAGTCATTCTATTTAGGTACTTGAGGGGTTGTTTAATATATTTTTCAAAAATCAAGCTAAGTTGGTAAGATATAGGCCCAGCCAAGCTTAAATCTAAGACATTAGCTCTAAATCAGGAGTTGCATTGCTTTTCCAACTGAAAATGGGCCAACTTCCATACTAATTGATAACCTACAGATTTCTGGTGAATCACTGCTTTTCAAAGAAGAGGACTAACTATAATTAAATTCCTCAGTGTATATATATGTGTGTATATATATATAAAGAGAGAGAGAGAGAGAGGGAAAGAGAAGAGAGAGAGCGCGTTTAGGCTGCTCTCTCTTCCCACTTGTCTTTGTCATTCCTTATCTCAAGACAGAGCTCACACAGTTGATGGACAGCTTCTGGCCATTGATCAGGATCCTGGAGTGGGTTTCAAACATTCAGAAAAGCACGGCTACCTTCTTCCTGGGTGTGCTTAGAAGTACATGAGAACAACTTAATGAACTAAACACTGCTGCTTTACAAGTGAAAACTGGCAGAGAAAGTCCTTTCTGTTTAATCTTTTTTCTTCCATCCTAAGACTGCTAAAGTACTTCCCAATAATTAGCTGTAAAAGAGCTTTTATGTCTTTACAAGATGCAGCAGAAGTCAACCATTATATCTGTTGTTCTGTTTGTGAAAATAAATTATGGGGAGCTTTGACTTGCAGGAGTAGTTTTGTGGCTAGCTCTGCTGAGGAAGACCACCCCAGCCAAACCATATTCTCCTCTTGCACGAGCAGAAAGTGTACACTTCCTGCTGACTCTCAGCATTTCTATAGATTTGCTTGACGTAAAATCTCAGGAAAAATTGCTTTAAATACAACTTTTCCGGTAAGCAGCGGAATATTGTGAAGACCAGCTTTTATGTTAATAAGAAAAGAAGTGGACATGCACATGTTTCTATGAATGACTGTCACACATTTATTTCTGTCTAAAATAGAAGCTAGTGAGACAGAAGTGAAGGAAGGAGAAGAACAAACTTCAGGACCTGATTCAGATAGCATTTAAGTCATTGAGAAGTGGATGACTGATTTGAATGGGCTTTCACAGGGATGAAGGCACCTCAGCTGCAGAACTGAAACACCTCCAAAGTCACAGAACATGATCACCTGCTACACCAACTGATATTTACTTCTGTTATTTCCTTATAGATAGCCCTCAGTTTGGGAGGTTAAGCAAGCCCTTTGGAAGCTGTGCAAGTCCTTTAGTCTCATTTAATAGGATAAGCTCTCTATTGCTCAGGTTATAACAGCAATTCTTTGGCCTTCCTTCAATTACTCTTGCTTCAGCAAGGAATCAGATCCTCAGTGTCCAACACTTTCATCTAGAAGTTTTTTGCTGTTCACGTGTCCAAAATGAAATTGAGAGTTTTAATCTGCTTGTTTACTAAGGCTCCTTAACAGCCTTAATATCCACCTCCTCAGTTTTCCATCAGCAAGTACCACTGCTCAGCAGAGTGGAGAACAGAGATAATTGCTTGAAAGACAAAAACCACAAGTAATGCAAGATTGCATGAGCCAACTCATTAGTGAGCTTCCTCTTCACTTCCAAAGTGCAATTCAAAGCTCTGGGCCAGTTATGCACGTAAATTTTTGATTCCTGGGGATTATTTAGCGATGGTGGTGGGAAGCGTGCTACTGGAAGAAACCACAGCTGTCATTTACTTAGTGGGTGCAACAGATTCTTGGCTACTTTGTGTAATCAGATTTGCTTCTTTAGCTAAATCATAGTATCCTGTTAGCTTTAAAAAAACACATGAAACCTTGTTTCTAACCTAGCAGTTTTCTGCCTCTTCCTCATCTGTTAGACCAGATTACATGCTTCCTATTTTACTTTCAGGCCTGCGATGGGAAAGCATCTTCTGTGGAGTTCCTTTTAAAAGAAACGTTTGTCACTAACTCTTTTGTCTCTTCTTTTCCTCGTGTTATCAGCTGCCCCTTTGCCCTGTGGCAGGCAAGTATTCTTGAAGGTGAGAAAGCACTGTGAGAGGAGCACTAGGGAAATGGGAAACTTTCAGTGGGTCTGAGTTAGGTTTGGCAGAATTCTGGTGAAAGTTGACCCCACAGTTGCCATAGGACAGACTGCTGAGTAGCCATTTATTAAAAAATACCATGATTAGCCCCTGTCTCTCTCAAAAGAGAGTTGGCAATTTTATGAAGAAGGTATCTGAAGTCTTGCACTATACTGAGAAACAGCAAAAGGCAAACCTTTTGAAAATTATACATCCTGCAATGGAAGTAAGATTTTTACTCACAGTAACCTCCCATGTTTGTGTTGCAGTTTTCAATACAAAATTAAAATCTTGCATTCAGTGAAGCTGGCTATTTTATTCAAGAGTAAGGGTTCTAAGGATCATGAATACTAAATTCTATTTCTATAATATCATGGTCACAGCAGACATTCAATATTACAGGCAAAGAAGAAAACATCCTTTAGGTAAAAGACCTCAGTGTATGAATAAAAGGTTCTAAACAAAGTACAATTTCCCCTTTCAGTCTCTTTAAAATGCTCACATCCTCCTGAGTTCTAGCAAAGACCATTAACTTCAGGTTTGTAGCTATCTCAGAAAGTGTTATTTGTCTTTTATTCCTAAGAGTGGATATTAGTGGTGACTTACAGCACATGGCCAAAGCCCAAAAAATCCACCTGCCACTGAATTTAGGTAGATTATTTGTCACTGAAGTCCAAGATTACTTAAAAAATACACCACTTAAGGAAGTACCTGGAGGGACCTAAACTCTTTTGCTACTTTCCCTTCCACTTTGAAGCCTCCTTGGACACACTGCTCATGGGCAGGATGACCCTGTGCGAACTGCTACAGTAAACTGCCTCTAAAGAAACCAAACAGACAGCAAGACCAGGATGAGAATGTCACAGTATTCACAGCTGCTCCTCTGCCAGCTATGACTGAGAGACCTGCTGAAATTTTTCTTCTAGTAGAAACCAAGGCACAGAGAACCTGTGATGCAGGGAGGGGGAAGGCTGTGGGCACCTTGGTCATATCCTGATCTGCAGTCAGGCTGTAGCTGGGATGCACACCCAAACCTGAGGGCAGGAACTGTCCTGCTTTTGCATCCAACAACCTGACTGACAGGCAGCTTCTTGTTATTCTAGCGAGAGGCATCCCCTCTGATATACAAACCTGATAAAGCAGAAAATATGTGTCCCTTGTGATTTCTCTGTTTAAGAGTCTCTTTTTTAGAATCTGATGAAATGGTTTGGGGTGGTTATTACAACCCCAATTTTGTAAACCAAACCAAACTCTTAGCAACACAATGGAACTAAAAATCCAGGTATACTTATTTGCCCGTTGTAAAAAGTGTGCTGCTAAACACAGTGCAATGCAAATGAGAGGCAATTTAGCATATCTGACCACAGACAATCATTCTCTGAAGAGTGGTGTGTTTAGATACAAATGATTACTCAGTAATGAAATAGCAGCAGTAGTGATGAACCTATTTCCTCAGTTCTAATTACATAGGCTCCAAAGAGGTGTAAGCTATGTTCCCTGAAAAGCTAATTATTCTACCAGGAACACTTTCTGCATTACAAATAACTTAATCCCCACAGGAAAAACTGAGCTGAAGTAAATGTGACAATGTTTCTACCACAGGGAAAAGAATTTGATCCAGAATTTTTAACCATTCAAACACTGGAAAAGCTCATTTTGCCCCCTTAAAAATAAATATATTTTGATAAACAGTTCAGATTTTGCAAGGTTCTTGATCTCTCTATTTGGTTATTCATTACAGGGACCATTTTAATCTCTTTTGCATTTTTCCAGAAGACATCACTTCTGATTTTCTATCTAAAGTTAGTTACTCATTATCTTTAAAGTATCTTAATAAATGCTTTAATATGGGGTTTTAATAAAACGACCTTACAAAAAAAAAAAAAAGTCCTAAAACAGCAACAGAACTGAATTAAAGAATTCTTCATATAACCTTAATGTAGTAATAAAAATTAATAAAATAAAAGTGGTCCCATATGTAACAGACTATTGCCTAGAAGTAAAAGAAATGCTTATTGAGACCTCAAAGGCTCCCTAAAGTCAAAAGGTACAAGGGGGAAATTAGCACTTGGGTTGTAACACCTCTGATTAGACACACACTGCATAAGACTAGGCAAAATTGTAAGACTGCTACTTGCCAAATGCTGCTATTTGAAAATATACAAACTTGTCTGCAGTTTTTCTTCCTGGGGTACTTACTCTGTATCCTTTCTCCTCCTCTTCCCAAGACTAGCAGCAACACAGGTGGAAAGGGAGGGAAGAGGCAAAGTCCTTGAGGCTTGCAGTATCTCAGATTTCCAACTCTTGCCCTATGGTTAGGAAGATTAATGTACCCATGTATCTAAATGGAGGAGCCAACACATCCTAGCAGGGTCACAGAGAATTGTTATATTCCATTCTAGAAGCACCCTGAGACCCTTTCCCCTTTCTACTATCTGTTTCTTTTATTTTTCAGCTCTGTGCATGGAAGAAACCTACCAACTCTGGATTTAAGTATGACATTCGTAGATAATATATTCTTGTATCTAAATGGCTTGTTTACCTTAAGAGAAACTTAAGAATTTTTTTGAGATAAATTCCCACCAACTCACCCTGCAACCGAGAGCAAGGGAGTCAGCAAGGTGCCCTTTTGGCTTGTTGAAAAACACATTTCTCTGGAAAAGCAGAGCCACTGAAAGCAACACTGTACCTCACTAGTTACCCACTAAGAAGTTGCTACCCACTAAGAATATATTTTAACTGGGTAAGTTATAGTATAATCAGAATGGTAAATGGATTCAAATATTTAAGTTTCAACTGACAGATTGAGGGTAAGGGCTTATATTCATTGCATGTGGTTTTATAGTACCTAATTTTTGTACTTAGCATTGCAATGAGGATTGATAGAATTAATCCAAACCCTTCACATAAAATGAAACAACATGAAAATGAGATGACATATGATTCATAAATTATGAAATTATGAATAAGATTAGAGCTTTATGTCTATGGTAATAAGCACAAGAAATACTTCATTTCAAACAAAACAG
This sequence comes from Lichenostomus cassidix, assembly GCF_008360975.1. Classification (NCBI taxonomy): domain Eukaryota; kingdom Metazoa; phylum Chordata; class Aves; order Passeriformes; family Meliphagidae; genus Lichenostomus; species Lichenostomus cassidix. The sequence continues at coordinate 119,797,523 of NC_139482.1, read as the reverse complement.
AACAAGGCATGATGGGACTGTGTTCCTCTGATGTATAGTCCTTATGGATCTGTCTGGGATATTTGACATAACAATAAAGAAAATAAACAGTTTATTGAGAGGTTACAGTCTTTTCATGATATTGACATGCTGAACTCAGTTTTTAGTATGGCAATTTGACTAACATAAAACTTGAACTGAGATGAATGAGACATTTAGTTTTTAAAAACCTGATCCCTATTTTCAACTGAAAAGCAGCAAAAATAAAGGAAATCAGAAATGAAATTGTTTTTCAGTCTATTAGATAAAGAAACTCGTATGTCATTGACTAGGTAATAGCTTTCTCAGAACTAATGAATACTCAAGATTGAGTCTGGTGGTGATGCAGCACAGGAATATGGCAAGGAAAGAAAATACTAAATGTGATGTGGAAATCAAATATTTGAGCTGAAAGCAGAGGGAATTTTAAAAACAATGAATATGCTAGTGCAATGGCAGATGCAGCCTCCAGTAAAAACAAACTTTCACTGCTTAGATTTAAGATTAAAATCACATTACTTGAAACAGTGAAAACCTGTGAGGAAAAACATACTTGATATGCTTCAGGCTTAATCCAACAAAATGTTTCATTAAATCCATGCAACGTTTTGAACAGACCTAACTGCCTTGCCTATGATTAACAGTCCACCTTCAGCTTTCAAGCCTTCATTCCTCCCAGGCTCTGACTAAGGGAATGCCTGGTATCTCCACGAGAAACTTTAGCACTGAAGGATGCCAGCTAAAGCAGGGTGCAGAGGCATGTTTTCCTCAGCATCACAGCCACTGCAAATGTGTCAAGCTTGGTTGCTATGCTTTACATTGTTCCCTGTGCAATCCAGAACCAAGTGAAGGTCACAGCCTTCATCTTCAAGGTATCTCCTCAGCAAAACAAAATATTGAGTTTTCAAGGATGTAGAACACAGCTGACAACTCTTCTCAGGTAGAATGGAATAATATGGCTACAGCTCATCTTTACAGAGAATAGGACTGGTGCAATCTGACATTTAAATAAGAGTATCAGGCACCCCCACCCTGAAACAGAAGGCTCTTTTCTTTTACCTTGTCTTCTTACATGGGTATTGATGATGTTACTTAGTTAATATGCATTTTCAAAACCAAACATTCAAGTACTCACTTCTATATCTGGGGAAAGGGTTGGAGAACAAACTCCCTCTCAGGCATTAGATACAGTGATTAAGCAAGATAATGAGGTACCTCTCCAGTTCTGGGCTCCTCAGTAGAAGTGGAGACATGGAGCTCCTGGAGTGGGTCCAGTGGAGGGCAAAAGATGATTAAGGGACTGAAACATCTCTCTGATGAGGACAGGCTGACAGAGCTGAGCCTGTTCAACCTTGAGAAGAGACAACTGAGAGAAGACCTCATAAATGTGTGTAAATATATGGAGGGAGGGTGTCAAGAGGATGGAGCCAGGCTCTGCTCAGCAGTGCCAAGCAGTAGGACATGAGGCTATGGGCAGAAACTGAGGCACAGGAAGTTCCAGCTCAATGTGAAGAAAAACTTCGTTATTGTGCAGGTGACCATGCACTAGAACAGACTGCCCAGCAAAGCTGTAGAGTCTCCCTCACTGGAAATATTCAAGAACTGTCTGGACACAATCCTGTGCCATGTGCTCTGGGGTTACTCTGCTTGAGCAGGGAGGTTGGACCAGACGACCCACTGTGGTCCCTTCCAACCCATTCCTAACCCATTCTGTTATTCTGTAACTGATTTAAATTACAATGAAAAACATGGTCAGAAAACAGAGGGGGTGGTTAAGATGTAAAACCTTTGGAAGAATATAACATGCAAAGTTGTTGGGATGAAGGAGGAGAAGGACAGGGAGGGAAGAAAAGGTGTGAAGGTGTGAAGAAAGGGATTAACAAGAGCATTTTAAATATATTCCTAGTGTTTCTCTGATTTCCTATTTTCTCCATTCATTATCCCTTTTTTAAATTGATACAAGAAGCATTTGACTTTCTACAATATGGTATGGGAGGAATGAAGAGATGTGTCCTTCAGCCATTCTAGATGCAGAAATCACCTGTCTGTTTTTGGTTTTTCAGTATCAGTTACCAAGAACAAATAAGTAGTTTTTTACTATCTCTGGTTTGGGCAGTTCTATTAAAAAAATTGCTTCCTTTTACAATACATAACCTGCTTTCTAAAAGAAAGGGCTGCATGGTTCTGAAGAGTGAGCACTTCCATCTTAACTTTGAATTTGCTTTGTTACTAGGGCAGGGCAGATTGCAAATCTAACATTACAGGCAAACAAAAAATTGTTTGATAAAATAAATAATCTCTTTTCCATTGTATTTACAAGGTGAACAGGCTTGATAGTTAAGGAGATAGAAACTATCCCTCCTCTGAGCTACTGGTAGAATTTCTCCCAAAATCCCAGCTTCTGCATGGCTATCGAACAGCATGCCCAGGAGCTGGGACCAGCTCATCTGTGCTTTGGCCCTCTTTGTGATGAGGGCAGATGAGGTGATCTTTGGCTTCACCCACTGCAGACTTAGAAACTGATTCTAAAATTACTGATAATGACAGTGAATGCATGTAAGATTTATTGCAGATCATTAATTAACTCATATATGACTGCGTAGAAAGGTGCTCAACATTTTTTTAGGACAGGACCAGTATCTCACCATTTCAGAAGATCTGTAGCATTACACTGTGTTTCTGAAGCCTGGACAGATGAAAGCTGAAGTGATGAATATTTCCCAACAAGAATTTATCACCTTAGAGCAACAGTTACTGATGAGTGAGTGAGGCAACAGAGAAAATTATGCTGATCAACAAAGCAATGTCTTTGGAGGAACTTGTGATTCTTCAGAGGTTAAATCAGTCAAGTGACAGGGATCCTGTAAAATCTTTATTTCAAGTGCTTGCTTCCATAAAATTGTGATAAAAATCTGATAGGTGAAAGTTGACAGGATAGCTTTAATGGAAGAACAACCTCTCCTGATTTTTAAATTCTCACATTTGAAATTCAAATTCAACAGTATACAAGATAGAATTTTTTTTTTTTTTTGCCCATACTTCAATAATCTTGCATTTTCCTGTCAGGACGGCTAAGATGAGAGTCTAGTTGTAGCACACATTGTATTCTGGCTAACTTTAACTGAGTTTAGCAAACTTTTCAGTCAACGCTTTCGAAAAAGTAGCAGCAGAATTGAGGGTAAACAAAAGCAGTAGAAATACTTCATAGGCAACACTTCTAAAGTATTAAGATATTGGAAAAAACATGGATAGCAATTATGTGAGGCAAAAGAATAAGCTATGGACTTGCTGGAAAAGAATTCTTTCTGATGATAAAACCTCCTATTTGCCTCCCTTGCAATTTTAGCATGCACAAGCTTTTTTGTTTAGTAGCTGGTTCTTTTCCTGGTAACTTTTCCTCAGATACCTGAAGTTATTTCAGAGTGGCATTCATCTGGGCACATCTGCTCTTTGGATTTTTTTTGCAGAGGCCTGGTATGGCCAAAAAGCTGTAGGAACACCAGGGAGCAGCTGCACTGTGTTGCCTGGGCTTGTGCTGGCTCCATCTCTGATCACTCCTGGGGAGCATCCCCAAGAAATTCCCCAAGCATCTCTGCTAACACCAGCTGCTTGGGAGCCAAATATATTCAGGCAGTCTGTCCTATTACCAGAGACTATGATTCATTTAAAAGCACAGAGATGAAATGCAATTAGCATTAGTGGTGATATTAAAGGGAAGTTCTGGAGAGGAAAGACTAGGAGAGAGACACATTTTTGCCTGATGTTTTTCAGCTACTGAGACTATTTCTAGATAAAAATAAGCGAATAACCCTAAGCATTTTTGTCACTTATTATTTAAAGGGAATTATCATGGCTTGGCATTAAGTTCTGAGGTATAATTCACAGTGTTTAAAATAACAAATATGTAAGATCCTCTTGGTAAACAGATCCACAGAAAGGGCAGGCAGATGGAGGTCTGCATGCTGTTTTGTTTTATGTCCAGCATTACTTACATTTGGTAACTACTGAAACCCTTAAGCTTTAAATCTCCTCTTTCTCTTATAAAATGCTATGAGATTAGGAGGTCCGCGCTAATCAAGTGCCAACCAAAAAAAAAAAAAAAAATTCAAACCCATTGTGGAGCATCCAATCCTGTCCAAGTCAAGGGTGAAGGAATTGCCCAAATCCTCAAAGATAGACCTTAAGTATTTTTTTCTCTGCTTAATACATTTTGTAAAATACGAAGGTAAAGATGTTTCTCTGTACCTGAGTGTCTGCTGAGAATAACGCATTAGAACAATGAGCAAAGAAGAGAATAATGCATTAGTTAACAGGAACAAAAAGACCTTGTTAACTTGAATGCTTCAGAGTCTGGGATTCACACTCAGATTATCTCTAATCCATTGTGAAAACAAACATTTTTTTTCTCTTCTTTTAAAGCTTCTTCATCTTACAGTTGGGGTAGATTGAGTGACTTGAGTGTAGAAACACAAAGAAGCAGATTATAGCATATAAATCTCTGAGTTTAAAAGATATCTCTTGTAAGTGCAATTCCAGGTTGGAGGCATAACTTGTTCACATTTTTTTTTAAATATCACAAAACATTTGTCTACACTCTTCTGTGCCTAAATACCTTTCCCAGTTTTCTTACTTGCCAGGAAACACAGCAACAAGATTTGTGAAGTATTAATTTAACTGCATAGGTTCTGTAAAAAAAATTATTTCTGACATTTTCTAATGAAATGCTTTGATTTGCTATTTAGAAGATGCAATTTAAAATAGCAAAAAATATACAATGAAGTACATCTTTCCAAGCTGAACAAAACTTCTCTTTAATTGAAGATTACATTTTTCATTTTAATAATTTCAAACATGAAATTGAACAGGCTACAGTTAATAAATTAAAAAGTATGTATTCAAAATGTCCCCATGACTGTATTGATATTTACATTTCTAGCCTGCTTGGTTTAGTGCCAAATCTGTATCTTCTAAGAGATAAAAGAGAGTATTGCTTAAAGAAGTGCTAATGTCAGTTCATTAGAGTCCTGTGACTGAAGGCCTTAAGCTGAATATGTGGTACATTTTACCCTTAAAATGATTACCTCCATATTAATTGAATTTCCTAAACATCTATTAAGGAATATAATTTCTATCACTATTATCTTAATTCTTTATTGAAGGCAAAGCCCATGAGTGTTTAAAATGAGGTCAATTTTGCTGCAATAAGAATAATGTTTATCAGTTATACTGAGGACAAGACTATGCCACCTTATATTAGCTACTTGAGAAGGAAAAATAGAATTTGCAAGTTCTACTATTCTCTGAGTCTAACTATGTCAGTGTAATAAAATCTGATTTAAAATTAACTTTTTTTTTTTTCTTTTTGGCTGTTTGGATGGCTGGAAATTTGAAGAAAAACTTTCAGTGTGATGTATATTCACTGAATGGGATGTGCTGAAGCCAAAAGTTCTGTAAGTGACTCAACTGTGAAGTATGCTGCAACTGTGAATGAAGTTCAGGGTAGTTTACTGGCCTCTTGACCGGTAAACATGAGATGGATTCTGCCATGTAGCAGGGCATAACATTCAGAATATTACAGAAGTCATAAAGGAAAAGAAGTACAGTGCAGAATTGGTCATTTACTGAACATTCATCTCAGTTTTGGTTAAGACATGAGCCCAATTTAGATACAATTATCAGAACAAACAGCTTGAAATCCTGAACCCTCCTGAACCCCTCTCATGATTCTCGTCCTCTCCACCCAAAAAAATGTTCTTGGGCCGAAAGTCAGCTGTAAGCCAAAGTAAGAGCTGATTTTCTTTTTTTTTTCCCCATGTGCATGGAAATCCCCAGAATATCTCCATTTCCAGCATGCTCATTTCAGCAGAATGCCAGAAGGCTAATGGAAGACAGAGGTCAGCAAGTTTTTAAACCTATCATGGATATTCTTGTTCCTTTATATTGAAACAGATTTCAATGGAAACTTTAAAAGCCAAAAGTCATCTGAAAGGCTGACAATTTGAAGGCAGGAGTATCCATACAGTGTAGTATATTAGAACCTGAAAGTGTAAAAGCTTATTCCCAGTTTCCCATAAAACACACAGATTTTCAGAGGTACAAGCACTTTCATCCTGCCCTTGCAGTTAAGAGACTTCATCAGTTCTGAAATTCAGAAGATGGGGTCTTGTCTTGGGCATGGAACATACAACACATGAACATTTAAAATGCAAATTCAGAAAAAGATCTCAGTAGGACTGGGTCTGAAACCCATTTACATTAATTCCTGATTCAGAAATACATCTGTAAGACTATTCTCTCATTCAAAACTAAGGATTTAGATGCAAATATGTGATGGACACACCATAAGAATAGTTACAGAAAACTTTCCAGAAAGGTCAGCATTTTTGGTCTATCAGTCATGAAACAGTTGCTTTGAGCAGCAGGAATTATCAAACATCTCAAGATATTTAGTGTAAAGATGCAGCTTTTGATGCCAGTCAAATAAATGCAAATGTCAGCTTTCACTGGCTCATAACCTCCACAACTGTAACAACCAGCTTGGAAATGGGACAGTCAGAGCATGATCATTGACCTAAACACAGGCACCCAGTGTATTTTAGGATGCCCTACTGGACCCTGACTGGCCACCAGCTACTGCTCCACAGGGGCATGGGTCTTCTGTTGCTCTAATGTCACATCTGCAAGACTCATGCAGATGCCCTGGATACCCCACCAGAGCATCTCAAATGACACTGGATATCTACATTTAGGCAACTGAATGGAGTCCTCTGTGAGAAAAGAATGCAAGCAAAAGGATCCAAAGCTGATTTCTCAGATCCATGATTATTTTTAAATTATGAGAAGCTCACCAGTGATTTCAGAATGCTTCAGCTGGCAAGTATTCAACTGGAGTATGCAAAGTGATTTTTCACTTGTCTGCAATTAATTAGGCACTGGAAGTATTCAGCAAAGTCTTCTCTCAGATGAGCATTTATAGAAAGGATAACATTTTGGTGCAATTCTTTTACTAACAGGCTGCTTGGGAAACTGCAGTGTTTTGTGAAAATTTTGGACTGACTGCTTCAAAACCTTGACAATATGTTTAGTCTGCATAAATGAGGGAAAACATATTTTGTTTTGTTCAGCATGCTCTGAACTTTCACAGTTACATAATTATCCGCTCAGATGGTCCCACAGTCTTATTTTGACTGAAAGGGAAATTGGAAATGTTGATAAAATAAACCCAGGCTGGAAGCTTGGCAGCTCTGCCATTTGTTGGAGGGAAAAAGACCCAGGTTCAGGACTTTCTTTAGCATGGGATATTTTTCACTGCAAACTGTTCCCTGACATGGTGATCATTGGCTGCTACAAGGACACAAAAAATGCCTGGACTATGCTTTTCTGGTGTTCTCCTGAGTAAAGATATTATGAGAGCATTGAGTTGCATATTGTGGGACATGCTGAGATGCTGGCACTTCATACCACCCAGAATCTGAATCAAAGTGCTTGATCTGATTTTGAAATGAAACAGCCCAGGGCTTTGTTTCAAAACTTTAATTTCTCAGGAAGCCTCATTTTTTCTTTTCCAATACCTTGTGTGTAAAACTAAGGTGTCAATGATTTCCTCTGCAAAGCATTTTGGTGATACCAATGTTATGCACTATTGAATACACAGGTATGATGAGTCAGAAAGGACAGGTATGATTTCAGCCATAACGAGTTGGTAAAAATAAAATTGAATGAAAATTTTCAGAATATTTCTTGTCAAATATTTGGATAAACCCAGCCCTGTCCATAAAATAGATTTCAAAGTGGGAAACTTTCTGCTGTGAATTCTCTGAAAATCATTGTCATTCCTTAGTTCTGCACAAGCCATACATTACAGTGTAGTTGTTTACAGGAAACAAGGAGTTTTCCTTGCCAGCTCTTTGCCTTCATGTCAGCCAAGACCAAGATAGTCTGAACGTGTAACTGCCCTGCATCTTTAATCACTGTCTGTGCTAGCAAAGAGTGAAATCTGGTTCTGGAGCTCTTGTTTTTAAAGCATCTTACATCCCTTGTCCCCAGGTGTAGCTGCCAACATGGTACCCAAGGCAGCTGAGGCTTGGTTCATTAATTTTTCATGTGTGCATCAACATGCCATGTTTTTCTGTTTACAGTTTCATCAACTGATTCTTGACAGACAATTTTTCACAGGAAAATCTGAACTGCTGCAGCAACACAGAGGCAGGCTTTGGGCAGATCTAGAAGGGAATGCAGACCCTGTATTTTCTCTTGCACACAACCAGTGGTGTGTCTGCTCAGTGTTCCTGAGCGTGTGCAAAGTACAACTTGACGGAGATTTCTTAACTTCTGGGACTGCTAAAGAAGTGCATTGCTTTTGGCTCCTTGCATGTTAAGTTTCACAGTAAAACTTCTCTGCTTACTTCAGTTCTGCTGGTTTCATATTTTCTTCCTTATCAGAGCTGCTCAACAAAACTGCCCAGGCCATGACGCACCATCAACCTTGCCTGTCCCTGCTCAGCCTCCCCAAGAGCTCCCTGCTCATGGTGGGGAGCTACTGTCAGGGCTCTCTCCACTCTGCACAGGGCACAGGATCCCATGTCAGCCTACTGGGGCAACCATCTGCCATGGGCTGTGCTGAGCCAGGCCCTCTCCTGGCCCCACAGCCCAGCATGGCCCTGTCCTGTCCATGCCTGGGCAGATGCCCAGTGTCTGGGGCTGTCCTGTGCCTCCCTGCTTCCGGCTGGGGTGGGATGTGATGAGCTGCCAGACCCTGCCCTGCTGTGCCTGACAAGAACCTCTAAACTATTATTAATGACTGAAACTAAGGCAGAGGGAATCCACACCTTTGTATGGTATATATTTGGGGATGCCATGTCCTGGAAACGGTTAGACATAACGCAATGGTCCCAGCGGATAATCACTTCAGTCATGTTACTGGAATACAAAGGCTACACACTGTAAATCCAGACTAGGCCAGGAAATAAATGTCACTTTCTCACAAAATCCCTTGAGCATCCATGGTCCCAGAAGAGCACAAAAACTTTGGTTAAAACTATGTAATTTTCCTATGTAAAGAAAATTAAAATTGAGGAGAATGGAGAATATTGGAGTTGGGGGTCCTCTGGATATGAACTGAACACAACTTTCCAGAGCCTGGCAGCCAGATGTACATATGGTATATCTCTCAGTGGCTTTCTCTGGGGTATTGACTCTTCATAATCCTTGGATTAAGCTTAGGACAAGATAAGGTGTGTCCACCATGCCTGTGAAGGGCAGACCTACTGTATCTGCCTGTAGGAGACCCTGCCCATCAGGACTCAGTGAGACACAGGCTGTCTCTTACACTGCACAAGCTTCCCCACAGCATCCACCAGTAGCCTTCCTGCCTTCTGCAGCCTTTCTCTATAGACTTCTTGTGCCTTTATACAACTTTGCATTTCATATTAACAGAAAGTTTTTCAGAATTCAAAGTCTGAATATTTTCCAAGGTGTAAATCTAGAACCATACCGTGTCCTTTCTGATGATCAGAACAGTTAACCTTGAAGACTAAAATGAAATAACATTTTTTATTTCCAAGAAGAGCTCTGTGCTGAGAGCACTGACAGTCTCATGCTGCTTAGCACCTCCATTAGTCTTCTTGTATTCCAGGCAGAAAAGATCAGTGGGGCTATAGTTTCTTGCAGATATTCAGTGCTACAAAGACCTTAATTCTGGTGGACAGGAGATCCACAGGAAATGTTTCTCTCTTGCAGTGCAGCCTGCAAACTGGCCTGAGTGACTTTTTCATGACAGATATTCTGTGGGTCCATGGGTGATGTTTCTGTTTTCTTTTTCTTCGATGGGCCTGGATTTAAGGGATAAAGACTATTTAAACTTCTCATCTAGAAGTTTTTCTGTCAGTGGGACACAAATATCGGGGCTTCAGGAACACATCAGGACATGCCTTTTCAGGACACTGCCCACTCCTCCAAGCTGAATACAGTTTACTTTAAGAATACAGTCTGTTTTCATACTGCATAATGCTCGTGATTAAACATGAATTTTTCATAGCTGTTAGAGCCTGGGGCAGTCGCCAAGCCCCAGCTGATAAATGTTGCTTAAATGAAAAGACATTTTTTTGTCATGCTCCTGGCAATTCAATAATGATGTGGACAAATCTCTGGCAGAGTAACTGCCAGACCCTGCAAACTTTCAAACAGAGTTTTTTCAAACGTCATGATAACAATAGGTCAAATCTCTAATTTTTGGTGCAGAATCATATACCACAAGGATAAAACTAATTTCCTTGTAACTCCTACATGACACTGCAAAATTTTTGCTTTGATTTGAAAAACATACCAGGAACACATAGAGCTGAAGTAAGAAATAGAAATATAGGCCCTGATAAATAGCATAAGTGATGAGCCATTTTATTTTGTGATAATGCCTCAGGGACTGTCACAGGACTGGCTCCCTTGTGAGAGGTGCTATGGGTATGTAGCAGTACAATCACATCTGCTCAAAGACTTTGCACTCAGAAAAGCAGTTTGCAGCAAAAAGAACAATCTAATCCCTGTTTTACATCCTGATGAGTGAGGCGTGAGAAGTGCCTTTGGTAAGCATGAGAGGGGAATAACCTACTTCACTGCTGTGTAGGCTCTAGTATTATAATTATATTATGAATGTCATGTCACGACACAGGATGTTATATAGGCAAGTTTGTTCATATATCCCATTGCTGGAGCTGGGAAAACTGTTCCTGATGAGTAAGTTAAATTCTTCAGCAGTTTTAACTTTTAGCATTAATCATAATGATAATAAAGTTCATGCTAATAGATGCATTCTATAATTTAGGTATCTAAATATAGCAATTTCCTGAGGCTCTGACAGTGTGAGGTATTAGCCTTTCCTGACTGGTGTACTGAATGGGACTTTCTGCTGGGAGCAGAGTGAATCATGGATTTAATATATGTAAATTCTTTCATGTCAGATCTTTTCATGGTTTACAACCTGCCTGCTTAGACTCACAATCTGTATTTGATATGGCTATGATAAGAAGTTTTGCAATATTTTCTTACTGCATTTTCTTATTCTTATACCGTGAGGGAAAAGGGTTGTTACGTGTTACACGGGAAAGGCAGAAGTTATGTGTTCCCTTTTGTAATACAAAATAAATGAAGATGAAAAATAAGTGCAATCTCTAAAGCCCTATTATTTTAAATTTATGAATCATTAGCTTTCAGTACAATAAGAAATAAACATAATTTAATAGGCAAAGCATAACAAAGGGAACTTGAAATATGTTTAAGTGATTAAAACACAGTTATCAGTAGGTTGCAAAATGCAAAATAGTTTTAAATTTTTTTTAGTTATTAACTGGATTGCTTCACTTATTATTAGCTTAAAATTTTTATTCTCCACAACTTATGTCTCACTTTCCAAAGAAGACATATTTAGATAGAATATGCATGCTGTTTCTGCCATGATGAAAACAGGGAAAAGGAAGATGCCCAAACCTCTGCCTTAGGTAAAGGCTATTGCCCAGACAAAAGAAAAAAGAACAAACAGGTTTTTTGCTACTGCTATAATGTGCTGTTCCCAAAGAGGTGACAGGAATGTGCAGAACACACAGCAGTTGCTTTGGAAAACAATAATCCCCTTTACTTCTTAATCTTAGTGAGAAAGTCTAGAGCTAAGAAGGAAGACCTAAATTAAACCAGACTCAAGAATTTAATCAATTTTGGGTAAATTTAGCTCTCCTTCCACGTAATCTGGTGGCAGGGTGGTGAGACAGCAGTCTTATGACAGGATATGTACTACTGAAGTAATGTGTTGATGACCACAAGCTGACCTCAGATTCTACATAAGGAACACTCCTGGATGCTCATTTTGGTACCACAGAAATGAATCCAACAAATCTCACCTCCAACCTGCTGTTCATTATTCCTAACCAAGGGTAGCACAGAGCCCTTCAGTCCCAGGGATGGACACAGACAATACAGCTTAGAGGCACCTCGGAGTTCCTCAATATGTAGGGAATATTGACCACTTCCAGGGTCATGCTAAAAACAAACTTAGGGGCATCAGCACACAGCCTCTTCCTCCTTTCTTACATGCAGAAGACAATTTCTCCTTTCCAGTATATCCTCTTTTTTAAGAACATGACCCAGCTTTCTGGAGTATTTATGGTACTAATAACAGCAGGCATTAGCAGCGTTGCCTGGATGCTCTCCAGATAATAAACAACGTATGGGATTCCTGCTGGCAGGCTTTCCCTCCGTAGCCAAGAGGAATCAGCTGAGATGCCCGCAAAGCACAGACCGACAGCTTGGTCAAACAGAGCTATTTCAATAAGCCCTCCATGAAGCATTAGGACAGAGGATGGAGGAGCACAGCAAGAGCAAATGCTATGCTGGTGAACATATAGATAAAATCTAGAAAACAGTCCCTTAATTGCTGGGTAAGGATGGACAATTAGTGCCAAGAATATGTTTATTACTCTATGTGTATACAAGAGTGCATCCTGGTATTCTGGCTGCTCTCCAGGACTCCCAGGGTCTGTGGGTAATTATAATAGACACAGAAGTGTGACCTAACTACAGGTCCCATAAATTATCCTGTTGCATAGTTTGTTTGATATTTTCTTCTTGATTTTTATATGTACTACATATACAATTAAATAAAATATATTTATCCTATACCAACATTTTACCAGAAGAAAAAGCAGAGAGAAAAAAAATAATTAAAAAATCATGATCAGGATCAATTCTTTTTGTTATGATTACTTTGCCCATATTTACCTACTGCCCTATTCAACCTTTTAACTATTACCTTTCCTGGATAAGTCTGCTATGTATCCATTTCTTTAGTTTGCTGTAAGTACTTACTTTCAAAAACATTTTTAATTCTGAATAGGAATTATTCAAGTTGAAATTTTATTTTAGGGTGATCAAAACCCAAACACAAAGCTGGGCCTTTGAAAATTTTCAAATCTGAAAAAATATGAACTACCCAAAAATCTGATCTAGAACTGAGTTTTGTGTTACAAGAAATACCTGTAACTTGTAGACAAGTTACAGGTATTTCTATATTTTATCACCAAAATTGAAAAAATTTAATCACAAATTCCCCTCTCTTTTCAAAGTCTTTTTTTTTTTGTTTTTTAAGAAAAAAATTAGAAGTAACACAAAGGTTTTTTCTTCCTTCTTTCCTACAAATTTACCAGAAGTTACAGAGATCAGTTTTAGTGGAACTACATTAGCATGGAAACCCTTTTTTTATCATAATCATTATCCTCCCCATAAAATACAGTGCTCTGTATCCTTCTGAGTAATGTAATGTGAACTTTGCAGGACCTAATAGTGCTACATCAGTCAAAGCCTCAATTACAAACACAGGAACTCAGTTTGATCTAAATTGTCTAATAACATAACCAGTGGAATTTTGCCCAAGCTACACCAATCATAAATGTCCTTTATAGCTCAAAAACAAACTGCTTTTTCTTCTTCTTTTGTCACTAATGGGCAAAAGTGCTTGATTAATAGAAAAGACATCAGTCTCCAAAGGACTTCTGTGACAGAACTTGACAGATATAGCTGTGGAATACAGTCAAGATCTAGTGCAGTGTCTATAAATGTAGTAGATTTCCAATTTCACATTAAAATCTGTCCATTCACAGCTGAGGGCTAGCATACCTTCAGAAACGGGGAGGTTTTGTCTGTAGGCAGAAAATGTGTGGGAAGCAAGTGCCTGACAGAATATGCTCTAGATAAATAAGGCAAGGTGGAGAAAGTAGGAGGTTTGGGACAATGACTACCTAATTCAGGAATGAGGCTCAAAGTACAAACATTCAGCTTGAAGTCAGCCTCCAACCACCACTGTGTGAATGGTTTGAGCTTTACCATATTCACTGCCTTGTTGTATGTGAATCCTTGTCAAAGTCTTATCAGCTGTGCGGATCTAAAGTAATCAAAAGGAGCCCAAACATGTGAAACAAGAACCTGGTGTTCCATTAAGAATAAGCACTTCTGGACTTTGATCTAACACATCATTGAATATGCCATTGTCCACTTTTCTAATGCTGTTTTTCAGTTTGAATTTGAATACGTTTTAATTTTTAATGTAATTTACTTCAAATGTTCTTAGTAGCAATAGCAGCAAAATGAGGTATGGGAATGATGATAGCAATGTGAATTTGAATTGATAACAATGGTCCTCTTTTATTAGTCTATGCAACAACAAGAGAATAGTAATCAATCCCTATTACAAGGTAGTTATGGACCTGTGCCATCTCTATTACATTTAGTTTGAGCAAAATTTTGGTTTTACTTCTTCCAATGTAAAAAAAAAAATCACAATTCTCACACTGTGTTTTCTTGTTGTAACCAATTTTTGGCTATGTCTTTATACCACAGCACCTGAATTGCTCTGTGGGTGCCATTAGTCAGTGCCGCTAAGAAATAATAATCTGTTTCCTCTATTTCAAGTCATATGGGTGACTAAGAATGGGTTCTGGTGGTCTTAGGCCCAGTAAAGAAAATTGCAGGTAGTTTCCTTTAGTTTCTCTCATACGAACCTGTGGCAGGACCAGAGAAATTCAGTCGATGATTGCTATGAAAACTCTGAAATCTCCACAGATTATACAATTGAAAATACAGCAAAACCTGCTATATCCCAAAGGCAGGGATTTGTTCTAGAATTATTCTCTGAAAACATTTTGTAGAATTAGCTTGAGAAGCTTATTCTAAACCATGACAAGCAGTTTGGGCATGCAATTCACACATTTGTTAACACTCCTGCTCAAAATCCAGATACTCTTCATTTGCTAAAAGGAACCACTTTGATATCAATACATCAGCCTGGTGTCCACAGAAATGCATAGGAACCCTGGCTGAATGAGTTTTAGCTGGATAAACATGTCTCTATAATGTCTCCAAGGGCACCTTATACCTAGTGAGGCTTCAGTGCCCTTACCTCATCAAATGGGCTAACAAATCTCTGCCCTGCAAAGCAAAAAGCAAACCTGGAAAAACTGGGTCAGATTGGGCAGAGTGGCACTGTGCTGCATGAGTGCTCCAGCTCTTAAAAGGAGATTCTGGCTTTAACTACAAACTTAGCATCTGC
The DNA here is from genome assembly GCF_008360975.1 of Lichenostomus cassidix. Classification (NCBI taxonomy): domain Eukaryota; kingdom Metazoa; phylum Chordata; class Aves; order Passeriformes; family Meliphagidae; genus Lichenostomus; species Lichenostomus cassidix. The sequence continues at coordinate 119,782,417 of NC_139482.1, read as the reverse complement.
TTCCTCCAAACATCTCTTGGGCTTTGCAGAATTTTATCCAAAAACAAAATTCCCCACTCCAACCTCCCCTTTGGTTCTAGCAACAGTAACTTTCTTATATTTTCTTTCAGGCAGAAAAAATTGCAGTGTCACACTATATACTTCGGAAGGAAGACGTTCTGACTGCTGAGAAGACAAAACTCAGGAAGGAGTGGCACCTCCAGCTGTTAAGCCCAGACAGTCTTCTGCCCAGTAAATGCTCTAGATTTCTAGAAAAAGAAGGAGCACCACCACCCAATTCCCCAACACTAAATAACTTCTTACCTTGCAACAGTTTATTCTGGGGTATTACAGGTATGAAATCATTAATATATTACACAAGAGAGCAACGGTGCTGCTGTAGCTGTGGCAGTCTAAAAATACATGGCATGGGGTTTGCAGTGAGAGATGGTATCCTTTGCTAGATCAACCAGCACAGTATTAAAAAAAGGGACAAGCTATTGCGTGAAAAAGTTTTTTTTTTCTGATGGCTTGATATAACCTTCTTCTCAGCCTCTAAGAACGCCTGTAACTAAAAAATATTTGCCTAAGGATGACCACTGTTTCTTGATATTTAATTATCATGTGGCCATGCAATAGTTAATTCTATGGATCATTTAGTAATGCATCATGCTGTAATAAGAAAAATAAGAACGAATTAATGAAACGTCAAAAATCAAAGTGAGTGTTGACATTTATCCTGCTATTGCCAAGTTTTGATCAAGTTTTCCACTACTCTTACTAGTTCCAAAGGTTTTGCTCAATGTTTCAGCATATTATCTCAGACTGTGGCTCACAACTGAAGGATCATAAAGAAAATAAAAGAGGAAATGAAGAAGGATAGTATTTCTTGAAACTGTGGTCAGTTATTCATCTGGGTCAGCTGTTGCAATGAATGATGTCATGTAGATCTCACTTAGCAACAAAATACAAATAGAAAATATTGTTCCACTGAATGCAAAGTACTGCAAATTATGTAGATAATGAGTTTTTAATGACTAAGTTCACTTTGTGCACAGTCTCAGAAATGTCCCTGTAAATGCTGTTTATGTCATGAAAAGGGCACATTAGGTACAGTTTACCACTCTGTACTCCCTCCCTGCACTTACAGCAACCATTAGAGAAGAGATTTGAAGGTATTTGAAGCCTTGTGTAATTACCTCACATGAAAGGGAACTTTTATATCAAAATTCAGTGAGAAGGGACATTTTGGTAACAATATAAAGTCAAAGTACTACAAAAGAGCCTAGGATTTCTTGAGCATTTTGTCATGTATGTGAATATAAAAGGCTACAATTTAATTTCAGGTTAAAACTGCAATTGCAGGTATATAAAAACCAAAATGGTTCATTTTGCTTGACCTTCAATTTGCTACTATAGAGCTAATTATGAACATTTAGCGCTTTTTTTCAGAAGGGAAAAAAGGCCATACATACAGAAATTTGGTTAATAAGAGAGAAATATGGAGAATAAAAGTAAAATCTTGAGTTGCCTCATTATGATAGTAATTTTTAACTAGTTCAGTCCATTTTATACACATTGTGACAGCCTGGATATGATGACAGGGGATCCATATCTGATTCACTTGGAAATCAGAAGCATTTTATTTTGATTTTAAGGTAATTCATTACATCTTTCATGATGAAAATGCTGACTGCATCATAAAGTCACGGTGGTTTGTATAGCCTGCATTCTGTGTTTTCAGAGGCCGTTTTCTGATGTAGTCAATTATAAAAATCTATCAGTTTTATCAATGTCAAGGTCAAAGTACTAAATACCTTTGACTAACGCACAGTGACTTCATAATTGCATGCTGATAAATACAGCAGTATCACTTGAAATGTTTTATTTAGACAGACTTAAACAGTTTTATTTTCATTTCTAATTCTTATTTATGGCATAATGTTAAAAAAAAAGACATTTATTTTTAAATATATCTTTTTCCCAGAATTTTTCAAGGTTAAAAAGTCAATTTGTGGTTGGGTTTTTTTATTGTTAAAACTGTGGTTTCCGATGGAAAAATGTTCTGTTTTCAATTTCCTAACGAGCTCCTGTGGTAGATACAGTACATAAAAATTACATGGCAATCAGTACTCTTTTTCTATGGCAATTTTGCATGGCGTGACTATTTTACATTTCCTTGTATATTGAAAAAAAACAAGAGAAAACATTTAACCCTAATTGCATTTTTCCCAGTAAATTATCTGAAAGTTTACAAATGTCTTTGTCTTGGTTCATTATCACAATGCATTTCTGTATTACATGGTTCAAATTCTTCACAGTGTTTTGGCTTTACTGATTTTGGTTTCCAAAAGTTGCTGGTTTTCTATTTTCACAAAACCTGGTTTTCTAGTGAGCACTGGTTGCCTTTGTAGTGATTTTTCAGCACTTCTATCCCAAGCATGTTTTCTCTTAGAAAACACCTCACCAGTGTTCACTGTCACTTTGTCAGGAATTTGAAAATGCCTCTTCAAGCGCTAAACAGAAATCCAAGGAGTGTAAAATTTTGAATAAAAGTTTCTCAAGTAGCCTAAAATGAGCAGTAGGGTGTCCACACTGGTTATATAAAAGAAACTGAGAAGTAACTATTTATTGATTGCTAACACATTGACAAAATGTTTGCTAGCTGTGCTCTCACCTCCATCCCTGTGGCCACAGCTGATTGCTTACTCATAAACCTTTTGAACCCAATTAGCCTCACAGTAATTAGCAGTCCTCATAAACCCCACAAAGTTTGTAACAATACACCAGAGCCATTTATGACAGACCTTGTAACGATGAGCAATACACGCAGTGGTTTTACCCCACCCTTGAAATGTTTCTTTTCAAATGCAGACAATGTGAGCCACAAAAGCAATTTTGCACACAAAGAGCCAATATCACCTAACTTGGGCAGAGAGCTAGGGCTGCAGCAAGAATGTCATCTCTGTTCCCCTGGGTGACTTGGAAATCATCACATTCCTACAACAGCAAACTCAAAGGTTCATCTATTTTATACGGGATGCTGTCAAGTCCAGTTGGTTGAGAAATTACAACTTTGTATTGATTTTCGACTCCTTTTAAAAGGCTCTACCAGAAGTATAGTGTTATGCCATCTTTAAATTAAGGATGTACTAGTTTTTATAGCCTGTGTCTATCACTAACATCAAAAAAAGGAAAACCACAGAAAGAGCAAGTCTGTTTTCCTCTGTACAAGGAAAGAAACTATAGCCAATAATTTGACTGGGCCTGTGAAGAGTAACACAAATAAGATTATTTAAAAAAAAAAAAAAGAGAACCCACTTGACAAGAAGGTGGTTTTATAAAACAATACACAATGGGTCAAATCTACAAGGAAGAAAAGGAATTCCCAAGAATTGGCTGGGTTGAAGGCTAAACAGCATTTATAAATTAGCTGATGCTTAAAAATGTTATTCATTATGCTCTATTTATCAGCTTGTAAAGGCTCCGATTTTAATTTATAGTAACACTCCTCCTCAGTCATCACCCTTCTGCCACTTTTCATTACATTAGAAAATTCAGTTCTGTATACCCTGCTGTCCCATAGAGAAGCAGAAATTTCTCTTCTTCCTCACCTTTTCATAACAGTATGCATTTTTGCCTAAATTATACTGAACTTTAGTAGTGCAATAATTTACTGGGCAACTCCCCACCACCTCAAATCTGTGTCCATGAACACCATAATGCATCTTGATTTGTCTTCTTGATAGCAGAATTTTAAAATTCAATTTTAAACACAAAAATGCCATCCCGTTTGATTCATCAAGTGGAATAAAGCCCTCTTGCTGAGAAAGCCATTTGAATGAGGGTTAACTGTGACCTGTGCTCCTCCACAGTCCTTGGAACATCTGGCCATATGGGCTGTAAGCAGATTAATCCAGTGCTTTGCACTCTCCTCCTTTAAACAGCTTAAAGGTTGCTGTCTAAATAGCACGGCATGTAATTTTTTAAAAAAAGATCAGCAAATATCTAAAATAACTGGGACCAGATAAATAAACTCTCTCCACGGGAAATTTTCAGAGGACCTGAAGAAGCAAATTATTTGAAAATTACTTGGGTTTGTTGTGGTTTTATGTTTTAACTTGATATATCTAAATTTAATCTTTCCCCAAGTTGTCAAATCCTATCAAGCTTACATGATTGATCCAGACATACAACTTCCACTATTCCCACTTCTGACAATTGTAATAGACTGTTTTAAAGTCTGGGTAAAGAGACCTGTAGTAACACCAGCTTGTCTGGATGAAGCCTTTATGCCTCGGTGAAGGATCCCTCCCAGGGTGCTGGTGGCAACGTACTTTTAGCTTCAGCTGTTGCTCCAAAAAGCTGGAAAGTTCACCCTCCCAGCACTGACCACCCAGCTGGTGCCTGTTAGTGCCCAGAGCCATGTAGGCATCTTGCTTGACATGTCCTATGTGGAGCAAGCAGAGACAAGGCTCTGGCTACCTTCCTCACACTGACTGATGCTTTTGGCCGCAGGAGCAATTGCAACCAGACTGTACTGACAAACTAGAGGTCATCTAGGGGACACTCATGCAGAGGCTTCTTTCCTACCTGTTTTTTCTTTCCCAACAGCATAATAAGTCCTTTGGTTGCTAAAATAACTAGTGCTTTAATTCAACTTCCTTAAAATTGATGAAAATTTACGTTTTCTTTTTTTTTCTTTTCCACTGAAAAAAGGCAAGCTCCTTACAGGTGGAATTTCAGTTATTTTTGAAAACAGGAAAATCAACTTAATTGATTTTAAAATCTAAGGTTTTACACAGAAGTAATTATTTTAAATAGAAGTTATATTGAAGACCTGCTCAATATGAGTTCCAAGCCATGTGAAGTCAGTATGAGACACATTTTATCCCCATCTCTGTTTCTAGATTTTATTTGGTAAAAGCAGGAGCTACACCCCACAACACCAAGCCTTTACTTTGTATGATATTGTACTTTCAGGTTTTGCAATACATCTAAATTCATATTTGTCTGTTGATTTCCAAGCACCTCATCTCTCAGCCCTTGTACTTCATAGTTACTGCACTAGAGATTCAGCTCTGATCACTATGTTTCGTGTGTACAGCATGATCAGTCCTGGCCAGAACAGTTGTTTGTCTATGTGAGTTTGAAGAAATTGTCTTCTTCACAGGTGCTGGTGGTCACTGTGGCTCTGCAGACAAGATGAAGTCTTATCATCGTCATTTTGCGTAGCTACTAATTTTAAAGTTGTCCATCATGATTAGTTCTGGGACTAAATCCTGTCAATTACCAACCATGGTGAGTTCAAGGTTGTCTCGCTAACTTTAAAGAGAGGGACTGAGGAAAATCTGATGATACCCTCTAAAACAATATTAGAAAACAGCTTCTGAAGTTGGATATCTTATTAACATGCAGAGCAGCACATTGCCTATTACTCTGCATTCCTAGTTAATGTAGAAATTATTAGCAGACAGCACTAACTTAAGAAATGATATTTTGATTAAGTTATTGAACTCGTTCTATTAAAGAAGACTCCATCACTGAGCTGACAATCCCTGCTCCGTGTTCTGTTGTGCATCTTTGAGGAGGGGACCTGCATGGGAGCAGAGTGCCAAAGGGGAGGACAGATTGCACTGCAGACAGATTGCAGGAGCAGTACCTCAACTAAGGCACTGCTTTAAGGACTAGATCTCACCTCTTGCTTAAGTTGTAGGTATTGTGTACAACAAAAGACCATCCTGAAACAAGAAAATGGCAGCAATTCACAAAACTTTTGCCCTGATCTTGCCACTGACAATATACCACCAACCAGTTCAGGTCAGATGAGCGCATGATGCATGATCTTTTTGGATAATTAACAGTGGGGCTTTTGAAACACTGAAGGCTCAAGTAACTCTTTCTTTCAAATAAAACATATGCAGCACTGACAAATGAATTCTTTATTTCTAGAGCACCGTGGAATATAATTTTTCAGTTCTTTAAAAACTTCTGATCTTATATTTTTCCCATTCCATCTGGGTTGTAACTAAGGCCTTTCTAGTGAAAGCCCAAATCTCAGGACATAAGTTAGAATCTTCCTCCAAAATGGAAGATAACCCACATGAACTTCCTTCAGCTCCCAGTTTCTGCCAGAGATTTCTATTTTATCAGCTCAGTTGGGATTCCTGACTACTAGATTACAGACTTGGTATCTCTTGCTGTGCCCTAGTAACTACTCAATTATTTAAACATGGAATCGCTCCAAGAGATGCTATTGCAAGAAACACTTTCCGTAACAGCACAGTCAAGGCATTCATCTGGGACACTGGAAACGCAGGGTCAAGTCCTTGTACCACAGAGGTTTAAAATCTTTATAAAAATAATTCAATTTATGCTAGACACTCAACACCACTGGGTCAGGGGAACATAAGTTCAGGGCTATATCCTGTCCTAGGATGGAATTAACTCCACCACTGGTTATTGGGAAAATAATTTAACTGTTGAATTTTGGCAGAAATGAGCTCTTATATTTTGTATGATGGCACCCTAAGAAACAATAGAGATCCTCCCTACTCAGTAATGCAAAAGTCTAATTTTCAGTGCTACAGACACTGATAAATATTTGGTATGAAAACCAGCTATTTTGTGGAAGTGCAGAAGTTTTATTAAAGTGATAAGGTATTAAAGCAAATTTCAGAGGTTGGTGGTGGTGGTTCACTTTCTCAGGAACCCAGCAAGAGTGTTTTCAGTGCAAGCAACAAAGCTGCCTTGGAACTAGGTATTGAACCCAATATTCCTATTGGGGGAGGGACTCTTGAAATGCTCTAAGTCCAGCAAAGATCCATGAAGGTCAGTGGACCTTTGTGGCTTCACACCTGTTAGAAACCCAGCACACAATCCCTTGGCAATGAAAACCAAACCCCTAGAAACTTAGCTATAATCACTGGGGAAAAGGCATTTGCCTTCAGCTGATGGTGAGACTGCTGCTGTATTTCCATGGCTGCTAGGAGGGCTGGAGGTGTAACTCCTCTCGCTTTGGGAGACTTTCACCATGATGATGTTAGAGCTGCAGGCTTCAAGTTTTGTATGGCTCTCAGGGGGTGGAGGAGCAGTGGTAGCACTGGATGAGGCTGGAGCAGCATTCAGGAGCTGGGGACCAGCAGTGCAGCCACTGCCCACCCCAGAACAAGGGGCTGCACCTGACTAGCTGCTGCCAAGGCCCCTGAAACCTGTATGAGCTTAGAAGAGCAGGCAGATGGAAAGCACACAATCATCCTGTATGAAAAGCCCTGATTCACAACAATTGGATGTGATTTGCTGAAACTCAGTGATTTTGTGGTATGAATGATTCTCTGAATACTGCTAAGATAATGCCTTTGTTCAAACTGATACCCTGAAATAATTTATATAAACACTGTTAATTACATGCTTGAACTGTATATCAATTTTGTCTGTACCCACTGATTTCTTTCATAAAACAGAGAAATAATACTTAACACAGTTTTCCTATACATCACCAGCTGCCTGTCTGATTCCTTAGAAGCTAACAAAACCAATGTAGATGACAGTCAAGACAGGCAAACTCAGGTACTCACAAATCATATTTACCTTCCATCACTGCCTTTTCTTTTCTGATTCATCTATAATGAATATCCTTCTCTCTTCATTAGATTCAGTTACTGTTTCTTTGTCTAGAGTAACATAATCCACGTTGTTTAAAAACACAGTTCCCTATCTCTGTTTCTTTCCCTTTACCATTAGTATAATTGGGATGAAGCTTTCCCCACGAGACCTACAGATAGAGTTCGCAGTAATAAGTTATTGGAGGAGGTTAAAAGTGAGAGACCTTTAAGGAAGGAGTAAACATTGCAGCAGCTGCTCAGATGAGCAAGCCTGGGTATCGTGAGGTTCTGAGTGCCTGCTGCTGCCACGTTACACATGAAGAACTAAATGTGATGCCCAGAGGCAGAGTACATGCATGTGACAAGGTAGGATGCCTTTCCCCCCCTCCCAGGTGCTTTCAGGCACAGCAAGAACAGGGCCAGCTCCTGAAAGCCACACTGCAGCAGCTTCTCAGCCACTGCTGCTGCTGCCACTGGTTTTCAGGAGAGGATGACAGGACACAGTGAGCTCCTTCCTCATGGCTCTCAGGGATAGCACTGCAAGATATCCACATATCACAAGAAAGAGAGAGAAAGATTTGTACAAGAGGGAAATTGTAAGATTTCCACACTCTTTAAAATAAATCTCTTACCCTGCACAGTGACTTATCTCTTCCGGGATTATTTTCACAGCCACGGATTTCCCTTACTTCTTCACTAAGTGAATATCCAAAGTAAGACTTTAGTACTAAGACATATGGAAATCAAACAAATCAAGATCCATATAAGCTGGCGTCCTCTGGTTGACCTGTCATGTGTGGAAAGCAACTTAATCCTCAGATTTTGGACTGCATCCAGCCTATAAAAACATGTTGACTGTGAGGAGAGGATTGGGAGGCAGGCTGAGCTGCAACAGGCAGTAGATGCTGACCCTGCTCAGCAGTACCCTCAAAGAGCTAAAAGCCCACAAGTCTGCGGGATGCATCTCCCTCTGCTGCTGCTCCTGTCCACTTTGGCTTGTAACAGAGTAAGCCTTGAAACAACAAGGCTTACTCTCTGTGTAAGGCTTAATCTCTGCTGTGAGATCAGTAACTGTCAAAATTATCAAATCAGTAAAGGGAAAAGTTGGGGTCTCAGATACCTCTGATGATGTGTGTTAAAGTTGGCAAAATAGCACTACAGCACATGTTCTGATATTTGTTTCTCCCAGCTGTGCTCTATTTTGTGTTTTGGGGGAAAGGATTGAGCTCCTAACTGGAGTTTATTTCAGTTCCTTCTCCTTTCTATAAGAGAATCCAATATGAACAGTAAGCATAATTGGAAAACTATTTAAGAGCAATATATTACAGTAAAGTAATGAAGTGGGCCCTTCTCAGCATATTACTGTCTGCTATTAGTTAGCATTTTATAAAGCAGTGCTGTCCCTGCTCTATTGCAATGTAAGTGCTTGTATCCTGCCTGTCACAAAGAGAGGGCTGGCTCAATCTGTTTGGCCACTGACTCTGCCACAATGCCAAAACGCTGCTGTGAGCATCAGCAGAACATGCCAAAGATTAGACAAAGAAATCCTGTGTAAACCAGCAGAACACAACTGCTCTGGGCCCTCTGAGGGAGGTTTGCTCTTTGAGCTGCCCAGCTTGTCAGTGAGTCTCTTCCAGCCCATGCACCATCAGGCACAGAAACTGGAGCCAGGGGCCAAATGCAACCCGAGCCAGAGCTGGCAGCCAAAGATGCTGAGGGATGCACTGGTCCAGAGTCCAGAAAGACAAGAAGCAAGGTCTGGCTATGCTGTCCCCTGGAGGAGACAGGACAAGGATCAAGGAGCAAAAATTACTCTACTAGAGGAAGGTTGAGGGACAATGCTCAATATCAAGAGGGGTATGCAGCTACTGCCAAGAGACACTGCGAGTAGACAAGGCCAGTAGAGGTTATTGAATCCTCTACTAAATGAACAAGGCACACATTTAGTAGTTGGATTTAGCAGACCCTTTCAGTGCAAGAGCTGAGATGTGGAGCTCTGAGCTTGGGCAGAATCTGTTACCTGACCCAGAGCCCATGCTGCAATAGCAGAAAGGTGGTGACACAGTGAGGGAGGAGGAATATAGCTTGGGCAACTCACCTCTACTCTGCTACACCTACCCTTGCTTATGGAGAGCTGGACCCTGCAACTTTTTTGGCACAAAAACGATGAGAGTTGTGCACCACCTGCAGCTCCTGCCTGCCTCACTCCACAGCCCTGCAGCACAGTGAACACGACCCATCCTACCCTAGACTATGGGACAATAAGGTCTTCAATGAGGCCATGCTGCAATTACCTTTCAGAAAAACACACTGGTGTGTGGACCAGTGGCATACAAACACATTAGGACCAGTCTTTTTAAAAAACCTCATTTGAGCTCACCTGATACTTAACAAAGCTTTTTTGTCTTTTGATACCTAACAAAGCTCTCAGGCCCCTTTAACCCCTCAGTCCTGCTCTTATAAGCTATAATCTCTCATAAGACAGACACAAGAAGGAAAAGGTTCCTTCATTACAGAAATCCTGCATAAAACACTACCCTTTGAATAGTTTTGTTAAGATATTAATGTAGCTGAAAATGGCAGAATTATATAAACTCTAATGTAAGATTTTTCACATTTCATGGAAACACAAGGACAAAACAGCACATTTTCTATTCATTACATGAATCTTCATAAAACCTCAGTCTTATAAAATATAATGTCAGGAAAAATCTGATTAAATGATGCTGTTCTCCCTCAGGGAAAACCTACTTCAATTAGAAGAAATTGTGTTAAAGCCTGCATTTCCTGCTCCATTTCACCTTATTTATCATTTCAATAACTTTATACTAGGCTAAAAAATTGCAAAAATCAGTGACTTTCAGGTGAACACTAAAAAATATATGCATTTATTATACTCACCTATTTAGACTTAATGCTTTTCAGTTGTCTACTTTCAGAGCTTAAGTACTTTCTTTAGGCTTAGTTTTCTCAGCCTGACATTTTTAATAATCTCAATATTTAGCTACATCAGTCTCTAGCATAACCAGAGCTACCTGCTTTAATTTTGGTCCAGAATAGCCCTTGAAGTGGATAGTCAATGTTATTTTGAAACTACATTCAAGTATTCTCAGGCATTAAGTATGAAATTTGACTCTTGATTAATAAAAATCTTTGGTGACTCTTCAAATTAATTGCATCAGTATTCATTTAACTTTGATTTAGGAAGACAGTTGTATTGTGAGTGATTAAATGTTTACTGAGAATACACGTGAAGATTATAAAATAATAATAGATATTTTGTCTTTTCCTGCTTTGGTCTGAGTTTGTGTCTATTATGTGTCTATGAATTCTAGTGATTCATTTCTTATCATTCAAGTTGCTACTCTGTCAAATCATAACCAGCTTTAAAAACACTAGCTGAATTCATACCTTAGACCACTGACACACATGGCAGAGGTATTAAGAAATAAAGCATCTTGACACTTGTCTCCTTAAAATATGGATGTTCCCTTTGTGTTTTCTGTTGCATATGCTAGACTGCAAGAGAATATGCTGCACTGTATGAAGTGTGTGACATCTGCTGTGGCTAACAAATATTAATGAGCTTGCACATGCATTCTCCTTCAATTCCTTGGGCTCATGGCAAAATTGTGAAGGCTGATGCAAAGGCAGATTTCATTGGCTACTTCATTTCCTAAATGCTGGAGGCAGTTTGGGGAAAAATTGGTTGAATTGTCTTCTGACAGGGTAGGGGACACCAAGGAGCCAGGTGTCAGTCATCATGTCAGTGTCACTCCCACTCAATTTGTCCCTCCCAAATACACAGCCCCTCTAATTTAAACTTTGTTTGCGTTTTACTGGTGAAATTTTTGGTTGCTTTCTGGACTGATGCATCAGCTTTGGGGAGGGACAAGGACAAGCAATACTCCTGCTGATGCAAGACTGGTTTTGTACCTTTAATTATATCAAGTTATCAAGAATATATACTTCTGGGCAGTGATTTTCATAATTAGAATAAGTCCTAGATTAAATGAGTTTTTGATATATTTTCAGTTTCTTGTCCACCTTTTTGAACACTAGAGAGAGACCATCTGAAAAAGAACATTTCTGTAAAAGGCTTAGATATTGTTCAATTACTTTTCAGTGCAAAAACCCACCAAAAAAAAAAAAAAGACATATCCAACTTTTTCTATTCTCTGACTGGTAAAAATAAGAATTCAATAGGAAAGCAAAAAAAATCATATGATTCCTTGCTTTTGACTACTCAAAATTTAACTTTCACCCTGTACAGAGAACATGGTGCTTAGCAGAATATTGCAATGCAATGTGCAAAATATTAATCCTTGGAACTTTCACTGAAATTTTTTGCTAATGTGTTGAATTGTAGTAAGAACTTTGTTACTCTGGATGCTGAGCACTGGACTCAACCTTAAGAAAACCTTAAGGCCTAGATAAGGACAATTTTGGCTGAAAACACATCAAAATTCAGTGTCAAAATGAAGGAAACATTTGGAAAAAAACTTAAAAAAATAATAAACAAGGCAGAAAGGAAAACAGAACAATCAGTACACCAGTGACAGCATAACCAAGCCCAAGATCACTGAAATCAAAAAGAGGAGTACAAGAAATTCATGACTGGCATAGATCCATTTCTATGTAGATGGTATATGACGAACAGAAAGAAGTGTTTAACTCTTTTTTTTTTTGTTTGTTTGTTTTTGTTTTCACAAGAAAGAAGTTTCTAAGAGCATGATGAAGTACTTTCTCGCACAATTTACTTTGAAGCAGAGTTTGGTTCCTAAGATTGAAAGTCTCCTCCAGCTGGGGCTAAATGCTCTTCATGGCCAGTCATTGTTTTGGACTCTACCCTCAGAGAGAGGAAATGACATGTATTTGTGAGCATTTGGAGGGAATTTTCCAAATCAGCTTTCTCCAAAAGAAATTTAAAATCCAGAACTGTGATCCTAACTAAACCAGAACATACTAAATGGAGCTGATTTGGGGATTTGCTCCAAACCAGCCCAAACTCCACCACACCTGTAAGCACTCATCTAAAGTAACAGTTTCTTGCTGTGCTACCATCCATGTCTCACTCCCACTGATTTTAGCTAAGCCCTCCCCTGTATTTAAGAGGATGGTTCATAATACAACCAAAGTGTTACAGAGAAAAGAAATCAAGTTGCACCACTGTATGTCTTCCCTTAAATTCTCCAGAGGATCAACTCTCCCTTTGGCAGTGTTGGTTCCTGACAGGACCCTGTAAGCTGGGAGGCTGAATGAAGCACTTGTGAAGGTGCCATGAGGAATGTCTTCTGCAGCTGAGTTACCTGAAGAGTAAAAGCTACAAATAATTTTGTAAGGCTATAGTACTATGGCCAGGGATGGAAAGCTTTACTGCCCGGAAAAAAGTGTCTGGGTGTGAAAGAAGAAAAAGCAGCAATTTACACAACTTCTCCAGGGCTAAACTGCTATCTCATATTTAGGAGCTCTTGCCATCAAGTATCCTTAGTTACCCGTGGAAACTAGGCCTGTGTGAGTCAAAACCACAGACCTGAACAAAAATAAACACAACTGAAAATCTTCATTTGAGCTGATGCAGATAATAACTTTTCTATATGCTTTTCTTTGGTAAATTGAGAAGATTTGAGAATTGCAATAACTTTGGGGCATTTATGATAAAAGTAAGAAAATAAATTCTGGACTCCTTTTATAAAAAGAGACAATTGACTTCCAAATACCAAGGAAGATACAGCTGTGCAAATATACACAGCACCACCATCTGGAACTCAATCTCTCCAACAATTAGCAAGTCATTTCCCAGGCAGAAGGGAGTGTCCTGCTCAAATCCTGCCTGATTGATTCAGCACAGTAATTGGAATTCATAGATCTCTTCTCCAAAGACAGAGCTCTAGCCATCAGACTGGAAGTGTAGTACAGACAATGAGGAGACTCTAGTCTCTCTTCTCAAAGATGCTGAATATTGTCTAAATTACTGCAAATCGAGTTAAATTGATTGACATCATCACAGAGAGAATGATGTTGAGCCTGTAGCTCATGTGCCAATAGGGAGGGTCCATGACATTTCCAGTTGAATCTAAAAGGTTTTAATTCATTTTTCTAAGAGCTCCTAATGAAAATAAGTTTTCAGTAATGGGAAACTAGGATTTTTTTTTTTTTTCCTAGAAAGGGTTCATCCTTCCTTCCACATCTTCCAGATGTGCTTCATAGAGCACATGGATGTCAACATCCTCACTTGCATCTGCTCCTTCTGTGAGAGAAGTTTTCAGGTAGCAGCATGCAAAATGGAAAATGCAAATTACAAATTAAACATCTGTAAGGTAATCATTTGGTGAACACCAGTAAGCCTCCTCAGGAGAATACAAGAATTTTAGTTAAATTATTCTGAGCTGCAGAAATGGGCTCTTGGGTGTCCGTGCATGTATATACATATAAATAGACATACACGTCACAATTCCAGTTTTAGCAAGGGGAATATGCATATCTTGTCTCATTACTCACATTCCATTTTCTACTTTGCCTAAAATATATTTAATTACATCCCAGCATGGAGTATCTTTAAATTCTTGCTTGGAAGGAGTACCCACCTTTCTAAATTCTTACCTGGTTAAGCTCTTTTCAGAGGAACGGCTCTCAATTCCATTTTACACAAGGAGTACAGAACAATTTGCCAGACTATTTCTTATACAAGAAATAGATTATACAAGAAATAGACTATTTCTTATACAAGAAATAGATCTCGTCTAGGTCTGTTGTGCAGCAAGAAGGCAACTCTGGATCAGCACTGAAGATTTCTTTTGCATATAACATTAATGGCTTGACTTGCTTGCACCTTCTATTTTAGAGGCAATAAATTATGATATATTTACTGTTGGTAGGATAAAGTATTAGGGTATTTTTAGACACTTCACCCTGTGTATACCATATGTAAAGAAAACAACCTTAGGTGCAACTTAGCCTACATATTTCAAATTTAGTCCCATATTTTTTTAATACATAATGGTCTGGCATATTTTTCTTCAACTATATGAAATTTCATGTTATGGCTTGCCAAGTTATTTTAAAGAGATTTATAAAGACAGCTCATAACATCTTCAGAGGCTGAAAAGCTGTTATATCTGTAGGAGGGATGGAAAGGAATCTGAAAACCATTTTCTGGAAGGGGCTAATGGCTGAGAGCATGAGAAGAACCTAAGAACAATTTCAATGGTATTTACAAGAATGCATTTTTCATTTAGCTCTTGGAAGAGGCTCTCACATGGGTCAAATGTGTCTTGGCAATTTGTCAGTAAAATGCAATTTGAGTTTGAAGCACTCTGAACTAAAGCTTCCAGAGCCTTACTTGTGGCCTGATAAGGAAGGTTTCATTTCAGTAACGGCAGACCTGATTCTCTATTTCCTTCCTTAAACCATTAATGTCACTAACTTGGTGAATACATTCCCAAAGAATACATTCCCATTCAGCTCCTGAATGTCAATACTAGAGCAACGATCACCAGGGTCACAAGCTACAGGACAACTGGAGAAATGGTGTCTGGACTTCTGTCATGCCTACATACAGGAAAGGACACAGGCAAAAGCAGAGATGACAAAGTGACACCCTAAGCACAGATTTTACTGTGTGACCCCTCACTGTGGCCCACAGCATTTTACTCAGTGTCAGTTTGCTCAGTCTCCAAAGGCAGCTGAGTTTTGTGGCTGAATAATCTATTCTGCAGGTCAGAGGAGTTCCCCACAGAACAGGCTGTACTAAGCAATGACCTGAAACAACAACTAATGAAGGTAGTAGGCACACCAGAAGCATTTAAATGCTGACAGAGAGGAAAATCTTAAAAAAAATCCTGCTCAGAAAGATGATAAATCTCTTTACAAATTGCATGACAGTTGGTGGTACATCCACTACCCCTGTTTACACATTCATTTGTGAAAGGGCTGCTTTACAGTCACAGAGAGGATGCTGTCCAAAACCCACCACACATCACTCTCCAGGGAATCCATATGGAAATCTTAAAAGTCTAAGCCCCATTTCTGGTCAAATAAAACTGCTCTTGAGTTCTTATGCTCAAATCCTAAAGAGATGATACTACTTCCTTTCCATAGCAATTATGGGGAACTCTTCTCAACAACACAGCCTGCTGATGAACTTTGATGATACTATGAGTTTACTACATAAACTCATGACTGTATTTTGCATACATCCACGAGCAATAGTGTCATTGCTTTTTCTCTTAAGTAGAAAAAAAATCTAACCTTGATTCAATTAAAGACCATCTAATAAACAAAGTAGTTTCTACTCAGAGCGAACAGCATTTAAGTTTATTTTTTTTTTGCTTCCAACAATGAGAAAGAACAATGACAAAGATCCCATGAAAAGACATGATATGTTTTAATTTCCACATAGCAATCTTTATCAAACTGAAAATGATTTTGCACTAACCTTGAAAACGTTAGCTGGCTGCCTAAACCTCATGGCCCTCAAGAAAAAATAACTGCCAGTGGAGAGGACATGAAGGTAAAAATGCTGTATTGGATAATTCATTTACATAACACATTTAAAATGCTATTGTTCGGGATAATGATAATCTTTGTTAAAAAAAATGAAGTAAAAATTCTTCAGACGGTTACTATGTTTCTATATAGACATTTGGTGAAAATTAGGTTCTATTACTCTAAGTGTCAGTCAAGCAGTACTATTAAATACGTCATTACATGGAACACTGCAATTACACAGAACAGTGACTTCCACAAAACTCATTTTAGACTCGTCAATTCTAGTAATTTATGCCTACCATCACCATAAGCAAATGGGATGAAGAACTCATTTTATGACTGCTAGCTGAAAGAAGATACAAGAGGACAGGAACTAATTGCCTGGACCAATATTTTATTTATTTTTTCCTCACTTATAAAATGGGTCTGCTAGAGCGTCTGTAAAAACATAAAAATGGAATAACACACTACATTGACTACCAAGGTTGGCAAATGTTATGTTATAAAAGAATCTTATAAACATCTATAAATCTCCAAATGGTTAACTGATAAAATACCAATAGAAAGTACTAAGAATAAGTAGAGACTTTTCTGGGTTTTTGAAAAACAATAGAAGTCCTCATTGCACACTCTTCTTTGCAGTCCTTGATCTGGAACTCCTGTCATGCCCTGTAGAGAATTTAATGGTTTGTCCAAGCTTACCCACACATCACTCATTGAAACAGAAGACTCTTGATGGGATTTGGAAAGGTCAATAGCTCAATTTCTAATCAATGTATCACTGAAAGTCAAGAAGTCTTTAAAGCCTGTTGAGCTAGTGAGATGCAGGGAGTTACAAAAATAGTAAAGAATTAATGTATAATGATTCAGATTGCTAATAGAATAAGGAAGGATAAGGCAAAAAAAATATGCTTGATAAGATTCCCATATAAGTGTCATTTTCCCCGGAGTGAAATCTTTCCAGGAGTAATGTAGTCAATCATACTGATTTTTAACAACCTGACCCACACTGCAGAACTGGTTAAAGAAGAAGGAAAGAAAAATATTCCATCTTTCTGATAAAACTCCAGAGGGAATGTCATAGATGGAATACAGAAAATCCATTTGATTAGTATCAAATAACTTTTCTGACAAATTCTACATTTTTGGAAACTCCTTGCCCATGTATGCCCAGTTTAGAGGCCTAGCTGAATCACTCACAAATGTATTTTTGAATATGTTGTTCAATGTGTTCCATGACATTTTAAGTAAAATGCACAATGAATACATTTGCCCAGTTCTCAGATAACTGAAGTAATTAAACAAAACTGGGACTTGGCCAGGACATTGGAGAGAACTAACAAAATTACAAAAAATGTCATGGCAATTTTTAATGATGCAAAAATTACAATACAGCTTTCCCTCTCCTTTCTGGACTCATGGGGGAAGATTAATTGGGTGCAGGCAGAGACAACATGGTCTAGTGACTGAGCAGAACTACTGTCTGGGTGTAATTACTGTCAAGCTACAATATAATTACCCTAAAGTGTGAAAGGTGTAGAGATCTCAGTGTGACATGTCAGCAAGGAGTATGGGGCAAGATAGGTAATATGAAATGTGGAAAGCAGGCCTGCCTGCACACTCATTCCCTTCTTCATTGAAAGTATTTCATAAATGTAAAGATATCAAGCAGTGAGAACTTAGGGAATGCTAGAATTAGTGGATTGTATTCAGCATTTGTCCTTACTTACCCGTCCCCCTCAAGGCATAAGAATAGTTTTTAATGACTTGAGCCCATACAACTTTTTCCATATGCCTCCTATCTCATTCAGTGAGTGCATTAAACAGCACTTGATGTTGTGTTATCTCCTTGCCCAATACATTGCATACATTTCAGTATAGGAGCTCTCTCCCAAATGTAATAGATACTTTCCTGGGCTGTTCTGTAGTACACAGAGGACCAACGGGTGATTTGAAAATTTTATTTTTATATTTTCCTGACCTGTAAGGTGATGGAACAGATATCATCACCATTTTGCAGGTATGTTATGAAGTGAAATAGATATTAAAATTGAGACTACCTACTATTTTTAAGCTCCTTTTGAGATGCCCCAGGGCTGACTTTTCAGCACAGGTAAAATTTGTACGGTGGTTAATATATTCTGAGAACAACTCTTTTAAGTTAAGCTGTGCCTGGCATTGCCCATACTTCTCCAAATTGGAACCATGCTGCTCTCAGGCAAGGCACAACTGTACCGAGAAACCTACAATCAAAGGCTGTGCCAAGTCTGATTTGTGTGACTTGCTCACTAAAGCACAGAAGGCAGCAAGAACTAAGGAAAGAATCCATTTCCTTGGACCAGAGTCACCTTAACTATGAGTAGCCTACCTCCTCCAACAGTTCCATGCACTGCACCCCTCAGCTCTTGCAATGACAGAAGCAATATGCAAACAACAGTCTTCCTAATCTTACTTAATTCTGCATTTGAGTGAATGGCAACACAAAGAAACACTCTCTTATGACAGACCAAGAGATTCCCCTTCCAAAGACTGTGAACTTAACAGGAGCAGTTTGACAAAACCTACAAAACTGGTTTTCATTGAAGATATGGAATGAAAATAATTTGAACAAAGTATTCTAAGTCTTGCGATAAATAAAATTCATATAGAACCTGATTATCTTACATAGTCTGCAGTGAATGGAGGAGGGGAACAAAGTGGCTCTCATTTGCACTAAAGAGAGGATGGTGGTTCATACATCTATTTCTGCTTGTATCTTTAGTTTCCAAGCGTGATTTCCAATATACGCAGGAGCAAGTCTTACTCAGGTGAATTCACTAGTTCAGAGCATCTGAACTTACATATTCACCTCCAAATTTACAATGATGTGAAGGAGTTGCAGTCTACTCCCTTTCTGAAATTTCACTATTTAAAAACCAAAATATTCCTTCTATCTGTCTTTTATAAACCCAGTATAGGATTAAAGTTTTTTTTCTGTTCCAAATAACTTACAGCAGTTGAAGTCTGCTTCCAGCCTGTTTCTGTATGTCTCACAAGCATTAAAAGGAATATTCCCTGAACCTCATATTTCCTTAGTTTTAACATCCTAAAATCAGACTACAAGCTCAAGGATCACAATCACAGCCTTGGTACTTCAGCCTAGTTTCTTTTACCCTATGAAATGAATATTGCTTGAGAAGTAAATCAATACCAAGCCTTGTATAGTGAACAGCAAAGATACCAAACTGCTGCCCCTTTTCTGCTGCAGCATTGTATTCTGAAATCAAAATCAACACAATAGCTTTCACAGCTGATGGACTGGGCTGGTGAGAACTGCTCTGTTCCTGTAAAAATCAATGCATAAGGCAATGCAAACAAGTCTCACGAGAGCAGGCGAGGTTTGTCAAAGGCAACTCTTGTTCCAAATGACATTGTAGTCTGGTGCTGACAACTGAATGCTAAAGTTCTGATTCATTCATTTTCCTTTCACTATAAACATTTTCTTTTTCCCCTGAAGGTCCATTCAATCTAGAAAACCGATGGCCCTTGGCAGTATTGGTTATTCTAGTGTGGTCAGTAAATATGCAAGGAGGCTTTGACTTCTAATTTCCCCCTGAGTTTTCAGCTCTGCCTGGACTCTGCTCAAGGAATGAACAAAAGCACAGAGTTTCAGCAAGCCAATAACTGACGTATTTACCAAAATGAACAGTTCTGTTCTCTGATCTGTTTTTTGGTCTCTGCACAGGCAAACAAATAAGTGGGAGTTTTGCCAGTGTAATGAATTTAGGAAGCCTTCCAAAATAGGAATAGGATGTGTAGACAGCAGCAGTGCAATAAATAGCCATGTTCTACCCCCTCCAATTTTCTGCAGAGAAGGAACAGAGATGGGACTGAGCAGCAGAATTCAAGTTTCAAATCAACAACTGAATGAAATTTGGATATACTTTATTTCTGACCTCTGAGCCTCCAAAAAGCCAGGCACAGGTATTACATAAGCAAACTGAGAGAAAGACCACCACTATTTTTTTTGAGTCTTAGAAGCATTTCAAAAGCTACTTAATATTCACTTAAATTATTCACAACAGAACACATTAAGATAGATCCTGTTCTGCAAATGGCAAACATGTATAGAATTTGTAAAGAGAAATTCCAGATGGGCAGCTAAACCTTTTCTGAGTTGCAATCATATTTTGTCAATATTTACCATTTCCCAGATCACTGGCTTTTTCTTCGGTTTTGTACTCTTTGTTTTGCCACTGAAAAAATACTGTGCAGTGAAACTGTTCATTAATCCCTGCAAACATGTTCTTGAAGAGAATAAATAAGGAAAAATGCTGTTTACTAAATGAACAATCATAAGCAACACAAATTGGGTTTGAGGGAGAGTATAGCACAGAACTACAGTCTACCTTATCCTAAATAGAGACCATTAATTATGGGATCTAGGGTAAATTTCTAGAACTCTTCTGACTCCAGCTTATTTTCTCTAAGCTTTTACAGCAAGCACAAGAAACCCCAAGCTCCATTTTCAGTTGAAATATGTGTTTCCTTCAGCTGGAAATGAATGGAACCTAGAACTCTGCCTGAGTTCATATCTTCTCTGGCTGAGAAGATATGAATTGTCTGTCTTATTGATCCTCCTGACATTTGTTTTGATCTGGACACTGAACAAAACAAACCCAAAAAATCAATTGTTACATTGCCTTAGTGAACAAGAATTAGATGCAAATTAGGGAATTTTTTACTTTGTTTAATGACACAGTATCCACAGTTGTGCTGGTGATTTAAGGGAAGGATCTGGTCAGTGCTAACTCTGTCAAGCCAATGCTTTCATGTTAATAAATGATACTGTGAGGAAGAAGTAAAGAGCTCAGTAATACAAGTACTGAATCCTGGCCCTGAGTGAAGATGTCAGTTCTGTGTCACACAGACAGTCCCTCCAGATTGGATCTGGACATTCACTTGCAC
This sequence comes from Lichenostomus cassidix, assembly GCF_008360975.1. Lineage (NCBI taxonomy): Eukaryota > Metazoa > Chordata > Aves > Passeriformes > Meliphagidae > Lichenostomus > Lichenostomus cassidix. Next base: position 119,761,397 of record NC_139482.1, on the reverse strand, counting down.
ATAGTCTTCAGCTAGTACCTTCCTTTCCAGATGACAAACTTCATAAGGTGTTCCACAGTGCGTGACAAGCCTGTGCACTCTAGTTCTTAATGGGAGGGGAGGGCTGCTTAAAGCAAGAATTTGATTGTTTGGAATAAAGCTTTTGGCCCAAACTGCATGACTCGGTCCATTTACATCATGAAATGCTATATTAAATCTAAAAACACATTATCTTACCCATTGAGCAGTCTTCTATTAAGTATACTCTGAGCTAGTCGATGATATATTTGAAAAAGCAATGTAGCGAACAGAGTAGACCTAGATTTCACACTGTCCTGAGAGACACGTGAACTCTCTCTGAGATCAACACTGAATTAAAAAAATACTGATTTCAATGGGACTTACGGAAATACAACCACATATGAACTCTGTGTAACAGACAGATTGAAGTATTTGGGACCTGCATGCTTGGGGTTTTTCTGCCAAAATACAAAGGACAGTGGGGAGCGTAGTAAATGCTACCAAGGAGTTTAGGAAGCAGGAATCCTTTTATCTTTCTCACATATTCTTGGGCTGGCTGGGCAAAGCACTAATGTGCTGTCTAGACATTTATATAGAAGCTGATTTGGTTTGTAGGAGAGTGAGCTATATAAATGACTAATTACCCTGTATCTTACATGAGCCATCTTCAACTGCCATATATTTTATTGAGATGAGCATATTAAGAGGCATAAAGTCTATATGGTAAACCCTGGAATGTCCCATGTAACTTAATTTTCATAGATAAAAAATGCAAAACAGTCTTTCCAGCGTACCATGACTTTCTTCAGGAAGTAAATCCATTAGAAAATGAAAGCTTTCTAATGCAATGATAGGGCATACAGTCTGATCATCTGCATGTGGGACTGGCGCTCACAAATTATTGTTCCAGCTGCCACCGGACAGCTCTCTTTATCAGATCTAATTTACTCATTTTTTATCAAGCCATGAGAGAGACATCTTAATCATGAAGAGTAGGATTTATCTCACCTAATGTCATCTTTCTGAGGTTAGGCAGATGGTGCTATCCTCGAGGCAATGCTTACAGTCAGAGGAGTGGGGGTCCTCCTTGAGATACCTGCTGTGGGATTGAGTCCATCACCCTCACATCTCTTGCTGCTATCAGATCACAGGCATTTGGCTTAAACCTTGGTTTTAGCCTTCTGAAGCAGGGTGGGATGAATCCTGTGCTTCTTCCTCAGAATACTAGCGATGGAGGTGAACTAAGGCTTTTAAATTTGAAACTGGAGACTCAACTTTCCCCCAGATGATAGCTATGTGATGCCTTTGTTTTTGCTGAATCCATTAGAGAGAGAGGAGCTCACAGGTATTTAGACTGGTGCTAAACCCATTCAGCTTCAACTGAAGGAAATGTCCCTGTGAGATATCAACCACCCAGCTGATATGACTGACTGATTCTGAATGCAGCTGGAAACACTAGACACCAATACAACATTTGTGAGTTTGCTGCTCTAATGGCTCGTAAGCACAAAATCTGACATGAGAACAATGCTATCAACTTGAAAACATCTGATTTCCCTTATTGGCAGCAGAAGGCGTTCCAAACTTGATACTTTATATTTTTTGCAACATAATTTTGAATACAAATAGATTGAAATAGCAATAACATGAAGGCCTTTAGATAGTTGCCTAGATCATGTTGGGTAACTCAGAGACAGCTGAGATGAGAAGATGGTTCAATGAAAACATGAAAATATTTTAAGTTTAAATATTGGATATTATTTTTAACAGGGACTTGTTGAAATCACGTTCCCTCTGGCTGTCCTTGCATAGTCTCCTGCTTGAGCTTTGTTGTGCTCTTGAAACCAAACAGGTTGAAAGCTCTAAACCACAAAGATTCAAGACACTCAGAGATGCTATGAGTAAGAAGGAAAGCAGTGCACAGTACATAACGTTACATCACCACCCTGAATTGTTAATGCCTTGTTAATACACATATTCTTTAATACTGGTTAGGCTAAATATATTGTAATCAGGTTTTATTATTCCAACATAGAAAGCTCTGTGTATTAAAAGTAAATGCATGCATTTTACTAAAATGTATGTGGGAGTAAACTGACCAGCTTCAGTAAAATTATAGAAATTGACCTCATTGTTAGTCAAGGCATCTTCTCCAAATGTTATTTTCTAACATTTTCCATTTTCCTTTCCTGCAAATCAAGTTAATCCAAATATAAATAGTGTAAAATATAATGAGTAACTGCTGTGAGGTCAGAAGTGGGTCAAAGAAGGATAAAGAAATAATCTCAAGACCAAAGGCCATTGTATTTCAGATACACAGCTTATAAATGGAGGGACTCTATAAATTTTGAATTAAAACTGGCAGGCTGAGGCTGATGTGATTGACATCCTTTTCCAGCCACCACAGTCTGACTTCAGTTTGTTGCTATGGATGGTCACGTGTGAGAAACACTACTCAAGTGAAAACACAACATACTATATGGGAATTGATTATTTGTCACCATCCATAAGAAATGCATTAATTTAATTAACTTAATGAATTAGTTTGATTCAAATTCATTGATTTTCCTTATTTTTCTGGGCTAGATGGTAGTCTCGAATCATTATAATATGCCAGAAAAGTACACCCAAATACCACATAACTACAGGAAGATTGGTTTCAGCTAATACTCTAGTTCCCTGTAGTTGGGACACCAATCTCTAATACTGTGTCAAAATATATAACTGCTTTTACACATACAATATCTGGAATTCCTAATATGATTCATCTACAAAGGATAGTTCTGAATACCTGCTGATGCAATAAAATAATCTCAGAAGTTTGATTAAACCTTTTAGTGTCACAGTCCTTCTTTTTCACATACTGATCACAGCCCAGTATGGGCTGCCCTGCTAAATGTGATAGCTTTTCTTCTGAGTTTGTTGTTTGAATTTTCCTTCTGTTTAGCAAACACAATGGAAGTACAATACTGCTGGAACATTGCTTACACAGTCTGCCCAGGGGACAAGCCACAGCGAGGTATTCTAGCCTAAGCCAATGGCTGCAGATAGATTCTAAGAAAGAAAATAAATGAAAAACTGGTAAAAGGCTAAAAACGCAATCTGAGGCTCCTGTACATGTCCAAATACCTATACTTTAATAACGTCAATTATGGAGGAAATGAGGGCATTAGAAATAATGCTGCCTTGACCAACACAGCCTCTTCTTCCTCAAAAAGGCATTCCCTTGACTTTCAGGACTCTGAGATTATTTAGAAGAGTTAATGTGCTGTGATTAACCTCACACATCACTGTATGGACAAGAACTACATTCTCTAATATGCTGCTACTCTAAGTTTTGTGACAAACTTCACAAGTAAATTTCAGACACGTATCTACTTTTCATCCTTCCTGTGATGTGTAGCAGGCTCAACTAAGTCACAGTTAAGGCCATATCCAGAAAAAGCTATTTCTTCTGCTTGGTTTTAAACTCTGGGTTTTAGAGGCTTAGCCATCTATCTGACATTATTGGTAATGAATGATGATAATCAACCCTGAAAAAGAAGCCCCAAATGAATGGACTTCAGCACAAGAATACCAAAACTTCATGTGACAGAAGGACTACTTCAGAGATAGGGCCTGATGCTATTCCTCAGCTGTGTCATTGCTATCTGACATCTCCACAATTACCACTCCTTTTTGCAGCTGAAATGGTCCTATCCAACTGGGAGATCCTTCCAGCACTAAAAGAGAGTAGTCATGGATAAAGCACAGGGTGCCACCGTTTGTCCAGAAGGTGAAAGCCTGGGGTTTTTTGGCAGAACATGTCCAGCAGAGGAGATGCTGGTACCACAGGACCCTTTCCAGGGATCTGTATTAGCTTCTCTGTAAAGAACTGTAAGACACAACTCAGCTCTAAACTGACTCCAGGTCTAATGCTGGCTTGGCTACTTTTTAATGACAGAAAGTACTCCACCAGTGTGGAGAACGAGCAGGAACATTTTGGCTCACCTGCTCCACTGTGAGCAAGTAGACAGCCCAGTGTTTGTGGGACTGAGATTCTTCTGCCCAAGCAGTGAGAAGAAGGAAATCAGCATTTTGTCAGCAATTTTATATGCTTCAGGTTACTGAACTGGAAACTTAGAAGATTGAAATCAACATAAACCAAGCTGATATTTTTTGGTCAAGGTATACCATGTAAGTATGAGATTCATTGTGTTTTCTAATATTGAAATATGTGAAGTAAAAGGATTAAAGTATTTGTCATCTTGGTGTCTCAGCCCAATTAGCTGCACAGTCCTGACAGAGTTATAGAGAAATTTCTTTTTTGATCATTAGGTGCTAGACATAAGAGCAAATGTCATTTTGAAAGTGAAGATGAATATATAAACTACACAAACAGTTCTGAGAATTTATATAATACCACAGAACATTTCTCCTGAATTCCTGTTTAGGAATTAGGGTTTGTTATGGTGACTGAGCCCAGGTGCACTGGCTGACGTCCATATGATAAATTAGATTCAGCTCAAATTCCTCTTTTCAGAAGAGCAATGCATTCTCTCTTCATCCTGACACATTGTATGGTGGTGGTGCCTATTATTTCAAAGATGCACCCAGCCTCAGAGACACTTGTACTTTATTGATAGCTGAAAAATATCCTTATACCCACAGCTCATATTCTCTTTCAGACTCTGCTCTAATTCACAGACCAGACTTGCTATTGCAGGTCTTACATGAAAGTGCTTAACCTCTTTTGCAAACAGCTTTGAGAAGCACAGAAGAGCAAGTGAGTCACCTGGGTGATAGCTAGCCCTTCCAAACAGTAAGAAACAAGAAAGCACAAGGGGAGAGAAAGAGAGCTCAAGATCATAACAGCCAGTTCCTGTGTCCAGAGACATCACTACAACATTACTTTCTAAGCTTGCCTGGAAAAGTAGAGAATAGCTCACATCTGCCCCAGCCATCAGTCAGTGAGATGTGCGCAGAACCTTCAAATAATACACTACTTTTCCCAAACACAAAAATTTACCTCAGTTCTTTTTCATGTCTAATATTCCACCTGTAGTAAGTACTATGTAGTATCCTTATTACTCAACCCACCTCTGCACTAGACAAACTGTGCTGTCATTGATGTGTGAGAACTTGCAAGGACTGGATATGAGGAAGGTCAAAGGGTAAGACAAGAGTATGATACAAATATGATCTTACCATTCACCACTGTTCAGTTTTTAAGTCTTTCACTTTGATTTGTCATCCTCCTTCCCTTTTTCCTTCCTCAGCTACAGCTTTCTGTCTCAGTGGTATAAATTCCTTTCTTGGTTTCATTGCAAAGAGAGGTTTGCTTATAAATCTATTAAGTGTCTTAAGTTGTTTAGTCACAAGATGTGGAAAAGAGCACTTTGTTTTGGCATGGAAGTAGCAGCACTGTGCGCTGGTATCTGATATCATGCCATTTAAAACAATGGGCATGCCTCTAGTCTCTTCTTTAAATCCCTGTTTTTGACTTTTTAATGTTTTCATTCTTCTTTTGTCTTATTTCATGTCTGAACCTGGTTCAACACTGTTAGAACTGTAAAAAGGCAGTGCCAAATTCTATTCCAATATATGACTGGCTGCTAGTAAATCATGACGTATTTAATTCATACTTCATTAGGAGTTTACTAGAAATGCTGTTACTACCCATAATGACATCATGGGACAAAAAAAAAAGATTTTTATGAGAAAAGCATACAGGAAAAGTTTTTCCTATGCAAAAAACTATTAACAAGTATCTTTATTGTATTATCTTTCAACATATGGGAGGGGAAAATAAATTGCAATCATGTATTTGCCAAATGGAAAAGTACTAGCTTGGTTAAAGGGGAAAAATTATTTTCAGACTTCTGACAAGATTTTACAAATAGCAAAGAAATGTGAAATTAAATTAAATAACATAAAAAAAATTGCACTTTTGCTTTTTTTGCCCTTATTGTTTATTCCTCCTAATAGACCTGTTTACTCATTTTTTGCCTCTTTTGATCTGACTTGATGGAGTTGCCACCCCTTCTCTGGCTTTCATTGTAATCTCACACTTGGCCAAAGAACAGAGGAAATGAACAAAGCTGTTGATATGTAAATAACAGCTTTGAAGATAGAAGTACCAGATTGTTCCTAAAAAGAAAAATGCAATTGCTTTTTTTTTTTTTTTTAAACCAGATTAAAAAAAAAGAAATCCTGATGTATAATTCAAGTGGTGCCTGAAATCAAAGATTCCATTATCTCTGAAGAATAATCATTTCAGTCAAACCAGGTATTTCCAGAGAGCTGAGGAAATTGTATTAAGAGTTCAAAATGTTACATTCTAAATGTTGTTGACAAAATTGCTTATTTCAACCCTATTTCACTTTCCATGTATTACAAGTACCTTTTAGCAGGGGATTTTAAGAGATGGGATGATATTCCCCTGCATAAAAGCAAGTGAGGGCCAAATTCTGATGCCTCAGCTCCTGCAGGTGGTATCTGAATCACAGAGTCACAGAGCTGGAGGTCACCTGGTCCAACCTCCCCATCATCAAGCAGAGCCACCTTGAGCCATTTGCCCAGAACCATGTCCAGAAGGCTTCTGAAGACCTCAAGGATGAGGACCTCCACCACCTTCTTGGGCAACCTGTGCCAGAGCTCAGTCAGCCTCACAGTGAAAAATGTTTTCTGATGCTCAGAGGGAACCTCCTGTGTTTCAGTTTGTGCCCATGTATGGTTTCTCTGATCCCAGAGAGAATCTCTCCTGATCACAGAATTCATGATAAACAGGTGCCAAACTCACTGAAATCAAGCCAGTGACTTCAGTATTTATGGGTTTCTGTATAACTATAAAGATGAAATTAGGTCCATTTTCCTGCAGATATTAATGTAGTTTGCATTGGTAAGACCGTATTTCTGAATGAAGTGTGTTCATGGAATGATTTATAGGGCTTTCACTACTCAGTGAGATACCCTCATGCTTTAGTCTAAACATGCAGTTTGTGGTGTGTGGATAATTTGCAGATTATGAGTTGCACGTGCACAAATATGATAGAATGAACCTTAATAATTGAAAAGGGCTTGATGCAAAGCAGCCTCAAAAAGAAGTAATAGTTGCTGAGGCATTGCTCCAGAACACCCAAGAAGAGCATTATTGATTGTCCTTGTGAATAAACAGGATTCAGCAATTATTTATTTGAACTACCCAAAATGAATAAAGTGTCCTTTTTTAAAATCATGATACCAATAATGGATCAGTGGAAATGAGCATATCTGCCCCATCTGCTGTCTAAGAGCTACAGAAGGTGTCTTCATGTGTCAAAGTGTGTGTCAAAGACTCTTTCCCAGTATTCAGAAACAGTTATATTTTTACTTTTTGGAGAAAGCCATGAGGAAACTCAGGAGAATCTCAGCTGAAGTTCAGGTAATTCACAAATTATGTAGTGGCCTCTGCTAAACAGCCCAGTTTGCCTCTTCTTTGGGACACTTGGATGTAGACAGTTTGATGTGTTATTGATTCTGTCTACATTCTGAAAACTGGCAAAGTGATGCTGACTTCTGCTTTCCAAAAGGTTACAGTTCTACTTGATGATAAATGATGGGTAAGCACTGCCATTAGTAAACAGTCAAGGTGTCTGATGGACAAAGGTCAATGAAAGTAAATAGCATATTTGGCCTGACCAAGTTGGACCCAATTCAGAATTAAAGGGACATAAAATTATCTGCTTTTATCTGGCATGTAGGCTTATTAACTACATTTATTTCAAACATACAGATACAGAAAAGACTAGCTCTACAATTCTTGAAATCTGATTTTTCTTGTTCTTAGTGACTATCAGCAATATGAGACTATAGCATTGTCATGGTAAGCAACAACCTAAGTTGGGGTTTTTTTCCACAGTGTTACTTTTAATATGAAAATAATATATTTTTGTAGTCCTCAGTACAAGCAGATGAAAAAGACAGGTTCAGGAAGAAAAGCAGCAAGTTTTTCCCAAAAAGATGTGGTGAATTAGAAATACTTATAAGCAAGAAAATAAGACTGAATGAGAGAGATTCCAAGAAAGTGAGCAAAATGATAGAGTAAGAGCACAGGGTACTGTGGGAATACTTGGCTGACAGATTGAGCCTGGAAAGTTAAGAAAGAAAGTAGAAGCTCATTTTTGCCCTTGGATCCATAGACACAGGAGAATGGGAATATCTTCAGTCTCAGAACAAAAGGAACCTAATGCAGATAGGACCCAGCTAGGTTTGATACCCAAGGCTCACTGCTCATCAGTGGGAAGATGAGCAGAAAGATGATTATAGGGAGGGAATACCTCCCTGTGAGGAAAGGTTAAGAGATTTGGGATTGTTGAGCCTGGAGTAGAGAAGACTTTGGGATGACCTGACTGCTGCCTTGCAGTACTGGAAGAAAGCCTACAAGAAAGATGGATAGAGATTTTTACAAGGGCATATAGTGATAGGACAAGGGGGAATGGCTTTAAACTTTAGATTAGCTGTTAGGTAGAAATTCTTTACTGTGAGGGTGGTTAGGCACTGGAACAGGTTGCCAAAAGAGATTGTGCATGCTCCATCCCTGGAAGTGTTCAAAACAAGGCTGGATGGGGCTTTAAGGAACCTGGTCTAGTGGGAGGTTTCCCTGCTATGGCAGGTGCATTGGAACTAGATGATCATTCCAACCTAAACCATTCTATGATTCTGTGATTCGTGAAATCATCAAGATTTCTTTTTTTCCCTCTGGCATATCTAGCACTGACATCCAAGACAGTTGTCCTTCTTTCAGGCAGTGCAGAGATTTGCATTCCACTGTGGACTTCCTTGTCCCTCTGTGCCCATCCCCTGAAGCAGCTCAGAAGGACAATCCCTCTCAGTGCAGGGGACAAGGGCAAGGTGGAAGCTACCATATGCATATTCTTCAAGAAGCTTTTTGGACCAGAGCATTAGATTACACTTCTGTCTGAAGCTGCTGCAAAACTACGTGCTCAAGTGCCAGGCTGAATCATTCCCCTGAAATGAATTCTCCATGTGAAGCAATTCAGCAACTCTCTAGTGGGGTGTTGGGTTTTCTCATCTTGTCCTTGCACTATGAGAATGCCCTTGGCCACTACCAAGCAATTTCGAAAGGAGAAAAAGGAGAAAACCACTTTTCACAGTGTTCATTTGACTGAAACTGGAATTAAATGCTATTCTTCTCACCTCACAACCTCCCTATTGTATCCAAGTACAGGACAAGAATAAAGCATATGAAGGCTATGCCATTCAATGAAGAAAAAAAGGTGAGGTTTGAGATATTTCAACTTGCTTGCTTTCTTCTAGCATGAGTTAAAAAAGGCTTAAATCTCTGGCCTCTAAACTCATCCACTCACTCCTAGTGAAAAAAAAAATCATGGCATATGCTAGCAATAATCCTGTTTACCTCCGAGTAGACTGGAAGATTAAAGTTTCTGCCAATCTACTGAGTGAACAGTCAGGCAGCAGCCCTCTGTATATTCCAAGGCAATCAGAGCTCACTTTTAATTAAAACACAACGTGGGCAAATAACTTGTGGAGACAGTTATTAGTCACACATTAGATTGCCCCAGAAACTGCACAAATTTAACCTAAAAAACCAGTGGCTTAATTAAACAGTAACTATACAACTTCAGGAACACTGTAGATGCCTAAGGATATCTGTGGATGCATAACAACAGAATCTCAGTTCTGATGTGGCCTTCCATGCTACTGTGAGGTCACATTTGCTACTACTATGAACAACATTTTGCATGTGTTTATTTATTTTGATTCACCCCAAAGCAATGTCTCTTATTGAAGCTGGGATCTGGAATATCACCCATTAGCACCAAGATGATGATATAATGCACAGAGTATACAGTCATTTGCATTGAAGGACTTCAAAATACTTAAAAGGTGTTCATCTGAAGCCTTTACATGTTTTTAACTGTGTATCTGCAGCAGCACATACAAGATTTTTATCCTTGATTCGATGGATTTTCTAGTGTATCTATCATTGGTTAACCGAGAGGAAAATGTCTAAGATTCTAAACATTATACTTATGCTCCGAACTCAAATCTTTCACAAAAAATTCTTGCAAGGACCAAAAATGGTACTTCTTATTTATTTAACCTGACTCTAATAACTGGGGAAAAAAAAAAAGAAAAAAGGTACAAGCCCACTAGTGCCACTTAGCATTTGAAGAGAGCCTTTTGTGAACCTTGCTATTAAAATGGCTATGATAGTAGGAAGCAACTATAATTTGGCTATGAATCACAGAGCTATTCACAAGAAGACTCTTAGCAAAGACAAAGGCCCTGCTGTCCATTAGGAACCCGTGAATTGCCTTAAGATAAATGCAGCTTGTCCTTCGATGTAAAGCTACTTGTCGCAATCCAGCCAGCAGTCTCCATTGTTCACCTTAATGAAAATGCACTCTGGAACAGAGAAACTGTCTAATTCATTACTGCAGAGACGAATTTTTTCCACCAACTGCTCTGTACTGAAAAATTTAAAAATCCCCAGTGAAAGCAGAAACAGACTTTGTTTTTTTTCCACACAAAACGTAACCTTTATTTGCAAATGGCAAAAGCCCCATTTTCTTATAAAAAATAAATAACAGTGGTGTTCTTTTGTGTGTATTTAGCAGAAAGGTAAATCTCAAAGAGCTTTCCTCCACACCATCTTTAGAAAGAATCTCTTCTTTCTGAGTTTTCTGAACCTACAGAGGCTTTGAACAAGAGGAGGCAATTTCTTTGACTGCATTTATCTTCCTCCAGACTCCTTTCAGTTAATATTTGTCAAATATTTGTTAATTGCTACTCAAGGTGCTGTATCAGGAATGCATTTAATTTACCTACTGAGCTTGGAACTGCAGTACAGAAAGTGTATCTATGGATATGCCACTGTAGAGTAGCAACAATAGCTTTGGGCTACAGCTGCTAAAAATAACTTGCTCTATGCTGCAACTCAGGTATGAGGGATTCAGACCATTCATAAGAACTACAATTAAAAGCATCAAATGGAATGAAAATGCCCTCCTCCATCACTCTGGCAATTCCTTTTTGATGAGTCTTTGCAGCGGTGGACTTTTCCTCTTGTTTTGTGTGTTTGCTGTTTTATGAAAGGCATGGCATTCTTTTGATTTCTTTGCTAGGAAGCAGTATTTTTAGAGTTGAAAAAGAGAAATGGGCATCATTTTAATTTCAGACAGGCAGCAAGGGAAAAAAAAGACATTTTTTCAAGGACAAGCAATGTTAAGACTGTTGGCAATTTTTAAAAAAGGCAATTAAAACAGCAGTCTTCATAATAAATAAAATCCCTTCATCATTTATATAAAAAGTGGCCTCCTGCATACATTTAATTAGCATATTTTCCTTCGCATAGTCCTATGGGCATGGTTGACCTACTCTTACCAAAGCACACATCCTTGAAAAGCAGTCCCACTGAAGTTGAAGAGATTGATCATGCAAATAAATCTCTCATCACCTGGGCCTCAGAATAAACACTGCACTGTGACAGTCAGAGAAGAGCTAAAACCCTGCCTGGCAACCTTGCTGGGAAGCTGGCTGTCAGGGATCCACGCAAAACCAGGGGCAGCAACTGGGACCACACGCTGGGATGGCTCAGGGGATGGGGACGGGGGCTCTTTTCCTCAGCTTCCTATTTTCTCGAAAAGCAATCCTGAAAGACAATGGTTGGTGTGACTGGAGCAGCTGCTGGCTTGCAGCAGCTTTGGCTACTGACTTTCCAAGGAGAGGTGGACAGAGCCCTTTTCCTGCACGCTGACCAGCACAGGCACTCGTGTGAGTGCAAGTTGCTCCTGTTACACCACTGGCAGGAGCATTCTGGGGAACATGCCAGCCAGGGACTGTGCCAGGGCTGGTGGGGCACTCAGGCCCCATGTCCTGCACAGGGGGCAGGCAGAGGAGCAACCATGGCACCTGGCCAGGTGTCTGGCCACCTCTCTGCTGACCAGGCCACAGGGCACTGCCCTGCACTGGAAGGAAGGGGCTTAAATCAGCTCCAGCAGTGCATGATTTATTTGCTCCAGTACTCAGGCTCCTCTTTACCTGTTCTACCCGTGCTTTGTCCCTTCCCTGCTACTTACAAAGGGGACAGAGCTTCTGGATGGTGGTGGCAGCTGTTGCTCTACTGTTTTCTTCCTCAGCATATCCCCTCTGTAAAGGGGAAGAGATCTTCTCTGCTCCATGTTAAGCAGCAGCAGCAGCACAGCAGACAAGTGCTCACCTGTCCTGTCAATACCAGTGATCTAATCGGGACTGAGAATGCCAATAAAAAAACAATCCCTTTTTCTTTTTTCCAGCTGGAACAAACTGAACAACATCTTTCCCCTCCCCTCATTTTGTCCTGCCAAAGTAAAACAAACCAACTTTCTTACCAAAATGTTTTTTGGTCAAAACATCTCTTAAATCTGAAACAAAATGTTTCAACCTGTGCCAGACACACAAAAAACAACAGGGAATGAAGGGCTGGCTGCATCTCCATCACTGGTTCCATCTTCCAGAGTAGCAAGCAATGGGGACATTTCTGGGACCTGAACTCTAGGCTCTAGACGCAGTTCTGACTGAAGGGGTTCCAATCTAACCTCTTGCAAAATGAGCCAGCCACTCTGCTACACCATTCTCATGCTCTTGACAGTGAATGCTTTAGTATTTATAATAGTATCTTTCAGAGAGGTAAACACTGAGGAAACATATATTGGGATTTTTTTTTATCCTGATGGTTTAAAGCACTGTTGAGACAAGAGAATTATAGTTCAAATCAATACAGGCAGCAATGAACTCAGCTCTCCTATATTTTGCTTGATTAATGACATTTATCACTAGATGCTGAAAAAGCAGAAGGGACATTGACTGTCCCTCTGTCAAGATATGATGACTCCTGAACAGCCTAACATGTTTACCACTGAAAGTACTTGGCAAGTTTGATCTAAGTCCATGTAGGTTTTGAGCTGTACACAACCACGGTTTGGCAAATTTTCTATTTGTACTACTTGTAAATTTAAATCCTGTTTTGCAATACTGTTGTGCAAGAACAATGATTTATAAGGAGTCATTCAAAAAATAAGCCGTATATTTATTCATATTTTTGTGAAAACTGAATGCATTTTGCATGTGAAATATTTCCTGTCTTAAATTCATTCTCACAGTGCTGTTTTCCATACTAATCAGTACCCAGTATATTCAGCATATTCAGACTGATATATCAGGATGATAGTGGTTAAGTACAAGTATTAAATTATTCATGTGAAAACATATGCTGCACTAACACTGCCAGAGTGTTTATAAGCAATATGTCTAGGGAAAAAAAAAAAAGAGAGAAGAGACAAGAATGATCCACAAATTAAAAACAAGAGATCTTGCAAAATTGTCATCACTAAGATGTAGTAGTATGCTAATGAAAATTGCTAATTACACCAAAATAGGAAGTAATGTCCATTAGGTAAGAGCTGAAATATCACATAGGAAAGAGTGCAGTTAACAAAACAGGGATTGGACAAAAGGGAATGTGCCAAAGCTAAAGGTTATGTTCACAAGTTGTCTGCATGGTCAAATAAAACAAGGGTCAGGTTGAAGAGCCTCTGATATATACATATAAGAAACAGCCAGTGGGCAGAAGCAGTGACTCTGAGCAATAAAGGGACACATTCACCATTGCAGCCTAAGGCAGGGAAAGCATCAAAACCACAGATCCATGCAGTGTCTGGCCAGTGTGCTAGGATCTCAGCACAGTGCCTTTTCTGACAATCACATTGCTGTTACAGGACAAACAGACTCCCTTGCAGATGGCACTATGCAGTCATAAGTTTCCTGCCCAGGAACAGTTCTTAGACAGACATATATCAACTTCCAAAGGAAAAACACTGCCAGGGTCATCTGTTTTCATAGCTATCATGTAGTCGGCGAAAACATCTGAGAGTATTTTGTGTTATTTCTAAACCCTCCAATCCATCTTTTACAAGAACTTTTAAGGTCAGCAGAGAGCAACACGTGCAGCAAACAGATTTACTGGGCAGATTAGCTAAGTGACCTCATAAAGCGAACAAAGCATGCTGCTCTTTCAATCAGCATCTTTTTAAATCTGTTAACTAACACTGAAATATTTGCTTTGACACGAGAGTTTGCTGCAAGTGTTTCCATGGTAATTCTTGGCCTCTCAACTGTGGGGACAATTTCAGCTAACTCCAGCAGATAGAATGGGCTTAAGGATATCTTTCCAGATAGCCTGCAGACTATTTTCTGCACAGACCCTGGGAAGAGCTGCAGTACATATGGGGATGAGGGAGAGGGTGGTCAGCACCCTCAGCAGGCTGTGAGCCCCAAATGCTCTATGGTGTTAAAGGGCAAGGGGTGTAAACATTCCTTCCCACTGGTAAATCTATCCCCAAACTGGATGCTGCTGAGATTAAAGACAGGAGATGCGGGATGGTGTTTTCCCCTGATTTTCCTGAACTCTGCAGCTGCAGCACAGCTCTCAGTCAGCACAGCAGCTGGCTGCAGGCTCCAGCTGTGGGCCTGCAGCCCATTCTCTGCAGGCCCCTTGTGACCCAGCAAAACCACTGCTCTTGGACAGCCCTCTGCTACAGACAGCAGGAGGACGTCAGGCCACGCGAGCAAAATCCTTTCTTCTAATCACTGACTGCCAGCTGATCCCACAACGAAAATTCTCGTCCACCTTTCTAAACAGCTGAACTGCATTTACGTGTATTGCTCCTTCCAATACCTCTACAGTGCAGATATATACAAATAACACCTGGTCTTTTAACTAATGCAACTAATATGATTACATTTTGTACACATTTTATACTGCAAACTACATGTAGTCATGCTCTAACCGTTACCAAGAGGGTTTGAAAATTTTTCAAATTTATTTTGAACTCAAACACACTTATTAGGATATGTGACTTCTGCATTCTATTGTTTTCACATTGTTCTCTAGCTTATTTTGGCAGTTGATTATTGCAGAAGAAAGAGTAAAACTCTGGCTCCAGTAGATTAGAGGCTTGTGAAGTTCCTTCTTTGACTGTCTCACTGTGCACCCATCGCCCTCTGCTCTAAAGCAAGGGGTCATCTTTGCTGTAAACAGATATACTGGCAGAGCAGCTTGATTACAGGCAACAATATTACACTTACTAAGTCCATGTAATACTAGAAGATGCTGCTTAGATCTCCTATATTTGGGAAGAACTACAAATAATTCTCCAAATTACAAATTTACGTCACTTTGTATCCTGGGCTGCATCAAAAGAAGTGTGGCCAGCAGCTCTAAGAAGGTGATTCTCCCCCTCTGCTCTGCTTTTGTGAGACCCCAGCTGAATTGCTGTGCACAGTTCTGGTGTCCCCAGCATACAAAGGAGAGTGCCAGAGGGTGACTCCTCATCAGGAACGGCGGTGATATGACAAGAAGTCATATCTGAAAGTCGTAAACTGAAAGATGGGAAATTTAGGTTAGATATCAGGAAGAAATTCTTTACAGATAGTGGTGAGATACTGGACAGGATACCCATGGATGTTGTGGATGCCCCAACCCTGACAGTGTTCAAAAGTAGGCTGGATGGAGCAAGGTCCATCTTTAAGGTTTATTCCAACCCTTTAGCATTCTATGAAATACATAAACAACAGGCCTATACATATTATGTGTGTAAT
The DNA here is from genome assembly GCF_008360975.1 of Lichenostomus cassidix. Taxonomy (NCBI): domain Eukaryota; kingdom Metazoa; phylum Chordata; class Aves; order Passeriformes; family Meliphagidae; genus Lichenostomus; species Lichenostomus cassidix. The sequence continues at coordinate 119,745,755 of NC_139482.1, read as the reverse complement.
AATACAACAACACAAATATTGGATCTATTTTGCAAACTATTATGTATGCTATATATAATATTATACATCAGTAAGACATCTATATACATGTATAAAGATGTACAGACCTGCGTAAATCTATATAAAAAGATTATGGAACATGCTGTGAAAGCAAAAATACTTGTTTGCTATAACAATGAAGAGAGCAAACACCCATTAATAACATCTGTGATGCACAGAGGTGCGGGAATAAGGATCCTCCTTACAAATCTTTAAATGTAAATGATATAAATTGCCTCTGCTGCACCTTTGGGTGATTTTATAGCTGCATGTCATCATGACATACAACCTCCAAATTTCTATCAGCATATTTCATACTGAAGTTTCTTTAATGCCCATTGGTTTCTGGTGTGTAGTACTTGCTCATTATTTTTTATTCTGTAATTTTGAATAGAGCGAAAGCAACTCAGAACGAAAGGCCAGGGTCAAGTCATACAAACACTGAGTGTGTGCTGCAGAGAGCATTTCCATTTTGCTGTCACAAGGCTGCTGCCAGTTAGCACAAAAGCACATTGCCCCAGCAGGTTTTACAGAGACGACCTTATAGCTCTCACAGGTTCAAACTGCAGTTCTGTGTGATGGGACATTTCTCCTTGTGGGTTTTTTCACACCCTTCACCTTTGGGCAGGAGAAGTGGCACACAGTGAGGGAAGAGTCAGGAAATCACACCAGACTTGCCGAAAGCAAAATGTCTCCTGACATATTTACCAGCTTGAGCAGAGCCACAGTGCCAGCAAATGTGAGATGCTAATTGCTCTGAGCCTAACAAACCATCCCACGTGGTTACAGCTGCAAAAGGAGCAAGTAGTCCCCACTTGGCTCCTCCATCATCCCATCTGGCTCTCCGATGCTGGGCCCCAGGGACATGTGCCACTAGCCCTGCTGCAGAGGAAGGCAGAGGTGTTTGGGGCTCTCCAAAAAAGGTGATACAGGGCAGGCCAAAACTCCACTCGTACACCTGTCACTGATGAAGCCAAACTGGGGGTTTCCTAAATCTTACCTTCTCTTAGATTCTTCATTCTGGTCTCTTTGATTCTACTGGGAGTGAATGATTTGTGATTTAATTTTGACTTTCACAGACAGCCCTGAATAATGTATTTACCCGAGATATCATCAAATATGGCAGTCAACAGGACTTCCTGGCTCCCTAACAACTTTCTCTTTTGGTTTTTTGTTTGGGTTTTTTTGTTTTGTTTTGTTTTGGTTTTGTTTTTGTTTCCATTCATTATGTAAATAGTTTATTTGTGCTATTTGCTTTAAACAAGGATGTTTTTCCTTTTATTCATCTGCAGACACGAGCTATCACATACTAAGTATTGAGTCTTAAGGCCTCAGATGAGAAAAGACTCTTGTAAGCTTCAGTATGAGATTTGTATAAGTCCTACAGAATTCTTAATGTACTTGGAGACTGACTTTTATCTCTGTTTTTAGCCTTCCTATTTAATTTGACTACTTCTATAAAACAAAAATTAAACTTCCAATGATCTTCAACTGAATATTTGAACCTTGCCATCATGCCAACATAGCTGTTCAAACTAAAGCTGATGCAATAGGAGGAAGTAGGAAAAGAAAAGATACTTGAAGATGTTTATACTAGAGAAAGAGATATGGAAAAAAAGCAGCATCTTTTTTCAGGAAGTTATGCACTAAGAAGAGCTATGACAGACAAAATGAGCTGGTCGTGGTTGGAAACAAACAATAATATTTCTGGTTTTGAGATGCACCATCATTTCCTACCAGGGCTGTTTTTACTAGTATCTTTTAAATACAGATAAATCTTGTTTCTCATTTGAAAAATATCTTATTTTAGTTTTGCTTTGCTCTCCTTTGTGGTTCCAAGACAGTAGAGAACTATGACAATACATTTAATTAACTTAATCATGTATGATATTTTCCATCAAGAAAAGGCCACAGGAACAACCACATCAAATTCCAGTCATTAATCATATTGCTTTCAGTCTTTTTATCTTACCACTTGTCTTAGATTTTGCAGAATTTTACAACAGACATTGGGTTTTTCATCTACCTGCTAATTTCACGTTGAGAGATTCACTACAGTGACTACAGCAGCAGTTGTGTTTAATTAGAGCATTCTTGTCAGCTGGGGAAGGTAGGACAGAAATTATTGGGTAAAGTTTCCATATAATATGTCCCTGGTGGAGATAAGTGCTAATAACAATTAGAACCTCAATTCCCTGCTCTAATCCCCTCTTTCTGGGGTTGTTTACCACTGAGAAGGAACTCAGTGATAAAACAAACAACTGGTTGTCTGGGAAAACACCAGGAATGCATCAATCTGAGGATGTGCCAAAGGAAGCAGAGGATTTGAACTCTTTTCTGGCAGCTACAGTAGGCTGCTGATGTGGTCAGCAGGCTCTCAGGATGAGTGGCTGTGCCACAGTGTCATCCGGGGTCCAGAAAACTGTGTATTCTTGAAGGTGCTAAACCTGTGTGCTCTGGGAGTTACAAATCAAAATCTAGTCCACAACTCTGTGCATTAAGCTTCTTGTTTGTGCTTTCCATTGCATCTCAAAACTGTATACTCACACTCGTTAAATTATTACTGGATCACATCTGGCACTGTATTGGAAAATCTATCAGCTTGCACTATTCACAGCCTTATGAAATCAAAATTGATTTAGCACACACACACGTGTATCTATGTGTTTGTATGGAGGTTTATACAGAAAAGTGACCTCTAAGCATCCTGTTTGAAGAGATAAAGGGGTACATGTGGGAGTATGCATGCACTTGAGCACATTTGTGTGCTTGAGTAGAACACAGTATATAATGTGTTCACAAATACAAATGAAATACATAACTATTTAAAAAGTTAGGTTTTGCACCACATTTTGTCTTTCACTGATGATTTGTTTTGTAACTGAGCAGTGAAGAATGCTCACAGCACTGGTTGAAAAAAATCACATCTACTTTAAGCTATTTTAATCTGAGAAAGCATCTAATAGTGCTTTGGAGAGATGGAGCTATTGAGGGGAGGACCAACACAAATAGAATGGTTAGAATATGAGTAACGGGGAAGACTGATTAGAGGATAATCATGAACACAAAAAAATACAACAACCCTCTCCCTTTCTCAGGAGATGTAGTATCTCTCACTGTAAGATGTGAGGCTCACTGAATCCATAGTACTGAGAGAGACTGATATCTCCCTGAAAATGGAGAGAGAGTACGATGAAAAAGGCTTTCATAAAAAGATAAAAACCCTCTGTCCCCCAAAATATCATAACCCAATACAATTTCATGTTTCAACATATGTGTCCTATTTGTATAAGATTATTTGAGTTTTCATAAGGGATTTCATCCTCAGATATTTCTGTTCAGATCCCTGAAAGTTCAGTCAACATGTATTACTAGACAGAACTTGGTTTAGATTCAGATATAAACACCTTAGTTAAATTCTTCAAATAAGGGTGAAGAAAGCACCCTTACTTATGACAGAAGCAAGACTTACTTAGTTATGGACTATTTCTAACATCAGATAGCAAAAAAAATTAGTGAATGAACATAGGGTACATTTTTTCCCAAATCTGTAATTTCAAGGCTCTGTTTTGTCTTTGAACACAACACATGATTAATCTCAGTGCAGGATTTAAAAAATCCGCTTTTAGCCATAGGATATACTCAAAAAAGAGGAAGTAAAATGTGGCTTGTGCTAAACTTAGCAGCTTTGGCAATTAATCAACTTTATTCATTGATTCAGTCAAGTGAAATAGTTTGTGAGATAAGTATAGGAATTGTTCCTGCAATTTTGAATACTACTACATATCCAGCCAAATGGGCTTTAGGATAAAGAAACCAGGGCGATTTATTTTTAATCCCTTTAGTTGCTTTTATATTTGTTCTTTCAGATTGCAGAGAGTAAAGAATATCATACTTACCCAAACCCTTGGATTATTTCCATGCAGAAGATTTGACCTTAATGCTCTGTCTGTGTGTGTAATAAAATCAGATGGGTTCAAATGATCCTGGTACAGTGACGCATTCTTGATACTCTATACTTATTTTAAGTATGAAGTTCTGGTGACTTATGCCCACTCCTTCTCTGCCAGCCCATGATGGGGTTCATGTTAACCTCTAATAAAGGATGACATGAGGGCAAGTCTTGCCTATCCTGGAAGCATGCTGAGCAGGGCAGCGAGCTGTTCAAGCTTCCTTTCACCATTCTCAGGGTGTCTTAGATATGTTTTTACTTCAGCATCTGCCTCCAGATATATTTCAATTAAAACTAAATGTGGAAGGGAACTTTGAATCCCACATTGTATATGCTTCACCAAGGAGAAACCCAAATTTCAACATCCCATTGGGAACATCTTCCTGCCCAATGCAAACCCTAAGTTTTGTCTGCTCAGATCCCAACCCCACTGGCCACATCTTTCTCATGCCATCATGATAACATTTAAGAGCCCTGAGCAGAAAACCTCAAGAGATTTCTCATGAGGCCACACTGAGGAAATAATTGCTACAACAATATAATAATAAGTCCTAATTGCTATGACACTCCTCTCATCTATTTGGGGTGTGTGTAAGGGATGAACTGAGTACTCAGAGCTTTAAAATTAATTTCATGCAGAATGGAATATGAGCTTTTAAAGGAGGAGAGGGAATAGAAACTCAGTCCAAAAAATGAAACTGGAAATAATGGTGAAGGAATATAATGTTATTCTGTATAATGCAAATGATGAGGATATGAATGAAAACATTTTAAGAATGTTTCTGTGCACTGAATGGAACATTAAAACCTGCTTTTAGCAGAACTAAGCAAAGACTCTCAAGCCTGAAGCAATCTTAATCCCAGGAAAGACAAGCATCATCTCCCAATGTCATATACTGAAAAAGGTATTCTACATTTTAGATAAAACTTTAGAGTGGTTTTTAAATTATTTTACAAAGCATTTCAGTACCACTGCTCATATTTCACTGAGTATGTGTGACTAGACAATTAAATGGTTTGCTGGAAGTCACCATAGGAGGACAGTGGTCCAGATCTTGTGCAAATGCTTTACTGTGTCTTCCCTGGTTATGAAATTATGGTAGTATTGACTATCATTAGTCAATTATATATTATTGATAGTCCTGTTGTCCTATAACTTAATTTGGAAAGATACACTGAAAAATGCATTAAATGGTTAGGATCATCTGTCCACAAGGCTGAGTAGTGAATACTTCTGTGTAAGAATGAAATTAATGGCTTGCAGTACACACAGACTGATCTAGCAGATTAAGTTACTCAAACTTACTTCTGATGTCAAAACACTCAGAACAAGTCCAAATGCAAGAGCTGCTCAAGGGCGCTACCAGTATCAGGCGCAAGACGAAGACAGTCATCATATCCTCAAACACTGGAATAAAAATATCTGGCAGGAAAATCAGAAATAATTACTAACTTTGCATTAGGTCTTCCAGTCTCAATGTACCTGTGCAATTCTGCCCTATCTTTGCAGAAATATTTTTAATCCCTGATACAAATAACTTGAATCCCTAATCCTTTTGTTTTCCCCTTCCCAATTACAAGGAGCTTTCGAGAGCAGTAATAAACTAGAATGAAGAAATACTGGACTTTGAACTCCACTGCTGAAAAATTCTTTCATCTCTGAACATTCTTATTCTTGTTCTGATTCTTATTCTTATTCTTATTCTTATTCTTATTCTTATTCTTATTCTTATTCTTTTTTATTCTTATTCTCATTCTTACTTTTCTTACTCTTATTCTAATTCATTTTATTATATTGGGGCATGTGGTTTTTTGAATTATGTAATTATACATAGCAATCCTCCACATAACGCAGCTCTCTTTTTTACTGCTTCTGGTGCTAACATCTATAAATGCTATTAAAGTGTTAATAATTAGGGGTGTGGATCCTAACTATACCTATTGAGGCCATAAGGTTTCTTTTTCGATTCCATGCTTCTGATTAGCATTCCTTTTATACCAGATACAAACTCTTTCCAAGGTTATCTGCTGAAAAGCTTCAGGCATGTCCTACAGTTGTTCACTTCTCATGAAGCTCACTAGCAAACGCACTGTTTCCAATAATTCAGAAGTGATCTCTTCCTCTGTTGCAGGGGTTTGGTTGTTTGTTCAGGGCTTTTTTAATATTACCTAATGGTACTGGACAAGGACACAGGGATCAACACTGGTCTCAGTAATTTCCCTCAGAAATTGTTCTGGTGTGTTTCAAAGACCTCCAAGACAAATAGATGCAGCTCACTTTTGTACAAGTACATACCCTGAGGAATCATCACCTTGCTGTCTTCTGACCAAGAGCAACACAGAATCACAGAATGGTTTGGTTTGAAATGACCTTAATGATCATTTAGTTCCAACCCCCCTGCCATGGACCAGGGACATCTTCTACCAGACCAGGTTGCTTAAAGCCCCATCCAGCCTGGCTTTGAACATTTCCAGGGGATGGGGCATCCATAAATTCTCTTGGCAACCTGTTCCAGTGCCTCATCACTCTCGCAGTAAAAAAACATACTGATTAATTGCATGGAGATAGATTAAAATTTGGGTACAGTAGCATGCTCAGGCTCTTTCTTGGATAGATTTCTCAACTGACACTTTTCTGCAGCAACACAAATAAGTGTACAGATTTTTTGGGTCTGCTGAAAATACTGCTAAATTCAGCAACGAGGTTAATTCTTCATGAAAGTGGTACGGAAATATGCTACACATTGTTGGAAGGTGGTGGCCATGTGGGTCCCCTATGTACATTTATTTAGGCTGTGCTGAGTGCCTGCAGGTGGAGCAGAAAGGGCTGGTGGAGCTGCTGGCAGGACATACTGACCATCAAAGCCAGCCAGCACCACCATCCTCCCCTGCCCACCCTCTCCATCCCAGGGCTTAGTCCTACATTGCTGCAGGGAGACCAGAACACAAGCATCCACTTTAGTCATAGGGTATTTAGTCCCCTCTGGGCAATGCTTGTGACACTCTGCTCTAGGAGCTGGTGGTTACATCAATCTAAGCTAGATAACTGATTAAAGTATTTAGGCCATCTAATTTAATAAGTTACTAAATATTACCCAATCCCAGGAAAAGGAGGAAGCTACTTCTGAATAGAGGAGAGAAAATAATTTGCCGTCTGAAGAGAGGTCAGAGCCTCATGTAAGGAAAAAATAAGATGGTTCCTGGATATCATAAAATAGCTTACCAAAACAAATCAGAGCACTACTAGGAGCTTTAGAAATCTATCCCGAAACACCAAATAATCAATAAGTTAATTTTTCAAATCTTCAGACTGGTGTCTCATTTAACATATGTGATCTGTGAAAAGGACAGAGACCTATAACCTCTCTTTTACTCAAGGCTACTTTCAGGGCCCGTAGATACTGCCATCTGGAGAAATGCAGCAATATACACTAGTAGTAGTATACACTACTAATATTTCTTAATACATTCTTCTTCTAAATATTCAAAGAAACGAGGTCATCCCAGATATTCCAGTATGTTAGCATTCAAACATCCTAAATCAAGTTAATCTTTTCTGTAACTTCTTTGTCTTCTCAGGGTTGCCTCTTAGAACAAAATGGTCCACTGTAGCTTATGAAATCTTTTATAATTCAACAGTAACCATCCTTCTTAAAAACCCTCCTAAAACATCTACATTAAATTTAAAAGGTGAAATTGTCCTAGAACAGAACTTCAGGCTATAAAAATAAATCTACAATATAATTATTTTGGGGAACAACTGGCAATTAGAAAAGACTAAATTCAAGGACAGTCAGGCACTTGGTGTCTTTGCTAAAAGTCAGAGGTATGATTTACTTTTTCTGTTTGATTAGGTCATCAGAAAAATAGCATAATTAGGAATAGTAATGAAAACCTTGAGTTTTCATTTCAGTAGAGAACTTTCAGCCAACTTTCTCTCACAAAGAGGAAACATATGTGCCTTTCAGCAACCCATAACATAAAATATGTTTCAGGTGCCATATGCTATCTTTCCTCTTTGGATCCCATCATAGAATCTGTAACCTCTAAAATTTTTTTTTTCAGCAACTGCTTCTTTCTATCAGTCCTACCTCAATTTTTTAATCATAAATTTGCATTTTGGACATAATTTTTTTGTCAGACATGGCAGGGTCATAAAATCAATTCCAATGAGCTGTGCAAAATTAACAGATGAAATGGTGCGTTAGGTTTGTTTTCTCCACCATGATCATTAAGTACAAGGCTGGCTCATTATGGGAAGACAATGTTTAATCATCCTCCAAATTCTGCAGATGGATTTACGTCTGTGCATATCCCCTTCTGTGCTGCTCAATAGCCAGGCACAGTCTGTTCCAACAGTCTGTAAACAGCACCCTGTTCAGCAGGCTGCTCTGGTTTAGCAGAGCATTTCAACATGTGAGTGGGTCTGGCTGGTTTCAGAGGAGATTAAGCCCATATTTAAAGCTAACAAACCTACACCAAGACACGGAGATTGGCCTTGTGTAGGTACACTGCTGCTTTTGAGAGCTGGAGGACACCACGAGCTCTGAGGGCTAACACCAAGAAGGAGCAATCTGGCAACTGCATCTTGATTAGCCAGTGCTGCCACTGCAAATAAAAGAGTGGGAAGAACAAACAAAGCTAAGAATCCCCAGAGATCTGAAAGCAAGAACAAATGTTGAATAACCATTTTCTTCACAAGATTAGAAGACATTCCAAGAAGAATTAAAAATATATATCAGCTTATGCTTACCATTTCCTTGTCACATTCCTGGCAACAACTTGAGGTTAAATTATGCTTAAGGGAATCTTACTTTGGTCTAATTTCTCGACGTAATTATTTCCCTCCCAAAGGGATGACACATGGGGGAGGCACTTCAGTGCTTTGAGGTTCTTTTCCTCAAACAAGACAAATGAGCAATGACACCCAGGATTTTGCCTGGGACTCTGTTCTAGCCTTGCCCTTCAGCTTCTTGGCTGAAGAAATCATGAAAACCATAACCTGGCTTCTCTCAAAGAGAAGCCTTGGTGATGCTAAGCCTGGCACTGAAGCTACATTTCTAAGTTTCCGCTTCTGAGTATCAGATTTTAATGATGACTTTAAGAAAACATATACGACTCATTGGATAAAAACTGTTGGCTAATATAATTCTTCAGTTGCTATTCGAGGTACACAGAGCATGGGGTTAGTTTTCTTTATTTGATTATCTTACTAGTTTTAAAAAGATATTTTTCCTTAAATAATTCAGAAATTCTATCAAGATTAAGAAGCTTATTCTCTCTCTGCCATTGCGTACTTGACACTGATGAAATCTCTTGCACAGCTATGAAGATGGGCACAGCAGCTGTTTGGTGTCATGGCAGAAAGAAGACATCTGATATATGGCTACTACTGCCTAGAAAGGAGGAACCAGAAAACCCGAGCTGTCTGAAGAATAGAAAGCATATGACAACAATGAGGCAAGAGATGCAGGTTTTGTTTAAATCCTCAGAGGGAGTCTTCAGGAGAGTGGGAACCTCAGGTCAGTGAAGTCTAAGCAGTGGTCATATGATTATTGGGCCATGCATCAGTCAACTGATTGCTCAAATGCTCTATAGTGGCAAAGCTATTTACTGAAAGTTAATGCTTTCTTACCAAAACATTAAGATAGGCATCTCTACATTCAGAAAAAAGAGATGATAAAAGGTGAGGTAATAACAGTATATGATGACAGCAAAGAAAATCAAATTTGGAAATACAGTGACTAAAAGTAGATGTTCTCCTGAGAACTCACACATACCTGATCCCAGACTCACTGTGAAGAACAATGACAGTTGCAATACTGCAAGGCCCTTTTACTGAGTATTAATGAAAAAATAAAAACTGATTCATCTTCTTACCTAGAAACTAAGGTTGTCGCAGAAACTGGGCTATTGTTGTAGCTCACTGGAAACCAGGGGTACAGAACAAGCTGTCGCTGGTGGAAGTAAACAAAACAAATATTGGTGGTGCAGATAAAGAATTAAAACCTTTTCCTAAATGGAAAACACAGGAAAACCATTCAACAGAGGAGAGTAAATAAATTATATACTATTTGTGTCATCTAAGGATGACAGATATGGATGACATCCAAATGTAAACACAGAAATCCTATACAAATGGCAGTCAGTTGATCCAATTGACCCTGAAACTGGTACTGTTAAGGAGACTTCTTACTTTCTAATCTTGCATAAACTTAGTGACAGAGCCATGGGGCAAAGCACCTTTCTCTTCAAATTAGTATTACAGAGCAACCAAGTTGTTAGTCTTCATTTTCTTTGACTCTTTTTTAATATGACGTACCATATATTAAAAATAGAAACTTTAATAAGATTATTTTTGAACATTTTAACACAAAGTAGCATGCTTTGGCAGCTTCTCCTACAAGGATAAATTTAAAAGAAATTATTCTAACTTTCTCCAGTTGAGCAATCTTCTCACAGCTTGCTGTCTCATCTCTTTCCCTATGTTCTTTAGAAGGGGACATTTTATGTCAGGTTATTTATTATTACATTTATTAAATATGTTATTATTAATTAATATCACATTTAAGTAATTCTAATTATATAAATTTAAATTATTATTGCTACATTTTATAATTGTTAAATTTAAATCAGGTTATAGAACTTAGCAGGGCCTGCACCTCTGCTTATTCTGCATTTAAGAGACTTACAGATTCACAGTCATGCTCTAAACAAAAATCAGCCAATACATAAATAATGATGCATTATTATTTTATTATCATTAATAAATAATCGAAACAACAAGAAATTTTGCCTGAGTCAGAACTCCATAATTTGACTCCAAGACTGGAGTTTATTCTCTGATGGGAAGAGACCCAGTAATGATGGGATGGTGTGGGCCAGAATACAAGACGCACCCATTTCATATTGATAAGCACATTTTTTCCCAAGAGAGCATTGAAGTTTGAGAAGTGACTTGATGCTGGAAAGCCACAGGATCATGTGAGAATACCTGTGCTGTAGGTTCATCCTTGTGGATGTGCTGAAAAAGTATGACTCCAAGTTATACGGAAATAAACACGCTATTCCACGTTATCTCCCTTGCTTCCCAGGGAAATAAGAGTCTCTTAAATAGACTTGAAAGCAGATTTTTTCATGCTGAGAACAAATTATCAACAGTCAGGCACTAGTTAATAATATGGGCATCTGAGAGAAAGGTGTTGGTATTCAAATAAAAGTAGGGGACAGGCAACTTCTATCTATTTGTGAGTTAATATCTATTTGTGAGAAAGATAATGGCCACAGCACAAATTAGGAGCTGGAAAGAGGAATAATGTGAACTCTTCCAGGAAGACAGCCTTCTTACCATGTTCTAGAAAACCTACATTTAGAGTAAAAATTATTTCTATCAATTTCTAACAATGGTAAGAGAAGGTTTCACAGCCAAGAATCCATTTCTTCCATCCTAGAGTGCGCCCTGCTTCCTGCCATAGCAATCGAGGATTTGTTTTGCAAATCAAACACCAGGTTATCACACAGGGACAATAACCAGAGTTATTTCTGAACAGCCACCATATTCAATCATGGGATTTGGAGGCGTACCTACTATTGTATCAAGGCAAGAGAGCGCTGCCAACTCTGTGACTACTCCAGCTGGCAGCAACACTTCAGGGGCGGCACAGGCAGAACTTGCTGTACTTCATGCACTGAGGTGCTGCTGGGTTTTGCACACAAACCCAAAGTGTCAGGTGCTGTGAAACGACTTAGAAGGTGAAGGTCAGATGAAGCTGCACAAGTGTGTGCCAAGGCCAAGTACCAGGTTGTGTAAAGGATATGATTCAGCAACACTGGGTATGAAAGCCAAATGCAGATCAATCCCAAAATGTTGAAGACTCACACGGAATCTGTTAATCAGATGTTTTATAAGGTTAAATTTCAGTGAACTGTCAAGACTTTAAAAAGTAGCTGCTTCATAGCCTGATTCTAACAGAAATCAAGTGATCACAACTGCACTGCTGTCTGGTTTATACAAGCAAATGTCACACTGAAGTCTCATATGGGCTTATTTCACAGGGATAAACAACAACTCTCTTCAGGCAGCCTTCTTGGAGGAAATGGCAGGTCAAGTTTCCAACGGTTCTAAATATAACAGCACAGAGAAAGGCAAAAAAGTGAGGGGAGAAAGAACATTATGATTGTTTGCTTCCTATTACATTTATTTTCCTGTGCTATTACCAGCATTAAATCTGGTAATACAGCATTAAATCTGCAGCATTAAATCTTACAGCATTAAATCTGCAGTGGCATCCAATGGTGCATCCCAGAAGAAATCCTTCTGCACGATGTGGCTCTGGGAGTGTCATGACAACCTGTCACCAAAATGCTGAGGGATCTGAAAGGCAAGGTTTCCTTTCAACCAGCCTTCATGGTTCAGCCTTCCTACGCTGTTCTGTATTGTCACCAGAAACACTGGGATCTGAATCCCTGTGCTCATCCAATTTGAAACAGGCATTGATAATTAATTTCTGCTAAGGGTTCCAAACACTTATATTTAGTCCCTTCATTATAATGTTTTGATAGACCATATGATCTTTAGGCAGCTAAAATAGCCATGATTCCTCCAACGCAGATGAATGGCCCTCATTTGCCCTGATGAACAATGCAGTAGGGCAGCTTCCTCCGCGTACCTTTTTCTGCCTTGTGTGTGACTGATGCTGTCAGGAAGAGGAATGTTCCTCATGTACTCCATGTAAAATAAAGGGCTTTTACAGAGGATTTCAGCTAACCTCCCACACTAAGCTGAAAATTCTGAAATAAGCTCCACTTCTACAAATCAAGAGGAATCCAGATAGGGAGCTCGTTAAACAAGCACAATCTGAATCTGAAATGGGTTGAGGAGGGTTTTTTTCTTTTTTAATGATAAACAACTTCTATTGCATATTGCAAATCGACTGTCACAATAACAGATTGGGTTCTTCTGTAAGAAGCTAACTAGCCAGATGTAATAGAAGCAGACTGATTATTTGTGCATATTGCATTTTGCAATTCTTTATGTTTATGAGTTTTTAGCCGGGTACTTTGAGAGATTCGTCAATCTCTCTTGGAAAAACAATAGATGCTACATGTAATATCACATTATGCTAACAATCGACACTGACTAATTTTCAAGAACAATTTTCATCTCTAAAACATGAACTGAATTTTATAAATGAGGCCATTTTCCTCTTAAAAATGAAAAATTCCTGCTGTTTTCCAAGATTATATATTCTAAGTCTTCCAAAGCGTAATGGCAGAATTATTCCACCAGGATCCTATAATGACTGAACATTATTTAATAATTTCCTGTTGATTCTGACTTGTCTGTAGCAGGGAAAAATTCCTTCCATTCAGAAAGTCTCTTTTATTTATTTTGATGGGATTGATTTAAAAATTATTACATATGAAGGATTGGAAGCACAGGAAGAAGATACACAGGAACAGATTTTGATATTTTTATTCATTGGAGTGAGCCCACTGACAATAAAGTAACTAATGTAGACAAAGCAGATGTTACAGCAGGATCTGGACTGCTGTGTTCATTGAGCACTCTGTCTCCATTGGAGTTTCTTCAAATTTAACCTTCCAACCTATCTATGAGGTGGTTTTGGCCTACTGAGGCTAACAGTTAATTATTGAAAACAGAGAACTTAATTTGCCACACCTGAAGCTTATTTGCAATAAAGCTCCAGCTACTGAAACTTAATCTGTTCTGTGGATTTCTCTTCCTCCTTTTCAGCCCTAATAGTGTCTAAGAGGGCTTCAAACTTTCCTGAGATCTTCATCCCTCTCTGTGTGAAATGACTTACTCCAGATCCTTTGCCTCTGATGCTAGCTACCACTTCTCTTGTGACCTGGAGCTTGTATTAGGTCCAACAAATGTCCAGCTAAGTGTCATTTGGTGGATATCCATATAGGCAAATCACTGATAAGCAATCAGGAAATGTGAATCAGCTTCTTTTAAATACAGAATATATTTCAAAAATTGGCTTGCATCCAGTCTCTTCCTTCCTCCAAACTGATCTTCCCCCTCCGAATATGAAGCCTTTCTCTTCAGAGCTCCCAGGGTTTAGTTAAAGAATTAAAAGCCCCTTCTTTTAAAATCAGAAATGAAATTCTCAGTCCAGCTGAGAGTCTTGTTTGGACTCCCCAAATACATAATATATACTTGTTTACATCTTGGGTACACCATCTCCTCAGAGAAGCAGGAGATCATTTTGAGGCTTCTCTTAAAAGAGGACTGCAAACACCTTCTCATGTTTACTGAAATGTTTTCAGGCTTTCCAGTGTGGGTGGCAGCTCAATTGTGCTAGCTAGCAAGTCTTTTACAGAACTTGGCACCACTGCTACAAACATGCAGTGGTATGGGAGAAACACCAGTTAAATGTAATTCAGAAGCACTATAAATACTGTACCACATTGTTTGTAAACAAGCATCAGCAGGTAGAAAGTTTGGTCTGGAAAAGTCATTCTGGGAAATTGGTCAGCAGTGAGAAGACCTGGGGAGAAATAATGTGAGTTTCTGAAGGTTACTTCTTTGTGAATGGGGCCTTTTTCAGTTTGCAACATCATTCCAGTTAACCAGAGCTAAACGTTTTTCTTTCAGCTGTCATCTGTGCTCTTTTCACTTTCCTTAGCTGCTTTTATTCTCTGTTTTCCTCAGTTTCAGCCTTTCTGCCCTCTTTTTCCCCACCACAAGACCACCATTTGCTCCCTCTGCTCTTGTTCCCTTGTCAAGACTCTTGTTGTACTCCAAGCTGGACTTCATCTCACCTGTTGAAAGGTAAGGATTTGATCTGAACTAGTGATCCACACACCCTCTATAAGCAATGGAGAGAGAGGCCTTCCCAGAACATGGAGCAGCCCATCCTAAGAGAGACAAATCTACCTAAACTCTCAAATTGAAGGCAAATACCATCTGCAGCAGTTATGGTTCTACCACCTCTAGCTCTGCCATCTCCTAGCCCACTGCTACAAACCAAAAAAGAAAGCTGGCATTGAGGGATAATCCCTTGGGAGTATCCTAGACACTGATTTTCATAAACTTCCAGACACTCCTAGTTCCTTGGCAAATTTGTTCAGAATTTCTTTGCAGTGATAATGGCACTGTTGGGGAAAAGGATGCAGAAAAAGGCAAATAAACAATACAAATGCCTTAGAAGTTGGTTGTTTTTTTTTTTTTTTCTTTTTGACCTCTCAAATCCCTTCTTTTCTGGTAGACATCACAAGCTCTACTGCAAAGAAATGGTTTTCTTAACACTTCAAGTATGATTAATCTGCTCTTAACAGGTATTCTCTCACTCCCCCTTCTCCAAAAATATGAAGCATAATCTGCTTGAAGTCTTCCCCATCTACTTCTAGTCAGTCCTTTTACATACATTCTTCAAATGTTGATGCATGTAGAGCCAAGGACACCCATAACATTCAGCCTGGTTTCAAAGGAGCACCTTTACCCCACATCTTTGCATTCAACCTTCAAATCCTTCCCATTACATAATTCTGTGGAGGCTGAAATTTCTCGCACCATCGGTCAGTGGTCTTACTGCATCTAGTTTTGGGTGCTAGATGGGAGCAAAGCAAATGATCAGGTGTCTAAAAAACATTAACTATGAGGAAATATGTATTAGCTGTTCTATCTGAGAGAAGGCTGAGAGCAATTTGTGTCAGATTAGTGAAAAGGGGCTTTTACAATCAGCTCTCCACATCCACATGGAAATGACGAGATTTAACAGACTTAAATTTCAGCAAGGAGCACACAGGAAAATCAGAACAGATTGCCTGGGATGGCTGTGAAGATACCATCACTGAAGATGCCTAAGGAAAGATCAGAAGTTCGTTAGAAGCTGAGCAGGTGTATCTGATTCCGTGCCCACAGGATTCGCTAAGCACTCTCTTCACGTCTATTCTACTTTATTACTCCATGACTCAAAGATAAACATCTGCTGCGTAACTTCATTGTGCTTCTTCAAATATCTCTATACAAACCTCATTCATCATAATCTAGGAGGAAAAAGGAGCAGGGCTTATCATAATTTGTGCTTCTTCTACCCCTTCAGGCATATTAACTCACACAATTTGGATCACCTCTCTCTTATCAGCTCACTGACTGTACCAACCACATGAATAAACATAGTGCCCAGACCTGCACTGAACAACACAAGTGGCATTCAAGAAAGACAGCTCTGAGTGGGATGGTAGATCACCTTGAAGCAAGACACATACTCTTCCAAAAGCAGGATACTGATTATGTGGAAGCAGCAATACTTCCAAAACACTCCATTCCAAACCACTGCCCAAATGCACTCAGAAGGATTTGCTGTCTGGCAGGCAAACCCAGTTTATGGCAGCAAAGATGTTCTTTGTGTTTTTCTTTTTTATAGTCTCTTAACTTTTGATTATCTAACAGGGTGCCTGAGTTCAATTTTTATTAATGGGCTATCTGTTCAATGAGACATTTGGGAGGACTTTAGGGAAAAGTAATTACAAATCTCCTATTTTTAGCTTTTTCTTTGAAAATGCAATAGTAATAGCAGTGATGTAGCAGTGAAGGACTCCTGTACCCTCACTACTGTACATTTTTCCCAGCTACCATCATCTGGCTCAATGCCAGACATTATGTCTCCCTAGAACTTCTGCTTGTTGCTACTTTTTTTTTTTCTTTTCTTCATTTTTGCATAAACCAAAATGCTGCACTAAAAATGGTGTTGAGGAGAAAAACATTGTAACTCACTTAAAGCTTTTTACCACTGAGAACAGGACACAGGCTTTTGACATCTTTTATATTTCTACAGGCAAAACAAACTCACTAATAGTGATCTTAGCTGACATTTCTTACAACCCTAAAAGCTCCAGGATTCTTATCTTGGATTTTGGCAACAATTGAGGCTTTTTGTTTGGTGAAGCTCTGGCTGGCATGATGCAGTAAACTAAATCGTTCCTCATTTGCCTTGAATGTCAGAGGATGTCACACAACCTTCAACATTGCAGTGGAGTCCTGTAGACACCAAGCTGCTCATTGGTACTGGGGAGGTGGTCAGGAGCCTCAGACACTGACTCTCTCTCCAAGAGAAGATCTCTGATCACAGCCCCAGCATGGGGCTTATCCTGATCTTCCTTCTCATGGGACTGAGCCAAATCCATCTCGTCTCATTTAATCTTTTCCTACAGCTAATATCCAGCCTTCTGGTGTTACTACTGTTTCTTCTATCCCATTCATCCTTTTGTAATAATGAGATGATCTGGAAGAGGGTGGCTTGGTCTGCCAACAAGCGATGCTTACTGAGATGAAATGTGGTTTATCTCCTTTCAATACTAGTCCATATTATTTACCAGAGTTTTCCTTCAGTTTTCCTTGTTTTCTTTCCACATCTGTACCTCATGTCTGACGTAGCACCTTTGAATAAGGGAAAACTATAAATGCTAAAATGATATTTTACAGGATACATAAAATCATCAGATTCATGTTTATGAAAGACAGAGAGAATAGGAAGAGCTGCTCTGGTACTAATGCACCTGATACTGTTGGACCACATAAAATAAGTTTGTATAAAAACAAATTATACCATCTCCAGTGGTCATTAGCAATGTATTACCTCCCATACTTCATTTATATGGTTTATGGACACATTATGCTTGTTTGTGCTTAAGCAAAGGGGGTTTGTCACTAATTTTGCTTCCTAAAAGGCTGTGTTTCAGTATGTCATTAATGTGGGCTACATGGATATTAAAAAGGGATATGGGCACCTGAAAAGAAGATGCCATAAAGTAATTTTGGTCCTGAGCTGCAACATATCCAGGCAGAATTACACCTCAGGCCACAAATGGGCATTGTGAGAACCCAGCCAGGACTGGCTGCATGGTTCCAATCCACTCCATGGCACTTATCCTTCTCCACATCAACAGACCTGCAGGAGTCAGCACGGAAGATGATGACATGCTTGCAAAGCACCAACATCAGAAGACTGAGATCCATGGAATAGGATCTCATTTGCCTTATCTATTGACTACTTCATTGAAATGTTCTGGTCTAAGACAGGGATACAAATTGAAAGATAATGACTTCGAGCTGGCTGAGATTTTGCCCAGTCTAGGAAATAAATGGATTGGATTAATGTTATCCGTAGAAAAATTATCAAAAGATGTTTCAGAGCAAGTGCCAAGAAGGCAAAGATGAAAAACCAGAACTCTGAATAGGAATTAAAAGAGTGAAAGGTGTTAATAGTACTGCTTAGGATGTCTGACCTCTGGAAACAAAGAACTGATAAGCAAATCAGGATGTATGAGAACAGCGACTGCAGTATTTGAAATAGCTGATCACCAAAACTCAGCATAAAGGGAAGGCTGAGAAAAGTTATTGTTTATTTTTTTGCCAGTTGATGACAGGTGTAAGAGATCAAAAGCTTTTATATTTTCTATGTGTATTTTAACAAACTTTTGTTTACTGACAGAATCAGTTAAGTTCAACTGGAATTCAAATTCCAAGTTTGATTTTTTATCATTCAATTCTCCACATTATTTTATACAGTTCATGGCAGCAAGAGTAACACAAAGTAAAAAACAAACAAAACAAAAACAGACCACAGTGACATACCCAGAGAGCATAATACCATATAACACAGTGTTAAGTAAAGCTGGCTGGAAAGGAAATATGATCTAGTTTTCTCAAAAAATTAGAAAAATTCAAATATATCTTTGCGTACACTAAACCCAGAAAGGATTGAATATGTTGTGTGAATGAGATAAATATAGTCTTCTTGACTAATCCCTACCTGAACTTCATTTAAAGCCTCCTCATTTTTTTTACAGTTATTATATTCTTCTGAGTTTAAAAATTGCTGCTTTATTGCAGAGGGGTTTCTGTATGAAGATTAGAGCTTTTTTAATGTTTGCCTTAAATGTATTTTCTAAATTTGGATCGAGCAGGTATTTTATTTCTTTCTACAGAAAGAAATGGTACCACTGAAGTTGATAGGGATGACCTGAGATCAACTTGTCCAACACCATCCTGCTCAAAGCAGGGTCAGCTAAAGCAGGCTGTCCTTGACCATGCCCAGTATTTAGGTGCCAGATCATCTCATTCATCTCTGATTTGGGAAGAAACACTTCACTTGTGTGTGGAATGTCCACAAAGAACTTAATTTCATTAAAAAAGGAAGAAGAAAAAAAGAAAAAAAAAAAAAAGGAGGAATTGTATCCAGTCACTGCACTGACATGAAAATATGTATATTGATTACAACCAGAAGGCCCCAGAAGTCCGTGTATATCTTTTATTTGGATGTCATTGATTTGGAAACCAGACCTCAATAAATCAAAAGAGAGGGGGTTGCAATTTGTTACACTGGCACACTGGTTTCCATCTCTGAATACGTATTTTCTGCACCACTTTGTCATTCCAGTTCAATTAGAGAATAGATTCCAGTTCAATTAGAGAATAAATCTACCCACAACTATCTGACAAAAACCATTTCAAATTAAGGAAGGCATTTAGTCTCCCCTGAAGGCCTTCACATAATTAGTGTTGATTTCAATTACAAAACAATCCAAGCAACTGTAGGGATCATTTTATAAGGTAACATTTAAAACAGTATATAGGGCTAGCTTGGACAAATAAAGTCTCTGTTATTTGTCTTTCAACCAATTCCACATGAGAAAAATATTTAATGAGTCTGCTCTCATGATCAGAATGAAGTATGTGCTCACGAGCTTTAAGGATTGAATTTCAGGATCTAATCCTGCAATTTTTTCACAAGTATTCTCAACACAATCAGTAAAAATGCTTTCTGCTACGTGAGTCTTCAGGAATGTATTTCTTAGGGAAAAAAATGGTAACAGCAAACAAATACTGATGACTTTGAGAATAACAACATGGAGGAAAATTTTTAAAAGCTCATGACTAAGGATTATGAGTAATATTTGATGCACAGCAGAACAAGGAAGTAAATATTTAAGTGAGGATGAAGATCCATTGAGGGGGTGGAATTTTGCAATGGTTTCTTAGACATGATTTTAAGTTTTATGGCATTTCAGCAATACTAACAATTGCTGGATTTTCTTCTGCTTTTGGTGCCTTCATAAAACATTTAACAATCCAGTGCCAACCTAGTAAGTACAACTGGAGTTTTAATGGCAGTATAAGATAAAAATGACAGCGTTTTTATAGACTGTATTAATTTCAAACCAGCATAACTTTATGAAAATGAACAAGAGTTATTAGGAATTGATTTCAGATTGTGCAATCTAAGGTTAAAGGGTAAAGAACTGCTTAAAATGTTTAGGATGAAAGAAAATATGAGCATCTATAGCATATGATTGATGCTGTGTGATAACTTTGTTCAGAGACAGAAATACCAGAGTTCTATCATGGACGATTTCTTTGCAAAGAAATGACAAGTTTCAGGTAATAAGCTTCTCTCAGTCTTCTTCTAACATGTGCTTCATAATAAATGGCAACACTTTTGCCAAAACTGGAGAAAGAACAAAAGCAAAATTCTGTTCATGACGGATCAAGGTGTGTGGAAGTTTTGGGAGTCCACACAATGCCTTTTGCTTGACCTTCTGTTTTTGACTGCAGAAAATTACAGGCACAATGGAGACAAAACATACCGACTGAGCAGGCTAAATGAAAGGTTTCCAACACATGTATAGAAATAGCCTGTATATATGTAAATAGCACCTACATACATACATAAAGCTTTATTCAGGTTTCCCACACCAGCGTTCACTTCATTAACTCCTAAAAATAGCCTTGCAAAAGCTTTTTCCTTATAGAAACATAAACAATACTATGAGTGTCCTACTGTAAGCAGTGGTAGGCTGGTGCATTTGTACCAGCCTAAAAGAAGTTGATACGGCCTTTGAAATCTTCAACTCTAAAGAACCTAAAATCAATAATTAATTTATGAAATGGCTTTCTTAAGGAAAAGAAAGATTAGTAAACAGTTATTTAACTCCTGGAGCACCAGAGTCCTCCAGTCTGCCAGTAAAATCAGTGCTCTGGAAAATATTTATTGACAGCTACACTACACGCTTTCTCTCCAAGGGGTTACCTTAAGTATTATTAAGCAAAACTGACAGGTTGAATGATTGCAGCATTAACAAACAGGTTCTCCTTGGCAGAGAGGAAGCCTTATCCTTCATGCTAAGATGACATCTGCCATTTATAATTGCTTAAAAAAGACAAAGAAACTCTACTACAGTGCTGTACACTGAAGTGTTTTATCTTTAATGTGGTATCCTACACTTTCAGCTTGAAAGCTATTTACTTTTAGTATTACAGAAAGTTCCAAGTCTAGAAATGACAAATATAGACCTTGGCAAGGTGACAGTGACATTCGGCGCTTGCTCTTTTGCTACCATTTGCTACATTTTTAGGCACAAAAAACTCTCAGGATGGAAACACTCAGTAGGAAATTATGTCTTTCAGCCAACCAAATGTTGTTCCAATGAGCACTGCCTTAGAATGCTGGCAACATAGCCATGATCTAACAAGCTCTGACAAAGCATGCAATATTATCTTGTTACCCATTTGATGTCTAAAGATGAGAAATAACTCACAAAAATAATTTGGCCTCAAGCAATTCTAGAAAAATGTAAGAGATACCTGGATATATCCATTAAAATTAAGGGTCTATATGACGTAGAAGAAAAGGAAACCTGTCTTTTAATATGCCCTGTGTACTGATGTCCATGTTCACATCAGCTTTGGAGGCCTCTGCAGCACAGGTGTGAGCTCACTTCCATACAAATCAGAACCATCAGTTGCTTTCCTCCCCACTCACATCTGCCATTAGGTATGAGCCCAGCTAACGCCTACAGCCCTGTGCATGTTGCCTTCACATCCCTGCCCTGTTCTCACTGTGCAGATGCCTTGGGTGGAGAAGAATCCAAAATAATGGTTCTGGCATTTTTTTTTTTTGCCATGCACAGACCTCCCTCCAGCTGCTGTATTGCCTACTGGTAGCATACTTATTCTGAAGGATAATAGTGGAGCACTTAACCTAGTTCTCTGTATGCTATAGAGATGATAAACTCAGCTCTGATGAGTACATGATAAACTCATGGAACTTGTCCTACAGAGTGTTAGAAGCAGACTAAAATAAATTAGTATGTGATGATAGAAATCCATACATAATACATATTTCCATGTAGCTTTACTGAATAACTATGTGTTAAATGTATCATTTCATCCCAGATTACTGTGTAGTTGCTTGCCTGAAGTTCTCTCCACATCTTTATCTGCTCTGTTATGCAAGGTTTATTTGCAATTAAAAACCCTTCTACGGTTTACCCAGGAGCTCAGTTTGATCACATGCTGTGTGACAATGTGGGAAGGTCTCCATCACAGAACAGGTATGGCAGTCTGTTCATGGCAGGATTTTCTTAGGGATAAAAAGTCTTGCCTGTTGGATTCTAACACTCCCAGGTAGTCTTACAGAAGTGGTCTTCACAACTATTTTGCTGTCTTCTTCGATAGGGGCTCTTCTTCTCCAAGAAAATTTGAAGTATGAATGAACAAGCTTGGCATTGACTGTCACTATGTGTTATTATGCACATGCCTGCCTGAAATAGATGGGCTGTAGGAAGAACTGATGATGAAGTTACATTCTGAGATTGCTGAGATCTCCCAACAGAGGTTTAAGTTTGGGGTTGTGTCTGGCTGAGAGGTAGTCACCACAGAGCTGGCTGCAACTATTTTGTTTTATTTCAGTTCAGTGGTTGCTTTTGATAGAAAGCATATTAGCTAACTTGCAAAAAGCAGAGGGAATCTTGCTTCCCGTGACTGGAGTTTGTTTTGGAATTACCATAAAAAGCAGCCCCAGACAGACTTCTCCAGGTTTTTTAATTTAATTCTAAGACCAGAGACCTGATGAACTTTGCTGTAGCTTCCACACAGATGACAATTCATTTCTATCCCTACTCACTTTCCTAACAGCACTGGATGTGTGAGTGGGAGGGGAAGATCTACAGTTGCTGGAAGCTTGTACACAGCCTGAATTCTCATAAAATAATAACAAAAAATGAAAAATGCAATAAAAGACATGACATGGCTTTTACTAGCTCAATCTAATTTATAACCCAAAGCTTCCTTTAATATAAAATACCATTGGGTAAAGACATGGTTATTAAGCTAATAGCAAATGCAATGAAAGGAAAAAATCTGGCAACAATCTCCTTGGAGGGCTCAAGAATCTTCAGAGCTCATGGGTCATCATTAGAAGTTCTACAATTGCTCAGTGCCTCAGTTTCTCCTGTGAGAAAACACATCAGTTATATTTCTCTTCTCCTCTCTGTTCTCTGCTTTACCTATTTGGTGCAGTATTGTGCAACTTTTATTCAGAAGAGTGAACTGTGGTACTTCACCACTGACTTTCAAACTACTTATCAACCTAAGACAGGGTTACTCACAGTTTATCAGCTTTCAGAGGTGAGTGACTGTTTATGAGTTTCAACAGTATTTAACAAAAAGGACCTGATTTTCATAGGTTCATTTGATGTGATCAAAACACTAACAAGCCTTTCTCAGGTTATTACCCCAGGTTTTCTTTTTCTGCCCAGTCTATGCATGCTACTAGCCCTTGAATATCACCTTCTATAAAGTAATTTTGACAATTTAGCATAACAGATTAAATTAAATTAAGAGATCAGTTCTGTGGAGATGTAGATTCCCAGTTGACTGGATGCACTCTAACGTAGACATTACAAACTGGAGGTAAGAGTATCTAGTTAAATTTATATGTCAGCAACATTTGTGCCTTCTGCCAAACCCACCGTGCAGCTTTTACACTGCTGCCAAAGCACCACGCTGTTGCTGGTTTAATACCAGCGGCTTGTGCGGCTCAGAGCTGTCTTCCCTGACTTCAGCAGGCACAAAGGTGCCATGGATTGCAACGTTAAGGAACCTTTAACAGCGGGGGATTAACGGCAACTGTTAATACTGGATGCTAAATACCTCAATCGCAATTCCCCTTCACATTCACAGTTTTAGCATTCCGACTTCCCTGGAAGAGAAATGTAAATTTTGGAACACTTCCCAAAAGCAACATGCTTTCCCTTTCTTTCACTGAGTTGCTCCAAAGCAGTTTTTGTTATGTATTACGAGCCCCTCAATCGAAGGCTGAATAAAAATTAAACGGAAGCTCTAGCCCTAGGCGATTGCACGTGTGAACTCTAGGAGGATGAAAAGAAACATTTCAAAGCAGAGAAGAATATCTTGACTCAGAGGTAAACATCAGTCTTCCATTTTTGCTTTGGATTTCATAATGACCAGTGTGAATCACGAGATCATGCTCCCCAACTGCTACTGCTACTCTCATGTCATAAATATTCTAAGCTGATGGAAGCAGATGTCCATTTTTACACAGAGGTCACATATAGTTTCCTATATAGTGCTTGTCTGCAAGGCAAAGTAATCTGATTTGTTATATAAGCAGAATTGCATTTTATTGCTGTCTTTGCCTGTCACATAACCAGAGCTCAGGTACATAAAAAGTTGAAATTTATCTGTCCAAGAAATAATTGGGATTAAGATCAGGATACAAATATGACCCCGTGACATCAACTAAGCTTTTGGAAGCCCTCATGGATTGGGAAAGTAGCAATGAATTTTCAGCATTACAAAGCAGGGTTGCAGAAAGATAAACAAGAGAAAACACTGTATTTCAAACCACTGACAGTCCTTTT
This sequence comes from Lichenostomus cassidix, assembly GCF_008360975.1. Lineage (NCBI taxonomy): Eukaryota > Metazoa > Chordata > Aves > Passeriformes > Meliphagidae > Lichenostomus > Lichenostomus cassidix. The sequence goes on along the minus strand of NC_139482.1, from coordinate 119,721,067 downwards.
TCTTAGCAAGTTAGCTGCAATAACCTCCAACCAAAAATGCCTTGAAAAATAAATGTGAAGAATTAGATGGTACATGGAGGATATGTATAGGGAGGGGGCAGAGATGCAATTACTGATAACTACTCTGAGGCTGTACAGAATGCACAGCGTAGGCTACTTGGGCACTTCGCCACGAGTCTGAGCTAGCACTAAAGTTTTGCTAGTAAACCATGACAACCACTGTTTTTATTAGGCTCAGCAATAGAAATGTATCACTTTGCCACACAGCATTACGACAGAAAGCACTGAAAAATCTGGGATGCTGCTGCAGCCTGAGGGTGGGGTGAAATAGCTAGAATGAAGAATTGGTGCTACACGAGAGAAGGCTGGAACACCCTCAGAGGATTTTTAACACATTGGTCAAGTTGACTGAGGTAGCAACACTCATTTAGCACCACTCCAAACTTGTGACATCTGCAACTCCCACTCTGGCAACACAGCCTCAGCACCTCCCTCTCCATGGGGCACATGCACCTCAGCAGAAGAGAGTGGCCAAGCAGGTGGCCCAGGGGGCCAGGATGGGGCAAAGGGATCTACCCTCCTGCCAGGATGCCTGCTCACTGCACACAGGCTCTGTGTTCAGAGGCACCAGAGTTGATGGTGCTCCTCTAACTCATTTCCCAGTGCATCATCGCACAAAACAGGGATGTTTGGGATGTCATGGCCATCCAGGAGACCCTGTCTTGTAAGCCAAGAAATGGACATCCCTACTTCAGGTTCTCTAGGTCTGCTCTTCACCCAGCCCCCTAAGGGGAACTCACACAGCTTTATCCAGCCATGCTGCCAGACACCTGAATGCATTTGAAAATTTTCCAGCCTGCCTGAATTAGGCAACCTGAACTATTTTCACTTTTATTTGTTGGACATATATGGGGTTTTTGATTTCTATGGAGAAAGCCAGAATCTGAGAAAAGAAGGTATTGAGAGTAAGTTGCAGAGTGAAATATTTCTTACCCAACAATGCATGAATTAGGAACTGCAGTAACAAGTCTCATATGAAATACTCAGTAAACCATAGCATGATGGTAGTTTAATTAGGGTAAGATTAATTAGCATCCAGTTGACTACCATACAGGAACAGACCCTTTTCAGTTGGCATGTGCTCATTAGGAAAAATTCACCAATTAAATGACTGTTCTAATTAGAAGCTGAAAAAGGTTAGCCACCACAGGCAAACTAATGACCAGGCAACATGCCATGTTGGGGAAGAGTAATCAAAGATAACCCAGTGATTTTTGTAAGTAGTACTGAATTCCCAGAAGTTTCTGCAAAGCCAAAATCAACAGCTCACCTGGGAAAAAAGATGAAATATTGTTCCCAGTCACTCTTTACCAAAACAACAGGTAATTCTTTCAAAGTATTAAAGCCAACCTAACCTTGCAGCAGGGGATAGCTAAACACTCTCCAGCTCCATCTCTGAATATGATAGTGCTTCCCAAGGGAAGGAGATAGATACTGTCAATCTGTACTTCTGCAGTTCCCAAGACACAGACATGCCAGATCTAACAGTTTGCTATCAAAAAAGCTGAATCCCAATGCACTCTTTTCCCACCTCAGCTGCTCCTAATTGCCAACTTCTGCTGTTTCTCTTTACAAGGCCTGGTGCTCGCTTGACCTCACTGTAAGCTGGTTCCATTCATTATTTTTAGAGAAAACTAGCCGAATGAGGTAAAAGAAAATTAACAGTTTTCTTGCAGGCTGGGTAGTTGAATCATCCCTCCATAGGGTCTGAGGAGAGCTATAATACAAAAAGCAGGATTTTATGGTAGTGTTAGGAGGAGAAGGGGGAGAAAGAGGGTCAGAGAAATGGGATTGCCCCTTCAGCAGCAAACAGCTGTAAAACCAGATGCCATCAGGTCTCTAGGAACACATTCAGAGTCTCTTCAGCCAATAGCTCTGTTCCTGCAGCAGTCACTGGCTTCAAGTATTCCCACTGACCAGGGAACTGCTAGCTACCTTTAATTGCTGGCAGAAGTTCAAGTGTCAGCAATTCCAGAGCAGAGGACCAAGAACAGATATCTGAAACAGGTGCTGCAGACAGCTCTGCTCCCCAGTCCTGGCAGGGGGTGAATCTCTGCTAATTCAGCTGGTCATGCATGTGTGTGACCAAAGGGCTGGTGTTTTAGTTTTGGAAACACGTTGCACATTGTGCACTCAAGCACATGTGGCTCTAAGGCACACAGAGTCAGCTCTGGCATTCAGCACTCTCAGTACAGCCACTTCTTATTTCATGACTTGCTTGAAACAAGCAATTCGCAGCCAAGTTGTGCACAGTGAGAAAGCCTCATAAAAATGGCTTGAAGCACAGCATTTAGTGGCTTTATGGGGCCAGGCAAGACTTATGAGCTGAGACTGGAGTTTATGCCACAAAAGCACTCAAAGGATAGCATTTTGGAAGAACTTGCCATGGAGAGGAGTAAGTTGTGCCATCTACCTGTCTGCAGGTAGTGAAGCAAATAGCACTGATGCCAGTTATTTCTAAAGATCCTGGCACTCTTTATCAGGATTCCAGTTACATGCATTCATTTGTGTGCACCCACAGGCTTAGTGGTGGTCAGGGTGAGGTACTCCTGATGAGCTTCTTGCCAAATAAAATCAGCACTGAAATACCTGAGTCCACTGCATACACATGCCTATTTTGGGTGTTTCCTTAGATTACAAAAGAATTCATTTTATCATCTCAGATGAGGAAAAGAACAGATACTCAACCTAAAAAATAACTGCACTGCTTCTTGTTTCACAGTTTAATTTGGAAGGTTCAATTAAGAAGTTACTGCTTTGCTATGTACCACAAATACTGTTAAACATAAATGCTCTGACGAGACATTACACAACTTCCATTGAACAGTATTATTCCTATCGACTAGTCCATTAACCATGATGAAATTAAGCCCTATAACCAGCTACAATCATTTAACAGTATTTAGATCACATTTAATTGGCTAAGGGTATGGATAAAATTTTAAAGTGTCATAAAGAATATGGTTTCCAACCAGAAGGAAAATTTCACTTGTTCATCTGGGAGCCAAACTCAAAATGAAGCAAACTACATGCTTTTTAGGGAAAGATAATTCCAATAATAACTTCCCATAATGAAGACACAAAATAAGGGCTGCCACAGCAAAGTTTCACCAGATCCAAGAGTGCCTTACATTTAACATTAAATAAAGTCAGATGCATCCTGAAATTTAAGGTCCTTTCCTTCCAGGACAGATAAATAAATGTAATAGTCCATAATTCTCTTAATCGTGATGCACATAATTGAAACAGCAACTTATTAGGATACATCCCAGAGAACCTTTTTAGCTTAATGATAGTGAATGATAATGACAACTGTTTAACTGGGATAGTATTAGCAAAAATTTCCCTTAATGGGATACATGCAGATTGTGTCAGGGGTTAAGTGGTGTTTAACTAAGTGTGAAAATCTAAGTCCATGTCCCTTAATAAAGAAATTGTCGAATAATAATTAACAGAAGAAACTGAAATGAACTGTAATGAACAAAATCTGAAGCCTTGTGTTTATAGACAGCACAAGAGTACCATGTACACACACAAAGAATGTATTTCAGAAAAATAACTTCTTTTTTCCTTCCTGAACAGATTGCTATTTTCCAACTGTTTTCATTAATTGAAGTGACTGATAGACAGTTTTGCAAAATAACTTTATCTGAGACTAAAACAAAGCAGTTCATTGTGGGGGTTAGCTTTCCTGCATGTGAAAACTTTACCTGGATAAAGAGACCACACAGGTTGCTGATCTTTGTCTGGATGGGCATAACATAGAATTGCATTTACAATGAGAAAAGCTGATGAATGAATTTCATTATCTGATCATGCTCTTCAATATTGGCTTAAGATTTAAAGTTCAGTGAATGCTCATCAGTAAACCCATTAGCCAAGAACTCTCATGATCAGAAATGAGCAAAGCTGCACTGTCAGGCAAGAGGCATTGTATTTTACACTTCAGTGGCAGGCATTTTACAGAAAACTGTTTCTAATATTAACTCAGAGGTTGTTGCTACCTCGTGACTGAGGTAATGGTTAGGCTCCACACCAGGGAGAGCACATCTTCCTCCTCTCAGCCCCTGCAGGCAGGCACACACAGGAGGAGGAACAACAGCTGCTTCCAGTCTCATCCCACCTGGCCATCCTCAGTATAAAGCCATCCCAAGCATGCCTCTAATTCAGGACATCCACCGAAAGGGGAGAAAGTCAGAAACAAGCTGTGGCTCCTTCATCTGTGTTAGTGAATGAACACCCTGCTACAAGAGCAGGACTCACAGGGAAGCCATAACAGAGCCCTTCCTCCCAGCTAACATAATATTTATACAATTTGGCATCTTTCAGACTTCTTCTATGGCTGCTTCAAATCTGGATAGCTTAATGAGGGATGACAAACAGTTGATAGATGTCCTCATTAACGAAAATTTAGTACCCTATTTCTACTGCAATATGTCTTGCTTTGTTATTTGGAAAAACCTGGCATTTAAGATTGGCTGCTGAGTTGAACACTCTGGTTTCCCCATCAGACTGCCCAAATTAATATTATTGGGCTGTGCAAGGGATAGATTACAAAGTACGTGGCTGAAATACTTCTCATCTGAAGTCAGCTGTTCAGCCTAGCTGCTCCCATCCAATTTAGAAGTGCTTCCATGTGATGCAATTAGTGGCACAGTATAATGCAGCACCAATTTACACAGGTGAAAGCACACTTTGGAGACTCAACTGCATATCTGCAAGGGTTTTGTGACGGTGTGCTTCCCCACCACACAATCTCACCATTATTTCCCATAGCCCTGCCCCAGGGATAGCCACCATGGCAGGTGTGCCGGATGCATGTGGTCATGATGGCTGCATCTGGCTCAGAATGGTTTCAGGAGAGACAGATAACAATGTAATAGCCAAGGGCTAATTGGAGCAGTGAGCCCACCTAACCACAGTGCTGGTCAATGTCTGACTCAAGCCAAATTTGAAAGAAATTAACTTCTGCGATTGGTATGCAAAAAGGACTGACTCAATTGTCTCACTCCATAAATGGTGGACAGTCCAGGAACCACTAGGCTCCCCTGAAAGGCAGTGGGCTGCATGCCATGATCTCCCCTTGAGTAGGGAAACCTCTTAAGGTTGCAGTTCAAGCTAGAGAGAATTCTTATCATGTCAGGTACTTGGTAAGTCAAATTGGAATTATTGTGCTGAAACTTTGGAATCTTAGCTAAGTGATAGATATGATTGATTAGGCACACTGAATCCTTTAGATATAAATCATTGACCAAGTGTGGGACTAAGTCTGGATCCAGCCTCACCTAAACTCCCCTCTGAGGACAAGTTTAGAACTCAAGGGTGTCCTTTCTGAGCCTCATATCTCATTGGGAGGGTTCCCCTTGCAGTTTTATCTGACCCTGTCTTCTATGCAGTAAATAAACAAGTGTTCCCATTGAATCTAATTAAACCACTGTTATATTTACTATCAAACTGTGAAATCATTGTTTCATATCAAAAAAGTATCACTACTTCCCTTGTATAAATGAAGTGCCTCACTCCATCTGTGAGCAGCTTTTCACTAGTGTAGCTACAATGTTCAAGGACAAACACCTTGGAACATCACAGGGACTTGTACCAGGGGAGAAGTTGTAGTCAGGCATCTGTCATCAGATATTGCTTCTTCTTCTTAATTGAATGACTCCACATATCAATACAAGATCTGCACTTGGAGAAATAACCTTTTAAACAAACACCAACACAAATGTGTGTACATTGTTTTGTTATATTATGTTTTGGTGGGAGGTTTGGGGTTTTATTGGGGGGGGTGGGGGTTTTTTTGTTTGTTTTGTTTTTGGTTTTTTTTTTAATTCCATGAGCCTCCTTTGATGAAGGAGAATAGGAGAATTTCTGGTTAAAAGTAAATAAAGAGATTGCTAATGCTACTGAAGAACACAAAAAGGGTTTGCTTTATTTATCTTTAAGGTTTTCCTGAATGAATCTTTAAAGTGAGTTTTCTAGTTATATGCCTTAGTTCTCAGCATTGCAGCATAGTGATTTTCAGTGTTATTTAATGATAGGGAATTCATGGACATTTGCTTGGACGGGTCCAAAAATGTACAGTCTTTACTACAAAATTCATTTTCATGGATGAGTTGGCAGGCTTATATCAATGCAAATAAAATTGGTGGATGAGGTAAAACTCTTTCATTTTAAATCCATCAAAGCCCAATTATTTTATGTGGACTTTCTCATTCTATCAAAATATAATCAAATTATAATGATAAATGGTACATAAACTATAAAATATATCAAATTATAGTAATGCATAATTTAATAAATTTTGATAATGATATATCATCAATATTTCACTGCTTCACGATAAAAAAGCAACGCAATATTGCTGCTTTCATTCGCTTGCTTTTCCTTAATTTCTGCTCAGAAAGAAGTTGTTTTCTTTATGAATTTCATTCTGGTTCAGAACTTCAGAAATGACAATTGATTTGTCTGATTGTCTCTTCAAACTGTACGTCAGTAGAGTTATTTCTGATTTACCAAGCAGAAAACAAAGAGACGGTGAAAAGGTCTATCTATGGGACTACTCCTCATGCAGCAGGAGATCTGGATGTGACTCACTCATCACTGGACTTCACTTGTCCCTCTGTGCTCTTGAAGAGAGTGGAACAGTAGATTTTAGTTTGTGATAGCCCTAGATACTAATATATTGAGATGCAATGGGCAGCTGCAAAGACTACAACAAATAGTTCTAGAGTTTCCAGCTCCCAGAGTTAGCTAAGATAGCAGACATCACAAAAGTGGGAGTTGATCCAGGGATGAAATGCCTTTACTATGCAAAAAATATTAATTATGCATGTAAAAAAATAATGTGGATAATAGAACATTATTGCGTACAAAAATAATTCACTGCAGGCAAACTTCTGAATCTGTGTGAATGCAATTGTTCCTCCTCCTTGGTCTGACAGAGACAAGAAAATTTATATGAATTATTGTATGCAGAGCATCTTCAAGTGCACGTGGATACTGTCACACTGCTACAGTCACGTACATACGTCCACCAAATGAAATAAAACATCACACCAACAACAAGCTATAGCATGACTGCACATTGCCACATCACTTTTCTAAGTGCAAAACAGCAGCAAAGTCAGTCCATCTGATCTTCAACTGTATTTTACAAGAGCAAGATTTCATAAGCTTCCTGTAGGATAATTACAGTAGGTCACAATCAAACTGTGGATAACCCTCTGGATTATTCAGGCATAAAGTCTGTTTTTCCATGACATTTCCTATTGTAATGAGCTTCTCTAATGAAGTAAACAAGGCCCATGTCTCTGCTTAGACATTTCTGAGGAGTAACTTGAACATTTTCTGGATTGCATGAGGAAAAAACCCATAAAATCAAGACTGATGGAAAGGCATGCCCATCACAGCCGTGCAAACTCCAAAGCCTCGTAATCTACAAGGGTTCTCCTCCACACTGGTAATCTTTGTTATGTGTTGGCTGAGTTGCTCAATCCTTGGATAAGCCAGCCCCGAGACTGTGCCTGTGGAGGCAGGAGCTGCTGGGGCAGCAGGGAAGGGATTGGTTCCACAGCAGACTTGTAAAGTCTGATTAAGTGATCTGCCACTGGTGAAGTCCTTCAGTGACCTGCTGGCTATTTCTGTGTCTAAGGCATTTGTGAAACAGCCCCAGCATGTGATGCCCTTGCTGACGCATACACACACCAACTGGGCAAGGTGGCCAGTGGCTTTTATCTCACAGCTAGGAAAAAAGCCTACCCACGCCTATTTCCTCTCATTTGCTTCTAATCCAAGGATTGAAAATGTCATGTAAGATTGGAATGGGAGCTTCATTAACAAAAAGAGCAAAACCAGAAACAAACAAAAAACAAATCAAACAGAAAAAAAGAACAGAAAAAGAAAAACAAAATGAAAGAGATTTCAAACTAGTTTGCAAATTCTCTGATTAATTTGAAATCCTTTCCTTCCCACAGCAAAACTGTCAGCCCATTTAAGAGAATCAAACTAGCTTCAAGCATTGCACTCAATCTCTTTGCTTTTTCACTGCTTTCTTCTGTACACTTAATCGAAACAGACTGACAAAAATAACCTATAGAATGGTAAGATGTTGATACTTCCATAAGAAAGATATTCTAGGAGAGAGAGGTAAAAAATTCAGTTACTGATAGTTTTTACTGGTACCACACCAAAAATCTGTCCTTTCATTCTCTTGCGCAACATGATTCTGTCTTACTGCAGATGCTTTAGTAGCCTGGACTGCTTCATCTTCTCCTTGCAAAGTGTTTATCTGTTTTGGTATTGGAGTGGGGGTTCTGTTCAATGTATTTCAACCAGGATCTATATACACAGAGTTAATTCTTTAATGAAGATTCCCACTCTTGAAAATACTGACATAAATTTTTCCCTTGTAGAAAAGGAGACTTAATGAATTTCTTGACTGTTTTTAATTATATAATACTTTATCGTGATTCACTTAAAAAAAAAAGGACTTTCGTTTATCTGAGTAAGTCACTAGCACCATGAGAAAACCCTCACAGCAATTCAATTCAAACCTCCTTTTAGTTCTGGGTGCTCTGTTAGATAGTGGCTACAGCTATAAAACACCTTCTTCCAAGTAAGCTCCTCTGCACAGGTAATTACTGGTCCTGCAAATTTCTGTACATCATCAGAATGGCAGACTGACATGTTAAAAACCAGCATTACCCACAATGTCACTCAAACATCTGATCAACATGGTAATCCATGGCACAATTAAGTCAATTTTTCATAGCTCACCCTGAATAATTAATTAGATACACAGATTCCTTTAACAATCACTTAAATTATTTGCACTCCTATTTTTCTGCACACCAATAGAAATTGTATTCAAGACAGTGAATGACTATAAGGTATTCTGGTATCTACCGTAATGCTCACGATCATGATTGGTTTGAGTTTCAGGTAACTATTAATCCTATACGTTCCTACCATAGTTTGGTATCCATTAATATCCACTTCATGCCAAGTACTTCTTCATTACTGAGGACAGATCTGAGGGAGATCACTCAGAAAAAATGGTCAAAAAGTGAAGGAAGAGTTAGGTGCCAGGAGGTAAAAGGCTGAAATTGGTATTTCTAGCAATGACTTTTAAAAAAACATGATCAGTTTTGTGTTCTGTCTCCTACCTAATGCCACAACTTCGTTTTCACCACCTGTACAGGAGAAAAATCCTAACCTGAATTTCAGATCAAGTTTCCAATACATTGTTTCTGGACATTTCCACATCAGAATACTTTCAATCAAGCTGTGAACAGTGGCAGTGCCAAGTTGGTCTGTCGTATCTCGAAAAAAACTGTATGACTTGAGTTTGCCCATTTTTTCCTTGTAAATGGGTTCCAGGTCAACGAGACCACAAGCATCTGAAGGAGCCAGAGCTGGGGAAAAGTTATGTTAAACCATTTCACATAATATTAGCCCTCTGAAGAGCAAGCAGCTAGTTGTCTAGGCTTTTCTACAGGTGGAGATGATTCTTCCAAAGGATTTCATCCCTATTTTAGAAAAAATGTCCTTTACAGTGGACCTCTGACTATGAGGCAACAAATTCTTTTGCTTACTGCTTCATATGGAATGAGACAGACATCAGAGTCTCAAGATTTCTGCGTCATTCTGCCTTGATATTTTTTGAAAATAACTTCCATTCCCAGGATAGTTAAGAAACACAAACAAGTCAGTATCAGTGTTCTGCATGAGTGCAGAAAATTTTATGGGAAAATGGAATTAAACCCCACTCTTCCCAGATTTTCAGTTTAATCGTGTAAATGTAGAAAGAGCATTGTAGCTTTTCCTTACAGAAGGTCAGGAATCAGTGGATGTTTGACAGAACAGAAAGCTGACTCTGAGACAATCTCACAGACATCCTCTCAGCATTTCATTTGCCCTAATGGCAACAAGTAGTTTAGAGTCCTTAAAATATGTGGTGGTAAAGGCAGTCGGGTTTGTCAGGGGTGCCAGTTTTAGACAGTCCCTCCCATCTTACCCATTTTACACATGAAGAGCACCTGCATCTGAGGCTGAACACTACAGCAGAGTCCTTTAAGGCACAGAGCCTGTCAACTGGGATTATACTGGATTACAGTGGTTGAAGAAAGCATTACCTGAGAAATGACTCCTTATGCTACTTAAGATTGGATCAACTGATTGTACAGTAATAGAAGTAATTTTACAAGGAAAAAGAAGTCTTTATTTAGAGGATGGAGGAACCTTAAGAAAGGTGCAGCATGCAATTATGAAAAGAAAGTCTTGTGCAGACTTTATTATTTAATCAGGTAGATTAATAAAAGTAATGAATGAAGGAAGTCTGGCACACGCTATTTGAATTTTAGTGAGGCATTTTGGAATCTCTTAAAACAAATCTTAATTTTCTGTGGTAATAGAAATTACCGTGGATATAAACGTTATTATGAGGATTGAAAACTGGCTGAAAACATAAACAGAAGGTGGTGATGAATGACAATGCAGTAGTGAGAATGTGTCTACTGAGGATCACAGGAATCCGAACAAGACATGGGTATTGCTAAGTACCTCCATTAGGAGAAGGAAATACTTCATAGTAATGAAATTTCCACATAATGAAAAACAGAGATGAGTTGAGTATCCAAGTGTTGATAATAAAGTAACACAAAGAGGTCTATAACAACTAGGAAAATGAACAGACTGATGGTGAACTATGACTTACTCAGGGAAAATGCAGAGCCAAACAGGAACAGGAATGTATTTTACAGCTTGTCTACATGTGAAAAGCTACCCATACATCTGTACAGAACAACTATGTTGGTAAAACTATCAGGATATGTCCAGCCATTCCAGTCTGGGATAAAACGGATTTCTTTACTCTCAGGCCAAGTCACATTTATTCCAGAAAATCTGTTCCCAAGGGAAATCATGCTGGAGTGGCTGGAGGCAGCTGTGCAGTGCACTGGGCTGAGTAAGGATGGGGCTGTGTATCAGCTCTGCCACCAGCAGCATTCAGTCCCCCATGAAGCCCTGTAGGGTGGGCTCTGCTGGGCTCTACGTTCTCCTTAACTACAGTGGCAGCATTTCACTCCTTAGAAAGCCCCTAAGACCCAGCAGGAGGGAAATATAGGCAGGCAGAAATGCCAAGGGGTCTGCAAATGCCATGGATGTTAGCTCAGACATGATTTTGCAATGCAGAATTGCAGCAAAACTGTGTTTAAGGGTACGAAGGATTCACAGTAGGGGAAAGGGAGGTAGCCTGGTACTCCCTTTGGTGTTCCCTTTATGTAACCACCTAGCATGGCTGTCCCAGCAAGGTGGCACTGAGCTTTGCTCACTGTCAGAAACACTCAGTGCATTGAGGGGCATTTGAAGAGAAGGGTGGAAAGTGCTGACTCACAAGGAAAGACCAGAGCAGTTAAACATGGAGCTGGCTAAAAGCAGGCTGAGTGGGGAACTCTGTAGTACTTTATAAATATATGACTCTGGAGATGAATTTTCTCAGAGTGACACTAGAAATCATGGCATGCAGCTAAGAAAGGAAATTTAGAGTAGGAGCCAGATAAAACTTCCTGACAAGGAACAACATTAGCCTTGGCAAATCCAAAGGGAAGACGGAGAGACAAAAACTCAGCTAATATGTGGGAGATCATGTAATCTGATTTTCTGGGCTTGAAGGGAAGGTGAATTTGCAGCAGGAACCACATCAAGTGGAAAGCAGAAATACTTAATATTTAACTCTAACCTTGAAGAGGCCAATGCTACAGTGATAATCTTTAGTCTTAGGGGCCTGTGCAGACACCAAGAGTTTGAGCAGTCTCTTCCCCAGAAGGCCATGCTTACCTGGACCCCTCCTGCAGCACAGGGAGCCCTGAGGACAGTCCTGCAGCCAAGCCTCATGCAGAGGAGCCTCTCATTCCCTCTGCCTTGCACTATTTAATGCTGAATTCCTAGCATGGAGACAGTTCCCCGATGCTCAAATAAATTGAAAGGGACCAAAGTTGAGACACTTGTTGTTATTTCTTAATTGAAAAGCCTGGCTGACCCTTGAGACAGTGTTACTGCTGTCAGGAGATAAACCAGGAGCAGGAAATCCTTCTGCTACTCCTTGGCCTTAACGTGGGGCAAACACACAAAGGGGGGTAGCCCTCTGCTATGGTAGATGCAAAACTAGGGGATTACACCTATGTGGATGATAAAGTGGCACTTTGCTCAATTTGTCTAGCTAATATTCCATGCTGCAGCACGGAAACTGTTCTCAAAATAGGTTTCTAATTTCTGTACAGATTAAATGCAACCAAGCTACTTTACTTGCTGATAATTTATCTAATACCTCTTAGCTGTGCAGTCACATTCACCACAATGAGTTGGACAAGGAGGTATCAGGTGTCCTGGGGAAATTCAGAGAATTACTAATAAAAGAGCAGCCTGCTTGGATTAAACATATATTAGTATTGCTGTTTCAGGCTGGCACCTCTAAATCCTCATTCTCTTGCTGTCAGTGCTACACCCTGCCCTGCCTGTCAGCATCCATCTCATGCTTGTTAAGTTCCTGTGCCATGTACTATCTTAGCTCAGCCAACTTAAGGAAAAAGGGCCAAATATGTTGTGAAGGATCAGAGTTCATGTCACCATGACGGAATGAAAATCTAGACAAGACTTTTCAAGGAACTTGCTGAAGTGTCACCTGAAGTTCAGCAGCAGGGAACACCGGGAAAGTTTCCAGCACAAAAAACTCAGAGAAATAAAGATATCTATGACATATTCAAGAGATACATGATCATATAAGACTGCAGTTCTTACTCTTTGGGCAGAACTGTGCCCTTTAGGATCCCAGACAAGGGCAGCATATGCTTTGAAATTCTCCCAGGACTTTCTTACTGGGATTTTTACAAGGAAGAATGATCTTACCTTAAAGTTAAAACATGTAAAATATAAAAAAAACTTCTTGACTAGTTTTTTATACCAGGTATATCTGCATAAATGAGAGTAGAAATAGTTGTACTTTAAAGTCCTTACTGTGAACTTACACAAGTGCAACTGGGCTCAGAAAAAAATAGTTGCGAATAATTCAGGAAATTAAAGGTGTATGAGAGAGTCTCAGTGTTATTTTGTATGTCAGAAAATAAAGAGCAACCCCAAGAGGAGACTACATATCTCAGTATCATATGTATATGTTCTTCATGTCCCTACCACTGAGAAATATAAACTGAAGAAAACCCAGAAAGTCAGATACCTCTGGTTTGCTCTGCAAAATGAATTCATCCAAAGCACTGAAAGAAGTTTGAAAGATCACTGAAACACTTGACCAAGCCCCTCCTGCCCCAGCTCCTGCTGGTGAGGAGGAGAGAAACAGCAGGCAGCACTAAAAGCCCAAGAGCATCTTCTGTAAGTCACTGAAGGACTTGAAAGGAGGTGACAACTGGTCAGGAAATTATGCTTGTTTGTTTGGGGTATTTTTTTGTTAAAAGCATGAAGACTGTTACTTATTTGTCCTCTGAATTCTCCTTGCCCCTCTACTTCATCTATGATGAAAAGGTTCTGTTAAGTCAGTATGTCACTTTTTACAAGAAATGATTGACATTAACTTAGGTTAATGTGAGAGAAGTTGCCTGAGATGCTTCTGAGTCCCCTTCCTGTGTAGGGCAAAACAGATAGAGAGGAGATGTGAGGTATAATTATCCATCACTTAAAGACAGCTGTCCATATTGTCTTTTAATTCTGTTTTTGTCTGTTTTATCCTATTTATTCAGGATAAATAAATTTAAATATCCTATTTATTTCAGAATATGGGCAAAGACATTCTCTTAGAAAACATGTGTTCTTGTTTTTTAGGAAACAGTGATTATTTGAAGTATAGATGGTGCTATCAGGGATTTAAAGAAAAGTGAATATTGCCGCCCAAAGCCTGCCTCTAGAATAATGCCTGAAAGCTATGGTGGTCTGGTGATAGTTACTGTTTCCTGTAAGCCTGTCTGTTTAGGGAATAATAAAATAAATATTAGAGGGTCAAACATGGGGCTAGTAGCTAGCACATGCTATGAACAGACACTTGCTAGTAAAGACTGGTAGTTCATTCATTTTGAATTAAACTGTAAATCAAGGAACTATAAACGTGTGGGAGGAGTGGATTAAAAATTTAACAAAAAAGCTTTTGGTTTCTTAATTCCATGATCTGTCACATCTCTCTCCATCTGTGCAAAATGAGTGGGTGTTGCAGAAAAAAACCTGAAAGGATGGGATGTTAAAATGGTTTACACTGAGGCTCCTGTGCAGTGTGGCTGACTTTTACACTTCCCAAACAGCACCATTTCAGAACAGAACACCTCTGCTTTTCTACAGAATCAAGCCAGACGTATTTATCACCAGTCAGACAAAAAGTGATTTACATAGCTGGACTGAAAATGGAAATAAAGGCCTTATCATGCTTGAAAAATGTCATTTACTTTAAAGTGAGGTTTCCTACTTAGTGAGCACTAGTTTGAGTAATAACAGAAAGTGATGCCTGATATATTCTGCCAGTTTGCATTGAGAGAATCTTAGCCAAAACAAAATCCACCTTTTGAGAACCAACAAGAAAGAGAGATTTCACAACATCTGTCTGAAAGAAAAATGACAAATGATTCCAAGATTTTATTGTAATTTTACACCAGGAATGGAACTTGCTATTCCTAAGCTCCGAGTACTGATTCCCACACATTTTAAAAAGTCATGAAAGGGAGGCTGTTCCTTAGAAGTGCTCTCTGATAATGAGGTACAGTGGCCAGAACCTGACAAAGTTAACTGAAAAGTTAAATACATTTAACAGTGAAAGGCATAGTTTTAAGTGTAAACCCCTGAAATTATATAATGTAATTCACATATCTCCCTAAGTTGCTGGATCTGTTACTTATTTTAAATTTTCTGTATATTCAAGCACAGAGGCACTCATCTGAAAATGTGACGTAGTTCATCCCTAACTATAGCTAGTTTCTGTGCAGGGAAAGACCACAGGAAAACTCCTCTCAGCTTTGAACACAGGGTGCTTTGATGCAAAGGGACTCTCAGCAACTCAGCTGGCTAGAGCAACAAAAGCAATACCAGCAGAGCTTGGAACGCAACAGGTTCCCATATGCAGCTCTACTTCTGTCATGAATAACCATCTCCATGAACAGCAGCCCATCTGAATGAAAATACTGGGGAGTAAAAATCACTGGGGTATTGCAAGACTGCAGAGCCAAACCAAACTGCCACATAAATTCTCCTTCCTACACAGGGATCAAAGTAGGGAAGATTGGTGGAAGTGTCTTCTCTCACTTCAGAGCACGTGTATCTCCCTTTTAATAAAGAAAGGTACTATTAATCATGATCTCCCACTCCCTCCTAGGTCCGAAGATTCAAAATTCCCATCTGGCTGGTGCTAGGAAGTTTCATTTCAGGCTTTTCATATTTCTGGTGTCTCATTATCTCTGGAGGAGTTTCTTACTCTATTGGCAGCCATTCCAGCTTGTCCCTCACTGTGAGACTACTCACAACACCAAGGAGAAAAATAAAATAAAAACCCACTCAGCAGAAGTTATGATGATAACTGGAAGAAGCCTACACTGAGAATGGGAAAAGAAAGAGTCATTTGAGATGTGGGCTGTGTGTGGGAAACTCTCCTCCCTGGGAGCCTAACTGGCTGGCCAGAAAGTGGGGAACTGCAAGAGGATACCTCCAAGACAAACAGAGGAATAATCAAATCAGAGAGACCTTTCATCAAAAGGGTAAAACAACCATAAATACAGATGATAATTCCATCCCTTCTCCCCCTCTCCATTTTCTCCACCCTCAGTGTTGAAAATGCTATTTTAACCCCACGGATACATTTGCCTTTCCTGTGAGGTAGATCTGAAGCCTCCTGGAACAAATGATTTCAAAGGACTTTCCTAGGCTCAGTAGGGTCTTGGACATGATAGTTCTGTTTCATAGGAAAAGCCTCATGAACTATCAGAAAAGAGAAGAAAGAGGAAAGAAGTCTAAGAGCCCACCATCCTTTCTTCCTGCTATCTGACAGAATGAGCAAACACACAATTCTGTTTAGTCCTGACTGTACAGACCAAGGTCTGTGGGGACAAACCCAAAATGGCTTTTCCATAATAGCACAAAAATTGTCCCAGGATGGAAAGCACAGAAACACAGAATGGCTGAGGTGGAAAGGAACCTCTGGAGATGATCTGGTGCAACCCACCTGCTCAAGCAGGGCCAGTTGTCCAGGACCATGTCCAGATGGATTTTCATTATCTCCAAGGATGGAGACAGAACAACCTCCCTTGGCAAACTGTGCCAGCTCATAATCACAGTGAAAAAGTGTTTCCTGTGTTTCAGTGTGTCCCCCTTGCCTCTGGTCCTGGGACTGTGCACAAAATCCATTCAAGAACCTTGAAGAAACTTGAGTACTGAGAATTTGAGCACTGACGCGTTCTTTCCTAACCTGGTTAATTTAAAGATAGCCTGGGTTTGCATTTAACCCATTTTAGTCCTACACAAATCTAAGGTCCATAAGGTAATCTACGGGTTTCTTTGGTTCCCTTAAGCAGTAAATCAGATTAAAAATGTACTTTTTTGGTCATTGTGGTACTTCAGTGTACTATAGTAGGTAAGAGCCCTCCCAAAGCTACCTTTTAGTTCCAGATGTGTGGCAGTCTGACAGGCATAGTCAAAAAAATGATATAACAATATTACCTATGAGAAGACTCCTAATATATTCATATAGCATATTTCAGAGGCAGTGGCTCTTTCAACTGCATCTTTGACCAGGACAATAATACCCTTAAAAAGAGAAATGTTTGCATTTATACTTTATTCATGAATTTGTTTTCCTTTATGTTAGCAGTTTCAGGTTTGCTGTATCTTGTATCCGAAATATTCTTAATAGGATCAGGCAGGGAATATTTACATTTTAATTAACAAATATTGCAATAAATTGAAGCTTATTATTGGCAAAAAAAAGGGGGGGAAGGAAGAACAGGTTACTACTATTTAATTTCATGGCGCTAATCAGCTTTATTTTTACTGTGGCTTTTCTACGAACAATTTACTGTGTAAAAGTTTTTTTTGTCATGCAAATCATTCTGAGCTAATGTTATACAAATTTATTCTTGAAAGACTTCAAGTACTTTTCAGAACAGTAATAAGCTTTAAGTGGTTTATATCTGAAATGGTTTTTCCAAGCTTGGAAATCACTGAAAGGAGAAACAATGCATAGAAAAAGTTCAGTTCAACAAGATCACAATCTGATCACAGGCTAATTCTCACCACTTCTGCCACTACAGTAGCATTAAGGATTCCTATCTGTCTATTCCCAGGCCCTGTGAGGCTGCCTTATCAGAGGGATGCCAGGTAAAACTGTCTTGATGTAAATGCAAATCTCTTTCTCCATGTTTGTAAATTCCTAGTAAGATTTGTTTAGTGAAATGGAAAGAAGAAAATGGATATCCCCATACGGCACTTCTGAATGCTTTGGCTCCACAGAAGAAAATAGACATAAAATTGGTAGAAGTAGCACACATCAGGCCTGAATGACATGAGGAGAGAAACACTTCTCAAAAAAGTCAGCACCTGGAATGCCCATGAGGTCTCTCCATGGCCCCACAGGTCTAAGAGGCAGTAACTTTTCAGTCCAGAAGAGTTCTCAGCTCAGCAGGAGCAAGAGCAGGGACATTTGCCTTTCTCCAAGAACCAAGTTTCTCAGGTGTGTGTCAGTCTTGTACACTGCTGAAACACGAGCCACTGTGCTTCCACTGGATCCTGAGCTGGCAGGTTTACAACAAACAAGCAAGCTAAGGATGTTAGGCTAGTTCCTGTATTATCATCACATTGACATGAGAAACAAGAAGGTAAGCACTTAGCCCACCAAAGGTTGTTTCAGTCTGGAGACAGAGTAATTTGAGGTTAACACTGGAAAAAAAACAAGTTCCCAAACCTCTCAAACTTTTTCTAAAATGACTAACCAGAGAAAAATGACTCAAAGAAACTCGGTGGATGTCAGATCATATATGTTTCAGTTCTTCCTGTGTACACTTCCCATTACTCCCACAGGAAACCCGAAATTATGTCCCTCAGATCCTGTCTCAGAAGCTGTATAGTGTTCCACTTCTTCTCCCCAAAAACCTTCTCTTTGCTGAGGGTTACTCAGAAGAAGCCTGGAACCCACTGGGGTAAGAACTGTCCTGACATGAATAATTGTAATTCCATGGTTAAGCCTATTTCAGTAGAAAATGAAACCTATCTAAAGGAGCAGACAAGCCCCAATCAGAATATGGGATGCAAGACACATAACAGAACTTAAACACGTCTGGTATCATCAGTATCATATTTTTCTGTCCATGTCTGGGTATAGAACAGACACTTTTTTTTCCCCAGTTAATTAAATCAAACTTTTTTTTCCCCAGTTAATTAAACTTGCAAGTCAACCGTAAGCCCTTCCAGAAAATGTAAGGTGGATTTAAAAAGAAAATGATGACATGGTTTAAAGAAAACAGATCAGCCTTCTGACTTCTGTGCACTTGGGTCATCCATTTAAGTTTCTTCCCACAAACATGACAGCTAGAATATCACTTAAAAATTATGGCAGAGATTTTAACTTGTTATCAACTCTACTTTGTATCACTTGTTTCTGAGCTTTTCACATTGAATATCATTAGTTTTGCAAACAACTGTGAAGACGTGACAACTTTGTATGGAGCTCAACTTCTGGATTACCCTGAACTCCTCCTATGAGTCTCCAGATTTTTTGGTTCATTCCCTGAAGGTGCAACATGAAAGAGCTCCCTGGATCTGTGTGTGGATTACAGAGAGTTGGTTGGCTGTATTCTTAAAAATGGTTTTGTTGTGAGAGGCAGTTCAGTGCCCAGAACAAACTCCTGCTTCCGTAACTGCAAAGTAGGCAAGGGAGTACAGTCTGCCACTCCGGCTTGGCACAGTACAATTTATGTGTTCCAAAAGCATCACCTCAGCAATCAATGCCAATCATTTAAAGGTAAAATTAAAGGGATTTGAATAAAAAGCTTGAACACCTCACACAGAGGAATTCTTCAGGGCCAGGTTGGATGGAGCTTTGAGCAACACGGTTGAGTGAAAGGTATTCCTGCCAATGGCATGGGGGGTAAAACTAGATGATTTTTAAGGTCCCTTCCAACCCAAACCATTCCATGATTCTATGATTCTGTTATTGTATGAAATATTAGCTGACAGCATGTGCAGGATTAACAGCTCAACTATGAGAAACTTACATGTAATTTTATGTAATGGATGCAATTTCATATACAGTAGTAATAGCTGAATTATTGAGAGGCCAATTATACGTCTCAGTGGTCATTTGCATTTGCAGTAATTCTGCCTACAACATAATCGTGCTAATTAGCCTTCCTATTGTCCTCTATTTAGCTGGAAAGCTACGTCCACAGCTTTATTTTTTAAAACTACCTACATGGAAGTCAGGAGTTTATTTATCCAACTGTCAGAAGTAACCATGTCTTTCTTTTATAGCATCTGATACTACTGTTTACACTAAGACAAGGTAAAGTGACTGACCCGAAATATTCTTGCCTGTCATGATGTATTACAAGAAAAACCTGGAAAGTTTTTAGAATGAAAATTAAGTTCCTTATGTGTACCTAGAAAACTACCATTTATGTATATTTTGGGAAATACAGTAGCTACCAAGAACAGAGCTTCATTGCAGATTCAGTCATAATGCTTCTTGGTCATTAGAGACAATAAAATACAATATCAACATAAGCTCATAGGAGATCACAGGGTTGGTTCAAATTCCACCAGAGTGAAGGATAAGGTTTTTCTAGGGCTTGAGGAAGCTTTGGGTCAGAGTTTGTGGCACGCTTGAAGAGTTTCTCAACTTGAGGGTCTGAGTGGGAGATGGGGAATGGTGCTCACCAATACAAGACTGCTTCAGCACTGCACCAGTGGGAAGGACTTTTTTTTTGTTTACTTTACCCTTTACACACTTCCGTACTACTTGGGTTTTCTTTTCTTTTCTTTTCTTTTCTTTTCTTTTCTTTTCTTTTCTTTTCTTTTCTTTTCTTTTCTTTTCTTTTCTTTTCTTTTCTCTTCTCTTTTCTTTTCTTTTTTTTCTTTTCTTTTCTTTTCTTTTCTTTTCTTTTCTTTTCTTTTCTTTTCTTTTCTTTTCTTTTCTTTTCTTTTCTTTTTTTCTTTTTTTCTTTTTTTCTTTTTTTCTTTTCTTCCTTGACATTTCTCATCTCCTGGGTCCATGGTAAGAGTTTATTTAAAAACCCAGAATTTAAAAGGTCATAAATATTGAGTTTTCTTTCCAGTTAAAAATACAGAGCCACTGAACTTGACCTTAAAGGGCCATCCAAAACCAGCCATTGATTTTTAGATAGCAGGTGGGACTTTTGCACTCAGAAATGGCAATGACATCAAAGAAACATAAATGTGATACTGAAAGGATTTTGATAACTTCCCTAGACTATTAAGCAGATTTGGAGACTGATGTTACTTAAAACTGGGGGAAGTAGGTTAACCTATTTTTTCTCTTTTCACAATCTTCTGCCATACTATGCAATTCTTAAATTTTTTGTCAGTTTTTTCAGAATTTCTTGGCACTTCAATAATTTTTATTTTTTATAGAATTTACAGACTTTCTCTTTCTACTGAATCTGAAAGATGTGTTTAAAAGATGAAGGACTGTTTTTAATACATTTCTACTGAAACACCATTAAAAATATTAAAAATAACATCTGAAAGAGCTCTCATATTTTCTGTTTCTCATTTTTCCTTTCAAATGTTTTGGCTAGGTCTGATGATATTATAGCACTTAGGTCACTGTAAAGTTTCATTAATGAATGTTTTAATATGGCTAGCTGAAAAGAATTCTAGTGAATACAAATAATTGTAACATCATAGAAAATTTACAACTTATTTTCTTTCCCCTACACTTTTTTCCTCTATTACTTAAATCTTTGTGTCCTCTGAAACTCTCCTGTTGCATATATATCTCACAGAAGGAAGGAGACTGGCCAAAAATATGTCTGCACTTGCTCAAATATCTGGTGAGGTGGCATCAGAAGATGCTACACTTTGTGAAGTGCTTTCCACAGAGACTGAGTCAGGTCCATATTTTCTAGCTCTATCTGTACAAGCCTGGAAGGGAGAGAAACATTGAATCTTTTTTATACCAAGGCTTAGAGATAGCTAGAGGAAGGCCAAAATATTCAGCTTCCATGAGATTCCAGACCCTGTGGTTGTGAGCTGATCCCACACAGGTCCCCAGGCCTATGAAACAAAAAAAAAATGGGGAAAACCCTCTGCTTTTGCACTGGCCCAGCTCCTGACCTGCAGGCAAAGCTGTTGGCCCTTTGGACCTCCCTGCTGTGAGCTCCCAGTCTGGAGCTGCAGGTGAGGAAGGAATGCCCTTCATTCCTCTGACCTAGGCTGGCTGGAATCTGTCCCAATGTGACTGCCTGCTCCCCAGCTGGGTAAAACACTGGCTAGTGGTAGCTCACTTATTTTGCAACTCTAATTGCTTCCATGCCTGCCTAAAAATACATCTAAATGAAGCTCAAATTAATCTAATGACTCTAATGTCCTTGATACCATGAAGTTCAAACAATGACAAAATGATGAATAGCTACATGTTGCAATTCAAACTTTTTTACAAATAAATTTTACAACAATACCCTAGTACAGTCCATTATTTTTATAGTGCCTGTTTTAACTCTGCTTTTAAATGGTTCTTATGAACCTGCAAAAAGATCCTTTTTACAGTTGTCTTAAAGGAGTCACATGTACTTTGAGCAGAAATTGGGAAACTAATTATAAGCACATGTATGTACTTGGTTTGATTAGATTTAAAAAAATATACGTGGGTTGCAGACCTTTTATAAATGTATATTGGATTACATTTTTCCTAATAGAAAATATCCTTCCAAATTGGATTGCAGTCATCAGTGGAATACAAAGAGAAAATGTGCACATTTGCAAAGCAGGTTTGAAGGTGGCTAAGGGAGACAGAGAAGACTTAACAGGGCTCTAGTGTAGCAAGAGAACTGAGTTGATATTTACTGAAGAGATCTTTCAGTTATGACTAGAGGAGTATGCAGCACTTAGAAATACTGAAAATTGCATTTGTTTTATGAGCATTATGCAATTACTGTCTAAAATAATATCTTTCACTTTTACTGCATTATTTACTAGGCTGGTTACAAACTCTGAAATCTCCTTCTGTGTGGATTATATTTAAAACCTGCAAACTTTATTTTGCTGTACTATCACAGTCTGCTAGTGGTGAAGAGGGATAGTCTCTAGATAGTGTCTAAGTCCATGTGTACAGAAAACCTGCTGTCAGAAAGAGGCTGGATGGCCTCAGCCTGCAATGAAGTGCCTTCAACTAGGTACTGCAATGCCTGAAATATGTGTTTCTTGCCCCAGAATGCTGACTGACAGTGCTGGGATTCAGGGTCCAGGGCACCCACTGTCATGGGGAGCTGGGCACCTCCCGAAGGGCAGGCAGAGGAGGAGGTACACACAGCTGGCTGAAGGCATTCAGGCTTATCTGTGCTGGTGCTGCAAACAGGGGACATTCAATTACATCATTATTAGGGTTGTAACATAGTGTACATCATGGCATTAAGGAAACTGCCTAACTAAGCAAAACTCTTGTGGATGATATTGGTGCAGCATCTTTGCCCATAGCGAGTGCCCCAGGAAGACACCCAGAGACTCCCCAGGACAAACTGGAGAGCTGCTGTAGGTTTAAGGGCTCCCTGGGCCCGGTATTTGCTTAAGTGTTGATGTTCTAGGCATCCTAGGCAGGAAACTTCTCTCTTTCACCCCTGAAATACATGCTCTTGGTTTGCTACATCAATGCCAAAGTCAAAATGAGTATATCTACCTGCATTTGTGTTATGTTGTTTCCTCAATACAGACATAAATTTATTTCTAGATTAAATATTTATACATTCTAAACCTATAAATACTTTAAAATATTATATATGGATTTATACATTAAATACATATGTCTATATATAGGTATTCATATGGATATATATTATTTTCGTAGTGCCTCTCTGACAAGAAAAAGGGTATTGAATACTTTGCCAGGATTTTTCTAATCTCTAATAAAGTATGCATACCTGATAGGCTGCATGTCTCACTGTATTACAACCTTTGAAGATTCTGCAGTGCTTTAGGCATCACACAAATACGAGGATTGTGAGCTTGGGCAAGAGCTGGCAACATACAAGCAATGATGCTATTTTTCTCTTACTTTAACGAAGATTTCTCCTCAGCTGGTTGGGGTTTTTTTATCCCCAAAGCTTCTAATATGAAATATTTTCAAGTCTAATTACTTCAGACTGTGACCTGTCATATCAAGAATTTATTTACATATGAAGCAGACAGTAATACATCTGCTTAAGTGGAAGAAGCTATCACTGCTTCTTCAAAGCCAAAAGGCACCTTAAATTTCTGGATGAAAATGTACACATAGGTCACAGCTCAAAGGCTGTCAGGCTCAGAGCATGTTTTTACATAAACTTTATTATTATATGGTTCTTAAACAGCTTAAAGTATTTTAAAACAGGGCGAAAGGCCAGCGTTCTTGCAAGCCTATCATCTTATTGCTACACTTTTGCAATGCAGAGCTCTTTTCTGGGCTTGTTTTTGGGACTATTGTGCATTCACAGCTGCTGGGTGGGCTGTTACTAGCTGGCAGAGTGGGATCAGCTGGATCTGTTCACTTTCCATATCACCAGTGGGATTTAAAATGTCTCTCTCTGAAAAGGATGACAGATTTCAATGAGAATACACTTCTACTCGGTGAGAAGGGATAGAGAGGGAGTGGGGAAATCCCGCGTCTGGAGGACATGTGTGCCCGCCACTCCTGCAGAGGGAAGCCGCAGTCATCAGAAACACTTTCAGGCTGTCAAGGCAGAGTGTCTAATACGTTGTGCCACAACTGGGTTGGCGTTGTCATTACTCTTTTATATGTGGCATCCTCCCCCACACTGGCACTGGCTTGTTTGGGTGTGCTGCAGCATCTCCTCACTCAGAGGAGACCACCAGGCGCCCCAGCTCAGGGCAGGGGTGGGCAGTGACAATGCTGAACCCACTGCACAGGGCAGAGCCTGCACCTGGGGATGCAGACAGGATGCAGTGACTTCCACTGTGTGCTCCACAGCTACAGCAGCCTGTTTGTAAAGGCAAACCTGGGCCAGGTTTGGAAAAGGCCTGAAACAGCTCAGAAAACCTGTACTTGAGACACTGCAGCTTTGCATGAATAGCATGTACCAACGAATGAGGGCAACTGCATTTAAAAATGGGCTCAGGATAGTATTTGAATCTCTAACATACCTAATAAAAGCTGGTATTTGTATCTAATAATAATCTAATACTGTGCACTTATAAAGTCTTTCTTTGAGTCCGTCTGACTCTGAAAGGTCTTTCTGAAGACAATTAAACATCATAAAAAACTGCACAGCACTCCCTTCCTTGGTGTCAAATCATGGTGGTTTGGGTTGGAAGAGACTTTAGAGACCTTAGAGATCTAATTCCAACCCCCCTGCCATGGGCAGGGACTCCTTCCACTGAACCAAGCTGCTCAAAGCCTCATCCAACCTGGCCTAGAACACAGCTGGGGGAGTTTCAACTTTAATGTCACTTATATATTTATAGAGTTCCTTCAAACTCACATGATGTCTTAGGGTCAACACACTCACAGGGGCAAGAACCATGTGCAGATCTTACCTAGGTTCTTGTGAAGATGTGCTGCAGGCTTTCTCACAGTGCTACTCTTCCCAATTTTAGATGTGTTTCTCCAGCACATGCTCTTTTAAAGCAAGCATTTCTCAAATTCCTGTTGGAGATTTGATGTAAAGTGCTGTGAACTGATAAAAAATGTCATGTAGTTGCTTTAAAATTGTATGATGCCAGAGGAATGGCTGCATGACGAGACAGCAGCTTCCTTCACGCAAAAGTAAAAATGATCAAGAATTACTTGTTCTGAGTACAGGGTGCTCAGAAGAATTTGTGAGATTGTCTTCTGCACATAAAGATAGCCAGCACAGTCAGACTGTTCATGTACTTTCAAGACAGGGACAGGTCACACAGGGATCCTTCTGAGGACTCCTGTCACCCTCAGTCAACCCAATCTTTCCTCTACACCAGGGGAAAGTCTGGAAATCAGAAGACTGGATAAACTCTGACTATCTCCTGACCTGATAGAGAGGATGTAGAGACAGGAGGAAAATAAATTAGACAAGATAGAGGGAACAAGATATAAATGACAAGTTATGTAAAGAATAAATTCAGTATAGGGTTGGGAGGAAAAACCAAAACAGTATGGAAACTCTTGGAGAAAGACAAAGAGAAGATGATTTGCACTGGAGGAAAGACAAGAAACTGGGCCAGTGGAGGACAATACAATCTGAAGAAAAAAAGGAAAAATTAAGCATCAGGAGATAAAATAAAAAGGAAAAGAGAAAAAAAGAGGAAAATTAGGGAAAAACTATAGTGAGAAATCCCTGCTACTCAGAGTATGCTTCTGTGGCTCCTCAGTCAATGCAACTGCTTTCTCAGTGCTAGACTTAATTTGCCATGAATGATAGATTTCAGAAGAACTTTAGAATTCAATATGTACTGTGAAATGTTCCCTGCTCAGCCACTCCTGCAGAGTGGGGAAATGGCAGGAAATCATTTCGAACAACAGCTAGTGTTATTTTGAGGGAGACATAATGGCTTGTTTGGTTTGACATCCAAAACAGATATAACTGCGACAAAAGCATTTAAATGCTAATCTGTCATTTACAGCGGGTAAACAAAAACTAACGTGCATAAAATCTGTGGTGCTTGTGAGAGAGTGCCCTAGAAGCCTGAAATACTGCTTAATTCAGAGAAGACAGGCATCTTGGCAAGCACAGTTTATACCCAAAATATATGAATGTTGAGAGCAAATTTTAGGTACTCCAACCTCTGTTTCCTGGTGGTGGATTTTGATCACACAGTTTGGGTCTCAGAAAGGAGTAATTTTTCATTTGCAGTGTATTTTTCGGAGATGGAAATATGCAGGCAGATAATTTCCAGGAGCAGTCAACACCTGCACAGTCCAATCAAAATGTACCCCACATGAGCAAATTCGAGAGATACAGAGAGACTCTAAATTCATCACAAGGTGGCTCTGGGTGAGAAAAGAAGAAATGTGTTGCCTTGAACACAGGTCAGCCTGCTTCCTAAGACACTGCCCTGCGCAACTGAGAAAAGCTTGGAGAGCATTTCTAAAATCAGTGCCACCAGCCTCCAAGGTGAGACACACAACCAAAGGTCACTGGGAATGATGCTACTGTCAAAAGGCTCACCCTACTGCAGTGATGGAAAGAAAACTTAGGTTTCTTTCTGCTCTGGGATGAGCATCCTTAGGTCAGCAACTCTACTGCCAGCTTCCAGCTGTACCACAGAGCAGCAGGTCTGGATCCTCAGACACCATCTTTATAAGCAAAAGGAATGGACCTGAGTTTTGTGTTAGTAATCCCAGGTTTTGTTTCTGTTGCAAGGAGCCCTCTCTGAATTTTTAGAGTACAAAAAGGCAAGAGTAATTTATTGCAGTGTATCAACAAATACCTTCAAGACTTTAGAGAGGATTCACATCAACTTCTCTCAGAGCTGCCAGGGTGTATGAATACACAAGTAAAGAGAGAAAACCCTCAGACTGTGTTGTACAGAAATGGACCTTGAGAAGGAAATTCACAATTTATTATTCACCTGGCAGTTTAAAATTTTCTTAAAAACTCTACTAGTCTCACTATCCTTCTTGCCTTCCACCTATAAAACTTCTTAATTATTCTGTTTTGCCCAAGTTTGTGATTAGCTTCATTGCAGCTATGTTTGCTTCTTTTTTTACAGGTACCTTTTCCTTTCTATTATGCCTGCTTGTATGTGGAAGTCTTCAATACACACAAAGGCAAATTATGAAAAGTCTCTACACTGGACAAATTGTGATCTGTAACAAATCTCAAGCAAGCAGGCAAAACAACAGAACAGAAAGAAACTCAGTCACCTGTTCCTCCTCCTTGTAACATGGTGTGATTTATCTGCTTATTATCAACTCACGTGGCTTTTGTCACGCAAGTCTGTTAGCTCCTGATAGCTGCTGAGTAACTTGTTCAGAAACCATACTTTCACAGAAATAGAAAAATATTTAAATTTCCAGTTGATTAGCTCCAAACCGCCCCCCCCCAAATAAACAAAAAAAAACCCTCAAAAAGCAACCTAGTGCAGTTAATAGGACATTCTCTAATGACTTGTTTGGATCTGCCCTTGACATGGTCAGACACTCCATGGCAGAACTGTTTCTGGTCCTGGACCTTCACTTAACTTTCTCTTGTCTTTTCCCTACACACACTCTTCTGCAATACAGGAAAAAGCTGTGTGTGCTCTTTGTATGGAGAACTGCACTTTCCTGTGATATTAACATGTCCTGTGATATTAGCGCTGTATTTTACAAATATATATCCCTGGAGTATAAATATGAAACTTCTGTTGAGCTGGCAATTTTCCCAAGCCCCTCAAAGGGATGGTCATTTGCACTATGCTGTTCTTAGGTGCTGATTCATGAGATGTCACCTTCTGAACATCTCTAGTCCAGTACTTGCTGTCTGTTCTGTGACCATAAAAAAGAGAAGGAGGGAAGGCTATGCCTTTCCTACACAGAGCCTGTGTCAAAATGCACATTACAGACATCTGCCTAGAATTCTGAGATCAGTCGACCAGTTCAGAACCAAATCATCCTCCACTTATATTGAGACATGTATGCAGAGGAGCAGCATAACCATTCAACTAAAAATAATCACCAGAGTCTGATGTTCTTTGTGATATTCTACTTGTGGTTTTTTATGTTACTAATATGAAAGCACCAATTGGACAAAAATCTGCAGAAACTTTCTTTTCCAAGAAAATTTCCATCTCAGTTTCAAGTACAGAGTTTAAAGGTATTCTAGAACTGTCTTAAAAATATTCTGTCTGATAAAGAAGCCAACACAGTATTCAATTTTATGTTTTGAGAGTCTGAGAATGTACTCTTCTGCTTCAAAAAGTTCAGTTAGGCTTGTGTGGGCTTTGACATTGCTCTTTCAGCCGACAAATATAATCTCAGTGTGTCTAAGCCTCTCCACATAGATCTCACAAGCTTTA
This sequence comes from Lichenostomus cassidix, assembly GCF_008360975.1. NCBI lineage: Eukaryota > Metazoa > Chordata > Aves > Passeriformes > Meliphagidae > Lichenostomus > Lichenostomus cassidix. The sequence goes on along the minus strand of NC_139482.1, from coordinate 119,692,831 downwards.
CTCTGTTGTCAATATCCTGCCTTGAGTTTCATGACCTAGGTGCAGTGAATACTTCAGGACATCCAGCACATGGCATCAGACATCTTGGTGACACCAAACCTTGCACACTGCTGTTTAATGACCTCTTGTATTATTTTTGTCTGTTGACTTTCTAAACCCATCAAAGCAGATTACAGCCACTTACAGTGTTCATGTCTTCTGAGTCCTCTGCTCAGCTTAATACAGCAAGGAAATCACCTTATCTGTCAGATATTCACTGTACCCCAAAATCTCTCTAAAATACATCATAATCCTTCAGTTGGACTAAGAAAGAATCCCTTTTCAAAGATAATTACACAATCTGTTTTAAACATCTTTTTCATTCTTATGTACCAAAAGGACCAGGTTTTACTCTTTCCTATTCTATTCTGTGTGCAGTTCAGTGATGCCAATGGTGAAAGGTATGAATGCAGACAGCAGGCTACCACTTTTGGGTATATAGTTCTTCTAAAATTGCTCAAAAGTGATACAACCTAATAACGTACAGTAGCTGACCCAGGCACCACAGGTTACACATATTTGTCAGCTGTAATTCTTGATAGTCTTGCATACATATACCTGGGATAAAATTTGCTGTGATAAATACAAATGTGTTTGTCTTGCTTTAGACAGACACTTCTTTTGTTAATTGAAAATATGATTGAGGCAGGATTTCCTGAGACTTATTGGTGCATTCCCATCCCTGCTGTCGCCCATTCTCATGTGACGAAAAGTTAACAGGAATAAATATATATGTTAAGGTGGTAGCAAAGTCAGTGTCTACCATTGCCAAGCATCATTTCTCAGTATGCAACAGGGATTGACTGGGACAAGGGGAAAATACAAAAAATATTGTTTTCAGCCCTCTTTGCCTGGACATGTCTTTACACTGTATGCATAATTTGGAACCACCAGTTTATACTCATGAAGAAAAACTGATGCTAAAGAAAATGAAAACTTCTTTAAGTAGCAGCTGATGTTCTGCTTTAGCAAAGAGGTTACTGTGAGCAGTATATTTAGTTGTCTTGTTTTCTCCTCAGAGAAGGATCACATGCTGCATTTCGGCAGGAAAATTTACTGCCACCTGACTAAAATTAGATAGTCCACACTTATGCTTTGAGTTTATGTCATTATCCTGGGAATGGCGTGGGAGTTTAAATCTATAATCTCTGCATATACAGGGAAAGGCTGAGGACTACTCTGAATAAAAGCAACAGCCTTGGAAATTCAGGTCTTAGCATTTGAGTCACTTTTTTAATGAACTCTCTTAAAGCATAGGTGCTGGCAAGCAGAAGTGGAGGGGAGAGGAAGGACAAGTACCCAAGCATACCATGTGGGTACTTAATGTATCTGGCAGCCTGCTGTTCTACCACTCTGGAGTCTTGTAATAGTATTAGCTGACACAGACGTGTGGCTGTGCTTCTCGGACGTCACTGCAGGGCTAAGGAACACGCTGTGGTGTAAGCCCAGCACTCCAGTCTGCACTGCATGCTGCAGCTCTGAGTGGGTGATGCCTCAGCCCCTGCCAGTCACACCTGCAGAAGGCCAGCTTCTTAAGAGATGACAAAACACTACCAGCTGTAACAACTCTTGAAATTTTTTTTATTTTCTTGGATTTCCATTGGCAACTTTTGCTTCACTATGTTGACCACTTTTCTTTTTTAAAGCAACCTCAGAGCCCAGAGCCTTTTTAGTCATTGGCAAAACTGTATTGGAGGGCAGGGAGGGAGGATGGGAAGGCAACAGCAGCTCCCAGTAAGTGACACCAGCTTTCAGTATGGATTAGTTGTGGGGATTTTTCAGGCAATAACAATTTTCAGTTCTAACTCTCAGACCTCTCTTTGGCACCTTCATATACTTTAGCATATTGCATACTATCTCTGCTCCCTATGATAGGTTGTAAATTCTAAGAGGCAGGGAGTAAATACCTAATCCAAACCCAGTGTCAGTGTTATTTTGCTTGGATTCTACCTCACTGCACTCAACTGCACTGTATCTTTCCAGAACTGAGCTCTTGGAGAAAGCTCATTATACAAAAACCTGTGCAAAATAACTTTAAAATGTAATGCAAAATATTGCCATTTCCTCCAGATGCCTATTTCCCATCAACCTGAAAAATCAAAGAACTTTCTGACTCACCTGACATGTCTATCTGTAAACCTCATATCCTATTTTTGAGATCTATCATAAGCAAATTGGTTTGAACTGTGACACAAATCCACAATGATGACCCTTAAACAGTCTTAAGGGTAAGGAGCCTAATGAAAACTACACGCTTGCATGAGCCTAATGAAAACTACATGCTCTTTTCATTTGCTCAAACATCTGTGCTAAATTCTTTTAAGAATATTTAAAGGATGTAAGAAAATTTTCAGCAATTTCCAAGAGGCTGGCTCACATCTTACAAAAGCAAAAGCAACTATTATCCCAGAGAGCATATGTACAGAAACCATTCATCTAAGAGCCAGATTACAGCAAGACTCCATTATGAAGCCAATTCTGGATTAGTAAAGCCCTACTTTTTCTTTATTCTATATAATTTTTCCATTTTCTTTCAGTCAATATAAAGCCTGAGCAGACAGGATGCAGTGGTTACTTGCTTTTTCCCATTAAACTATTACCTAAGGAGGCAAACAACAGGTGTGTATCATTTTTGTACACATCTATATGTGTGCTCATGTCTATGCTCATGATAAAGGCTTTCCAGTAAAATTAACAAGGCAAGCCCTGCAGGACTGATTTGTTTTTCTTGCACAAAACTTTGGCAAGAAGTCAACATTTCTTCCCATTTAAATTTTTGGACTCAAATTGGCTCTATTCCTGCCCAAGTCAAAATCTTCCTAAACTGTTTTTAGCCACAATGGGAATTTCAGCCCTCAACTAACAGTCTGTCTCTGATTCAGTGATTCAGTTCCCTGGACCTATCTATTACTGTGCATGGTCAGAACAATGCACTTGATTTCAGTGGCCAGTCCTGATCTACTCAGAAGAGCCATGAACAAGACAACTTGCAAAATGTAGTAAATTCTAGGTTTGTCCAGAGTTAGAAAAAGATACAATTTCTGGGATTTTTCTGCTGTGAAAACAATTGCCATTGTTCCTTCTGTCAGATGTTTTTTGATCTCTGTCCACTATTCTGTTGTTTCCCTTAGCACAGTATTTTTTTTCCCTAAGAAGCAGACCAAGATTTTCAAGTTGAAGTGGTTTTTTTTCATGTGCCTTATACTACCACTTCAATATACAACAAGTGTTAAATGCTGAGACCACATCTGATCTGAACCATCCCATGGCTAATAAAATAAAGTTATAGCAACGGGATACAATTGAGAAAAATATAGAGCACTGTCTGCCCCTATGTTGCTCAACAGAAACAGCAATAGAAAAGTTTATGCAGACTAGCAAATTATTCTCACAGCAGAAGACATATTTAGAGACTCTGAATTAAAAATGAGCACATATGCTTTTATTCCTGGAAGCGTGACATCCACAGTATTGGCAGTTTGGGACCCAGTGTAACAGATTCTGAAGCAGTTTCCACCCTTCTGGAGTACCAGATTAATTCTCCACAGATGAAAATGATGTAAATATGAAACATTTGGCTCCAGCTTGAAGCAGTCAAAAGTGATTTGCTGACTATCCCACCAGCATTTCAGCAGGCTCTGAGCTACCTTATTATTCCTGTCAGCAAACCCTCAGATGGCCAATGCCAAAAGCTTCTGCTTCCTTCCCTACAGTGCAGCAACCATTAGTGAGATACTGAGAAAAACACCAAAACAGACCCCCCAAAAATTAATTAACTGTAGCAGTTTAATTTCAGATTCTGTGTCACTCAATCAAAGTCAAGCACCTCAAGAGATGGAGGACCTCTCTGTACTCTCAGTATTTAAAGTTGTGCATCAGTTGTAAGGAGTTTTGAGAACAGCCATGATCAGCAACAACAGTGTGTAGGTGTCCTGCTCATGTGGTGTACTTCCAATGTAATTTTTGCGTAGTAACTAAGGAGAAGAAACTACTATTTCCATCACCAATACATGCTTTGATCTATAAAAATACCCTACCAGCTACTTCTGGGTAGGGCAGATTTATTTCCTAAGTTGACTACACAATATAAATCTCGAATATTACACCCGTGATAGAAATAAAGCACTGTAAAAATGACCAGGCTATAAGTTCACTAGTCTTATCAGACACCATTTATATATATATATATATATAAAACTGTATTTTGGCATTTTCTCCCCTAGGCATAACTTATATATTATCACATTGCCACAATATCTTTGACTCTGTTCTAATTTTCCCCATGGTGTGGTAAAAACTTTAACTTATTCTCTGTTTCTGTGCCTATGAAGACCATTTAACAATACTCCCGGTTAGAATTCAACATGCTTTAAGTTAGTTCTTTGAAAATGGAATTTTATCTTAAAGGCAGATGAATTACAAACTCTATCACATCTACATGAAACTATCAATAGAGTGGAGTTTGGCCTAAATGATATTTTGAGGATTTAAAAAAAAGTGGTTCACAGTTTGCTTATTTTCCAAAAGCTGCATGACAAAAACATGCTGTATCTCATCTCTGTTTCACCAAACCAACCACTTTCGTCAAATGCTAAATTTGAGGAGATGACTTGCAGTTAAGCATGTACCTAACTGCAAGTCATCTCTTCAAATTTAGCATACAGATAAAATGTACAAAGAATATAACCAAACAGTATGTACAAAATATAATAAACAAGTAAGATAATGAGATGAAAAGAACAAGGTATTCCTTATTTATTCTGTAGACAATGTGGTAATGAATTTTTATATTCATTGTCATCATTTCAAGGAGACCAACTATGACAGTTTCTAAGAAGTGGCATATTGTTTGTATGTCACCACATTTACTGCTTTAGCAGTAGAATGCTGCAGCTCTCAGGAACTTTGTGTGACTAGGTGCAAACTTTTTCCTCAGAAGGTAAGGCCAGTTTAAAATTAAAAAAGAAAAAACAAGGCATAAATATTGCTTTTGCTGTGTTTTGATACCTGGCTACATTTCTGTGGAGCCCAACTTGTTAGCTGCTGGGTGCTTAAGTAAGACATTGTAGCACATTAGATGATGGCTACCTCCTGAGACAAACTGAACTCCCATTTCTTTTCGCCACAAACTGAAGATGTTGTTTGCAAAGAACTCTCAAAGCTTTGTGCCAAATCCTGCTCTTTCCTGTCAGCATTCTGGAAAAGCTTCAGCTTCCATCCAAATAGAAGAGAAGGTGAGAAGCTATGCAGAAAACTGACCTTGCTGCCTCATGGGACGAGAACATCGAGAGGGATATTTGAGCTAATGCAGTAAATGCGCAGCAGGACAACAAAAACTGTTTTGTCTTCCCTTCCTCCTCCCTCTGGTGAAGTCAGGCATGCTGCTTTGAAGCTTTTCAGAACTGTATTTGGTGATGCTGCACTGGAAGATGACTTTGCAGATCCTAACCTGTGCCATGCAGATGCTCTGCCCGAGGTCCATCCTGCTGAATGAAGGTGCCTACCTGAGACTTGAACTTCTCCTACAGTCAGTGGAGAAGGACATGTTACCTAAGTGTGCACTCAATCCCACTGAATGATGTGAATGTTCCCTTGTTTTTGCCTGTCTATGGGACAGAGCTGGAGACCACAGATTCAGGCACCAGGATGCTGATCCAGGCACCTTGGTTTGGGTGTTGGAGGCAAAAGGGATGAATCCTTAGCTCTCTTGCAACAGAACTGGGTCTGGAGAGTCAGTTCAGCTCCAAGTATAAGGACTCCTACTGACATGAAGGAGGGCTGAATTCAATCTGAGGCTGCTGCAGACTTTGCACTTAGCGATGTTGCAGAGTAATCCAACCAAGTCAACTTTCCTAAAATGAATAGAATGTCTCAAAATCAGTACCTAAATGATTTAGGCACCTAAGTGTCAAAATTCAGTTCAGGGTGAATTTAGATAGTTCACCTCTTCCATTCTTCACAATTTTTTACAAGTGAATAAAAAATAAATCTTGGAAAAAAACACTCCTTCTACATAATTCCATTTCAGCAACAACTGAAAAACTGGAGTAACAGGAGTTCAGCTACCAAACACTTATGGAAGAAATGTTACAAAGTGGGACACCTTGGGATTTACGTCAAAAACATTTCTGAAAGAATTGCATATATTTTTTCTTCTTCTCCATAAAATAAGTGCAGGAAACTGCTGACATGGATTATATCTGAATATATACATATACATACATACAAACACAAACGTACATATGTATGTATATAAACATATGTATAAAAAGACAGAACTCATGGTTTGAAAGCTGGGCTTGTTTGGAACACAGGGCTTGTGTTGGGGGGGATGTCTATTGTCTCCTGGACCAGGGCTCTGGGGCCACCAGTGACAGGCAGATTAGGGTGCTGGTCAGATCACCAACCCAACATCTGCAGAACTGAGAGTGTGTTACTCCTCTCCTGGTATTGCTGTAGGAAACCTCTCATGCCTCCTAGAGAGCTCTTTTGTGTCCAGAAATTATATGCAAAATCTAATCTTTGGCTTTATACAATGTCTCTGGGCATTGTAAGATTAGCAAAATACTGGTGAATGAGATCACTCACATCACATGAACTGCTGACACTTGAAATGCTCTTTTGATTCCCCCTTTATTTGCACAAGTTGTTAGACTCAAGACCCAGACACCTTATCAGTTTCCCTCACACAGATCATCTTATTTCCTATTGTTAGAGAAACTGAACCATCACATATTGTGTCAAGTGCCATTTCTTAAATGCCTTAAACTAAAGGAAAAGCCATTTATTTTCTTTTTTAGATTGATACCTTTATTTTTGTTTCATTGCACTAAAATCCTATAGTCTACTGAATAATAAATATTCCCTTACTAACCCTTCTAAAAATCTCTATTTTAGGGACTAAAATTTGCTCTAAAGACATTTGATTCTAAAGGACAAAAAACTGAGATTATTTTTCTTTAGCAGATTTCCTAACCACATACTGCCTTTGCTTCCCTCAGTATATAATGAAGTCCTCTAATCACTGCCATATTTCATTATCTCTAGACCTCTGAAGCAGAATTTTTATTAAATCAGTGCCAAAAATTTGAAACACAGAATTCAGCTATGAAAAACACAAGCACTCCTTACAGTACTTCAATTGTTGCTGTTTTTTTAATCAAAGGATTTATTCTGTTCTAAATACAGTACAAAAGATACAAATTTTATTGATTAAGTGATTTTGAAAACTATGAGGTGTACCTCTTGGTACGGGGAATGAGGGGGGAAATTACTGGACTGTCATATTCTCTCCAGGCTTCAACTTGTTCTCCATGGTTGTCAGACTGTATCCATCTGTCTGAGAAACTGCAGGGGTGGAAGCAAAGGGGTAATTGCCTTCCAAAGGAGTCTCGCTGTTTAGCTAACCCCTAATAAAATCAGCATCTGTAGGACAGAACAAGCACCACTGCACACTGCTGCAAGGAAGGCTTCCACATCAGCCTTGCCTGAAAGCAGACCTGACGTGAGACCCTCCCTAACATGCACCTGCTCAATATTTGCTTTGCACAAGGACTGATTAATGAAGGCTCATTTCTCTGCTATTTGTCAGTGATTCACACTAGCACTTGGAGGAAAAAAACATTCTTCTTTATTTCTCAATGTCAACATTTTATGGCCTTGAGAAAGCCTAGTAGTTAAATGCTTTCAAGAGATGAAAGAATCCCCAAACAACAAAGCACAACCAAAACCGAAGCCCTGAAAACACAACAGTCTCAAAAGATCAAAACTTTACTGAAGAAAAACAACGTTATCTTTTGTGGATCCAGTGATGCAGAGGAGATGCTAACCAGCTGTCCAGGAGCAGCACAGCATCATCTGCTGCAGTGTTGGACACAAATTCCAGCTGCGCTTTGTCACTGGCCTCGGAACAAGGGGAGCTGCCCTGATGTCAGCAGGCAGGGAAGGACGGATGTTCCATTTCTCCGACATTTCCCTTGGGTGTCTTTTTATAACTACATTTCTGCTCATTAACTTCACCTCAGAGTTGGGCAAGGCAACTAGGTCCCCTTCAGGCTGCAGTGACAAGAAGCCCCTACAGTCGCACCTTGTTTGATCAACTCTTTGGGTAAGAACAGCACAAGGACACACAGACTTACTAATCAAACTCAAGCACTGTTTACCAGAAACAAGCAAGCAAACACAGACCTCAGCTGAGGGGCCATTTGACCTTCAAAGACACAAAATGCACCCAGCAGTGCCCTCTCACTCAGAAAACTCGCAGCACAATGCAGTGGTGGGGACATGAAAAAAGAATATGAGCTTTCCCATAGGTGAAAATGTCCATGCCAGGGCACAGCAATGGCTCACCTGCCTCTTTATCACACATCTGGAAGGACCCAATGCCAGGGAAAGAGTAAAAAAGGGAGTATCTCAAAAGGTCTAAACATTTGCTCTTTATATCACACCTTATCATGTGTTTTTTTGCATTTGCAGTCTGCTTGATTTCCTTTAGATTTTCCCAATCCCTGTACAGACCCAGATGGAGCAGCAGATAGAACAGCTATAGGTTTTCATGCTTTCTGTTTAGATCAGGCATTGTGGGTTCCTCCTGATAATGTGAGCTCTTCACTCCTAATGTATAGGAACTTTACTCCAGTGGGAAACTTAGTCATACTCATGTCATTCATACATACTTTGTACCTTTATATACAGGACTTCTTTCCATCAAGGCTCTGAAATACTTACTTGGCTAATATTCTCAAATAAAACTACACGTCTCTCCATTTGCCTTGGTTTTTTTTGACCTACATGATTTACATAGCACCTTTACATATATTGATTTATTGATTTGTCTGTTTTTACATATTTGGATTAATCAGGACTTCGCTAGCACTGGTTCATCTTTTACTGATATTTTTCCTATTTTTATTTAAGAAGAGATTATTATTTCTTTTACTTTGTCTTGAGTAGATGATCACCCAGATTTTGTGTTTTTCTTCATATGACATATCTTCCCTATTTTTGTTCGTAAACAATTTTTATGATGTCTTCTGTTCACTTTTTTGTGATGCAGAGAAATAACTAAATGCAATGTTTAGTGAAGACTTTATCCAAGTTCACCTCCTGCATCAACTCTGTTTTTCAGAATGTCCAGTTCAGACGTTTTCTGAGCTGTCCAAGAGCGAGAAATTGGAACCAGGTAAGGAAAAAGTGAGGAGAAGTTAATCCACAAAAGATTTATACAAGTTCTGTAAGAAAATGCCAGGCACTATGGAACCCTCCAGCAGCCCAGCCAGAGTGCTCCAATGGCACCAACTACTGTAAACACAGTGCTGCTCGATGCCATTTGCCACACCCAGGTCTTTCCTCCTCCTGCCCATCACCTGCCCAGCCTGTGAGGTCTCTGGGATTGCACACAGAAATTCTCTACTGGCTGGTGCAGCTCTAGTGTAATTAATGTGACCACAAGTCACAGTGGATAGGAAACAAATGTCTCCATCCAGACAGCAGCTGCAGGACAGGTCTGACAAGTTATTTAGTGCTCTGAACGTCAAAACTTTTGTCTTGACTTAATACACTACAGCCTTAATCCCTCCCTTGTCTACTTGCAATAAACTTTGTTTCCTCTCCTTTATAACAAGCTAAACAAAAAATCTGGAAGATGGAAAACTCCTACAATGGAACTTCATGGAGAAATCAATTATCACTGAGTGTGCTGGTCCCTCCACAATGCACAGCAACACCAGGGCTGTCAGCGTGGCCCTCCACCCAAGTTAATAATTTTTGCCTCTTACCATGGTGAATTAATATGACAGTAGCACCAAAGGCTGATCCAACAATCTAGCTGCCAGTCCTGGGCTAAAGAATCTGGAATTAATTTAGTAATTTTTGCCCTGCAACCCATTTCAGAATCTGGAGAAAGCTGTTGCACCCATTATAAACTCAAGTTGTGCAAAGCGTACTGGAAGTGCAGGCAGATTGCAGCATCTCAGAGGAGAGGCTTAATATTTGCTTACTAAAGCCAAAAGACCAGGATGAAATTAAGAGTCAGTGACTGCGGGTAAATATCTAAAGCAAATGTGGATGCATTTGAAGACTTTCCTACTCTTTTATCTCTGCTGTTAGCATTTTTTTTGTTTTTCCATCCAAAAAGTCTTTTTTATTGATTGAAATGAAATATTAATTCACTTTTCAAGCTACACTGTAGAAATCTGATCAAAAGCAAATGGTTACTATAATAAGTAGTAGTTAAATTCTGTAAGTATAGAGTAATTTATAAATTTTCTACTAAACTATAGCACTAAGCTATACATGTCAAAAGACTCTGGGACCAACTGACATGCACATCATTACATGGACACACCCACAACAGATTGGCTAAAATGTTTTTTTTTCCATTAAAAGGAATAGAAAAAAGGCAGTTGAGTCTTTTAGGCTTGTAAGCTTTTAAATCTCTGCCAGCGTTATTAAATGAGAACATAATTTAATTACTAGTGGCATGGGAGGATAAACTCTACCTGTTCTAAGTCTAAAATATTTAAGACCAAATTTCCACAAAAAGAAAAGATGTTCTAGATGAAGGGGGCTGTACAGGACATGAAAGATCTGGATCCAGCTTCCCACTTTGTCACAGACTTTCTCTGTGACCTTAAAGTAGATGCAGTGAACCTCAGTTACACATTTGTACAGCAGGGTTTCTCTGCTCTGTCAAACAACTGTAAATCTCAAATCACTTCAATATCACAAGGAACTCAGTACTAAAACAATGACATTAGGGACAGATGAGAACATACATCTACTTGTCTGCATTTAATTTGTAAGCAAGGCTCATTAACTTTACTCTTCACACAGAGCAAAATGCTCATGCTTTCTTTAACAGATGTCTTTTCACCCCAGAGTTAAGCTTGTGGCACTAAATCTTTACTAGGAGTGATTTACACAACAGAAAAGATGAGAATATAATATATTCTAAAGCACAATGCATACCCCTCCCTGGGGTTCCTCAGTTTTGGGTCGGTGTGGGGTCATGCTGATGTGACTGAGCACAGCACCTCACTTTGCACAGGAACTTTTGCGTGCATATGCCCAACACACTCACAGAAGCTGTCAGTAAACAGGCAGGAACAGCTGTCCCCAGCTTAGTTTAAAATTCTGACCTACACAGTTGGAGAAAACTCTGCTTTGCTTTCACAGAAGGAATAATCTCACTCACAAGTAGGTTAGTCATCAGAACTCCTCTCTCAGGAGATGGCTGTCACTACGCTGAAGTTCCTGGCTATGAATTAAGACTGGCCAACTAGAGAGCCTAGTGTGGCCACTACCTTTGACTAAAAGGTCTGACAATAGAAACAAAAGTTATCTGAGATACCGTGCTAAGGATTTTGAATGAGAAAGGAGTAATAATTCCATGGCTTTTAGGAACAAAAAACCTAATATGCATTAGGATTGCAACAACACGTTTAGATACTTAGGGGTTATATTTCTCTTATTCCCTACCTTGTACTTGGTCTTCTTTTCTAATGATCACTTTTAGCCTTAGGGAAATTATCTGGTGACTTGGACTGTCTGTTTCTTCTTCTTTTTTATTTTTCTTTTGACATCCTTACTGTAGGTTACTTATACAGGGTCCAATTTAATTATCTAAATCGCATGTGTTATTCCAGCTAACACAAATCTTTGCTCCTGCTACAGATTTCCCACCTTTGACACCTGACAAGCCAGCCAGAGCTCCGACACCCTGCTCTGTCCCCAAGGCAGTTTGTCCCCAAAACAGGCTGCAGCCCAGCCTTCCCCAAAGTGAGGCCTCGTGCAGAGCCCTCTGCTCACCCAGTGCTGTCCTCTGCCCAGCTGCAGGGCAGAGGCTGAGCTCTCATCAGCACCAAGCCTGGTGGCCTTGAGGGTTTCCTATGGTCACAGGGCAATATAGAGATATATACTACAGTGCAGAAGAAACAGCCTGCACTTGTCCAACTGGGACTACAGATCTCATGTGGAATGGGAAGAAAAGACTGCTTTTGCTGTTCAGACACAAGCTGGCTCTGTGCTTTATATGTTCTTTTTGATCTATTATCTCACCCCCATTTTTTTAGAGTACTGTAAATCTCCTTTAACAACTGTGTTTCAAAATAGCACCCTTAAGCCTAGGATATCTACCTTATCTGTGACAACTCACCAAACAATAAATGCCAAAGTATTTGACATCACTGAATAAATTTATCACTGTTTTTCATCCAGAGAAAAATGCATCTTCTTTATTTCTTACATGTTAGATCAGTGTTAAATCAGTGCACACCAGAGCCAATCGTTGGTTGCCTTTCTGCTATAAACATGGAGATCTCAGGTGACTTCAGTGAACATCCCTCTGGGGGGGAGGTTTCATTCCCTTCATTGAGAGAAGTTCTAAAACAATAGTTACAGTAATATAAAAAAATAAGCATTTAGTGAAAGTGGAAAAATTTTGTGAGATTCTTCTGTTTAGACCTAAAGAAAACAGAAAGACTTGCTTGACTTCTGATTGACTCCTTCATGCATTTCTAATAGGGAAAAGAAAACTGTACTTTTAGACAGATGGGAAAAGGGGAAATCCAGTTAAAAACCACCATTCCTCTTTTGAATTTCACTCATGTACCTCTGTGCAGGTTCAGTATCCCTTCTGTGCTCAGAGATGCTATTTGTCTATGGCACAGCACTGAAGGACTGTTCCTCCATCCATCACACATGGCTGGAGTAAGGAACCATTGCCATTACACGATCAGCACATGCCTTTGTGTTGCTCTCCCTTGCAGGACCACTCTTGAGCTCAGCCTAGTTCCCAAGGGATAATACTCCTTTTCACACAACTGGAGTATGAGAAAAGGTTCAGAGCTTTTGCAGGATTTCTTCCCATCTTCATTTTTAAAGAAGGAGGGGGCAAAGGCATCACAGAGATTTGCAGTTGTGCCTCCTGCTCTCATGGATCCGTGCTCTCCTGCTATTTGCATGCCAGCTTTCAGCTTGACTTCACAGGCAGAAGACATCTGTGCCTGCATAGTGCCCTTTCCAGCTGCACCCTGCCTTTCCAGTAAAGCCCTGGGGCAGGATGCCTCCATGAGAGGCTGGCAGCAGTAAAACCCTGCTAGTAACTGTGCTTTCTTAACCACTTCTCTGTCACACTTAGCCTCCTTAGGTAAGGGTTGGGTTTTGTTTTTAAATCCAATTAGAGAGGAAACTGATGGAGTTATAAGTGCTGAAGTTACATTAATGTGAATGCATTATTGCTGAAATGCCTCAGACATTATCAGGGATTCAGTGCAATAATGGGTATTTCTAAGATTAGGTTTTTCCTTTCAATTTCATACCCGCCTAAATTATAAAATTTGTTTTCAATTAACAACAGAAATCAGTCTGAGAGGGGACACCTGTGAGTCAGACATAGCAGCTCTCATCATCAAAGCATCTCATCATCATCAAAGGAAATTAATTTGCTTTCAGAAAAGAGTAGTATTTAAGAGCTTATTCTTCATACAGACATCACTATCATCAGTTATACAATATTGTAATAAGACTTGTCCCACCATCCCATGCTAATAAGTACTAAGAATGCTTTCTAAAGAGTCCATCTAGCCCTTGTCTACTCCCTCTATAATGCACTCATCAAGCAAATTATTTTTCAGTCCAAGATCTCTCATCTCTGTCAGCTACTCTAATTAAAAGACCGTCTCTTCAACATACTTATTTCATCCAAAACTACACATACAAGTATGTAGCAAACTGTGTTGATTCTTCCTAAATTCAACAGACTGAAGAAGCTACTGAAAAGCTAAGAAGAATTATTCACCATTTCACTATTACTGGACCACCTACAGCATTTTGAGTAAATTTTTCATATGTAGCCTAGAATTAAATCCATGAACACCAACCTTACCATCAAGCAGCAGAATACAGCAATCTAAAATTCAGATTATAATAAATGTGTATCAGGTTCACTGAAGCATGTATTAGGACTGACCAGAGTCATCTGTCCATCCTGCTTCAATTCTCAAAAAAGGCTGTAGAGTTCAGTGAAACAGGACTAACCTCATACCTATGTACTCTTTTCATATTAGGTATTTTGCCTTTTATGCTAAATGCTGGTAGCAATGGCCTAAAGAACTTTAGAGTCAATGTTAGTGTTACAACTGAATTTGAGGGCACTAACCAGATTTTTCTGTGCCGTCATCTCACAAAATGTAACTGTATGCATACATACATAGACCACAGACCAAGATACTTTTGGAACAGTTTTTTTCAAAGGGCTTTTAACTCCACAAAAGAATTTATATCAAATTTTTAAAAAGATGATACATGAAAATACAAAAGCTTTTTGAAAGTAATAGAAATGGAAATGAGTTCCCAATTCTTCTCAGAATAAGTCTATAACACATTTATCAGTCTGCAAAAGAACTGCCTTACCTACTTTATTTTAGAAATATTCACTGTTCTCCAGAAAAACCTCCCCCAAGGCTCCCCCCAGGGAATATGCTTCAATAAAACAGAACAAACAGGTCATCCAAGGATCCTTCACTAAGCAATCCAAAAGGAGGCTACAGTGCTTGGGAAAGAAACTGTGTGAACGTGAGTTTGTAAACAAAGCTTGATGTAATTTTTGATGGTCACAGAAATCCAACTGACTAAAAGAGTAAAAAAAATGGGACTATCTCAGGAGTTAGCCTAAAATACCATCCCCAAGAATACATGAAATCACAGCAAGCTTTACTGTCCCAAAGCATGCCAGCTGCAATTCCTTCCAACGGGGCATTCTGCAAGTGGCCAGTGATACCTGAAACTGTCACTGCAACTTGGCTGTCCTTGGGGTAGCTCTGGCCTGTGCCATTCCTGAGCTATTTAAGGCAATGTCTAACCCTTGTGGTTGCATCAGGAGGGACCCAAAGAAAGATGACTGAAGATACTGAACTCTGGGGAACAAATGTACCCCAGTGCTCTGTAGTGAAGCTAACTGCAGCCTTGGAAAGGAAACTCCCTCTTTAAGAACTGTTTTGTGAAGAACTTTGCCCCTTTTGGACTTTTAATTACCTTACCTTTTAGAGAATGGAACAGAATAACTTAGAAAATCCTAGAAGGTTTTCTATTAGCTCAGTGAAACTCTATTTTTCAGGCCGGAGCTTAGGGGAAGACGTCATTTCCCACAAGAAGAAGAGATAAAAACTTCTCAGTGAGGAATGAACTTGAGCCTCAGAAGTCAGGTAAGACCAAACTCAGGAGTTCACCTTGCCATTCAGCTAAAAATTTCCTCAGACTTCAGGTTTGTACCCCATGGCTTCTGTCTTTCCCTGCATTTCAGAGGAAATCCTGCATGAATATTTATTACAAGTAGCTACACGATGATTTGAAAATTCAGCAAATATGATTCAGGCAGTTTGTAGGCACTTAAATACTGCAAGAAAACCAGTGTTCTGATTGCTTCAGCCACCTCACACATTTTCTTAATGTGCAATATTGTGAGCATTTTTTTTCAATGCTCAGCTGTCAGTGTTGTATGTACTTACACATTGTATATGCACAGGAAAAGCTCCAACAAACCCAAACACTTATTTTGGAAATAAAGGCTAGTTGGTAATATGTAGAATTAATGGTTACAGTGACAAACTAAGCATTCTTTTAAAAGATAACTTGCCCCTTCCTGTTTCTGCTCAAAAACACTAGAGGAGCTGTCTCAGGTCTGATATGTGGAGTTCAGGTATTCATTCACTCATAACACTTGTGTGGAAAGGATACTGCACACTTATGAAAGGGCTTAAAATGTAGAACTGTTGTCTGAATCCCACCCAGTGTAATTCAAATTCACTTACTTATCCCACCTGAAATCCTGGCTTTATTGCATGCTTCCCCAAAGAGGGAATGACCAAGGCATGTGAAGAACAGACTGTGGGGGTTTCATATAAAGATTGCACTGGGATACTGTTTTAATCTCAAAGTCACTTTGGAACAGCTGTGCCAGTGTCACTTGCTTGTTTTCAATATTCCCCCAAAGGGCCTGGGGTTCAGTACTATGTGTCAAATATTCACATATCTTCATCAAATAGAAAACTCATGAGTCTGCCATATGTCATGATAAATACCTTTCTTTTTTTTTTCTGAAATAAATAACATTCAACAGTCTGTTTGGCTTCCCAGTCACCTGGGAGCAATTTTTTGTTCTTCTACATCTTGCAACAAAATCAGAGACCCAAACAAAGGCCAGTTTTCAGGTGATCATATAGATTTGTTTGCCTCTCAGTTCTACAAAAGCAAGACAGAGCCTGTTTATCCAGACAACAACATGCAGCCCTTTGTTTCCCATAGACTGAGTCTGGATAATGTTTCATAATATAATTTATTAGTGTATCTCCCTGACATCTGATTCCTTCCAAACATCTTACATGACAGAAGACAATACATTGGTAGCTGTTTATAAAAACATGGAACGGAAATGCAACATTTTTAGGACATATGATCTGCCTCTGGGTGAAGGAAAGGCACAACAGCCTGGTCTGTCCACTCAGGCATTACATAGCTTAAGTGACATGTCACAGCTGAAAATCCAGCTCGTGAGATGCCTCTGATTTTGCAGGGGGCATGCTGTAATGCCCAAAGCATCACCCTCCTAACCAGAAATACTGCAGTACATATTTTAAAAGATATATGCCATTGATGCTACTCTCTACTTAATAGATGGAAACAGCATAAAAAAGGGATACAGTCAGTGGTAAAAACCACTGTCATTGTAGAGTTAAATTGCTCTCCTAAATTAAGGACACAGGGTGCTGGGGTAAAATATAATAATGTTTTCTATCCATTACAGCAAAGATAGTTGTTCTCATGCAGATTGTACCTGCTGGTAAATCCTTGTAACATCATATTTTCCAAATCCTAGTAGGTTTCTCTGTGCAAGAGCTACTGCGTGATTCTGCTAATGGTGTCCCAAGTGCAGGCACATTCTAGTCATTATTTTAAAACTTTGTTTTGCAAACCATTACCAATTAGATCTTATTACCAAATACAAAAAATGGATTTCCCCAATTTTTAAAGTAAATATTCTTGCCTTTTTCCCCCCCGTTTAACAAAACTCATCCTGAATCCTCTCTGATTTTCCTTAATGTATCCATAAAACCAGAGTCAATGAAGGCCTTTATCACAGCTATAGAAGTTCTCACCCCTTTGTTGATACAGGGAATGGGGATATTCCCTGGTGCCAGTGCTTGATGCCAGTGATGGATTGTCTGAATATGAGTCACTGCATCTTTGCCCTTGGCATTGCTTCCAAAAGTTCAGCATCTGTTTTACTGAGAATTGAGTGCCAATAATAAGCAGGTTGGTTCAAAGGACATTTTACTCATCTTATTTCAACAGTAGTTTTTATTAATTTTTTTTAATAAGTTTGCAAACCACCGATAAAATCTCAGGGCTGGAGGGAACCCATGTGTAACTGAGGTACTAAACACCTCTGGAGCAAGACAGATCAGATGGTAGCTGTATTCCCAGGACACTTAAAACTGACCAAAAATGCTGAATCACGGGTTACATGATACTTCATTTAAGAAGTATAAAGAAAGGTAAATAATCTTTCAATGACCAGCTCAGCAGTGAGCATACGTAAGTTCTTCAAACAAAATCAATTAACTACTGACAGTCTTCTTTGTTCCTTGATATAATATCTACTGAAAAAGCAATATATACACTTGTCTTTCAAGACATTAAAACACTTGAGTTATTAAATATGAATGACGAGGATCCAATATAATCTCCTTGTCTTACAGTCACATTGACTGACTTTATCATTTGGCACAATAAATAATTTCACTTTAAAAGCAAAGAGTCATAATGAGTGTCCTCAGCAGAAACAATCATGAGATGAAGATGCCTATTTATTACCAATGAGCATTCTCTGTGCTATACCATAACGTTTTCAGCAGACAAGTATCTACAAAGTATTGGGAGTGACAATGTAAACTATATTATTCCTGGTAATCCACCACAGGTCAAACAGAAGTTAAGGCACACATCAGCTAGAAAAAACACTTATCTCCAATTAGTATCAAGCCCTGAGGTTTATGATATATAATACAAAAACTTTTGGGAATTTATACAAAAGCCATTCCTCACACTTTAAAAAAGAGACAGTCTTAATTCTGTGTCATCTTCATCCTTGGTCTACAATTAGAAAGCAAAGCACATGAAATATAAGCTTTGTATGGAGAAATACTGACAGAATCAAGATGACACAGAACATGTAAACCTAAACTGAGAAGAGGACATTGGCAAGAAAAGTGTTCTGTTTATAAAACATAAAGGATGAAAACATAACCAAATGTACTTCCTTCACCTGAACGCTTTAATATCTTCATGCAAACATTCAGCTGTTACAGACAGTTTGCTAGTGTGTGATAGCTCTTCTTCACAACCTACCAAGCAGCTAAGTTTTCCTAAAGTTCTTTGAGCATGTATGGTTACCTTCAACCCAAAAGGAACAAGACTATACCATTAATTAGGGTTCACCCCTGAATGAACACTGTGACAATGCAGGAGACAATTTATAAGGACTTGCAAAGGAATAATGAAATGTCCTATATGACACTCTGCTCTGTTCTGAAGTCATGCATAGTGACTCTGCTAATTTCCACTCACCCTAAGACCACTCTTAAGCCGCTCTACAAGGAATAGGTATGAGATTCATTGTGAATTATAGATGACAGACTTGTGGAAAATAAGAATCAAGCCCCTAATGCAAAATAGGTGTGCCCCCTCTTGGCAAGTTGTCGTGGCAAGCCTAGCCATAATGCACTTACAGCTAAATACATATCAGTGGCCTAAATCGCCTCTTTTATGCTGCTCCTGCTTTTTTTTCTCCCCAAAGGAATTTTTTCACATAATGAATTAGTTACTCAACACAGCACATGAAGTCCTCACAATTTCTATTCGGACTTCGGATAATTATACCTTCTGTAATCCACAATCCACTAGTTAGCTGATAAATTAGTGTGCTTTTTACAAAGATGAGTAACAAATACTCATGTTACAGTTTGTAATGCAAGCCAAAAAAACCTCCTGAAATATAACCCCAAGAAAACCAGAAATCACAAAATAAAATAGGGACAAATCAGCCATGCAGTGAAACAAACAGAATTAGCACTTTCAACCCTATCAGTTTTCACTTCAAAGAAAGCAAACCCCATGCTGCAAAAACACAAAGGCCAATATTTTACCCTTCTGTGTATGTACATCAACAGGAGTTATGCAAAAATTCAAGGACAGAATGTGACTGACTAGTAATTTTTTAAATTACTTTGTACTACCTTTTATATTTGATCAGTCAGTAGTCACACTGAGCTTGAAGCAAATATTCATATGTGACAAAAAATAACTTGCACAAGAAAGATAATTTTACTGTAAGGTAATTAAAATACTCTTGTAGATTAAAGGTGATTAAGTCACTATCAGATATCTTTAGGCAGACACAGGCTCTTTGTTACTCCTGGATATTCCACTTATTTCTTATTTAATTCACTCTGTATTTATAGTAAAACATCTGTAGAAATATTCCATATTTATTTAGGATTTAGCCCAAATGAGTTTCATCAGTACTAGAAGACTGAAAGAAAAGAAGCATGCTTTTGGACCCAATAAACATGAATGAAAGGAAGAGCTCGTGCATTAACACTTCAAAAGAAACATTAAATGTAAGGGTTCATTTGATTCACAGTCATTCCAAAGTAAGGCTCCTTTGATTTTGAGTGCACTGCACAGAACAATATAACTTAGACATAGTTAAAAAGGCATCAGCTCAGCTAGGTTCTCTCTTAATATGCCAGTTCAACAAGGCGCTGAACCATAAACACTTCAGCAATCCAGCTGCACAAAGTTCACATCTACTGAAATCAATGCTCATTCTGGTATCTGTTGAGGACTTTTATACTACTGACGGTTTGGTCAGAGCTGCTGATGCACTAAGGAGGCTTAGGTCCAGCCACCGCAAAGAAAACACTAAATGATGGTTGATGGTATAAGTAAAATAACTTCTTTTTTTAAAGAGTTTTCACAAACTACTGGTTACACAACATGTATAAATAAATGCCTGGTCTAAAAACTCAGATGTTACTCTGGACGAAAATATGCCAGACTCATGCAAAACTCTGTGATTTAGGGACCAGGCTTTGGGACTTCTCTGGGATGCAGAAAACGCAAAATTCCTATCCTTTGTTAATCCCAGCACTGCTTCTCATGTCATAGCACTGTACATGTCTGAAATGGCTGGACTTCTGACCATCTTTATCTTAATCCTACTTAAAAAGCTTATGAATAAGAACAGTGGAAAATGGAGGCAAATCCTGTTTTCCTCAGCTGAAACATCTACTGAATTCACAGAGATCTTTCCTGGGGTGAGGACTAAGCAAGAGCTGCTGTGCCTCTAATATGTTAATTAGTGACTGAGATGAGGTGCACATCTGCATTTACTAAAATTAAAAAAACTCAAATAGTAAAGTGTGCCTGTACTGTGCAACAGAACTAGACCTATAATATTTCTTTTTTTTACTAGCTCACCATAGTTTTAATTTCTTGCCACACATTCTTCTTGCTTTCTGCTATTTATTGTTACAGATCCTGTAAAATACCTGCTGCTCATTCACAGTCACCTTGTTCTGTCTCACCTTGCTGTAAGTGAAGTCAAAGGCAAACCTTCACTGACCTCGAAAGGCGCAGGATTTGTCCTGAGATGCCTAATCCAAAGCAGGACTCCCTCTTAATTCAGTAAGCTTTGGATCAGACCTAGAAGGGATCTTAACAGAATCAAGAAGTGGCAAGACACAGTCCCATATCAAAACCACATCCAAGTGTTTATCTCACATTTCTAATCTTTGATGTGAAAGGGATTAAAAAGCAAGCTGTTCCTGTCAACTGCTTGGAAGCTACACAGGATCTGAATGACTGAACAAGCATCTGTAGGATAGCAATGCACATTCATATGGTTTCATTTCTTCAAAATGAAGTTAATATTTGAATTTAAGGCTTGTGGTAATATTTCCTCACTTGGTTCTCAAATTGCTGCTGTCTAAATAACACCATCCTTTCTACTCCTATAGAAGAAGGAAGATGTGCCTCTCGTCTCAGGACAATGTAGCAACTTACTTGACCAAAAACAAAACAAGAAAACTAAGAGAGATGTTATCCAAACACTTCAGATAAAACCTTGCCACAGATCCTAACTCAGTCTGTTTCAAAGTGCATCCAATTTATTCCACCATCTCTTGTTTTACGTTACCCAAGTTCAAATGTGTTGTGATCGTTTTTGCTCTCCTTTATGGCATTCATCCACGTTTCTACAGCTGCTTGAGCTGCCATGGGTGTATCTGACTACCATTTCAGCTCACATGTGTATTTACAGGCTGAGGTGACTAGGAGGAGAAACTGAGCGCATGCATTATGGTGACTTCTAGCTACCAGAACCACAGAGCCACATCAAATGGCATTAACTTTTAGACAAAAGGCAATTGAAATAATGAAAACCATTGCAACATGTACACAAATGCAATGTGAAACTCCCTTAGCACAACAGAATAGATCTATAACATTGAATCAAATTAGGGGATGAGGGAAAAAGGAAATAAAAAGGTAAAAACCAATTATTTAGACATCTTGGGAAATTAAAGAAACATCCACTTTCATCTGCAGAATCTGAGGAGAAATCTGCTCTGAGTGGCCAAAGGGGGATTTCCTTAAAAGCCAGGAGTTAGCCTAACTCCTCTTAAGCAAATTCATGATTGGGCACTGTTAAGTCACAAGAACAGTTTGGTGAATGGCAAGCACTCATACAAGTTTAACCATCCTATATTTCTGCATTTATTCAACATGCAAATGAATGAAAGCAAGTCACAGGCAAAGAATCTAAAAATCAGTATATTACTTTTGTTTTATTCATCTGCCTCATCTTACTGTGTTTCCTCCTACCTAGTCTTAGGAAAACACTAATTAAGCATATGTCTCAAGCCCTAGAGGCAACTGCCTTCATTTCCATGTGTATATATATTTAAATATTCCACAAACAAATCTGCCTGCTGGATGTCTCTGAGGCAGTGTCTACGACCAGGAGATCTCCCAGGTCGCGTGCAGCATGTTTCAGCTGTGTGGCTCAGACAGGAGATCCTCCTGTCCCTATCCAGGAGGAGAGGTTTGTTACGGAACACACTGGTGATGTTTCAAGGCATGCAGGACTGAGAAGGTGGTCTGAGTCCTGCAGGCAGTGCAGCAGCTGTGTCACAGAAGTGCTGGCAAGGGTTGATGGATGTTAGCTTGCACTAGGGGATCACGGTGTGTAACACGGCCTCCCTGAATCCTTTTTGGCAAAACTTATGCCCATCTGCTTCCCCTCTGCTCCTTCTCCTGGAGAAGAACATATGGCCCAGAATATGTATCTCAGAAGCATAAAATTTATTCATGTAGTTTTCTAAAATATTCTGAATACTTTCATTTTTCTCCTATAAGCTTTTATTCCAGTTATGAACCTTATATTCTGGCACAATATTATTTTTTTTTAAGTAAGTTCCTTGTTTAAAAAGTTAGGTAGCTCACAATGATAAATTAAAATTTAAAAAATGTGTATTGTACCTCAATAGTAAGAGCTGTTATTGCAAGAAGAATCTTTGTCAGAATTCTGGTTTTTTGTCCATTGCACTATCATATTCTAATACTTACCTTAGTTCAAGAGCATTGCATCCAATAACAAATCAACAACAGAAGAAAATAAAGCCACAGTTAAGCTTAACATGAACATCTAAACAGTGAACATTTTCATTTTGAGTCATTCAGGGTGGAGATGAGCTTCCAAAATTTATCTCACATTAATCAGTGCCTCACACCCCAAATACAACCATTAAGTTCCTCAAGATGAGAGAAAATATTTATTTTAAATAGCAGTACCAACACCTGTGTATGCAGTCCCACTTCCACAACAAGAGTAAACTTTTCCACTGTATTAGGAGGACTTCAACCAACTTGCCTGTTTGAAGACAGCAGAACTGGAACCAGGATTCATCTGAATTTGTTCTCACTTCTGACTGAATATATATAAAGTAGATATAGTTTTGTGTGTGTGTATACATGTATAGAATATATACTTGTATCTATCTATATGTACACACACCTGTATACAAATAAAGGTGCATATATATAAACATATACATGTATAGATATGCATAAATATTTTATTTTTTTTATACAAAACACTCTAATTCTTAATTGCAAAAACGAAGTATAAGAAAAAACATGCCATAGTAAAACCATGCCAGACCAGCTGTTGACTCTTTGATAGCCTACCCAGCACAACCTACCAAACACTGACACACCACGTAGGCAGTGCCTGTAATAGGACAAGCAATACAGGCTTAAACCCTTATGAATTAGATGTTTCTCATAACCAAATGCTTCTCTAACAAACAACTAGATAGTGTACTCTAGCTGTATTTTCACTGAAGTGTTTAATATGGAATCCATTAAGAATCACACAGGTCTTTCTGATCACATACAGCAAAAGCAAAGTACAGTAGTTGCCTAAAAACAACTGAACTCAACAGGGTTCTTTCTGCTGATTTCAGTGGGGTTTAGGACAGACTTGTGTATTTTCACTTCATGATATGTGGATTTTTATCTGAATATTTTAGTGAAAGCTGTTGATTCCTGCAAGTCAGATGCACGGGTCATGAAACCATTTTCTACTGTCTTTGTGTTAATCCTACTGTTTATCCTACCTTTGCTGCAACAGATGAATTGGGTTTCTCCAGCAAGTCCCAAAGCTTCTTCCTTTTCTCTGGGCAGCAGGTATTATCAAACTCTTCCCCTTCTCTCTCTCGCAATGTCTCTGCCTCTCTCCTCAGTTCCTCGTTCATCTGCTCTTTCTTTTGATGGTATCTTGCCTGGCAGCAAGATTCTAAATATATTTCATCAATCCCCCAATAATCAAGCTCCTGGCCAAAAGAGAGAGCACACATTTCTTCCATCATATGTAGTTTCCCTGTCCTGTAGAAATTCAAGATGGAAGTGAAAGCCCCTGGGTGTCGATCAAAAAAATACTCATTTTCATTTAGATTATAGTCATCACACACTTCTAGCAGAGATTCATGTGTATTGCAGTCTCTGAGCTTTCCTAATCGTGTCCTTGGAAGTCTGTCCAAAGTCCTCCACAGCACTTCATGGTTGAGTCCACCAACATTTATTTTAACTCTCCGTGAGCAGGCTTTGCTCCTAATGATCTCCACTGGTTCTGGAGGAAGAGAAAGGGTGGACCTTGAAGACTTTTTGGCGATCCCTGGTGGAGCCTTCTCAGCCATCCTGGAAAAGACGAAGTTGTAACACCAGAGTCTGTAGGAGAATGAGCTTGGAGACTACAAATATTCGGGCAGAGTCCTCTTCAGACAGACAGCTCCATTCCTGAAGCTAAAAAAGACAAAAAATTAGAATATTGCTGTGTACAAAACATCCCCCACTCTCTCTCTCTCTCTCTCTTTCCATACTTTCATATGCAGATGAAAATTTAATGATTGCAATTTGCTCTCTTTATAGTGATACTCTTTGTGGTAACATCCAGAACCACTGGAACAACTGCAACAGCCAAGAGCACTATGTTAGAGCAAAGGAAACACTCACTGGAATTTCTGTATTTGTGAAAATCAACTGTGGCAGTCTGCGCAAAGGACTTGGATTTTTTTCTCTTTTTTTTTTAAGAATCAGTTTCTGATGCAGCTGTGCTAGCTTAATCTGATTACTTACCATTTAATGTGTGAGGTGTGCAAACGGAAAGATTGTAGGGATATCCATACGAAAAAAGTAAGACAGAGGCTAGTCTCCCTTTCATTGAAAAATTCAAATTTGGCATATACTGAAACTGGATAAAACAATAGCAGCATATCAAAATCTCAAAACTAAACTGCTTCCCTCCTTCTCCCAACTCAAATCTTAAATTACTGTATAATTTCATGGGTAAATGTTACTCATCAAACAATTCAACTGCCATCCTTACAAGTCATATTTATTAGCACCAGACAGCACTCATTTCTTTACAAATAGGTCAAAAGAGTCCTAACTCTTTTGTGGCCAACTGACCAGTAATATAAGTTATACAGACAAGGGCTGTGTGTACTGTTCTCTGCGTCCTCTGAAAGGCTCCTCTCTGCCCCCCTGTTCATCTGTTAAATTGCTGCAGACATGACTGCATGACAGCAATCAGCAACCTCAGTTTCAACAATCCACAAGTGCATCCTCACTCACTGTGCCTCGTGCTTCAGTGAACTCTGAAGTGCAGCTGTTGGTCACCAAATTTGGAACATCAGTACTAATCAGGAAGGAAACCCACCCACCAGCTCTACTGCTGTCAGTTGTCAGACACAGTGCTTAAATATTAACCTGCAATAGTATCATGGCCCAAAGGAAGAATATTAAGAATGCTTAGACAAGACTTCTATTCCAAACTTGGAAAGTCCTCTTTAGTAACTTCCCAGAGTTGACATCTCCTCCTCCTTTTCTCTGCAAATAAACAATTCAACAATCTGGAGGTTTTTTGTTTGCTTGGTTTGTTTTGCTTGAAGTGAAGTAAGTCCAGGATATAAAAGCATTTGATGTGTACAAGAATTTTATCTTCTTTGCAGAGTATGCATGAAAGTTGTGCTGGGAGGGATTGTTACCTATAAATACAATAGGAGTAAAAACCTGGGAGGGATTTGAACTATTTG
The DNA here is from genome assembly GCF_008360975.1 of Lichenostomus cassidix. Lineage (NCBI taxonomy): Eukaryota > Metazoa > Chordata > Aves > Passeriformes > Meliphagidae > Lichenostomus > Lichenostomus cassidix. The sequence goes on along the minus strand of NC_139482.1, from coordinate 119,667,077 downwards.
TACTGAAGTACCACGATGGCACAAGAACAAATGAGTACAAACTCACCATGAAAAAGGCAGAAATTTGAAAGAGAATTAGAAGGTCACAAAGACCAGATCCTCGCCAGAGTAGTGAGGATCTAGAATAATCCTTTACTAGAAGTATCAGGAAAACCCAGGAATTATTCCAGTGTGTCATCTGACATGCCATGACAGTACTGACTATGTTGCTATTATAAAATCAAAATTGCTAAACTTTGTTATATCTAAACTTTAAAAGTTCGTCTGCCAACACATAAAGTGAGACTCAGCCAACTACAACGCAGGTATAACAGACAATCATGTCCAAAAACATCAGAAAAGAGGAAAATTATTTATCAGAGTAATATTTACATCTAAAGATATTAGTTTTGTTTTGTTTTGTTTTGTGCATAAGCTAAATGATGGCAACAGCCCAGAACACCACCATTTTAGTTACCAATTTCACTGTCAAGTGCACCTACTCCAAAACCACAAGGGCCAAAATATTCTGCTTCTTCCCAACCTGCCTCCAGCACTGCATTGTGAAGATCCCTCCTCATCTCCTAGTGCAACCCAGAGCACTTCTGGGCCTAATTACATAAGGGTTTAAGTCTGTAACATTTACCTTCATTCACGAAAAAGATAATCTGATAACTTCACTTGCAAAGATAAATGTCCTATCAAAACCAAAGCCCTGGCATCAGTAGGTTTACATAATATATATCCCTTTATTTTGTGTTTGTTTCGTGTTTTGCTTTTTTCCTCTTAACCTTAGGCTGATTTTTTTTTCTCTGATTTTACCCTCCTCCTCATTGCCTTATATGTGAGGGGATGATGGTGAGACTTCTGAGAAGTGGGAGACTCAAGGCTTTGCAAGATCTCCTCACTTAAGCATCTCCTAGTGATCTGTGATGCATTTATCAGTCTGACATACAGGCAACCACACAGAGTAAACAGTTATGAGAGGATATTTCTCTTGCAGAGGAAATATTTGTAAACTTTGTTTTGAAAAAATCCTTTTAGACTTTAATGCACAATGATGTTTCCTCCTTTCAATGTTGTCTTACATAACACAAGAATTTAAGAAATTCATAAAGAGGTTCTGTCATCCTTCATGAAATCAGTCAGGTCTTCAGGCATTTTCTGGAGAGGTTCACTAGTTTATCCACTATTGCATCTCAGGGATTTCTTTTCCTTTTTTTTAAAAATGAAAATGTGTAGCCTACTATTAGCAATATTGAGGAAAACACAGTAGAAATCAAGAAGCTCATCTGATTAATCTTAAATTAACCATATCCTTATTTATTTTTCTGATTGTATAAAATAAAGATATGCAAGACTACTAATTGTTTTAGCTTCTCTGCAGTGTAGTTACCACACCTATTTGTTAAACAATGTAAAAATTCTAGTGTCACCATGACTGGTGTAAAGCTGATAAAACATTTTCAGATTTGTCAGTATAATTATTGGTTGCATCTTCCTACTTGAGGAAATGTTGCTTTTCTAAAAGGCTTTAAAAATCCTGGTGGCCACACTGAAGTCAGCAGTGAAACATTATTGAGTTTAGTGTTGAGAACGTGCTATGTATGTATGCACCAAGGGATGAACCACCAGTCACAGCATGCAGCATTCTGAAAAGATCAAATAAAAAGCAATTTCCCAAATGAAGAATCTTGAACCATAAGGGTGATTTTTGCCTTTTTTAACAGAGCTTTTGTCATTGAAATATATACAAGAAAGAGAATGTATGACTTTAAAATAAATAAATAAATAATTTTAGTTTGCTTCCTAAGTGCTTTTCTTCCCACCTTCCTTTGTTCTTCATACCTTCTTTTGTTCTCTGATGACAATTTAAAAGAATTTCTTCCTCTGCAGCTTTTCCCCAAACCTGGGCTAAAAGGCCTGGTTTTAACCGTGCCTTTAATAAAAGCATAATCAATACCCTCTACTTTCAGAATCATTGAGTCCGTTCACCATCTTCATAGTCCTCCTTTGGGCACTCTCCAATAGCTTTGTATTATTATATTGTGGCACCCAAAACTGCTCAGAGTACTCAAGGTGAGGCTGCCCCAGTGCAGAGCAGGACAACCCCCTCCCTTGCCCAGCTGGTGATGCTGTGCCTGATGCACCTCAGGACAGGGTTGGCCCTCCTGCCTGCCAGGGCACTGCTGACTCTGATTCAGCTTGTCAAGAATCAGGAGTCTCAGGTCCCTTTCCATGGCACTGCCTTCCAGCACCTCATTCCCCAGTCTGCATATGCATGCAGGGCTGTCCCACCCCTGATGGAGAATCTGGACACTGGTCCTTGTTGCACTTCATACAACTGGTGATTGCTCATCTCTCTAATTTATCAAGGTCTCTCTGCAGGGCCTCCCTGGCTTCAAGGGAGTCAACAGCTCCTTCCAGTTTTGTATCATCTGTGAACTTGCTCAATGTCCCTTCCAGTCCTGTGTTCAAATAATTTATAAAGATGTTGAAGAGCACAGAACCAAGGGTGGAGACCTGTGGAACACCACTAGTGTCATGTCACCACTCTGATGCCACCCCATTCACTGTAACTCTTTGTGCCTGAGCCATGAGCCACTTGCTCACCCATCCCATGATGAGTTTATCCAGCTGTGTGCTGGACATTTTGTCTTTGTGAGACAGTACCAAAAGCCTTACTGAAATCCAAAAAGGTTAGATCCACATTCCCTGATCAACTAGGTGGGTTACCTTGTGAATTACCTTATATAATCATCTTTATGTTAGTATATACTTCTTACTTGAAAATCCTCATTGTCAATTTAATACAAAATCACCAGATATTTCATTATGACAAAATGACACAAGTGAGGTTACATTTACAATTCATTAAGTACTGCAACTAACTCAGAAGATTTTTTCTTCTTCCTGAGAAAGCTTAAAATACTTTTCAGCTTGGCTTATTGTCTTAACCTTTAGGCTGTGTGCAACTCCACCATGCATCTTGTCCACCATGGGCTAGTGAGAAATATAACTACCCCTTGGGAGATACACAAAGCCAGCCTGCTGCTCACCAGCACCCTCACCAATTGGTAAAAAAACCCATAAATTCTACCCCCATATATAAGAGCAAATCTAGATAAACCCTACAGTCTTCCCATGCAATACTTAAATTACTTTGTAGAAAAATACCTGTAATATTGCATAAAACTCTGCAAATCAAAGCCAATTCTCTGCATTAAATAAAAGTGAAAACTTCAAAGACTAGTATTCAAAAAGCTAGGGAAAGCCAGAAGGAAGGTTAAGTGCCCTCACCCGCACCACAGGCATGCAGCTTTTAATGGTGTGATTCCCCCATCAATCCCTTCTGCTTTACACGAACAGATAATTGTTTACCATTTCTTTTCATCTTTCTCATTCAGTATTTGGCCTCTGAAGTTATTCAGCATCTCCTGCTGGCAAGGCCTACATTACACACAAAGTGCTGAATTTCCCTCGGGGAGCTCTCCCTATCCTACCCAAGTGCTTCCAGGTTATCCCAGTCTCCCCTACTGTAGGAGGACATTATAATGCTTTATAATGGAGAAATGAAGGTCATAAATGCCTGAGGTATCCAACAATTTTGGCTGCCCAGATTGAGATAGCCACTTTTGACAGAGTCCTTAGCATTTTCAGCACTTTTGATGGGCATGCCTACGTGAGCAGATTAAACCCTCAGGCTGAGGAACCCAGTTGTCTGCGCTGTCACATTGCGGGAGCATTGCCTGCCACGGCATAGTTAGGACTCTCCCAAGTCATTTGCAAGGATGGCTGGAGAGTCCACATGCTTCAAGGCCTGCTCCTAGTAAGTGGTTTGTTCACAGCCATCTGCTTTGGAGTCCAGGGGAGTGGAACTGCACACAGGCAGGTCGCTGTGCCAGCTGGCTGGAGCAGCGCCAGCTCCTTCCATGGACTCCATGTGCAAGACCTCTCTTCCAAAAGGATTCACATCCAAGCCACTCTTGTACGCCACAGTCATAAACATCTGTCCCACTCTCTGCCATACAAATTTCACCACAGAAGATGGAGAAGTTACAGTACATAAGCACACCTCATTGTTGGAGCACGTGCTGTGTTTAAAGCAGTGAGGAAAAAAGTATGTGGTACCTACCTAAGTAGAGGTTAAGAGGAGGACCCCAGGAAAAGCCAACAATTTTGCTTTCTTCTGATTTTTAAGAGAAAAACTTCCATCATTTTTGTCAGAATATGTCTTTTTGTCAAAACTTGTCAAGTTGTTTTCAAGAAAAGATGAAATAAATTAATTTCCTTGCCTTGAAAACAAATGGAAGAGTTTTTCACAGTTTGCTGAAAGTGTTTTCAACATTTTAAAACAAAGTCTAGTTCTAAATGTACTGATTTTTAATCACTTTTTAAAAAGGTTAAGAAAGCTCTGGATTAAAAAAGGAGAGATTGTAAAATTATTAAACATTAAACAAATTATTAAATGGGTGATTCCATTCAATGTATTTTTTTTTAATGTCTGAAGAATCTAAAATCAATGTGCTGGTTTTCTTCACGTGCAAAAAATGCTCACTGAAATCAAGAAAAATCCGGGGAGATAATTGTTGCATTTACTAGTTTGACAGTTAAAACTTACCAGAACTTCAGGCTGTATATAATGCAGATATGTAACACTTTCTGGAAAAACTAGCTTTAGGTTTTCTAAGTGTAATGTCAGGGGAAATTCAGAGTGGACATTAGGAAAAAGTGCTTCACCCAGAGGATGGCTGGGCACTGCAACAGACTCCCCAGGGAAGTGGTCACGACACCAAGCCCTTTAGATTTCAAGGAGTGTCTAGTCAATGCTTTTAGTAATATGGTTTATTTTTTAATTTTAGGTAATCCTGTCAGGAGCAGGGAGTTGAAATCAAAGATCCTTATGGCCCCTTCTAGCTGGAGAACTGCAGATACTCTGTGATTTTAAAAAGCCTTAGAAGGCCTGTGCCCACCTCAGCATCTGACTCCTAGAACCTACAACCTGGGATCCAGCAAGTTAGCCAAAAAAAGATGAAACAAGTTAGTTGTGACAAACCAATACATTTTTACTGAGCAGACACAATTTTGCCAGTTTATTCAATTGTATGATTCTTCTTTTCTTTCAATGTCTGCTTTGCTGTAATCTCTCTGCTGCCACATTTTAGCTCGCAAATGTCTGCTCTTTGTTTCAAAATATGAAGACTTGCAGTTTCTTAATGGTGTGCTGTGAGATCTTTTACTAGAATTTTCCCTTAATTTCAGCTTTTAAAAAGATGGCTGAGGTGATAGGTAAAACTCTGCATAAAAGTATCCCGCTCAAATGAGTTGCTCGTTATCTCCATTTCCCACCTTCAGAGAAGCCACATCTCATATAGTTGAGCATTGGCAAGCTGAATGCAGGAAGTGTCAGGAAACATGTTGAAGTATTCCTGAACATCCTTTGCATGTCTCAGATTCATATCTATATGCAGGAACACATGCATGCGTGCACAGGAGAGAAGTAGCTGAGCTGTGATTGTCTAAGTTACTGGTGGACAGCTCTTGGGCTCAAGTACTCCTGGGCTTCAGTGGGTGAAACCACTTGAAGCAATGAGGTCTGAGGGGGCAAAGACAGAGCCTTAGCCTGTTGCCCCTGTGACCCACCTTCTCCATGAGCAATGGGTGGCTCTTCCTAGACTATAGGCATGGTAAAAGCCATTGCGGGAGAGCTGACTATTTCCATGAATTAAGACCAAATCCCACCTGTTGCCTTGAGAGCTCTGCTAACAGCTATGGATGGGCTGGTCTATGAAAAGTAAGATCTTGCTTTGAAAGCAAATCCTGCAAAACCAGCTCTTGGGGCTATGGCTAATTGGTCTGTAATGATGATTATTTCTATTTCATAACAGACCTCACAGGTTATTTATTTCCAGTATATGAAAATTTAAACTTTGGCTGCACAAAGTCCCGGAGATCTGCAGGAAACACTCAAAAAAGATGAGGCCTTTTATAGACGAACTTTTTAGATTGACTAAATCAGTCTGTCTGCTAAGTAGCTGTTCTCACCATCTTGAGCACAGAAGTGTCTTTTAGATGGATGAGCTGAACTTCACCAAGGAGCAGCAGACTCTGAGACTCTATATATTCCCTAAGAGCCTCGGATAAGAAAATCCAGACATAAATAGGTAAGGTGACAGAAGACAGAAAAAAAGGGAAAGTATAACTGATAAAATGTTTTTAAAGTCTTGCAGTCACACATGCTTGGCAGTTTCAGCTTATCTGAGCTTTCTAACTACCCCAATAGCACTTGTAATCACTTACTGAAGCTCCTACACAAGGTAAAGCCCTGTGGGTGGGCTCTAAACACACTAGTGGTGATGCAGACTGCTTTACAAAAAGCTGAACATTCTTGAGTGTATTCAGAATAATTTTACCTTGATACTCATGGAATTTAGGACTCAAGTGGTCTTTTTGAGTAGTAGCTCTTCACAAGTCTGGAGCTGAGCACTGGGTTTGTAGCATCCCTTCAGCCTGTCTCAAGAGAGCACTGAAAATGGCTTTGTAGCCCATCCAGTGCTGAATCAAGATCCCTCCCAACCTTTATTCCAGATCAGCTCCTGTTCTCTCTCTTTCCTTACTAGCAGCTCTGCTGTTGGTGCTTGTGACAAGTGTGGCTATACGATCCTTACCAACAATCCTCATGCATTCCTGCTCAGTTTACAAAAACAGAGTAGTTTCCATTTCCATTACAGGTTGAAACATCTCTTGTTTAGGATGTAGTTGTTGGTCATGTCTGCACTTTACGATTCATGTTTACAATTGGTTGCTAAGGGCTGTTACTGCTTTTGCCAAAGATACTGTCTTTCACTGCTTATTTAGCCTTCCCTGGAAACTTGTGAGGAGATGAGCTGTCACAGAGAAGTACAAGGCCCAATGGCAGATCATTTTCTTTAATGTCAAACAACCAGATATTACAGAAATGTGATCATGTAAGGTCCTCATGTCAGGTCTAAATCAGACTACATACTTATATCCCAACTAGCGCTCTGGATCCACAGGTTTGATTGGTGCTTCCCTACAATTCTTTGACAGTCTACAGATGTTACATACAAAGGACACACTAATAATAGTAAATACATTAATGTTAATAAATTAGAGCTTTGAATTGCAATTTATTTGTCCACTACTTGATTTTCTCTTCTAATTGCATAGCAGTGCATTAAGATGATGGAGGATATTGTCGACACATCATTTATTGTTGGAGAAGGCACATTGTTGTAACCAGTTGTCCTAAAGCAATTAGTTTTAGGGCTATTCTAAATAAGTTAGTTTCTCTAACCCTTCAATCTTCCACTGCTCCCTACCAATAATAGTGCTGCCAAGTAGCTGAAAGGAGTGAAGAACTTCACAGATGTCTTTTTGTTCTCCTGAAGAAAAGCTTGCACAGTGTAGTACTGAATGATGAATCTAGGTTTCTAGGCAGGGAAATTTTATACAACATATAATATTATCCTATGTAAATAAAGAACGATGTCTGAAGCAATTAGGCACATCTTACAAAAGAGTCAGATTTTAACCCTCTTCGAAAGAAACTGCACCCAAAACTCTGGATGTTGCATTCAGCCAGAATCCTGGTAATGTTGAGTTTTCTAATAAAGGAAAAACATGCAACGCCACCATCTTAAATCTACTATTAAGGAAAGCACAGTTGTATTCTTAAGTCCCTTCTTTGGAAATGAAAACATTTATGTTCAATTGCTGCTTCTGTCAAAAATTTAATTTTCAATCATTTCCACCAGGACTGTTCCCTGATTCAACCATGTTAAATGGTAGGCCTAGACCTACCTGGACAACAGATAGGAAGAGACATGGCCAAAGAATACATTTTGAAAGGGGAAAATTTACACAAGAGATGTTTGCCTCCATCCTTCAGGAGCCTAGCCCACATTCCTGTTGCTGGTATTTCACAGAAGTCCCAAAGATGGAATGAAGGAATGAATCAAAGCCTTGTTTTTTGGGTGACTCAATTTTTGACAAGTGCCTCTGTATATAGCTGGAAATGTCCCTGAGGTCACAGCATCAGGAAGTCTTTACAAAAAGCTTTTATCATTAAAAATTAAGACAAATTTCAGTCTAATCTTGATTCTGAAGAATCCAACCCTTCAATTTTTTGATGTCTTCAACTACAGGATGCCTTGGAAAAAACAACGCAAAATACTGCTACAAACTTCTGTGCAGGGCCTAGGACAACCCAACAACTTATTTTGCCTATCTGAGAAAAGCAATCACCCAGAAAACAGAAAACTTTGCTTCCTGACCTAATTGAAGACTTTATCTGCTTTGGTTCCACATACTGCACAGAGATACAGTTGGTCTGGGGATCAGTAAAGGAAAGGTATCCTTAGGAACTCCAGTTTAACACTGTACAGAAGAAGCTACACTGACTTTTAGTCCTACCTGATACCAGGAGTATTGATATTTTTTGACCCTCAAATTGACCTGACAACAGAAAAAAGTGAGGACTCACTCTCATGCACAGCCCTATGCTACTGTTGCTATAATTCTCAAATCAAGACAGGCTAAAAGGAGCACTTTTATAAAACTGCCACTATAAATTAATTTATTTACTCCTAGCAGGCCAAAATGTATTTTTAAAAGCCACAGCATCCTCTTAAAAAATGTGCTTCATCAGAGCCATTAGTTCAGGGTTTCTAATATTAAACACACAAGTCCCAAGTTCAAAGAAGGGTGTGGGAACTTCTAAGGCAGGATCAACATGATACTTCACAGTCAGGAAGAAGATGCTCTTAACTCCCATCCAGGCCCGATGCATAAGCAGGATCAAAAGGGGCACAATCCACCCACACATTATTCTAAGCCTGGAAACCTCCTCTTACAAGAGGTATGTAAAAGAGTCCTTCAAAAGAACTGATCAAGGTCTGCTCTTTTCAAAATACACCTTGAGGTAGTGGCCTTGGCTCCACTCTGATGTAATTGCTCGGTCATTAAACATTCACTGACGAACCACGTTAATCCCTGGTGATTCAAACCTGGGCTTTATCTCTTCCAGGCTCCTGCAGCTATCAGTAATCCCCAGGACAGCTGCAGTGATGGAGACCATCCCCATTCCTACTGAGCAAGAATGAGGCAGCCTGTGCTTGAAAGACAACAGACATGAATGAGGCTGTAACTGAGGGGTGTGACCAGTCCTTTGGGAGGTGGTAATCTTGGACTACAAGAAGTGAAATACTTATTTGCATCATGTTAATCTATGAACGGCCTAAAAGCTCAATTTTTCTCCGTGAGTACCCCAACCACAAGGTTACTGAGCAAAAGCAAGATATTTTTGTGTCTACCTAGGTTATGTATAAACATGTTGGAGCAGCCAAACATTCTCATCCCTTCTTTAGTTCAAAAGTAGCAGAAGATATACAGCACTGCTAATGCCACTTTAGTGACACACCTAAATAGAGACTAAAGGAACTATCAGTAGCCAGGCGAGTCCTGAGAATAAATTCAAGTACAAAGCTTACCCAGTTAAGAGGTTTGCTCTATGTCAGCAATTATAAAAATGAAGGAAGCATGAAATGGAAATATTCCAGAAGCCAAGACCTTCTAGATGGCACTCCTGTCAAGGCAGAGCGACTCTGTGTTCTATTAATCTCACCAACCACTGGATGAGCACGTACAATAGTGTCATTCATAGTTGTGTGATTTCAAGGCTAATTAAGCCTATTCACTGTTTTGAGTCTGCTTAAATACATTAGTGGGATTCTTCTAGCTTCTGCAGCTTGCCAGCACTTTCTACTCAAACTGTCTCAGAATGTCTCTGGTATATGTAAATTTACACTGAACGTATAGCTACAAATTATAGCAGGATTATTCTGTCATCTGAGATGAGGTCAACAACCTTGTAGGTAAACCAAGCCCTCACACTTTAAGAGGGCAAATGGCACAACAGAAAACTCTGTGAAAAGAAGCATTATGGCTTCATTTTGAGTTCTTGCATTTGAATGCAATTTTTGTCTCTATATATTGAACATACAGCTAATTTTCTAAAAGTTAACTATTGATGAGGTACTGTGCAATAATATTTTATGAACTACCTTATTAATGCTCTGAGGCAAATTTATTCTGTATTTGGATTGTACTGCTATAACTGATTTCTATTTCTTAGCTTGTTAGGCAATCAGGGGGAAAAGCTCATCTCCAGTGTCATCAAAGAAGATTACGTTTGAGAGCTTTGTTCACTTAATTATCAGCACAGCTTTGCATTCATTTCCTCGTAACGTGGTTACACCTAAAGGGCTGATGTTTATTTCCTAACAAGCCTGAATATTTCCTAGTACCTGAGTACGATGGCAGCATGAAGCTGCTGAGGAGAAGGACTGACAAACCAAGGGGCTTCTGCATCACGTGCCTGTGCTGTGGTTAGAGAGCTGCTCAGCCCCTCTCCTTGTCTTGGGCTGTAAATGCCCTCACACCATATTCCAGTGTACTGTGCTCCCCTGTCATGGTACTGGGAGAGGTAAATTGGTCAATTGCCGTTGTTCCTTGTAAAGAGTTCAACTGCTTCTTATCGCAGCCTACTCCTAAATGCTCCGAGCTGCATTATGCCAGCATTACATATATTATTTATTAGCTAATAGATTGTTGTTCTGACTCTCTTGCCAGTGCCAGCAGTGATGCTACTGACTGCTCTTTATAGTTATCCAGAGGAGGAATAGGGTCGTATAGAAGCCAGACACCTAAGTCACAGCTGATCTATCATTACGGCTAAATATAGATTTCCTGCATTAGAAACAAATAAATTAAAAACCCCATTGGTTTAGTGGTCAGAGAATTTTAATTTTTTGCTTCCCTATTGTTCATATAGTCACCATAATCCATGAAGAAGTGCATTCAAAATAATATTGTTTTCTAATTATGCAGTTAACAACATCATACTTTCCTACTGGTGAACAAAAGTAATTTAAGGAGCTCATCCTCAGTTTACTCCAGCCCTCCAGACTTGGTAAAAGAAATACAATGCATAGCAGACAAGGGGAAACTCAGGAAGATGCCAATGTGTAACTTGTGTTGAAATTTCTGCATGTGCTGTTGTAAGCACTGGGACAGACAAAAAGCAAAATAGCCTTTGCTGTCCTTCTATGTTTTATGAAGAATACAGGCAGGTTTAAGCTTAATAGATTTTAAATATCATGACTGATGCATACTCTGTCTAAGTCTTTTATGGTATTTAGAGGTCTGGGAAGCTATACTGGGACTGACTTTGTTCGATAACTAAGATAAGAAACCTCCAAGTTCTGTTCAATAAATACTTGAGTTGTTAAGCTTCTCTGTTCATTTTTCTTATTTAGTCATATATATGCATTTTACTTAGATTTAATTTGAGCATGACTGAGCAATGTATCTATTACAGCATGCAATATGATACCTCTAATTGAGTAATAGTGAAGAAAAAAATTCAAAATAATGGAATTCTCTCAATATCCTTTCCATATAGCCAGAGAATGATAGATTAAAAAAAAACATAGGAAGCTATGGGATTGCACAAAAATCTACATTTACAATAGGATTAAATCTACTCTATAATATCCCAAGCAATTTATTTTCACAGTATCACATAGAACATATCTTAAAAATGCACATCTTAAAAAACCTCCGCAATTTGATATTGGAAAGTTTATTTTGGTTTCAAGTTAATATTCTTATTACAAAGTAAACACCCATTTCTACATACTAAAATGTGAGTTAAAACAACATGTTCCAAAGATTTATTATAATATCTAAGAAATCAAATACCCAGTGCCACTACCCCGGCAATAACTACAAGAAAAAGATGCCCAGTACAGAAGGGAAATTAAAAACATTTTCTCTTAGTGCACTCATATCCTGGTAAGAGTAGAAACAGCAAAACTCAACAAAGTAAACAACAGCCTGTTTTTTATTATGCATCCACGTTTATAATATGCAGACACCTATCAGGTAAAAAAACCTTATTCCTAAAAATGATAGAACTTACTACAGCAATACCAGACAAACATGTCAAGTCCTTTCAGAGGCAATCACTGCTTAATTCCAAGAGCTGTGAGCATTGCTGGGTCAGAAGACATTATGCAATAACACGATGAATTAAAAGAAACGACCCCAGAAAACATCCAAAAATTCACTTTTAGAATGCATGTCTACTCTGATGAAGCTGAAGTGAAGTGGCTTACAACTTTAAGTGTTTCCCTTTCTGGCTCCCATCTCTGCCTGCTGGGAGCAGCAGGTCTGTACTGTGGTAGAGCAGATCCCTTCAGAGGGGTCTGCAGTGGAATCCCACTGCACCAGTCACTGTCTCCTTCACCAGATATCTCAGCTTGCATTCCTCCTCTGAGCTGAAACCAGGCAGACCCTCCCCAATGTGCTGTTTACGTAAGAATGACAGACAGAGTAAAACACTGACTGAAATATCCTTCAGCAGGTAGCTCTAAATAAAGTAGCCTCATGGAATATATTTTACCTGCGCGTGTAGTTACTGGAAGCTCAAGAGAGTCACATAACATCAAGATTTTTTTCTAAAAGTGACAGTAGCAAACTGTTTAGCAAAATCCCACATGTTGGCAAGAAAGCTATTGCAAATCTTGACCTCTTGCCTTGCTTAGAATAGCAAGCCAGAATTTGCCAATTAACTTTCACTTAGGAAAAAAAAAGGCCGAGGCTGAGTATGAATAAATATAAGTGATATGGCATCATTAATGCAATGGGATATTTCAAAATGCTCAAGCTAATGGAAATGTTCAGGCTGCTCCAAACAGCACCTCTCCCTCATCTCGAGCTGAAGATGTTTTACTGCCTGTATATGTCTGAATGAGGGCAACCTGCTGAGCTCCAGTGACAGCGTCCAGCTGAGAAAGGAGGCAAAAGCAATTCGAATGCTGTGGTGAGAGCTGCCTGCAGAAGCATTCTTTGGAAAAAAAAAATTACAAGTCAGCTGCAAGTTCCACTAAGGCTGAACGAAGAGACAGTTTATCAGATCTATCAGTTGTTTGAACGGAACAGACAGAGGTGTTAAAAACCAGAAATAAACTATTTTTTCTGTACTGCACCTCATCTCTCTGGGAAAGACTTCCACAGTTTTGCTAGCACATCTCAATGATCAGAGAACACACAAATCCCACAAGTGGTACTTGCTG